>NC_084887.1:21471543-22119043 GCF_958979055.1 Alnus glutinosa
AATTCGCCAAAATTTCAAACTGCGAATCACCCAAAGAAGCATGGCAAATCTTGGAAACAACATATGAAGGCACGAAACTTGTTAAATCTGCCAAACTTCAAATGTTGATTTCAAGATTTGAAGAAATTAAGATGTTGGAAGACGAGACCTTCGGAGAGTTTTACTCCAAGATGAGTGACCTGAGGAACTCCATGGTGAGTCTTGGAAAACCTATCTCGGATGTAAAACTCATCCGAAATATTCTAAGATCTTTGCCTGAGCGTTTCAGAATCAAGGTGACCACCATTGAAGAAAGCAAAGGATCTAGAGGAGATGAAGATTGAAGAGCTGGTGGGATCTCTTCAAACATATGAGCTGTCTCTGCCCCCGGTCAAGAAGTTGAAGACCATTGCTCTAAAGGCTTCCAAGAAGAAGGTAGAAGCATCATCTGAAGATGAATCTGAGGATGAAGATAAAGCTTTGGCTATGTTAGCTAAAAATTTCAGAAGACTGATGAAAGATGATCGGTTCAAGAAGAAGTTTTCTGAAAGAGTAAAGAAATCTCCTAGAGAAGCTGAAGCTGAAGCTGAACTTGTGGAAGAAGATAAGAAAGATCCCAGAGGACCCCGATGTTTTGAATGCTCAGGCTTTGGGCATATCCGGGCCGATTGCGGGAATCTTAGAAAGGGTAAGGGGAAAGCATACAATGTGACTCTCAGTGATGAGTCAGAAGAAGAAGCTCCTAAGTCTGAAAAATTTCTGGTCTTTGTAGCCCCACATGTTGAAGAAGAAGACTCGTATTACTTGGAGCATAGTGAGAATGAGGAAGAGCTCAAGGAGGCCTACAAGACACTCTACATAGAGTATGAGAAGCTGAGGGAAGGTCGAAAGCAGCACCTTAATGATCTGAACAGTTTGCAGACCGAGAAGAGTTCATTACTGCTCAAAGTAGAAGAGCTCAAGGAAAAGCTACTAGAGACGCAGCTCCAGCTAGAGAGAGTCATTGATGAGAAGCTGACTCGTATGCTGTCTTTCCAGAAGAGCCCAAATGACAAGACTAGCCTCGGGTATGTAGCTCCCTCTTTTGATATTCCTTCTTCCTCAAAGACTGTGTTTGTGAAACCTACAGTCCCAGAGCCTCCTCCCACTGTTGAAGATAAAAAGAAGGAAAAGGTCAATGATGATGTTCCAGGCATTCAGGAGCCTCATTCCATCAGAAGACCTCCCATTTGCCATCACTGCGGTCTCGGTGGGCATGTTCGCCCTCAGTGCTTTCTCCTGAAAGCACAAAAGGCCAAAGCCAAGCAAGAAGTGCCCAGACAAGCTCATTATTGTAACGCCCCGCTTTTACAAAAAGCGTAAGTGAAAATTTTTGAATTTCCACGAGACATTACTAACTTATCAGAGGTAATTATTGGCAACGGAATAAATGTAATATGAATTGGGAATAGGTTGACACCTCAGAGCTACTATTGAAATACCTCAAAATATATATATAATAAGCCAGTCAGTATAATTATACAGACAGTAATACCAGTCATGCCACACAGGGCTAGATAATTATACAAGCCAAATATCTATATATAACCGGAGAATTATAAATATTGTCTTAAGTTAGGCTAATGGACTATAACAGGGTAGTCCCAAAATATAGGCTATCCAGCCTTACAAAACTGAACCAGGAACCATCTATGTGTCGGGATAGTCCTGATAATCCTCTTCTTCTTCATAGCCTGAACCATTACAAATACCGTACAAAGAGAAGAAAACAACATAAACACTAAAGTGAGTCCGCTGTTTCCAATAATAATATGAGTGCTGATTTATTTAATTAATGCAACACAATGCAATGGCCATATAATCACATGTATATACAAAATATAATCCATGATCGCGAGTCATAGACATAAAATGAACATAAACGTAATCATAAAGCAATGACAGTTTTAAGGGTATAGTTTTAGGTATTTCCCTTTTTCCACTACTCTGTTGGCCTTGGCACGGAGCCTTGGCTCCTGGAAACCTTGGTTTCCCTGGTGACCTTGGTACACTAGTTTTTGTATTTATTATTCTTTTCAGGTACCTCCTCATTCACTGAGAACCTTGGAACTCATGTGAAGCCTCGTATACCCACCGTGGATCTTGATCCAACAGCTTGTTATTAGACAGGTTATTAGAAATAATAAAATATGCAAAACCACATGCGCAAACAAGTAAATAAAGCAGTAAACATAATATTATAAGAAAATCAACCAGCTTCGTCCTCAGTAAGTATAGAGATACTTACTAGTTTCTGCTCCAAATATTTTCCTTTACAACTGCATAACAATCATCATATGATGATAGCGAATTAATAAAGCATTCTTATGAAATCATTATTACTACCATATCTCTTCCTAGAAATTGCAACGGCTACCGATTTAAACATGATCTCTTATTTATCTATTTTAATGCTTACTCACCAACTCTTGTACTACTAGAATTATCCATCACATAACATACTTTAAAAATAAGAATACATTGTCATATAATCAAGCACACATATGATTTTACTCTTCTTTAATTCACACATCCTTCTTTTCTCTATATATATATATACATATATCAAAACCTCAACATATTTACTCTCACACTTACATTTCTTGATCCATTTTTAAAACACAATTTATCCATTCTAAATTACTAATCTCATGTAGTAAATACTCATCCATATGCTTACACATATACTCACATGTAAGCTAGCCAACTTTTCATACAACATGCATAATTAAAAGCAAGAGCAAGTCATGATTTCAAATAAAAATAGAACTACTTGATCTAGGAGAAGTTTAAGGGAGAAAATACTCACCCAAAGTTCCTCAATAACTTAAAGAGTGAAGGAGAGTTGCTGTCCAAGAGAGTTCCACTTGCAAAGCTTGGTTTCTTGGTCTCAAAACAAAGGAGGTTTCCACTCACACTCTACCACTGATTTTATGGGAGAATGAGGGTGGTTTTGGAGCTTAATTAGGCTTCCTAGGTGCTGGAAAGTGAGGTGAAAATGGAGGATTTTCGTGCTACTTCTACAGTACTAGAGTGAGAGAGTTTTGGCTAGAGTTTTGTTTCTTCTTCATGAAACTCAACTCCCCATGCAACCTATATATAACACTCTTGAAGGGCTGAGATTTATCCAACAAATCATCATCTCAATGGCCGGATTTGAGCCAGCCAACACCTCAAATCTATAGCTCAAATCTCATAGGTGACTATTCCATATCTTAGTCCATGATTACATGATATCTAAGGAAATCTAGTTGGGCTTCAACCAAAATGGGCTAACTAGGCTAACTAAATTTGGGCATGATCGTTTGGCATCAAGTACCACGTGTGGGTCCCAAATCATTAGGTGGAAAAATCAATTTTCGCAATTGGCGGAAACTGCACTGCACTGGGCGAAGTCGCTCGATCGAAAATAAAGTCGCTCGATCGACTTCGACCTTTAATCGCTCGATCGACTTCACTTTACTGATCCAACTCTCTACATGCATAACTATATAACTCAATTAGACTAAGAGCAATTCTTAAGTCTTATATTTACGCACATGTTTTGATAACTTAAGTGGGTTGTCTTTTCCGGGTATTACAATTATGGCACTAGACCTGCGGCTTAGCATCGGACTCCATGGCATCAGGCACCTCACCAAGCATCAAGGTATCAGTATCAAGCCCCTTGGTCTCATTCTCCTCAGCATCAGCGGCCTCAGCAGCGGTTTGTACCAGCCAATACAGTGGCACCTACAAGAGTAGACCCAAGCAGTTTAGAAGGCCTCAGAAGATGAAAGAAGAGCAATACTCCAGTGAGCCTCCTATCTGGATGCAGAACATGATGGAGTGAATGATGCAGTCCTGCCAGCAACTACCCACTGGAAGGCAGGCTTGGGTCGAGAAGAACAGCTACCCCATGAGGGGGTACAGACGCACCTAGCAGTTTCGGGTGTTCGTGCCTTGGATTCAGTTCCTAATCCTATGGCATCAGGTTTGATTGCTTATTTTGTTGTTATATTTGCAATCTAGGAACAAGTGGTATTTTTATTTTTGCCCCCTAGTTTGGTTTGGAGATCTTTGCAGGTGTTTATTGGGGAAGACAGAAAAAGTAAGTCGAGCGACTGTTTTTCTGTACTGGCATCATCAGGTTTGATTTTGCCTTGCATATGATGTTTTTCCATATTGCATATTTTTTTTTAATAATAATAAAAAAATATTTGGGAGAATTTACAGGATAATTTTTTCCTTGGCTTATCAGATCATTGCATGTATTTTCTCTTGATATCTCAATTCTTTGGGTATTAATTTATTTTGTTTAGATATAATTGAGAGTTTCTAACTATAATTTGCCGAGTGTTTTTCCTGTATATGCAAAAATTGGATAGCTTCTTTTCTCATGCGATGAAAAATGTGCACTGTCCACAGCTCCCCTATAAGGTACATCTTTCCTTCTCTGACTTTTTGTTTCTAGAAATTTTGGATAAGAGAAGAAGTTTTTGATAAGATGACCAAATTGACCACATGCTAGTTGAACCTATCACCTATAAACTCTGGCATTCCCTTTAGTATTGCAGCACAGTAAGAAACAAGCAGTTAATCATGTGATTTCTGTGTTTTTGAGTATATATTCACTGCTTATGAGCTACATTTGTTGTATGCCTTGCCCTCTACGTGCAAGTAAAACATTTACGTTGTCTTTCATGGTACAAGTAAATCATTTAGGTGCTGCATCTCAGGGGGAGTGTATCAGATGAGGGTGGCTAGGCCCTAGTAAGTTTTAAGGTTTGACTTTTGGCTTATCTTCCAATTTTTTCTCTCTTTTCTAGAGAATCTGGTTACTCTCTGTCATGTCATCGAAAGTCTTACCTTAATGGTTTTTGTCTTCACACACACACTCGCATTGCATGAGTTGAGGTGACTAGTTGAATTTTGCATGTGCAAGAACTTATTTGCGCTAATTGATTTCTCAACTCTCTTTTATATCTCTACTTAGTATTGAGATGCTCTCTGATTGTGTTATCAGTGGTTTATACATGCGTGTTCTGAAACTGACTTTGAAAATTTTGATTTCTGTGAATTTTTCTCAATTTTTCTGTTGTTTTTGTGTGAAGCGTCCGGATGGTCTCTATTGACGTCCGGACGGATTAGTGGTCCGGACAGTACTCTTTTGGAGTCCGGATAGGAATGGAGCCCAATCATCCGGACGAGACTTGTTTGATCCCGGACGCTCGCGGCAACCACCCGGCGGGCGGTTAGTAAAACCGTCCGGACACGCGTGACCTGTCCGCATGTTCCCAATGCAGCGCGCGTCCGGATGACGTAAATGCTCTGTCCGGACGGGGACCCCACAGAGGCTATATATACCTCAGTTGACCGCATTTTCTTCTCCATACCCTAGACAATCTCCTCTTTTTGGGATTTTGTAAGTGAGTGTTTTTGGAGTTATTGGAGTAATTTCATCCTTGTCTTTTGTGCATTCTCACTCCATTCCAGGTATTTTTCTAGCTCTTTTTTTTTTTAAAAAAAAATTTTGGAATTATGTGATGCATATTTATTTTTTTTGGGGAGTACTTGTGATGATTTTTTAGCACTAATATTGTGATACACTCTGCTTATATTTTTGCAAAAGTCCTTTTTATTGCTGTTATTCTGCCCAATATTTTGCATAATCTAACAAGAATATTATTTTGGATTTTTGCTGCAAATCTTGTTGGTTTCCTGTGCAGAATCATGTCAGCCGGCAGTCCACCTCGCAGGGTCCATCAGAGGACTATGGAAGATAGAGCTGCAATCCAGGCCAAGATTATGGACCGCACTGTCATTGCTGAGCGGAACGTCATTCGATCTGATATCATGGTGCCACCACTGGACAACATTCTTGACATTATCCAGACGTACAATTGGAAGAGTCTCACTGTATACAGTAAGAGTTTCACAAAGCACTTTAAACACTTGAGAGTAGTATTGGAAGTCCTACAAGGGCATGATATCTATGCTAAAATGGCTAAGTGTACCTTTGGATGCCAAGAGGTAGAGTAATTAGGTCTTTTAGTATCAGAAGAAGCGGTCTAGGCAAATCCAACTAAGATCACTACGCTGCTAATTAAACTGGCCAACACCTAAAACTTCTAAGGCCTTGAGAGGGTATGGAGGCATTGTTGCCCCCTTAACAGCTTGAATCAGGAAGGAGTCTTTTTGTTGGAATGAGAAAGCCACTAAAGCCTTCAATAGGCTTAAAGAGCTCATGGCAACCCTTTTAGTGTTGGGATTACTTGACTTTTCAAAACCATTTTTAATTGAATGTGATGCTTCAAGGGAGGGAATATGGGCAATGTTAATGCAGGAGGGCAAACCTTTGGCCTTCTTAGCCAATAACTTAAGGACAAGAAACTCCTCATCTAAACTTATAAGGAGTTGCTAGCCTTGGTAATGCTAGTACGGAAATGGAGACACTATCTATTGAGGCATAATGTTAAAATAAAGAGATATCATGTAACACCACGCCTTTTACAAAAAAACGTAAGTGAAAATTTTTAATTTTCACGTGACATTACGACATTAGAGATGATAAAATCTCGCAGCGGAATATATATATATTTTTTAAAAACTTAGGAACACACCAAAACTGATTGAAATACCCCATTATAAATAAATATGAACGATGTGTTCTTACATAATAAAGACACATAAAGCATTAACATATGTGCCACATGCGGCACTGTTATTATGTAATCATTGTTTTAACCTAATGCAAACCATAATATCAAATATTACATATCAAAGAAACATGTAAACGATAAGTCTAGCATATAAACAAAGAGATAGACTAATCAGGGTAGTCCATCATACAAAAGAGGCAGTAGATAGCTTCATCCACATCTAACGAGGTCAGTAAAAAGATCCTGAAAGTCCTGGTACTCCACTCCTTCCATTTCTGCACATTCATCTATAATATTGTGGACAAAACCACAATCCCATATACACATAAGTGAGTCAACTGTTTTCAATAATACAATGACTACTGATTCATTTAAAAACACATAATGCAATGATTAATGACAGTTCTATATGCACGGTCTCATTCATTGGTGCCATGGGCCTCTAACCCATGACACAGTCTTGATATTATTTATAGATGCCGTAGGCCTCTAACTCATAATATGGTCTTATCATTTATAGATGACGTTGGCCTCTAACTATCTCCGGTTTTATCATTTATTTACAAATCCATTATTCATAACAGCATGCATAATATGCAATATTTCATTCACACATATACAATTCAACAAATCTATAATCAATGTATTATGGAAGTCAGCATCGTTCACACACATACAATTAAAGAACATTCACATACAAACAATTAAGGAACATTCACACATATACAATTTAATAAACCCGTAAGCATGATATTAAAGAAACCAGCATCAATCTCAGTAAGTATTTTATACTTACAGTTTTCTGCTTCCAAAAAGGGTTTCCACACAATTGTTGACTGCACAATTATATACACGTGATAATAAATTAGCATCAAACGCTAAGAGGGTTATTTAATTATTTTACCACTTTTGACTTTTAAATCACTTAACATATTTTCCTAATATCGTTTGGATATTATAACAGCATATAAATAGGTTGATTATATTACCACATATTTCATGTGAGAATTATTACGACATTTATTAATTAATTTCCAAAATACCCTTTAACTAAAATAGGCATCATAACAACATTAATATGCTAAACGTGTAATATTCTTGTATGAAAATAGTAATTGCAACCCCATTAATATAAATAATGGGTATAATATTTTTAAAACACATGAGTGTCATATTGGCATAACTATAAATAATCCTTATTTTAATCTTATAAAATTTAGACAAAATAACAGCATTAGTATGACTAATGCTTAAAAACATATTTTATAATTTTGGGCAGCGTAACGTCGCTTTTATAAAATACACCATTTTAGTCGGGCATTATAACAGTGTGTTTACCTAATCAAATACACCACTCTTAAAAAATTCTGCTTAAACACCACATTAAAACATTAAATAATCTAATAACTTATAAATCATAAAAACTATAAATTGAGCTTTTAGGACGTTTACCAAAATATCTCGTTGAGATATTTTTATAAAGCTCCACAACACAAGGACCGGTCGAGAGAGATAGAGGGTTCTTCCTTGCTGTTTTCTTTCTCTTTTTTCCTTTCCCTTTTTCTTCTACAAGCTAAAGCAAAGGGAAAGTTGAGAGAAAGATAGATTTTCTCTTTCCTTTACTGCTACAGGCCGAGAGACAAAATTAGAGAAAGGAAGGAGACTTTTCTTTGCTGTTTTTGCTAAGGTGAAGAGAGAGATGTAGAGGCCTTTTTGTAGCTTCTCCACAAGAGAGAAATAAAGAGGAAGGAGGAGAGTGACTAGCTGTTCCTTGCCGAAACAGAGAGGGAAAGGTAGAGTTTTGCTGCAGCTTTGATGCTTTTCTTTTTCTATAAAGAGATGGTGCAGCCGAGAGGGAAAAATAGGGAAAAAGAGAGAAGGCTTCTTCTGTTTTCTGCTGCTCAACTCACAAAGGAAAGGAGTTGGTTTTTCTGCAACTAGAGAAGGAGAAGAGGAGAGTTTCTACAGACAATAATAGAGAAAGAAGAAGAAGTGATGTGTGAAAATGAACGTGATGGGTGCTTCTCAATATATAGTGGATTGAATGGTGGAGATTGCTTTGGTTTGATCTCATCCAACGGCTGGGGAGCAACATGGGCAGCAAGTTTAAGAAGATATTTGTATTGATAAAAATATTGGAGGATAGCTGGTGCGATGGAATTCTGTTCTATACAATTATATGTCCATCGATCACCATGTATTGACGATCGAGCGTCAGGTCGATCAATCACCAGATATTAGGGATCGATCGTTGTGTAGATCGAGCGCCAACTTGTGAAGGATCGATAGCCTGATTTACAGATTGGTTAATTGAAATATTATATCTTAAAGCTTAAGACCCGTTAAACTTAATTTAATCAATTTAGAACTATAAACGTGCCTTAAATAGTAATGAATATTTAATCCTATAAATATTCATATCAATTACCAACGAATATTTAATTCTATAAATATACATATAATATTATTTTATCATTATTATTAGGTCTTAAATTCTAGTTTAAGACGTTATATTTTATGTCTTAAAATTTGGGGTGCTACATATCAGCAAGCATGAAAGTACCTTTTGGAGCAAAGGATAGGAATCTCATCTCAACAGAAGTGGGTTTCTAAACTCCTAGGTTTTAATTTTATGGTGGAAGACAAAAGTGACAAGGAGAATCGAGCAGCTGATGCTCTTTCTCGTGTACACATAGCAAAATAATTATCATAGCATACAATAAAGAATTCAACATATTCCACAACTCAGCACACAACAACTCAGATTCATGAAATCAACACAATCTATTCAACATGGATAGAAGAGTTGAGGATAACTTATCCTGAAAAGCCCCAACTGCAAGATCTTATAGAACAATACCATCAGGGGCACTTAGAGCCTGTGAGGTATCATTTCCAAAATGGGCTCATTTTTTTTTTACAAAGGAAGAATCCACTTTGGTTCAATGGTGCCTTTTCAGCAGTAGATTCTTCAACAATTTCACTGCAACCCATTAATAGATCATATGAGAACACACAAAACATATTCAAGGATTAAGAAAGAATTATACTAGCCTAGTTTTAGGAGTGATGTTCAAAAATCCATCAGGGAGTGTGATGTGGTTGTGAGCGTATTAATAATAAAATAAACCACTCGCAATAGAATGTATCTTTGTAAGATAGGGTCTATGTAAGGGTGTTGAACCTCAAGGACTTTGGTTTCTTGTTAAGTTATTTAAATTAACTCTAATCTAATTCAGAAAAGATATTTGATTTTGGTTTTGTAATTGAAACTAAATAAAACTTAAAAGTAAAAGTAAGATAGTATGGAGAAAATATAGGGAATTGATTTCACCACTAACCTCATAATAATGGTAAATTGCATTTAATATGGAAAGTTCACTTACATGAATGATATGACTCGTGTGTGTTTGTCAAGTACCCAACGATGTTATCAAGAAATTTATTTTATTAAGAAATAAGCATAGCTCATCTTTTGGCAAGGTATAAATGCTCTACCAAAACTAGGGTGTAGAATAATTCATCATTCCTAGGCATGGGCGATCAAATATCCTAATTAATTTACACATAATCAAGGGATAAGTATAAGTCATCTTTCGGCAAGAATAAATTGATTTATCTAAATTAAACTAACTAGGGAGTAAATCAATTTATTTTTCTTGGGCATGGCCTATTGATTCTGTGTCCATTAAAACCGTTGTAAAACCATCATTCACATAATCACATAAAATATGAACGTTGAGTTCAATAAAGAAACAATTTCCTAAGACAAGATAAAAGGTTTATCAAAATCGAATTTAGACATTAAATACAATCTCAAGAGTAAACAACCATCATTCATGTTCATAGAATTCCCGAAGAAAAATACCATAATTACACCATAATTACTTGAAAATGGCTACATCAATACCATACGGATGAATTAGCCGCTCATGGAGATGCTGAAAATCATCTTTGTTGGAGAGAAATCCATCCCAAGAAATGTAACGCCCCGCTTTTACAAAAAGCGTAAGTGAAAATTTTTGAATTTGTACGTGACATTACTAACTTATCAGAGGTAAATATTGGCAACGGAATATATGTAAATGTAATATAGATTTGGGAATAGATTGACACCTCAGAGCTACTACTGAAATACCTCAAAATATATATTAAGTCAGTAAGTATAATTATACAAACAGTGATAACAGTCATGCCTCACAGGGCAAGATAGTCATACAAGCCAAATATATACATATAACTGAAGGATCATAAGTATTATCTTAAGCTAGGTAGGGTGAACTACAATAGGGTAGTTCCAAAAAGAAAGGCTGTCTAGCCTTATAAAAAGCTGAATCAGGAACCATCTATGAGTCGGGATAGTCCTGATATTCCTCTTCTTCATAACCTGAATCATTACATAGTACAGAGAGAAGACAACAACATAGAATACTAAAGTGAGTCCACTGTTTCCAATAATAATATGAGTGCTGATTCATTTAATTAATGCAACACAATGCAATGGCTTTATATACACATGTATACGCAATATATGAACCATGGTAGCTAATCATAGTCATATATCAAATATAAACGTAACCATAAAGCAATGATAGTTTTAAATGTAGAGTTTTAAGTATTTCCCTTTTTCCACTATTCTGTTGGCCTTGGCACGGTTAGCGTGTTATTTGAAACCTTGGTTTCCTCACTTAACGTTTAATTATATTCTTTGGGAGCCTTGGCTCCTGGAAACCTTGGTTTCCCTGGTGACCTTGGTACACCAGTTTTTGTATTTATTATTCTTTTCAGGTACCTCCTCATTCACTGAGAACCTTGGAACTCATGTGAAGCTTCGCGTACCCACTGTGGATCTTGATCCAACAGCTTGTTATTAGACAGGTTATTAAAAATAATAAAATATGCAAAACCACATGCGCAAACAAGGAAATAAAACAGTAAACATAATAGTATATGAAAAGTCAACCAGCTTCGTCTTCAGTAAGTATAGAGATACTTACTAGTTTCTGCTCCAAAAGTCTTTCTCCACAACTGCATAATTTCAATCATGTAGTAATACTAAATTAGTGAAAAGGTGCTACGAATATGTTTACTACACTTATCTTTAAAGTATTATTATAACGATCGTTCTAACACTTCCGCTTTTGGTTTAATCAAGATATTGAATGACATCTTAGATTATTGAATAATGAAACTAAAACATCCTCTTTTATTAGCCATTAATCCAACTAGTATATTGATATATGACTCCCACTCATACCCATATATATATATATATATATATATATATATATATATATATATATATATATATATATTATGTACACCTTGTAGCCAAAATAATCCTTTCTACACACACACACACATATTAGCCATATACCCATATACACTCACTCACTAATTTTAATATTCTCATTCATGCAGGAAATTCCAGCATACATCTCACACACAATTCACTTCACACCTTCATTTTTATTAATCAACACACATACATTTCAGCAGCTTATTTACACACAAAATATTAAGGCAAAGTTACTATCTTGCTTATTTAAAACTTCATAGGTGTAACTCTCTTATTATAAGAGGAGAAACAACCCATGGTCCTAGGGAACAAATACTGAATTTTAGAGAGTGAAAAGGAAGATTTACTTACCAAAATTTGTACCCAACATATTGGATAAAAGGAAGGGATCTAATTCCAAAACAGAGTGCTTAAAATGAGTTGGAAGTTGCTGGTTTTTGAGCTAGAATCAGAGAGGGATTTCAGATGTTGATTTTTGGTGTTTTGTGGGGAAACAAGAGGAGGTTTAAGGCTTCATTTCTGGCTTATAAGTGTTGGTTTTCATAAGGGAGTGAGAGAGTTTTCCCATGGAAGATCCAGCACCAAAACAGTGAAGGGAAGGGAAGCTTATGTGAGTGGTATGGGGAGAGCTTTGGCTGATTTTTGATGTCCCATGCATGCTATATATAATAACTTTGAATGGTTGAGATCAAGCCAGCACAATTCCTTCCAATGGTCGGATCTTTGACAGCAAGAGAGAGAGATATCCATGCAAGATCATGCAATATCCAATATTAGATTTTTTTTCCATATCTAGTGTCATAATTAGATTGTACTACCATATCTAGTTCAATTTCAACCAAACTAAGCTAACTGAATGGGTTTCAATCATTTGGAGCCGTCCACAAGTAATGGGTTCAAAATCAAAGGTAGAAAATCGCTCTCTGCTGTTCACCCGTAAGCTGCGTCGCACTGGATAAGATTGTTCGATCTAAAATTAGTCGATCGATCGACATCGACCCATAATCGCTCGATCGACCAGAAAGTCGCTCGATTGACTTTAACTTTACTGATCCATTTCTCTACATGCATATATATATATATATATATAATAATAATAATTTTATTAGACTAATAGTAATTCTTAAGCCTTATACTTATGCATGCACATATTTAATAACCTAAGTATGGAGTCTTTCCCGGGCATTACAAGAAGCTACTGAAACTTTGAAGCACTTTTCTCCCTAAAACTAGCCAATAATCTTATTGATTTATATTATATAACATGGCATACCCTTAAAGCACGAATTAGAGGTTGATTTATAGAGTACAAGAGCAAACCTAGTCCAATTCGTGGTCTTCTAAAACTTTTAGTCCAAGTTGGAGAAGTTAACTTCTTTCCTTTTCTGATTTTACCTTGCTGTCAGCTTTTACTGCGCGATTATGCTTGACCCTTTAGATCTGCTCTTGAGCGCATATTGCGCTCGAGCCTAAGAGAATTCAATACCGAATTCTTGATATAAAACTTGCCTAGAGCCTCTTATTTATAGGCTTTACAAGTCCTAATTCTAGTTAGAATCAGAGTCTTTGACATGCTCATCCGGACAGCAGTCTTGGGCGTCCGGATAGTCAACTATTTCCGTGTTTAAAAAGGAATTCTAAAACTTCTCGAATTCTGGCGAGCAGTCCGGATGCTTGATCTTTCCGTCTGGACATTTCTATTAGCCTTCCAAATTTTCAAGTTGTATCATTTTTTGTTAGCTTTCCAACGACACCAATTTTGTCTAATTCCGATGCTTGAGTAAAAAGTTATGATAAAAATACTGAGACGTGTTCAGAATCCTCCAGACACTGAGGGGCGTCCGGACGGCTTGACTGAGCGTCCGGACGGTCAATTGCAACTGCCTTTCCAAAATAGTGCTGAAAGCTTCCTATATCAAGACCTCGTTCAGAAGTGTTGCCCTAGCGTCCAGACAGTCACAGCTGTGATTCCTTTCCGCATCAGTAAAGGAAAACTGGAATCTTCTGGAACACTAAAGAGCGTCCGGACGGTGTTGCCTTGTCTTTCGGACGGATGCACTGGCATAAGCTTCTCGACACGTGGGAGAGTCCGGACGCCTTCAAAGGCCCATCTGGATGGTTGCATGGGATTTAACTTGTCTGAGTGGAATCTTGTGTAGAATCTTCATGAACATCTTCTAGAAGCATGTGAATTGCACTTGTCATAATATAAGGCACTGCCCATAACACCTGAAGACTTTGAAATAAAACGGCATCCCTGTGAAATAATGCAACCTTACAAACATAGTGTTTTTGTTAACAGAATGTAGCCAATCAAAAACTAACAAATTCCCCATTTGACCATTCTAGGACATAAAACACTTGACGGGTTAAAAATACAATTCCGGTCTAAATATTACAAATACTCCCCCTTTTTGTCTCAAAAGGACAAAGGGTAAACATAGTATATATAGAAAAACCATAATTACTAAAATCCAAAACAACAAAGATAATAGTAAAGTGTCTCAACAACAACTCAAATAACCAAAAGAGAAAAACAAAACCTCAAGACACCAAATATTTTGAATTTGAGCCACTTCGGCTTCTTGCTTTTGAAGCCAGGAAACCATAGACTGAAAATTTTCAGTTCCTTGAGTCTTCTAAATTGAAACAGATCATCCGCAGAATGAAAACCTCTAAATAACTGGTCTGCAAGATGATAAAGAAGATTCACCACTGAAACTCGAGCTGGTGCAAATCTGGAGGAAGAGGTTACGGAAGACTCTGCATGAACTAGGGAAAAAGTTCATCTAAATCCTGAGACCCTTGGAATTTGAACATATGACTTCAACAACAGCCAGGTTTCCAAAGGATTCATCTATCAGATATTGTGTAGGGAGCTGCTGGACAACATATTCTTGAAAAGATTTAACAGAAATCTATCTAAAAATAACGTCACAAAGAAATATTAATTCCTGTTAGTTATTAAAAGAATGAGGTATTATGACAGCTTGCAATTTGGATAGGCAAGAATTACAAAAGCAAATATTGCAATCCAAATGACCCAGATATATCAAAATCAACCCAACACACAGATAGAAAATGATTTTCATGCACGATATCTCAAGAAAATATTCCAATATTCTTAAAAAGCACAAAAACTTAAAAGAACAAAGGAAGACACACCAAATACCATGGAATGAGAAGAGATGTACAGAGAATGCCAAAATCTAGGGATAAAACCACGAGAAAAACACAACATGAAAAAAATAAATGAACAATGCAATGTTGTGCTAAAGGCAAGAAGTAAAAGGAATGCAAATATTTACCCAGAAAAGATCACGTCCGGACGAAACACTAACTTGTTCAGTCGCCTGCTGTAAGAACAACATTCGGGAAAAAAAAAATGCGTACATCCGAATGTGAAAGCCATACGCGTCTGGACATAGAAGAAGGTCTATCCGGACGTTTCACACAGGAAAGTTGAAACTAGAGGAAAATTTGCAGAAAAATATTTTCCCTAACGTTAGCTTCAGAACACGTATGAATAAATAACTAATAAAGCAGTTCAATAGCATTTCAAAAATATACCAAGATATAATTGAGAGTTAAGAGTCAATAAGCACAAAAATTTCCCTACAGATAGAAATTTTTCAATAGTAAGCTTAACTCATACTATGCATGTGTGTGTGTGAAAGCTTTCTCAATAAGGTATAATCTTCGCTGATATGATTTAAAGCAACTAAATTTTCTAAATAAGAGAGAAATTCATAGTTAGATCAGTCAAAAGTCAAACCTTATCTTACTATTGCCTAGTTACCCTTATTTGATACACTCCCTCTAAGAAGCAGCACTATTTTTTTTTTTTTACTTACACCATGGAGGACAAGATTAATAGTTGAGTCATCACAGAAGAAGTGAATTTATTCATATATCAATAAGCACAGAATTATAACTACTTGTATCACTTAGTGCTACAACCTAGAGAGAAAGCCATAATTTATGGAGTCTAGGCTCAACTTACGAGTTGGTCAATTTGACTATCTTAGTACACAAAAATCTCTCTTAAAGAATTTTCAAAAGCAGAAAATCAGAGATAAAAAGTGTACCTTAGGGGAGCCTTGGATAATGCACATTTTTCATCGCATGAGAAAATCAATTATCTAGTATGGATGCAACAGGGAAACTTTGCAGATATCAAGTATAAACTCTTAGTTATATAAAGGCAAAAATAATTAATGCATCAAGAACTGAGACATTAGTTAAACATACATAAGATATCTGAGAAGCTATATAAGGGAACTATAAAAATCTGTAACCGTCCTGCTAGTATTTTATTGGCTACATTCTGGATAAAATAAAAACACTTTATGTAATGGTTGCAGTTTAACATGATGGTCGGTTTTAGATTCAAAATCTTCATGTATTCAGACAATGATCAAATCAAAGAAAATAACTGATCATAAGCTGCTTAAAGATGTCCATGAAGAGTCCTTGCAAAATCCAAGACAAAAACAACCGGTTCCTGTGCAACCATCCGGACGGGCCTTTGAAGGCATCCAGACGCCCCGCAGTGTCTTACAGATAAACATTGAAGACGCCTGGACGTCAGAGCAACACCGTTCGGACGCTAGGTTAATCAGTATTCAACAAGGAGTCTGTTTTCAGAAGTCGACTCTGTTTGGGAAGTCTCTGCAAGCTGTTCGGACGACGTGGCAACATGTTAGGACGATGTCCAGTAGTTTAGAATATTCTAGAGTTCTATTCGAACGCGGAAAGGATTTTAGCGAAGACCGTCCAAATGCTCGGTTAAGCCGTCCGGACATGAAACTGATAAAGATAGAATTACGTTGTTTCTGAAAGGATATCGCAGAAAACAGTCCGGACGTGGCTAACTTCTGTCCGGACGCTCGCCAGCTAGAGTCTGAATCTCAGCAGTTTTTGAGGTCTATTGAAGCCTATAAATAGGGGGCTCTAGGCTAGTGTTTTGTACAGAATTCGGTGGTGAATTCCATAGTGCTTTGAGAGGGTGTTTAGGGAGAATCGAAGATCCGTTAGCTCTCAAGCCGTTGCCGGTATGTGCTTAGTTGTTTGTGTGAAGTCTTTCTTAGGGGTCGGCCTTAGGGTAAAGGAATCCATCAAAAACCCATTCAGGTGGAAGATCTGGTTGGGAAGCATTCGTGTTGGTTTACACGTCAGAGTTAAAGGTATGACTACTGCATAGGGTTATGTGAGTACGAGTGTCTTGTAACTAGTTTGTTTTTGGATAGTGGATTTCTTGGGTTTGGTTACCCCGGAGTGGTTTTTCCTCTTCATAGAGTTTCCACTTCGTAACAAATATCTTGTCTCATTTAAATTCCGTATTTAAGATATTTGTTTGCACACAAACACACACTTGGTTTAAATTAGAAGTCAATAAATTATTCACTTCCCCACCCCCCCTCCTTTTTCTGTTGAAAAACAAAAGACAAAAACAACAACAACATGATTAAAAGGAAAAGAATATATATCTAGACAAAGCATGTAAGTAAGAGCAAACCTGACTTCAGGGAGAGAGGTTTGACTATACCAAGACAGAAAAGCAGTGACATGCTTTCTCTGTCATCCCTAGAATGTACCTGCAGAAATTTCTCAAAGCAACCAAGAGAAAATCTAGGGATAGACAAGGTGGTTCCTCAAACAGAATGCAAGACAAAAATAAGATATATAAGATATGACAATCAATGCAATGCAAACATACCTGGTATGCACTAGTGAAAATAATTTATTGACTTCTAATTTAAACCAAGTGTGTGTTTGTGTACAAACAAATATCTTAAATGTGGAATTTAAATGAGACAAAATATTTGTTACGAAGTGGAAACTCTATGAAGAGAAAAAACCACTCCGGGGCATCCAAACCCAGGAAATTCACTATCCAAAAACAAAGCTAGTTACAAGACACTCGTACTCACATAACCCTATGCAGTAGTCATACCTTTAACTCTGACGTGTAGCCCAACGCAAACGCTTCCCAACCAGATCTTTCACCTGAAGGGGTTTTTGATGGATTCCTTTACCCTAGGGCCGACCCCTAAGATAGACTTCACACGAACACTTGAGCACACACTGGCATCGGCTTGAGAGCAAGTGGATCTTCGATTCTCTCTAAACACCCTCTCAAAGCTCTATGGAACTCTCTGTCGAATTCTGTACAAAACACTAGCCTAGAGCCCCTTATTTATAGGCTTCAAGAGATCTCAAAAACTGCTGAGATTCAGACTCTGGTTGCTGAGTGTCCAGACGAAAGTTAGCCACGTCCGGACGGTTTTCTGTGATATCCTTTCAGAAACAACGTAATTTTATCTTTATCGGGTTCACGTCCGGACGGCTTGACTGAGTGTCCGGACGGTCTTTGCTAAATCCATTCCGTGTTCGAACGAAACTCTGGAATATTCTGAACTACTGGACATCGTCCGGACGTATTGCCATGTCCTCCGGACGGCTTGTAGAGACTTCCCAAATAGTGTTGACTTCTGAAAACAGACTCCTTGTTGAATACTGATTGACCTATCGTCCAGACGGTGTTGCTCTGACGTCCGGACGTCTTCAATGTTTATTTGTTAGACACTGTGGGGCGTCCGGATGGAAAGTTCTCGTCATCCAGACGGATGTTGCTAACTGAAGAGTGTTCGGACGGGAACACCACATCGTCTAGACGGTTTCTTGGGATCCGACTTCTCTGAGTTGGAATCTGCACAGAATCTTTCTTGAACACTGAAATAGCCTTCATGAAGCTTGTGACACTTGCAACTTGTCATAATACAGCTTTTTCCACATCAGAGAAATAAACTCTGAATATCTGAAGACTCTGAAATATACGACATCCCTGTGAAAACGACAACATTACATAATAGTGATTTTGTCAACAGAATGATGCCAATCAAAAATTAACAACTAGGATTTAGGAACCAAAATCCTAGGTATGGTGAGACTGCGCCTATATTAGGTGAGTCCACTCCCCTTCAAGGGGTGAATGGTCTTATCCTTTCTGACCCATGCCTGGAGTACCCGTGGTAGATGTGATCGGGTATTGCTCATACTGTTCATTCTCCTTAGCATACCTTGTAACAAGTTCAGCAACTCTTCATATGCATGGTTGCTATTGGCCTTTTGCGGCTTTTTCTTGTAGTGCCATGATGTGTTCTTTGGAACAAACTGTTGTTGTTGCCACTGATGTTGTGGAACCTGATGTCCCGCCGAAGGTAGAGTACCTGATGTGGTCTTAGTAGGCAACTTCCTCTAAGCCTTCTTCTTCTGAGCTTGGAGCTGTGGACATTTGGGTCGGATGTGACCGGTGATGCCACAGTGATGACAGGTGGGCATGCTTCTTTTATTGGAATGCTTATTGACTTTCTCTGCAGAAATATGGTTAGCATTCTTACAAACAATATTGCCCTTACCTTTTATATGTCTCCTATGCTGAATGACATATTTTGAGGAGAAAGAATCTGCAACTTCACTTTTCCTCAGAGCATCCTACTTAATCCAAGGCCTGTGAGATTTCAACAAATAACAATTTGGCCTAATATGACCAATCTTCCCACAATTATGACACTTAAGAATAAACTTACCATGTATTCCTGATTCCTTGGATTTAGGCATCACATGATTAGTTAAGCAAGAATTATCTAAACAAGCTGTATCTTCTATCATAGGCTTAATATCAATAGAATCTAATTCAGAATCAGAAGTATGTGAAGTAGAAGTACTTAAATCATCAACAGTTAAATCAGGCTTGTTAGAAACATCTGAGTGAATACAAAGCATGCTTTCAAATTATCACTTGAGAATTTTTCCAATTTATTCTCAAGTTCATTAATTGTATTAAGCAACATGATATTCTCATATTTCAAAGAGTCAATCAAAACACGTGATTCAGACAATTGTATAATCAAAGACTCTTTTTCTTGCTTCACCTTTTTGAACTCTTTTAGAGAAATCATTTTATCTAATTTTGCAAAAACTTTAGAGAGCTCAATATCATAATTTTCTTTAGATAACTGAGAGAAATCAATGATAAAAGGTGTAATAAAAAAATAGAAATCACAAAGAGATAAGGATCACACTCAAGAATTAAATCCTTTAAATGGAGTGTACCCGCTCTGATACCAATTGAAAAATAAAGAGACTTCTAATTTACTGTGGGTGTATGCAACGTGTAACAAAACATCAAAAGTACGGAATTAAAAGAGACAGATATTTTGTTAACGAAGTGGAAACTCAATTAAGAGAAAAATCACTCCAAAGCAGCCAAACCCAGGAATTCCACTATTCAGAAGACAAAACTAGTTACAAAGTAGTAGCACTCACATACCCCTGATGCAGTGGTCGTACCTTGAACTTTAACGTGTAAACTAACACAAACGCCTCCCAACCAAGTCACCTACTTGAAGAGATCTTCAATGGAATCCTTTACTTTAGGGTTCCTCCCTAAGATAGACTTCACAAGAACCAAAAGGCACACAACGACAACGTCTTGAGAGCTAGCGAATCTTCAAATCTCCTTAAACACCCTCTCAAAGCTAAGAGAATTCAATACCGAATTCTTGATATAAAACATGCCTAGAGCCTCTTATTTATACGGCAGTCTTGGGCGTCCAGACGGTCAACTGTTTCCATGTCTAAAAAGGAATTCTGAAACTTCTCAAATTCTGGCGTGCCGTTTAGACGCTTGACCTTTCCATCCTGACGCTGGACCGTCTGGGCGTTTCTGTTTGCCATCCAGCCATTCACGTTGTATCATTTTTTGTTAGCTTTCCAACGTTACCAATTTCGTCTCAATCCGATATTTGAGCAAAAAGTTATGATAAAAATACTGAGACGTGTTCAGAATCCTTCAGACACTGAAGGGCGTCCGGACAGCTTGATCGAGCGTTCGAACGATCAACTACAATTGCCTTTCCAAAATAGCGCTGAAAGCTTCCCATATCAAGACCTCCTCCAGATGGTCGCAGCTGTGATTCCTTTCCGCATTAGTAATGGAAAACTGGAATCTTCTGGAACACTAAAGAGCGTCCGGACGGTGTTGCTCTGTCGTCCGGATGGATGCACTGGCATAAGCTCCTCAACACTTGGGAGAGTCTGGATTCCTTTAAAGGCCCGTTCGGACGGTTTCATGGGATCCGACTTGTCTGAGTGAAATCTTGTGTAGAATCTTCATGGACATCTTCTAGAAGCATGTGAACTGTCACTTGTCATAATATAAGGCACTGTCCATAACACCTGAAGACTCTCAAATAAAATGGCATTCTTGTGAAATAATGCAACCTTACAAACATAGTATTTTTGTCAACAGAATGTAGCCAATCAAAAACTAACACGGGTGATTGATGAAATTTTTTAGGCACAATTTTTTTTCAAAATTATACTTAAGGTCCGGGTATCACCAAATACGGGTACGCCTATAAGATGTGTCCAAAATTGCCTTTTGCACTCATGAGGGCACTACGAATTCCCCGTAATGCCTTTTAGCCTCACTAATGCACCCTCCACCTTTCAGAGTTTAATGAATGACTTGTTCAAACCCGTTCTCCGAACGTTTGTTTTAGTCTTCTTTGACAACATATTAGTTTATAGTCCCTCAGCTGAAGAACACTTACACCACTTGAGAACTATTTTGGGTGTCCTACAAACTAACCATCTCTTTGGTAAGGCTTCCAAATGCAGGTTTGGTGTTTCAGAAATAGATTGGTTAGGCCATCTCATTTCCAATCATGGTGTCTGGGCTGATCCTTCCAAATTAAGTGCTATGTTGCAATGGCCTCTTCCCCATTCTATCAAATCTGTCTGTGGGCGTCTGGGATTGACTGGATATTATAGAAAGTTCATCTATGATTATGGTATTATAACTGCTCCACTTACTGCCCTCCTTAAGAAGAATGCCTTTCACTGGACTTCTTCGGCCACAACCACCTTTCTTAATCTTAAAGAGCTTGTTACCAGTCCTCATGTCTTGCATCTTCTTAATTTCTCTAAAAACTTCACTATTGAGTACGACGCATGTGGCACAGGCCTAGGTGCTGTTGTCATGCAAGAAGGGTGCCCTATTGCCTTCCTTAGTCCAGCTTTGAAGGGCCAGGACTTGTTTCTCTCTACATACGAAAAGGAACTCCTCTCTTTGGTCACAACAGTCCAAAAGTGGTGTCTTTGTTTGCTTGGACAATCCTTCAGGGTGGAGATAGACCAGCAAGCCCTCAAATCTCTCTTGGAGCAAAAAGTGGGTACGATTTCCCAATAGAGGTGGATCTCTAAGCTCTTAGGTTATGATTTTGTAATTGAATGTAAGAGAGGAAGGGAGAACAGGGTGGTTGATGCTCTTTCTTGTAAGTTTAATGAACAATTGGATGAAGCAAACTTCTATTTCCCTCATCTTATTCCCTACACCATCATGGGTCACAGAATTGAAGGACTTCTATTCGTTGGACTCAGATACCAATGCTTTGTTGCTTGCCATACAGCAGTGCCAACCCACTCCCAAGGGATTTTCCTTACAACAAGGCTTGATCTTGAAAAAGAGTATAACTTATATTCGGTGGTGGCAAAAACCAAGACCTTTCTGCCCACCAATAAGAGGTTGACATATCAGCATGGAACAAAAAAAACACAAAAAAGGTAAATGTTGGCAAAACACTGGATCACCCTTCCTTCTTTCAACCTAAACAAAAACCAAAAATCCTCCCAGCCATAGAGCCACTGCCCCACACAGCCACGCCGGATACCCGAGATCGGCAACTCCACGGCTGGACCGGGGCTTTTCATGTGACGTGGAGGCGTTGGAACTCGCAAGCGAAGACGATGACGCGACGGAGTCGAACGAGGTGGGTAGTCCCGTCCGTTCTTCTTCGACCCAAAGTTGGCCGGGGGTGGCCGCGCGACCACCCCGGTCCATGGGGCGGTTGCACGGCCATCCCTAGATGGATCTAGGGCTGGCCTGATGTCCACCCCAGGCTCTGCGCGGCCAGCCCCGGTCCATGGGGCGGCCGCACGGCCTTTTCCGGGGTCTGGGGTTGGCTCGAACCTGGGGGTGGCCTTCGGGCCAACCCTTTTGTTCGGGCGTCACTCACCGTCAGCCGGGCTGTCACCGTCGGCCCAGGTCGACTCCTACTTCGACTCCACCGACCGGCCCATTGTTGACGACTCCGGTTGTGGTGGCAGCGGTGGTGATGATGGAGAAAGGGGATAGGTTTCAGCGGCTTTGGTGTATGAATTTGGTGTGATTGGGTGTTTTCACCCTATGGTGCTTTGGTGTGCTAAACTGACGTGTTGAGTGTTTATTGGTGGGCAAAAAACTCTTGTTTTCTACCTTGACCGTATAGAAGGGGCTCTCCTTGAAAAAGGGAAGACTGTGGATTGTCTCGGGGTCCCCCTTCCAATCCCAACTCCTAGATTACATCCACTCTAATCCAATTACTGGGCATTCAAGGTACCACAAACGATTCAAATGGATAAGTGGATTTCTATTGGCAGGGTATGAGGAAAGGCATCAAGTGGATGGTTAGAGAGTGTGAAGTATGCCAAGCCAACATGAGACAAGTCATCTTGTAAAGACCAAGAAATTGAATAGGGAATTTAGCAATTAATAAATTATATTTATTCAATGAGATGGATTAATATTAGTTTCTAAGTGATATTTATGTTATTGAAATAAAATACGTCTACAATGAATAATAGAATTGGAATAATAATAATAATGGGTTCTAATGGAATAAATAGTTAATTGTATTGATAAAATATAATTAGATTAACTGTGGGGTCCTAGTATAATTTATGGAAGTTTGAGCATTAAGATAAAAAGGTAATCATACCTTGCCACATCTCACCACCGGATTGGTTAGGAGAAGATAACATCATCTTCTCCCAACCACCCACAATGGGACAAGTGTCCCACTCACCCTATCTCTCTTCCCTTTCTCTTTCTTTTTCTCTCCCTTTTCCTCCTCTCACACGACCACTCTCCCTCTTCCTCTTTCTTTTCTTTCTCTCTTCTCTTTTCTCTCCTTCCTTCTCTCGGTTCCAGCCCCTTTCCCTTTCGTATTTCCTCCCTATCTCACACACACAGACACGCTCTAGTAGAGAGATTCAATGATGGAGATCGTGAGAGGGAGAGCCCGAGTTGCAGTGGGTCACGTTGCAGAAAAAGGGGAAAGAAAATGGTAAAATCCTTAACCCTTTCCTTGTATTTTCGGATTACCCATTGCCTAAATAGCATGAAAATTGTATCACATCGTTACGGCTTTGATTGGGTTTTGCTTAAGATGAAAACCTAGGGTTTTATTGTGATTTTTGGAAGGGTTGGCCGAATGGTGTTTTTCTCTTGGGGGTTTCGGTTTTGATGATGTTAGATTGTGTGTAACGTTCTAAAATGAGTTGTTAGATTTTTTTTATTAAGTTTCCGTAGTGTAGTTTTGATGGAAATTCGAATTTAGTTTTGGATTTGTAAAAATGGTGGATTCTTGATTGAGTAAGGTTTGATTAATCCCTCTATTTTGGTTGTTGGTATTAAAGTGATGGATTGGTGGTATTGGGTTGATTGGTTGAATATGGATTATAATTGGTTGAGTGGTTTCTAAGAGTGCTGTTTAGGGAGATTATGTTAATGAAAGTTGGAGGGAAGGTCTTGTTGCTCATGGTTGGTTCTAGGTATTTAACTTGAGGTTTAGGCTTTTATGTTTTGGCCTCATGATGTAATAGTTAAATAAAAGAATAGGTGGGTAAAGTAAGTGAATAACTAGTTGTGAAAGAAATGCAAGAATTGTATCAAACAAACATAGATAATAGTTTGGATATCGAAATAAACATAATAGGATTCATAGGAGTGAGACTAATAGCAAATTGATCCTAAGTATAATGCTAAGCTTTGAGGTCTATGTGTATGCCTCAAGCTTGGGTAAGTGTAAATGTTACAATATGAGGTTGGAATCTTTAATCTAATAGGAGTTACTAAATTAATATGATAAATAAGATTAAGGTCTTATAGTTTAAACTACTTAGATGGTTAGTAGTAAATATAGATTAAGTATTAAATATAATGGTTAAAATGAGGATGCCGTAAAATGGTAAATTATCCATGTAACCTTAAGATAACAAATATAAATTAGTAAGGTTATAGAGATACATAAAAAGGCTCTGGATTCATTTAGTAATGTAACTAAATAATTAATGTGTTTATCTATATATTATTAACTACCTAAGTGTATTTATGGGGTTGTGCTTAGCTTAATAAGCATTCTATACATATATGTGTGTGTATATATATGAACCGTATACACTTAGCTAGCGTAAATGGATATAAACAAACTATAAGATTTAATAGTTAATAATGATAACAAGGTAACTTGGTACCTAATTCACCTATCCATGTGCACATAGTACATAAGTATGTCATCGGATTAGGTTTGAGCGTTGTATGTGTATATGTATATATGTATATGTACATATGCATGTATATGGGTTAAAAATATATTGTTAACTTGGTAGATAAGCAACATGCCATAAAAAGGGTTAACATAGATAATGAGGTGCAACGATAATAAATTAGCTAATAAAATAGTAAACGTGTTTTAAGGGTAATAAACAAATAAAATAATAACCTAGAACCGAGGATTAACCTAATGGTAGCCAAGGTACCTAGTTAGCTTTAGAAGCGGGTAATGCGATGTGTGAGCACGCGAGTAGTTTATTTGTCATAAGAGTATGGATTCAATAGCTAGGCTAACATCATAAATGTTTGGAGGCTTGTGTCATGATTATAGGCCTCGACTTGTTCTCCAATGTAGAGTTCAAGTAACTAAAACACGGGGGAAATGTTGGAGTCATGAGTTCTATGCAGCCAAGGTGAGTATTCTACTCATTAAGAAAACTATTACTTTTACGTATTTTATAGAATTGCAAAATTATATATGATTTTATTATTGAACCAACAATATGTTGACAATATGTTTTGGATGTGTTGAGTAATTTCAATTATGTTGAAGTATATCAATGATGTTTATGAGAAATGATGTGTGACTGGAAAGTGTGATTTGAATTGATTTGAAGGATTTGATTGCTTGCTGTTGTTGGGACTTAAATTATGCAAATTTTGATTAATGAATTGATGTGTTAAATTATGGATTTATATTGAAAGCATGAGTTAAAGGCATGTTCATGAAATCAGAAAGTATATGTATATGTATATTGTTTTAAGGCATGTGGCATAAGCATATGAACGCTGAACATGGAACGAAGTGAGGTTTACAACCCACGAGAAACGACAAGCCTGTAATCGGCAAGTAGTACTGGGTGCTACTTGGTCGATGTAAAACTCTAATCGACGGATAGTACCGGGTGCTATTAGGTCGATGTAAAAGAAATGAAAACCTGCATGAGCGTGTATAACATTGTTTTTATGAGTGTGATATTTTTATGGTATGAGTAGTTTTGCTAGACGTATTAGTATGCATATGAGTTTTAATAGAAAAGAACATATGCGTATTTCTATCGACTGGTTGCATGTTTTAAAAGCATTGAGCTTAGACGTACATGGATGTTCATGTTACCCATATATGATTAATGTCATGTCTTTGAGTAAGTAGGTTGACTGTCATTGTTCTTCAGTAAAGACGTGCTTGCATATTAGAGTTCCACTCTAATGCTCGCATGATCAACTAACGTTCAAGGCACGAAGCTGAAATAGCGAATTGCCATTGTTTTCCAGCTTAGACGTACTTGTATGCTAGAGCCTCGCTCGTGTACATGTATGACATAGCAGATGTAGCAAAGACACTAAGCTTTAATGTACTTAGATATGGTGTTGACTATTTCTGGAAATGCAGATGTCTTTGTATAGTTGGGCAAGATGCCATTGTTTTCTTGCTTAAGACTTATGTGTAAGCGTGAATTTTGTAATGGAGTGATCGTGTGCACATATGTCTAAGCCATTGATCAAGAGTAATATATTGTAGAAGCTTCCAAGGAGGGATGACTGGAACTTCTATATATGTTCATAGCTACATAGTATGCTTTAAATGTTTTCTAATAGTCGGTGTTTGTTGTATCAGCTATTGTGGTTTTTAAACAAAAGTTTATAAAATTGGTAGCAGTTATAGTGCTCGCAAGACTAAAAAGAAAAAGTTGGTTTTTTGCGAAAACTCAGTCAATTTAATATCACTGAGGTCTCGGTATTATGTACTGAGACAGTGAACTCATTCTTTTACCTATGTGGATGTGGCTACCACCACAACCGTGTAGATGATGTTCTTTTGGTTGCAGGTACTCTAGTCGTACTTAATGGTTTTGTAGCAGTTTACTTGGGATATTATGACTGAAGCTCATCACAATGGTTGTAATTGCTAGACCACAGGTGTCCTCTATTTTAGAGGTTTGTATATGGCTTGTGACGCTTGTGTCACTTATTCTTTGTGAAGCCATTCTTGTTATGTAAATATTATGTTGATAAGACTTAAAGAGATAGACGCTAAATGGCTCTTTGTTGTAATTAATTTGTGATAGATGTATAAGATGTGATTTCCGCTATTCAGGTTTATGTTTTCCAGCTGCATAGTCAAATAGATGTTACTTTGATTTTTCATATACATATTATGGGGTATGTATCATATGATGGCTGGGCAACAAATAGTCGTGTCACTGTGATGACTCGTTTTATGTTTGTAAAAAAAAAAAAAGGGTCGTCACACATCTACCAGGGCTACTTCAACCTCTTCCTATTCCAACTCGAACTTGGTCGGATATATCAATGGACTTCACAGAAGGGCTACCTTTATCCCATAACTACTATATGATCTTAGTGGTTGTTGATAGACTTACGAAGTATGGTCGCTTTCTATCTCTATCACACCCCTATACAGCCTATAAGCTAGCCCAACTCTTTTTGGCCAACGTACTCAAACTCCATGGCATGCCGAAAACGATAGTCTCTTATCGTGATCCTATTTTTATGAGTACATTTTGAAGGGAATTGATGTGGTCTTCAGTGTATCAATAAAAAAAAAAAACCATTCGCAATAGAAGTGGTTTTTGTAGGATAGGTCTGTGTGAGGGTGTCAAACCTCAAGGATTGTTTGGTTGTTGTTGAGTTACTGAAATTAACTGTAATCTAATTCAAAAAAATGTTTGATTTTTGTTTTTCAATTGAAACTAAATAGGAACATAAAAGTAGAAGTAAAATAAGTTGGAGAAGATATAGGGGATTGATTTCACCGCTAATCTCATAATAATGGTAAATTGCATTTAACATGAGAATTTCACTTATATGAATGATATGACTCGTGTGTGTTTGTCAAGCATCCAACGATGTCGTCAAAAAATTTCTTTTATTAAGAGATAAGAATAACCCATCTTCGATTAGTACGGATCGTACACCTAACCACTAAGATGCGGTTCGATCCGCCTTCCGTAAGTATGAGCTATCAAATCTCTTAATTAGCATACACATGATAAAGGGATAAGCATAACTCATCTCTCAGCAAGCATACATTATTCTACCTAAATTAAACTAACTAGGGTGTAGAACAACTTATCCTTCCTAGGCATGGCCTATCAAACTCTCTTGATTTTGTGTCTATTAAAACCCTTGTAAAACCATCCTTCATACAATCACAGAAATTACGAAGGTTGAGTTCAATAGAAATAAACAACTTTCTAAGACAAGATAACATGTTTATTAAAATTGAATGTAAAGCATGATTTTAAGATTAAACAATCAATATTCATGTTCATAGAATTCCCAAGGAAAAACACAATTACACCATTATTACTTGAAAATGGATACATCAATACCCTATGGATGAATTAGCCGCTCATGGAAATGCTAAAAATCACCTTCGTCAAAGAGAATTCCATCTCAAGAAGCTGCATGAATTTTTGCACTTTTCTCCTAAAGCCTAGCCACTAATCCTATTGATTTCTATTATGTAATGTGGCATGTCACTAACACACGAATTGAAGGTGTATTTATAGAGTACAAGAGGAACCTTAGTCCAATCCGTGGTATTTTAGAACTTCTAGTCCAAGTAGGAGAAGGAAAACTTCTTTCCTTTTCTGATTTTGCCTCATTGTCAGTTTTGTCGCACGAATGTGCTCATGCCCAATGTTGTTGCGCTCGAGTTTAGTGCTGGTGGTTCCCTGTGCGGGAGTTTCCTTGATGCGCTCGAGCCTACCTAGTGTGCACTCGAGCACTCTGATGCATTGCTACGCTCGAGCCCTGATGGTATGCTCTCGAGCGTTCTGGTCCTATGCTTGAGCCCTTTTAGGTGCGCTCGAGCGTTTTGCCCTGCAAATGGTTGGATTTGCTTTTTTTTGGATTTGAAGCTTTAAGACCGAGGGATTACTTGTGTTTTTTCCTTAGATTCTTGAGAATGCTTAAAACACAAAAATCACAAAGAAACTAAGAGGCTAACATATGTGAGTTAAGGAGCTTGAATGTGCAACATTCAATGCTCATTAGGAACTATTCCATCTTTAGGGCATCTCTCTCGCTTGTAGCTCTGCCTATCACCCCCAATCCGATGGCCAAACAGAAGCCCTAAATAAATGCCTAGAGACTTATCTGAAATGCTTCGCAGGAGCTAAGCCTAGGGAATGGAATGCTTGGTTGCCTATGCAGAATGGTCCACCATTCTTCCATGGGATGTATTCCTTTTGAGGCTGTCTACGGGTACTCTCCTCCCTTCCTTTTTTTCATATGTTTCCGGTACCTCGGCTAACTTGGCAGTGAACATTCATTTGACAGATTGTAACACTGTAATCAACCACTTGAAGGAACACCTGCTTTAGGCCGAAAACCGTATGAAGACACAATAAGACAAGAAACATGAAAAATAAATGGACTTCTAAATTTAACAGTGTGTGTGAACAGTGTGCAACAAAATATTAAATGCGGAATTTAAAGGAGACAAATATTTTTGTTGACGAAGTGGAAACTCAATTAAGAGAAAAACCACTACGGGGCAACCAAACCCAGAATATCCACTATTCAGAAGACAAAGCTAGATACAAAGCAGTAACACTCACATACCCCTGATGCAGTGGTCGTACCTTGCTCTCTAACATGTAACCCAACACGAACGCTTCCCAACCAGGTCTCCTACCTGAAGGGGTCTTCAATGGAATCCCTTACCTTAGGGCCAACCCCTAAGATAGACTTCACAGCTGATCAAATCACACACTTGGCAAGGCTTTAGAGGAAATGTCACGTCTCTAAGCTGTAGAGAATTCACCACCGAATTCTATGTTGAAAGCATGCCTCAAGCCTCTTATTTATAGGCTTAGGAAACCAAAAAACGAGTCAAAAATGGATTCTAAGACACGCGCGTCCGGACGGGAGCCAGGGCCGTCCGGACGGGCCAAGTTTTTCTTGTCCGGAAAGTAATTCTGGAATTTTCTGCAGGGCCGTCCGGATGGGCAAATCTTTTCGTCCGGACGCTTCTGGTGGCCGTCCGGATGCTCAAATTAGAGTATTTTTTCTAAGCTTTCCAACGACGCTGATTTCGTCCTAATCCGATATTTGAGTAAAAAGTTATGACCAAAATACCGGAAGGTGTCCGGACGACTTGACCGAGCGTCCGGACGGTCAACTGCAACCGCCTCTCCAAGATAGCGTTGAAAGCTTCCATAACAAGGCTACTTCTGGACGGTGTTGCCCTAGCGTCCGGACGGTTGCACTTTGGCTGCACGTAATTACCGTAATAAGGCTTTGGAGCGTCCGGACCTTGAAGGCTAATGTCCGGACGGTTGAACTGGTGCACGCAATTTCCATATATGAAGCTTGATCGTTCGGACCATGAAGGCTGACGTCCGGACGGTTGAACTTGGTATGCACGTTCTTGCCTTATAGAGGACATCGTCCGGACTGGATCACACATCGTCCGGACGGTAGCAGCCGTCTTCCCATTCTTGGAACTTGGAAAGAAATCAGAAACTGGAGAGAACTCTTAGGAGAAGACTTAGAAATTCTGTTGAGATGGGAGATAACATGCATGCGGGTGAGAATGAGCGGCATAGGGGAGAAAATGTTGATCATACTAGGTCACTTAGGGATTTGTTCGCACCCGTTGCAACAAATTCTTCTTCATGTATAGCGTTACCCCCAACCAATGCCATACACTTTGACCTTAAGCCTCATGTCATCCAACTCCTACCTGCATTCCATGGCTTAGACCTTGAAAATCCTTATAGCCATGTGAAGAAATTCAAAGACATCTGTGCCACATTTAAATTTCAAAATTTTTCTAAAGAGTCTGTGCACCTTAGGCTATTTCCTTTCTCACTCCATGATAGAGCCAAGGCATGGTTGGATTCAAACATGCCTGGGTCCATCACATATTGGGAAAACTTGTTGAACAAGTTTTATAATAAATTTTTCCCAATGTCCAAAGTGGATGAGTGTAGGAAGGAAATAAGTTCTTTTACTCCGGAGGAGGATGACAAATTTTTTGATAGTTGGGAAAGGTTTCAAGAGATGTTGATCAAGTGCCCTCCACATGGATACGAGAAGTGGAGACTCATGCAATTCTTTTACCAAGGATTGACTCAATCCAACCGTATCATGATCGAGTCAATGAATGGAGGCGCATTTCTGAGCTTGACGGGAGAGGAAGCTTATAGGACCTTAGATCAATTGTCCGACAATTCCCAGCAATGGGGTTTTTCAAGTTGTCTGGATAAATCTGCTTGAATCCAAAAGAAGGGAGGCATCTATGAGGTGAAAGAAGATATTGAGCTGAAGATGAAGATAGATACCCTCACCAAGAAGGTTGATGCTCTCGTCGTGAGCAAGTCCATCAATGTTGTGAACCCATTCCATGTTGATTGTTGTTCCATCTGTGCTAGTCCTATGCACTTAGCACAGACTTGCCCATCTTTGTCGGCTTTTGTCGAGTCACCAATGGAGCAAGTGAACGCTTTCAACGACTTTAGTAAGTAATCCAATGGACCCTTTTATGAGGAGAGAGATGCTGAGCCATCTACAACCACTCCCACTATTGAGATTCCTCCTAGGTCTTTTGCACCTAAGGCCCCATACCTTGACAGATTGCTTACGCCCAAGAAAGAAGGAAAGTTTGAGGACATTCTGGAGGTATTCAAGCACATGTAAGTCAACATCTCCTTTTTGGATGCCATCCAACAGTTGCCGTCTTATGCCAAGTTCTTAAAGGACTTGTTCACTCAAGAGAAAAACCAATGTCCTGAAGAAGGTTTGTTTGACCGAGCAAGTCAGCTCAGTCCTCCAATGCAAGCTGCCTATCAAGTACAAGGACCCTAAATGTCCTACTATCTCTTGCACGATAGGAGTCAGCCGCATTGAGAAGGCTTTGCTTGATCTTGGAGCTAGTGTCAATCTCCTACCCTATTTGATTTACTTGCAATTGGGGTTAGGAGAATTGAAGCCTACCTCCATGGCATTGCAGTTGGCTGACAGGTCAGTTAAGATACCACGGGGAATTGTGGAGGATGTTTTGATAAAGGTTTTATTTCCCCGTGGATTTTATAGTGCTTGATACAGTGCAGAACGTTGGAGTACAGATACCGGTGATCCTAGGGCGGCCATTCTTAGCTATGGCTAACGCCATGACCAACTGTAGAACAAGGGTGATGAAGATCTCCTTCGGCAATATGACAGTGGAGTTGAACATCTTTGACATCAGCAAGAAGCCGAGGGAGTGCGATGAGATCGGAAGTGCCTGCTTGATTAAGGAGATCATAGAGGAAGCTATTGAAGAATCAAGCACTGAAGACCCCTGGAGGCATGCTTTGCTCAGTTCGAAGAGGACTTGGACTTGGACATGTTACTTGAGCATGCCGATGCCATTTTAGAGTTTGCTCCTTGGATAGCAATGAGAAGGAGGAGGCAGCAGTACCTGAGCCTCTAAAGAAGGAACTTAAGCCCTTACCTGACAATCTCAAGTATAAGTTCCTAGGTCCAGCAGAGACTTTGCCTATGATCATAGCTTCAGGTTTACCTGCTGCTCAAGAGAAGAAGTTGTTAGATGTCTTGAGAGAGCATAAGGAAGCTATAAGCTGGACCATTGAAGACATCAAGGGAATCAGCCCTTCCGTGGTGATGCACGAGATCAATCTAGAGGAGGACGCCAAACCCTTGAGGGAGCCACAGGGAAGGCTCAACCCAACCATGCAAGAAGTGGTGAGAGGAGAAATGATAAAGTTATTGTATGTAGGTATCATCTATCCAATTTTTGACGCGAGTGGGTGAGCCCAATTCATGTTGTGCCCAAGTAAACTGGAGTGACGGTAGTGCAAAACAAGGATGGCGAGTTGGTGCCAACTCGAGTTCAGTCAGGATGGAGAGTCTGCATCAACTACCGCAAGTTGAACACCGCCACTAGGAAGGATCACTTCCCTCTTCCTTTCATTGATCAGATGGTGGAGCGCTTGGTAGGGCATAAGTACTATTGTTTTTTGGATGGTTATTCTAAATATAACCAAGTCCCTGTGGACCCCGAAGATCAAGAGAAGACGATCTTCACTTGTCCGTTTGGGATGTTCACCTACCGACGCATGCCCTTTGAGTTTATGCAATGCACCCACTACTTTTTAGCGATGTATGATCAGCATCTTTTCTGACATGGTGGAGCGTTTCCTAGAGATATTCATGGACGACTTCTCGGTCTTTGGTTCAACATTTGAGGAGTGTTTACACCACTTCACTTTAGTCTTAGTGATGTGCAAAGAGAAGAACCTAGTGCTCAACTGGGAGAAGTGCCATTTTATGGTGAAACGAGGAATTGTACTTGGGCACGTCATTTCTCTTCGGGGGATAGAGGTTGACAAGGGGAAGGTGGATCTGATATCCAACCTTCCACCCCCACGTATGGTGAAAGAGGTTCGCTCTTTTCTGGGCTATGCAGGATTCTACCAGCGATTCATCCAGAATTTCAGCAAGATCGCTAGGCCCTTGTGCAAATTGTTGGTGAAGGAGACCTCATTTATTTTTGGTGAGGATTGCAAGAAGGCATTTGGAGCCCTGAAGAAGATTCTGACGTTCACACCCATCATTCAGCCACCCAGCTAGGGTGTACCTTGAGATCATGTGTGACGCGTCAGACTATGCTGTTGGAGCTGTTTTGGGGCAGCGCATTGATAATCTCCCCCATGTCATCTATTATGCAAGTCAGACTTTGAACGATGCCCAGCTGAATTATTCAACCACTGAGAAGGAGTTGTTGTCAATTGTTTTTGCTTTGGATAAGTTTCGATCCTACTTGCTAGGATCGAAAGTCATTTCTACTTGGATCACGCGGCATTAAAGTATCTTTTCTCCAAAAAGGTTGCTAAATCTTGCCTCATTCGGTGGATTTTGTCGTTGCAAATTTATTGTAAAACTTGTTCAACAAGTTTTCCCAAGATGTGATGGACCCAGGCATGTTTGAATCCAACCATGCCTTGGCTCTATCATGGAGTAAGAAAGGAAATAGTCTAAGGTGCACAAACTCTTTAGAATTTTTTTGAAATTTAAATGTGGCATAGATGTCTTTGAATTTCTTTACATGGCTATAAGGATGTTCAAGGTCCAAGCCATAGAATGTAGGTAGGAGTTGGATGACATGAGGCTTGAGGTCAAAGTGTATGGCATTGGTTACGGGTAACGATATACATGAAGGAGAATTTGTTGCAACGGGTGCGAACAAATCCCTAAGTGACCTAGTATGATCAACATTTTCTCCCCTATGCCGCTCATTCTCACCCGCATGCATGTTATCTCCCATCTCAACAGAATTTCTAAGCCTTCTCCTAAGAGTTCTCTCAATTTCGGGATCTAAAGATATCAAGATTAGATTCAAAGATCTTCTTTCAAGCATATGCCAAACATACACAAAACTTTAACTAAACTAAAATAAACTACAAGAAATAAAATAAACATAGTAAAATAAGGTGAAACAAAAACAAAATATTAACAAAATAAACCAAAAACAGTACTGAAAAAAAATTACTTGCCTAGTTCCGGGTTGCTGCTCGATGTGAAATTACAAAAACACCCCTGGTTATAACTGACGGGCTCCTCTCCAGTTCCTCTCAACTGGAGAGGATCTTGGTCCAAGTGATTGTGAGATGAGAAGTCTTCAATTGACACAGCTGGCGTCCATTTTTGTTTGGTGCCTACCAAGTCGTTTTGCTTTATTTTCAGTATCGCGTTTCATGTTATGCATGTTGCGTTGTAGGACTCTTTAATAGGCTTGCGTTTTGTAAGTCCTTAGGACAACTAGGTTCTCTTATAATATTTCTCTTTATAAATGGGAAAATAAGAGCTTGTTTGCGTGTGCGATTTTTTTAAAAAAAGTATTTAAAATTATGAATACCGAGAGATTTCTTTTAAAAAAAATTATGTTTGAATGGTTTAGAAAATTTGAGAGAAAACTAAAAAAAAAAAAAAAAAAAAAAATTGATAAAATTTGAGTAGAATTTAATTTTTTAAAAAAATAATATTTTAAAAACAAAAATTACCCAATCATGCCCGAATTCGAAATGATTTGTATTGGCCTGTAACCGTGGAGACAAGTCTCGAACCAGCTCCATCCTTTATCAATTTTCAGCATCTTTAGCCATTATCATCTTCAACCTTCCTCCACTCACGATTCACAATTATTCCGAAAACAACACTTTTATATAGTAAATCCCTTACAGCCTCCTCAACCGTAGCCATCAACCGCGCAGAACATTGAATACCCAGGAAAATAAACCCACAGAACCCCGTCCTCCTTTCAGCCTTATCAGAAGATCCTCGAGATGGAACACCACGGAGACATACCCTCGCAGTAACGCCTCCAAGAAGACGAACCAGACTGAAAACTAACCCCAGAAAGAACTCCGATGCGTGATCCGATGACCCCTAGCGGTACGCGTCGAACTCCGCTGGAGGACTACTTTATCTTTTTGTTACTGTACTATTTTTAAATTTTCGTTATATTTATAGTATTAGCATGATACTGCATTATTTTTATTTTTGTTTTTTATAGGAATAACTTTTTGATGGCTGTTTGGTTGCTGAGAAAATGGGGGGAGAGGAAAAGGGGGTTATTGAATTTTATGTTATATTGGTTATCTCTGAACCTTCGAGGAATGGAACCACTAATGAGCTATTGAGAGCATAGTCAGGGCCTTAGCGTTTTAGGAGTTGCTGGCTCATTTTAGTGTGTTGTGTTTCTCAAATTGTGATGGAGCAGAAAATTTGAATTATGAAGCATTAACGAATAAAAATTTTCTTCAAATTTTGTTGGTTTCTTGGGTTTAAGTTAGTTATTTTCTTGTTTAATAAATTAAAGTATAATAAGAAATTCAGACATTTTAATTTACATTCCTAATGCAAAAATTACTATGCAGTGACCATTTCAATATGATCCTTCTTGGATAAAATTACACGATGTAATGAGGTAGGATATCCTCTACAATCTTGGTTTCTACATGTCGCAATGTGAAAATTTGAACTGTCCATTATGTGGATGGTTCACATAGGTTTTGCATAGTTTCCATATAGGGTCCAGAAACATGGATGGTTGAGATTTGTACAATTCCAACAATACTTTTTTGCAGGCATAGATAGTTTCATATAATGGGGACACCTTGTGGCTTGTTTTAGAAACCACCTAGTCACATTCTATTGGTAAATTGGCTTCAAGCCCAATCAAATAAAGTTCTTATGATAAAACTTTTCATGAAGAAGGAATTAAGGTTTTCTCGGTACATGCATGAACTGTTTATTTTATGAATACACGAATGCACTGTTATTTGATAATCAAACCAGAATATTACCTATCATGTCTTGCAATGTTGGACCTTTGTGCAAATTGGATTGATCATCATTCTATAGAAGCAAAGTAGGCAGTGATGGGTTGATCAACTCATGAAGGAATGACAAACATACGGTTGGTTGGGCAAGTTTACAAAACATATGGAGACGATAGTTAGATTTAGGATTCACTTTTCTGCACTCCTGTTTTTTTCTGGATTGCAATGAGATCATGCTTAGGAAATTTTAGAATATGGTTTATTGTGTTTAGTGCAGATTATTTCTGATACTGTGTTGTATCATGATCTGCTGCCCATTTCGATGCATTTACACCCATTTAGAAATGATCCACTGCATATCAATAGATAACAAACTTCTTTCTTCCAACAAACTCTATGATTCTATTGCCTATAAAATAAAAAATTAGTTATAGAATTCTTTGATAAAAATGGAAAACCTTTTTTAGATTATCTTGGCTACTTTGAGATTATGTAATTTTACTAAAAAAAAAAAAAGAAAAAAGAAAAAAAAAGAGAGTATGATATTGAAAGGGAATGTATAGATGTTCAGTTTTGTAACTTGCTAACTTGCATGTTTTTGATCTCGTCAGATATTTGATACGGAAATCTATATCATGTGTAAGTGGTAGAGACAAGATGCTGAACTTATTCATCATGTTACATGCTCTAAGCTATGCATTTTCTTATTTCATTATTCTAATCATCGGTTTTGTTCCTAATCCTCTATATTTAAGATTTTGGATAATTTTCTTCTTGCACTCAGATGATACTGACATTTCCCCCCCAGTTTCAACTTGTAAGATTTTCTTGAATCTACATCTATGGAGATCTTTGTCAAACTTATTAATTCTTGTGTTCGAGCGGGACTTCAGTGATTCAAACTCTTGTTGATATTTTGAACCGTATTTTTTCTTTGTTACATGATGATTGTGGTCAATATCATAGATATAGATCCTAAAATTTATTTTGAACAAGTAAAACTTAGGTAAGGAATTTCTGTTTAAATTTAAATTTCAAATTAAGTGTGTCTAAAAAAATTTCATTTCAATACCATGTTGGAGAAAAAATTGGTCACGCATTGTGTAAATGACACTTTTAATTATGTTCACCTTGTGCTTTGTCCTCTTTTAGGACCTGAATAACAATAGCAGTGGCCCTTAGGGTGGGATTCTTATTCTTCGGGATTGCTGGCCATGGCTTTCTAACCAGGATGATGAATGAAAATTAAAGGGTTTGAGTTGCATTTTCCTTTGTCTATAAACCCTCGAATAAAATATTCAAAAGAAAAGTCTAGTTCTGCCTTTTGACTTAAAGGCCATGTCATTATTATCACAAGTTGCATCTTCTTTTTGACTTTGGAGGAGATTTAAGTCTTTATTTTTCAACACCCTGTATCTTTGGACAGCTGGTTTTGTTCCTCTTTTGATGATTAGTTTTTATGAGTTTCTTGTTCTTTTTGCTTCTTCTAGTTAAGTACTTGGCTTCTCTTGTATACTCCTTGTGTACCTGGGAGCGCCTTACACTTTTAATGATATCTTGATTACTCCACTCTTTTACTTATCAAAAAAATGATATCTTGATTACTTATCAAACAAACAAAAAAAAAGAAATTGTATATTCTTTCTATAATGCTCTTTTTAATCAAATTTATGATCTATGTTTGTTTGTTTGGTTTTTTTTTTTTTAGATAAAAAAAAACCCACCCCAAACCTCTATGAAGCATGGTAGATGGTGATTGCAAAATTACATGGATGCATTGAGTCTTGGATCCTTAGATGATTTGATATTAAGGCCGTATTTGTAAGCTTAATTGTTCATTATTGCAATTCTTTCAATTGACACCTTTAATCTTTATGGTTTGGGCCATTTTCTTGGCAAATCTTACAGTCCCCTTTTTGGATTTCACAACTTCCAATTTGAATCTCAAATTCAATTCAGTATCTGCACCTGAAATCTTGTTTCTAATTTGAATATAAAAGGTTTTCGGTCAAGGGTTTTGGGTTAAAAAGTGCACTTTAATTTTCTCTTGTCACTAATCATCTAAACTTTTTAAAAGATGCAAGAATAGAAATGGAACAGAATGATAAAAAAAAAGAAAAAAAGAAGAAGAAGAGGAATTATTAACTAGTTCATGAATTAAATTTTCGATTTTGGTATTGGTAAAAGATCTTCCTATGTAATAGCATTATGACATCATGCTTATATTTATATGTCAATAAAGAAATAAAATAAAGAAGTAGTAGATCTAAAAGCCTTGGGATGTTGTTTAGATGAATCCAACCTTGGAGGTTTCAATCTTCTTCTCTGCTCAAGTTTTGGATCATATATGACTATTTGGCTATTCATATCAATTGGTGAAGCAGCTTAACCTATATTTTTAAGACCATCAGATTTTTTTATAAGTAATTTTATTGTCATTAATGAAGCGCAAAGGGGCGCAACCTTAGTACACAAGGAGTATACAGGAGAACCCCTAATCTGAAGAAAAAGAAGAATTAAAATTCAAAAAATCTACAAAACTCGAAACAAGCAAACTATGATGTAGATATCCACGTATATAAAGTGTTAAACACAATCTTCTGCAACTCTGTCACTGAAATCTCTACATTTTCAAAGCTCTAAGTATTCCTTTCCAAAGACACCACATTAAACACAATGGAGCCAACCTCCAAACTCCCATAACTGTACCACACCCAACCTGACCTCCGCAACTAACCAACAAATCAATCACCCATCTAGGCATTACCCACTTCATACCCAACAGATTAAGAATGGAACTGCATAATTCTCTTGCTACTTCACAATGAATCAATAAGTGATCAATTGATTCCCCCCTCTTCTTACACATGCAACACCACTCAACCACCATAATATTCTTCTTTCTCAAATTATCAAGTGTCAATATTTTCCCTAATGTTGTTGTCCAGACAAAAAACGCCACCTGCGAAGGAACCTAAATTTGCCATTACTCTTCCAATGGAAACGAGGATCCATTTTGACTAGTTTACACTTGATAAAATGCCTTCACTTTAAACTTTTTCCTTGTCTTAATTGGAGAGAATACAACGTTTCAAAGAAAGATACTACCACCTCTGCCTCCCAATCTTGAATTGGTCTAGTAAAAATTTACATTCCATCGAATAATCCATTCTCGAAACTGCATAATATCCTCCACCCACACATCCTTTCTCTGAGCAATACTAAACAAATCCTGATAAGATATCATCATGCCAAAAACTAACCTTTGACCCAACCCCCACCTCAAATCTAACAAGTTTGGAAAACTTTTGCCACCCCTTTCTAATATGTTTCCAAACTCCCACTCCAAATGTCTGCTACCTCCTTGGAGCACCAACCTCCCCTTGTACTATCATATTTATTCTCTATCACCAATCTCCATAATGCCTCTATATCTATAGCATACCGCTACAAACACTTTCTCAACAGAACTCGATTGAATTGAAAAGGATTTCTAACTCCCAACCGACTTGATTTGACCAAAGTGCAAATTCTTGCCCAATTCACTAAATAGAATTTAAAATCATCCCCAATTCCACCCCACAAAAAATTCCTTTGAAGTCTCTCAAGCCTGTTAGCTACTTCCACTGGAATAGGGAAAAGAGACAAGTAGTACGTAGGTAGATTGGATAGAGTACTATTGATTAGAGTCAATCTACCATCCTTAGATAAATAATGTTTCTTCCATCCAACCAACCGACGTTCCATTTTTTTCAGTAACACCATTCCAAATAATAATGACCTTATAAGAAGCACCCAACCCAAATACTTCATTGGCAACAAAGAGACTCTACACCCAAGAATATTGGCTAGTTCTTCTACATCTTCCACTTCGCCCAGAGGAACAATTTTTGATTTTGCTAAATTGATTCTCAATCCCGAAACTACTTCAAAAACAAAAGAATATACACCGCAAATGTCGATTTTGTTCGGAATTTGCATCACAAAAAATAGCGTATCATCAACAAACAGTAAATGAGACTACCAACTCCATTATTCCTTGACCTCATTGAGAAACCTGTCAAAAGACCCCTATCCATTGTCGCAGTCATCATCCGACTCAACGCCTCCGTAACCACCACGAACAATAGCAGCAATAATGGATCCCCTTGTCTCAACCCACGAGAACTAGAAAAAAATCCGGATGGTGTTCCATTCACAAGAATGGAAAATCGTACCATAGAAATACAATGCTCTATCAAATCCCTTAATTTCTCTCCAAATCTACATCTCTTTAACAAATAAAGCAAGAACTCCCAGTTTACATGATCATACGTCTTCTCCAAATCCAATTTGCACAACATCCTAAAACTTCTGGAAAAAAGCCATAGTTATTTGGCCCCATCGTCTTATCCCCATTCAAATCCCTCACCACCTCCCACACTTCTTGTTCCTCAAAATCTCTTTCCAACCAAATACTCTCATCCTTTCCTCCGCCAAACCGCGACCCTCTGCAATTACATCCAGATCTCGAATGCCCTCCAAAAGCTCATTTTTCTTCCCGATATCACTAAATACCTCTCCATTTCATTTTTTTTCAGATTTGACTTCCGGGCTTTCAACTTACTTACCAATATATAACTTGATAAACCGTGAAAATTATAGGACAACCACCAACTTTTTACTTGTTCAACAAATCCTTATGATGTCAACCACAAATTTTCAAATTGGAAATACCCACTTCCACCTCTTGGCACTCCACAATCCAACATCAAAGGAAAATGATCTGACAAGATTCTTGGCAATCGGCTTTGTGAAACATCAGGAAAATGTTCTTCCCATTCTAGAGATAGAAGAAATTTATCAATTCTAGACCATGCTTGCAATTCCCAATTATTTGACCAAGTAAAATGCCCCCTTCAAGCAAGATATCCAAAAGGCTTTGTTCAAAGATGAAATCCGAGAAATTCCCATAGCTAAAGTCTTTCTAGAGTCACTTGATTTTTCGCTTGGAAACCAAACCACATTAAAATTCCCCCAATACACCACGACAACTCCCACCAACTCATCAAACCAACCAATTCATCCCACAAATACCTCCTTTCACCATCGTCATTTGGGCCATACACCCCCCTAAACGCCCAAACAAAATTATTGTCTACATTTCTAAAAGAACATGCAACTATGTAACTTTCAACTCAATTCTCAATCTTCTCCACCACCCGCCTATCTTCCATTAACAAAACTCCACTTGAAGCCCCTCTCGATCCAATTAAGCACCAATCCACATGTTGACAACCCCATATACTCTGAACCATCTCCAAGAAATATTTTCCAATTTCGTCTCTAATAAACATACAACATCCGCCTTTCAATCTCTAAGAAGCCCTCTAATCCTTAGTCCTTTATCAATCACATTTAGCCATATGACATTCCATGATACTATTGTAGGTTTCATAATACACCGTTTGAGCCCCTCCCCTTTCCTTTCCCTTATCATAATTAACCGAGCAATCCAACCTCTTTAACTCTTTAACTTCCGATTACCTTTTATCTCTGGCTTAAAATGAACTTTTGACGCATTCCCCGCTAAAGTCTGATCTCTATTAGCTTCAATCTTAGCAAATAACGCCAACATTTTACCCTCAAAACCATCATACAACAGTCCTACTACATGACAAAAATCCTTCACCCTTTCAACCACGCTATTGGGAGACACCATATTTGGAACATCTTTTTCTGCACTCACTGCCAGTGAAAGGATTGACAGTGTTCACTCCCCTCCAACTCCTCCCCAACAACATTCGCCATTGTCAATGATTGTTTATTCATATCCCCACTTAATTGTATCAATTCATTGTTCAAATCAAATCCATTCAGCTCATAATCTTGCATCTCCTGAAAAAGCTGACCCCCTATGCTTCCTTTCCCCTCTAAATCTCCACAGCTACCAAAGCATCTCCAGAATTCCCCCTTGATAGAGACTTTCTATCCCCTTCTCCAACATCACGCCCTCAAAATATATTGTCCCCTCCCACTAATATTTTCTACTGAACTGTATTCCCCCTTCTGACCAGATGAACACCCTATTTTCATCCCCACCTTAATGCACCCTTTCAACCTCGTCCCTAACCCATCCTACCCTTTCAATTAGTGAAGAAAACTCCTTAAATAAAGGACACAGCATCTGATTGTTAATCTCTCGCTACCTACACCTTTACTCCCTTTGGCCTTATATGAGCCTTCCTGAACTGATCCAACCTCATCTACCGGACAAATCTGGGCCACACCCACCCTTTTCGATACCCTTGTACCTTGTTCGACCGTGTTGAGTCCTGACCCAAATGAATTGGATGCTCCTGTCAGCTTCTCAGCAATTTCTGCCACCTTCAGCTTCATACACACCAGCCTATCCCTGTCGTCAGAACCCTCCTGATCGCTGTACCTTCTTCGATACTTGATTGTTAATCTCTCGCTACCTACACATTTACTCCCTTTGGCCTCATATGAGCCTTCCTGAACTGATCCCACCTCATCTACCGGACAAATCTGAGCCACACCCACCCTTTTCGATACCCTTGTACCTTGTTCGACTGTGTTGAGTCCTGACCCAAATGAATTGGATGCTCCTGTCAGCTTCTCGGCAATTTCTGCCACCTTCAGCTTCATACACACCAGCCTATCCCTGTCATCAGGACCCTCCTGATCGCTGTACCTTCTTCGATCTTGTTCAACCATTTCAAGACATGACCCATGTAAATCGGATGCGTCAGCCAACTTCCCGGCAATTTTTGGCTCCTTCAACTTTGTATTCACCAGCCTACCTCCATCGCCTGAATCCTTCTGGTCACCAGGCGTCACCGCCATTTAAGACCCTCATAATCACTTATTAAGATGATTTATCTAAGGAAATTACTTACTTTAAGTGTGGGCATGTTCAGTTTTGCTACTTCTATTTGATGTTAAAAAAAGAAAAAAAGCTACCTCTACCCAAATAAAGAATATAAATAGTATGGTGGTAGTGAAGTTTGAGCTGACATAATGCCAAAAGGTTGGAATGGGATGTAGATCTTGAATTCATAGATGAATTTACATGCTAAAAATTACCCTTGTTGGGAGGCATAATTTAATGGTTATCATACAAATATTTCTGCATGAGTAGCTAGCCCTGATAGTTTTAAGGCTTGATTGAAATAAGTTTATGTTGATACCATACACATATAAGTATTCTCATTGAAAATGATTATCATTTCACAGTGGGGTAGCCTAGATTTCTTTTCAAGGGGCTTGGCTTTTAAGACCTTAGAATTTGATGAGAAGAAGGTCCAAAGATGTTTTGAGAATTTTGTTCATGTACATTGTGTTTTAATCTTCTATGGTTAATTTTTCTTCTGTTTTTTAACAATTTTTTCTTTTTCATTTCCAGGTTGTGAATGATCTATTGGAAAGATTGGCTTTTCTTCATGGAAACAGTTAATAAACTACCTTTGCTGAGCAATAAGGACGGGGATTATTCAAGATTTAGTTGATACTGTGTGTTCTAGACATTGTGCAGAGTGTTAGAGTAAGTGAAAAACATGGGTGATTTTGTGGATGAAGTGCATAATAGAGATGGTGGGGTGGTTAGTTCTTCTAAAAGGGATGTTATAGCGTTTGAAGGGGATGCAGATTTTGAGCCACGCAATGGCATTGAATTTGAATCGCATGAGGCAGCATACACATTCTATCAAGAATATGCCAAATCTATGGGATTCACCACTTCAATTAAAAACAGTCGTCGCTCGAAGAAATCAAAAGAATTCATTGATGCCAAATTTGCATGTTCCAGATATGGAGTCACTCCAGAATCAGACAGTGGGAGCAGTCGGCGGCCAAGTGTGAAAAAGACGGATTGCAAAGCCAGCATGCATGTGAAGAGAAGGCTGGATGGGAAGTGGATTATTCATGAATTCATAAAGGAGCACAATCATGAGCTTTTACCTGCTCTAGCATATCATTTTCGAATTCATAGAAATGTAAAGTTAGCTGAGAAGAATAATATTGACATTTTGCATGCTGTTAGCGAACGAACTAGAAAGATGTATGTTGAAATGTCTAGACAATCTGGTGGATATCAAAATATTGGGTTTCTTCAGAGTGACATGAGTTATCAGTTTGATAAAGGCCGGCACTTGAATTTGGACGAGGGAGATGCCCAAGTTATGCTTGAGTACTTTAAGCGTATTCAAAAGGAGAATCCCAACTTCTTCTATGCGATGGATTTGAATGAAGAGCAGCGTTTGAGAAATCTATTTTGGGTTGATGCCAAAAGTAGGCATGATTACGTCAGTTTTAACGATGTTGTTTCTTTTGATACTTCCTATATCAAAAGCAATGATAAATTGTCATTTGCTCCTTTTGTTGGGGTGAACCATCACTGTCAGTCCATGTTGCTTGGATGTGCATTGGTTGCAGATGAGACTACATCAACATTTGTTTGGTTAATGAAAACATGGCTTAGAGCAATGGGTAGGCAAGCTCCCAAAGTGATAATCACTGATCAAGACAAAGCCTTGAAGGCAGCCATTGAGGAAGTCTTTCCAAATACACGGCATTGCTTTTCTCTTTGGCATATATTGGAAAAAATTCCTGAAAGTTTAGCTCATGTGATCAAACAGCATGAGAATTTTTTGCCAAAATTCAACAAGTGCATTCTCAAGTCATGGACGGACGAACAGTTTGACATGAGATGGTGGAAAATGGTTACTAGATTTGAACTTCAAGATGATGAATGGATACAGTCCTTGTATGAAGAACGAAAAAAGTGGGTGCCTACTTATATGGGGGATACTTTTTTAGCTGGAATGTCTACACCTCAGCGTTCTGAAAGTATGAACTCTTTTTTTGACAAGTATATTCATAAGAAAATTACTCTGAAAGAGTTTGTGAAACAATATGGGACAATTTTACAAAATAGGTATGAAGAAGAAGCCATAGCAGATTTTGATACATGGCACAAACAACCTGCATTAAAATCTCCTTCGCCTTGGGAAAAGCAATTGTCAACAGTTTACACGCATGCAATATTCAAGAAATTCCAAGTTGAGGTTTTAGGTGTAGTTGGCTGCCATCCTAAAAAAGAAAGCGAAGATGGAACAACTACTACATTTAGAGTTCAAGATTGTGAGAAGGATGAATATTTTATGGTAACATGGAATGAATCAAAGTCGGAGGTTTCTTGTTTCTGTCGTTTGTTTGATTACAAAGGTTTCCTGTGTAGACATGCAATGATTGTTCTCCAAATTTGTGGTCTTTCAAGCATTCCACCTCATTATATTTTGAAGAGGTGGACAAAAGATGCAAAGAGCAGGCACTCAATGGTTGAAGGAGCAGAAAGGATACAGACTAGGGTGCAACGTTACAATGATTTATGTAAACAAGCCATTGAATTGAGTGAAGAAGGATCATTATCCGAGGAGAGTTATAGTATTTCTTTTAGGGCACTAGTAGAAGCTCTGAAGAACTGTGTGAATGTGAATAACTCAAACATCAATATTGCAGAATCCGGTAGCAATGTTCATGGTGTTCGTGAAGAAGAGGAGAATCAACGAAGCCTGAGAGCTAAAACAAGCAAGAAGAAGAGTACATATAGGAAAAGAAAGGTTAGTTCTGAAGTTGTTTTCATGTACTTTTTGTCTCTGTCACTATATGTATTTAAAGACTGAGGAATGCCTCTGTATAGCAGGTACCATCAGAGCCAGATGTTATACTTGTTGAGGCGCAAGACAGCTTGCAACAAATGGTTTGTCTAATCTTCATTCCGGTTATGATCTGATTACAATGCTTAGCAGAATGCATAGGATCATATTACGAATGATATTACAATGTCCATCAAAATCCACTCTGTATCAAGCACACCTGGTGCTTCCATTTTTTTTCTTTGAAGTATAAACTTGTGAATCTCATGGGAAATGGGGTTAAATACATGGTTATTTCTGAAAGTAATGAAAAACGTTGTGCACTTTTTTTTTGCTTGGGAAAATAGAAATTCTGCATCTATCTGCCCTATAGTATGACTACTCAATTTAAGGACTTTCATGCTTGTAGGATAATCTAACCTCCGATGGAATGACCCTTAATGGATATTATGGCACTCAACAGAATGTGCAAGGACTGGTACAGATTATTGTATTTGAAAATTTTATATGAGCTGTGCTTTTGCATTTTTCATTAAAAGATAGTGAAATTAATTGCGATACTTTGTAAAATGGTGCTGATTTGCAGGTGCAGTTGAACTTGATGGAGCCACCTCATGATGGGTACCATGTTAATCAACAAGGCATGCAGGGGCTGGTGAGAATTGCTAAATTGAAGACCATGATGTACATATCTATTAGTAGCCGTTGTTTTATTTTTTATATTCTGAAATTATGTGCTTGTAGGGGCAATTGAATTCAATAGCACCCAGCCATGATGGTTTTTTTGGCACTCAACAAAGCATTCATGGGCTGGTATAGTATTTTATAATGTATTTGTCAAGAAATTTGGTTTTGTAAATACCATTTATGTGATGAAACTTCATCAACTACACTTCCATTCATTTAGGGACAATTGGATTTTCGACCTCCAACAAATTTCACTTATATCCTTCAGGTTTGTTTGCAACACATGGAAGTTAATTTTGACATCTCGGATTGCACTTTTTCGTGCATGGTTTTACTAATTTCTTTCTGTAACCTCAGTAGCAGGATGAAGCCCATTTACGATCCTCGCAGTTGCACAACAGTGCTTCAAGGCATGCATGATGAAGAAACAACGTTGAGTACCTGGATTCAGTTGCCTCTCTTGGAGGTGGCTATTATCAATGCTATGTCCAGGAACAGAGTTCCTCCTGGATATTGTTATATGGGAAGTTAACTTGCAGAATTTGGGCTGGTTATATTAATCCCCCAGAAATTATTTATGCATCATGGCTATAGCTGTTATAGCAACACAACTTGAGAGCAGTAGTAATCCGGATGAATTTAATGGATCCATCGCCTAAAGGTACCAAATGCTCGTAAGAATTGGAAATTTATGCTGTTCGAGGAGAAACATGCTTCTGACGGGTTAAATGTAAAACGATGTCTTCACCGTGTAGACAATATTAAGAATTCAATTTTTCTTGCACATTAGAGACATCATAAAATTACTGCAAAACAGCTCTTCCTTTGTAAATGCTACTTGTATCATTATGTTTGAAATTGATTTAGTGGCGTGGGTTTGATTCTTTCCCTGATAGGTTATTGTGATTGTATTGTAACTGAAAATTGGATTGAGACGATGGAGTTGTAAAAATGGAATTGAATTTGGATGAAAATAAGACTACACTTAGGGTAGGACTTCACCACATACAAGTTTTGATCAAATTACTCAATGAATTCCATAGGCCTAACTCCCTTTCTATTTTATAGAAGTATCATATGATCCTTCATTCCAGCTAACTGGCCTTCTGAACACAAATTTTTAAATTAAATACCAGAAAATTAATTTTTTTAAAGAATTACCATTTAAAAATAATAATGCGCTTTTAATAATGCATAATTTTAAAATTTAATTATAGTTTGGAGACTCATCACTTAATTTTTTAATTGTTGCCGCTTTTATAATTACTTCTTAAACTTTAAAAATTTTCAATTTAATGTATTAATGTTTTCATTTTTTTTTTTAATTTCACAAACCCATTAAAATTTTTTATTAAATCCTGCCAAAAATTTTAAAATACTAAATTCTTTTAGAAGAAAAAACTAAAAAAATTTTAAAAGATACAGGCGTGTGTATTTTTATAAATTCTGTTAAAGACAGACCAACGCTTAAATCTTTGTAATTTTTTTTCCTAAAAAAAAAAAAAGGATATTTTAAAATTTTTGATAAAATTTTAACTAAAAATCTTAACTGAAGGGTAAAATTAAAAAAATTGAAAAATTAATAAGAGTTTTTAAAATTTAGAGCGTAATTATAAAAGGGACTACAATTTAGAAGTTAAATCATTTTAAAACTCAAATAACAATTTTACTGAATATTTAACTGTATTTTTAAAATTCATATTTTAAAATCTTCTGCTTATATTCAGTAATCCGAGTTCAGACTTCAGATTTCTAAACTCTCTCTCTCTCTCTCTCTCTCAGGCATTTAGCAGGGTGTTTGTGACCTTTGCGCGAGCAAAGTAAAGAATTTCTCCGATTTTCTGTTGTTGCTCTTGTTTTGGCGAATTTGATTTCTCGGACTTTTTCTGGAAAATGGGGGAAGAGAAAAAGAGAGCGTGAAGTAAAATTATTATCTTTTTGGGTCTTTACTCTTTAGGAAATGAAAAGCTGAGTTGAGTGGAGATTATGTCTGGGTGCGCGCTGAGATTCCAAACAACTGTGTAAGCACTTCACTCTCAATTCCTTTAGTTTTCTTTTATATTTCTCTTCAGGGCCTCTTCAACATGCTGTAATTTTTATTTTCTTTAAGATTATTGGTAATTGAATCTTGTTTTATATTTTCCAATTGATCATCTTACTGAGGACTTTCTTTGTCGGGCATCGGATTCTTCTGTATAGGTTCTGTGTATGTACTAATCTATGTATGTAGATTTTGCTGGTGTAGTACTGTTAATGCTGATTTTGTGTTTGGGCATTTTTATTTTTTTTTTGCTTTGAATCAAGCTTGAATTGAATTATGCTACTTTTAATTCTGTAATATCGTAGTTACTTTGTTTTTAATATCTTTTTTTGCGTTCTTGAAGAAACAAATGAGACTCTTAAAATTAATATTAAGGGAAATGGTGTTTGTTTTCCTTATTTGAGTGTAGGCACATAGATTTATACTACATGTGGGTGACACCTTCATGATGATAAGAAACCCGCCATGAGTTTATATGCTTTTGGAAGTTTGACAGGGTTTTTTTTTTTAATTTACTAGATTCTTTTCCATATTTGTTGATGGCTACAGATCTTGATTTATGTTTGTGAATCAGACTTTTAAGATCTCTTCAGATATCAGGAGGAATGAGGGGCAGTAGATTGAAATGTTTATAATTGCTTCAAAAAGGAGAAATTGGAAAAGGCCACTTTGTTATCACTTCCAGCATATTTGCTTTATTTTCGCCATTCTTTCCAAGAATCACATGGAGAATGTTTAGAGAGTTCTACACCGGCTGGTGTGGGATTAGTTGTGGGTTTGTATGCTAATAGGGCATATCTAGCTACTAGCTTAAGCTTTTGGGTCGGATGCTTTAACATGGTTTCGATGTTTGGTTATTTTCCTTGTACTCTCTACTTATATATTGCAAATTTTATGTAGTTCGGGTAGTTGAGGGAGGACTTACAATGGTCGAAGCTCATTGCTCTTCTTTGGAGGGAATCCATGAACGAAGAGTCCAATTTTTACGCTGTGAAAAAGGGGGAAAACAGGGAAAAGATCAAAAGCAATATATTTCTTGAAAAAAAAAAAAAAACAATTTCGAGCTTGAGACCAAAAAGTAGTTGAATGGAGTTAATAAGAAATTTTATAGACTTTGTACTTTTTCCTGGACTATTTCCTGTTTCTCTTCTCTTGTTGGTGGGATTGGAGGTTAAAGTAGCTCCGTTTTAGAGCACCCCTCCCCTCACCTCCCCCTAACACTACGCACATTCACTGGGAGCCAAAGCAGAATTCTGACCAAGAGAATTGTCCGATCAATCAGAGGTATGTCTAACATGCAAAACATGAAGTAGAAGAAGAGAAAGTCATCTAGAATTGTAAAATTTCTTTTCTAATCTCCATGCCTCAAAATTGGGAACAATTGTTCCTTATGCTTGAGTTGGTGTCCCAAGCTGGATGGCCTTGATTTTGATTCCATTAATGTGGATGAGTCTTCCTGGTTAGAGAGACGGTTTGAGGAGAGTGAGGTCCTTAAGGTAGTGAAAGGTATGAACAGTGAGAAGGTGCTAGGCCTTGATGGTTTTTCTATAGCGTTCTTCCAAGTATGCTGGGAAGGGATCAAACAGATTTTATGGGGGCGCTTCATGATTTTCATGCTAGTAGTAAGTTTGAGAAAAGTCTCAATGCCACTTTCATTGCCCTCAATTCAAAGAAACCTAGGGCTATTGATCTTAAGGACTTTAACCCTATCAGTCTTGTATGTGGAGTTTACAAGATTATCGCTATAGTCTTAGCCAACAGGTTAAGAAGGGTTGTGGAGAAGATTGTCTCGAAGCCTCATAACACTTTTGTCAAAGTTAGGCAAATCCTTGATTCCGTGCTCATTGCTAATGAATGTCTAGATAGTAGGATTAAATCTGATAAGCCAGGGGTGATTTGCAAGCTGGAAATTGAGAAGGCCTACGATCATGTCAATTGGGATTACTTGCTTTATTGAGGAGGTGTGGTTTTGGGGAGAAATGGTTCTCTTGGATAGCACATTGTATTTCTCTGGTGCGCTTTTCCGTTTTGATGAATGGCAATCCGTTCGGTTTCTTAGTAATTCCTGTAGTCTGAGACAGTTAGATCCTTTGTCATCTTTATTCTTTGTCATTGTTTTTTTTTTTATAAGTAATAAAATTCAATAAAAAACGCCGAGGGACGCAACCATAGTACACAGGAAGTATACAAAAGTGCCCCTAATCAGAGAAAACAAAAGAACATGAATGTAAAAACTCAGCGAACATATAACATATTAAGCAGATTTTGACACAAATCCACAACTGGTAATTCCACATCTTCAAAAAGCCTTTCATTCCTCTCATGTCAAAGACCCCACATAACACACAAGCCTTGCAACTGTTGGTGGGGGTTTCTCTCAGGCTTTTTTGTGGGGTCTAGGCACTCTAGTGTGGTCAATATTTCACACCTATTGTTTGCGGTTGACACTTTGATTTGTTGTGGGGCCAAGTTTGACCACCTTCGCTATCTACATGCTTGACTTTTAGGCTTCGAAGTTGTCTTATGGTTTGAAGATTAATTTGGCTAAGTCAGAATTGGTTCCTGTGGGTATTGTTGATAATGTGGAAGGGTTGGCTAGTATTTTTGGCTATGGGGTCTCTTCTTTGCCTTTGAAGTATCTTGGTCATCTGTTGGGCGCTCCTACAAGGCCAAATCAATTTGAGATGGTGTCATTGAAAAGATAAGTGTCAGCTAGCTAGTTGGAAAATGATGTACTAGTCTAAGGGTGGTAGGGTTACCCTTATTAAGAGCACACTTTCTAATTTGCTCACACATTTCATGTCCCTCTTCCCTCTCCATCTAGGTGTTGCAAACCGCATAGAGAACTAAGAAGCTTCAACGAGATTTCTTTTGGTGTGGGCTAGGAGAAGAATTTAAATTTCACCTGGTAAGCTGGTCTAAGGTTTGTTCTCTGATCTCTAAGGGAGGGTTGGGGGTTCAGAACTTTGTGATGTTTGATCGTGTTTCGTAAGAAAATGGCTTTGGAGCTATGTGCATGAGAGAGAGACTTGGTGGAGAGTTGTGGTGGGCTCAAAATTTGGCAGTTAGTGGGGTGGGTGGAGTTCAAATGAGCTTTTTGGGTCATATGGGGTGGAGTTATGGAAAAATATCAGGAGGGGCTGGGGGAAGTTTTCAATCCATATCAAATTTGTTGTGGAAGATGGTTCCAAGGTTAGATTCTGGCATGAACGATGGTGTGAGACAAGGCCCTAAAGGAAGCCTTTCCAGATTTATAGGATATTGCTTGTGCGAAGGATGCTTTCGTAGCAGCTCACTTGGAGTTTTCTGGTGGCTTCAATTAGTGGAACGTAAGCTTTCTAGTGAGGCTCATGATGGGAGGTGGATGCCTTTGCCTCGTTTTTTGTATTCAGTCATAGTGAGATGAGAATGTGAAGACAGCTTTGGTGGGTCCTCTCCAAAAGAGGGTTGTTCAATGTTAAATCTTTCTATAGTGTCCTTGTTTGTAATGATGACATTCTTTTCGCTTGGAAAAGTATTTAGCGGATTAAGATTCCTTTGAGGGCAATTTTTTTTTTTGGTTAGTTGGTGGCTCTAAAAAAGATCCTACCATGGATAATCTTAGGAAGCAGCATGTCATTGTGGTCAATAGGTGTTGTATGTGTAAGAGGGATGAGGAGTCTGTGGGCCATCTTCTTCTCTATTATGAGGTTGCTTGTGACCTATGAAGTGTTTTTTTTTTTCAGTCGCTTCAGGCTAGCTTGGGTTATGTCTAAACGAGTTGTTGACTTGTTTGCTTGTTAGTGGTCTGTTGGTAGCACTCGGAGTGTGTGGAAGATGGTGTCCTCTTGTCTTTTGTGGTGTCTTTGGAGGAAAATAAATGATATGAGTTTTGAAGACCGTGAGAAGACGTTGGACGACTATCTTTGGACAACTGCAATTATATCTCCTTTAGAGCTTAGTTTTTATGATTTGCTCGCTCTTTTTTCTCTTCCTAGCTAGGTGTTTCTTTTGTATACTTCTTGTGTGTCTGGGTGTGCTTTACGCTTTTAATGATATCTCGATTACTTATAAAAAATTAATTAAAAAAAAAAAAAGAATTTCCTTTTATTAGTTGAAATTTAGGGAACCTATAATGTGCCAATGTAAATTTTTGTCTACTATATTGGGATCACATGTCCTATTCCTATTTTATACATGCTTTCTTTCATTAACATCAACATTATTCTTGTTCTTTTGCTGATATATTTTAAAAAAAAAAAAATAGGGAAAAATATATATTAGCCCCCCAAACTACCACCCTTTCTCCGGATGGCACCCCGAACTACCAACACTTGCGCTCCGACCCCCCAAACTACCACTTTCTAATTTTTTGGCCCCATCCGTCTATTTATACAGTTAATTCTAACAGAATTTGGCCAAAAACCCGAAAATACCACTCCCTTAACCGTGAGAATTTCAAAGTGTAGGAGGGGTATTTTCGAAATTCTGTTTAAAATTGACGGTATAAATAGACGGATGGGGCCAAAAAATCAGAAAGTGGTAGTTTGGGGGGCCATAATCTAAGCATTGGTAGTTTGGGGGGCCATCCGGAGAAAGAGTGATAGTTTGGGGGGCTAATATATATTTTTCCCAAAAAAATATTAAAATATTAAAAGTTTTTGAGAGTCAACGATGCAAATCAAGAAACAAACTGGCTTTTAATTTGCCAGAAATGATAACCTTGGATAGAAGGATAGCAAAGCAGGAGTTATGTATAGTTGGTGCAAAGGATCTGTTGAGTTTCCTTGTGCGAATGGTGATGTTTAACCCTAATGAGAGAAAAGGGGGCTGGGGTGGGGAGAGTAGTTCAGATGGCAATGTCCTAATCATTCCTTGGCACATGAGGCAATCAATCTCATTCACTCCTTTGTTGAATTAGGCATTTTGAGTTATGAATGAAGGGCCCTCTTTATTTGTTCTTCTACAATAAACTCCCTTTACAAGTTGATACATGCATTGATGATTTCATCGATATAATCATCCTGATGCATGTGGGGGTTTGGGGGGAATGATCACACATAGGCTGGTCGTGAACTTGGTTATGGGTTTATGTACCGCCTACTACCTTAAGCTTTTGAGGTGGATGCTTTGACATGATATCAAAGACTGGTTTCTTTCTTCTTAGACTTCACCTGCTAGGCCTGCCAATGGATTGTTCTTAGTTGTCAAGGTCAAATACTAACTTGCTTCCACTATACATTGGCAGGCCTAGTGAAATAAAATATTTTAAACTTCTTATTTGTTGCATGTCTTAAGTTGTGTTTATATTTGCTAGCAAAGTGTAAAAGTTTCTCATTTTTTAATTTAAAACATGGGCGTAACACCAATATAGACCTTGTTCTTCATTGCTATTATTCTTGATGATATCTTGTTGGTAAATACGATTATTTCTCTCTAAATTAGAGTAGTTTCTTTTCATATTAAATATTTGTTTGGCTGTCAACTAATACTTAGTTTTTGTCCTTTCAGGTAACTTTTGAAAATGACATTTTCTGATCAATAAACTATATTTTACCATGGAGATAGATCTTGAACTGCCTTCATACGAACAGGAGAAATTAGAGATTGGATCAAATACAAATGTTGATGATGTGGTTGGTGCAGATGGGTTACATGTTGAGGAAGAAGTTTTAAATTCTCCTACAACAAGCGAACATGTTGAGGAAGTAAATGGACCAAATGTAAGTGAAAGTGTTATCAGTGTTATTGGTGTTTGTAATGAGGTTGATGTTAACACCATTGTGCTGAATGTTGTTAATAAAGGGGCCATTCATGAGCCCCATAATGGATTTGAATTTGAGTCAAAGGAGACAGCATATTCTTTCTACAGAGAATATGCTCGGTCTGTGGGATTTGGCATCACCATAAAAGCTAGTCGGCGCTCAAAAAAATCAGGAAAATTTATTGATATAAAAATTGCGTGTTCAAGATTTGGAAGCAAGCGTGCCTCTAGCACATCTGTGCAACCACGGCCATGTATAAAAACAGACTGCAAGGCAGGCATGCATATGAAAAGGACACCTGATGGGAAATGGGTTGTGCATAGTTTTATCAAGGAGCATAACCATGAGATTTGTCCACATGATTTTTATAATTCTATCAGGGGACATAACAAGCAATCTGGTATTGTTGCTTGTCAAAAGAAGGGTCTGCAGCTGGCTTTAGATGAAGGAGATGTGCAAGTGATGCTTGAAAATTTCATGCACTTGCAGGATTCAAACCCCAACTTCTTTTATGCAATAGACTTGGACCGTGAAAAGCTTTTAAGAAGTGTGTTCTGGGTTGATGCAAAGGGTAGGCTTGATTTTAACAATTTCTGTGATGTAGTTTTCTTTGATACTTTTTATGTTAAAAACAAATATAAAGTTCCTTTTGTTCCTATTATTGGAGTTAATCATCACTTCCAGTATATTTTGCTGGGATGTGCATTGATTGGTGAGGGGACTACATCAGCTTTTGTTTGGTTAATGCGGACATGGCTTAAAGCAGTCGGTGGCCAAGCTCCAAGACTAATAATCACAGATCAAGATGAGTTCTTGAAAGACGCTGTTGCAGATGTCTTTCCTGATAGACGCCATTGTTTTTGTCTATGGCATATATTGGGGAGGATTCCTGAAAATCTGGGTGGTATTGTAAATGTAAATGAAAAATTTATGGCAAAATTTAACAAATGCATTTACCAGTCTTGGACAGATGAGCATTTTGAAAGAAGATGGTGGAAAATGGCTGATAAATTTGAACTGAAGGAGGATGAATGGTTCCACTCATTGTATGAAGATCGTAGTAAGTGGGTCCCAGCTTACATGCGGGATTCCTTTTTAGCTGGACTGTCTACAGCTGAGAGATCTGAAAGCATAACCTCGTTCTTTGATAAGTACATATGTAGGGAAACTTCATTCAAGGAGTTTATTGAGCAGTATAAAACATTTCTGGAAGACAGATATAAAATGGAAACTGAAGCCGATTTTGAAACACGCCACAAACAACCTGCATTGAGATCTCTCTCACCTTTTGAGAAACAAATGTCAAGAGTTTATACTGATGCAATATTTAAGAAGTTTCAGGTTGAGGTTCTTGGAGTAGTTTCATGTCATCTGCAAAAGGAAAGGGAAGATAAAGGAACCATGATATTCCGAGTTGATGACTTTGAAGAACAAAAGAATTACATTGTAGCTTGGAATGAAGCAGAGTTGGATATATGTTGTTTATGTCGTTCATTTGAATACAGGGGTTTTCTTTGTAGACATGCAGTACTTGTTCTTCAAATTTCTGGTGTTACTAACATCCCATCCCACTATATTTTGAAGCGCTGGACAAAAGATGCAAAAGTCAGGCAAACTATTAGTCAGATATCAAATGGGCTCCATTACAGGGTACACCGTTTCAATGATCTATGCAAACATGCGGCTAGATTGGTTGAAGAAGGGTCTTTATCAGAAGAAACTTATAATATAGCATTTCAAGCATTAGAGGAAGTATTGAATCATTGTGTGGATGTGAACAATTCTGTCAGGAGTATTTCAGAGCCTAACACAATGGCAATTCATGGTTTCCTTGACATCGAAGAAGAGAATCACAACAACAGCACGGGCAAATCATCCAAAAAAAAGAAAACATATCACAAAAGAAAGGTTAGTTAGGGCTTGATGATTGACATGCAAGTGTTACAACTTTCGTAAGTCATGCAGTGAAGCACCTTAAAATAGATTCTATTTGTATTTTAGGGACATTGTGAGCCAGATGGAAGAACTATTGGGATGCAAGAGAACTGCCCGCAGATGGTTTGTCCCATATTATTTCTGAATTTCATACTCATCTTAGAAGAATATGTTCTTTGCAAGATAATCTTTATGTTGGCAAGCACTTCATTATGGGTTTTACTATTGCAGGAGCAGATGAACTCAAGAGCACACAACTTGGATAATTGTTATGTATCTCAGCAGGACGTGCAAGGGGTGGTATGAAATATCATGTGTCACCTAAGATAATTCAAGAGGATTTATAGGAACTATTACAGTATTGTCCATGGCAATTATGATTTTTCTCAAGTGGCTTATCTTACATTTTTTTTTTGTAGGAACTGAGTTCTAGAGCCTCTACTCTTGAAGGATATTTTGATGCTCAACAAAGTATACATGCGGTGGTATGTTATAGTCTTGATACTTATTTTTTATCTTCTAATTGATGATAATGTTTACTAGGTGCTTTTTATACTCATCACAGGGACCGTTGAACCCAAATTCTCCTATACCTGATGATTATTATAGCAATCAACAGGGCATCCAGGAGCTGGTATGCTGCAATTCAACCTTGATAATTTGGCCTGATATTTCAGGAGCAAGCAATGCATATGAGTCTGACCAATTGTCTTCATTTTGTCAGAGACAGTTGCATTCAGTAGCAACACGTGTTGGTCAATATGAGACCCAACAGAGCATGCAAGGACTGGTACTGGATTTAATTATTCTTTTCATCCTTTAATTTAATTTTGTTTATAAAATGCTAATAAAGTAGTGTGTCTTGGATTGGGTTTTTGCAGTTGCATGGACAGCTTAGTTTCAAAGCATCAGCCATACACGGGTGTTTTGACGATCAGGACAATCTACAAGATATGGTATGCATTTAAATTGGGCTTATGGATTTTTACTTCAAATGGAATTTAATTCATGAGATATGCTGTCTTTATCTGCATGAACAGTCAGTGGGCTCCTCACAGTTTCACAATATTGCTTCAAAGCATCTGCAGAATAAGCACCTTTCTCAGCAGCTGGAAAGGTAGCATGCCCATCCACTCAGATTAGATGAGTATAGATAGAGCTGTTGTATTAATTCCCAAGTTTAATTTAGTTAATTGATTTTTCTTTCTTCCAAAGATGCATTTTAGTTGTTAAAAAGCTTTATGTGTATTTAAGGTATACACAATGTGTGTATCTTCTTTTTCCCTTCTCTTTCTTCTATGCCAATTACTGGTAAACTCAAGATTTTCAAGTGAGATGACTTGAATCTTGTATCATTTAAGAAGATTAATGTCTCAATCCTGTTGCATTCCTTTTTTTTTTTTTTTTTTTAAGCTTTAATATCCTTTATAATTTCTTACTGAAGATATTATGTTACCTCTTATGCTACTACATTTATCAAATGATTAATCAGTTGGTATCTTTTTCCCCCTTTTATAATTAGAACAAAAGGTTTTATCATCTCATATTTTCCGTTTCTGTCTTTCTCATGTTGAGCAACTAATGGTTCTTCTGTCACCCACCTCCACCCTCACCCATGCCTTTCCACGTATGAACTCTCTGGAATTTTGCCTTATGTATTTTAAATAATATAGACCATTATACAGTTGGCCATCAAAAAGTATGTTGTATTTTGTAGCAGCTTGCAAAATCCATGCAAATAGAGTAAGTGAATACAATAGGATGTTTTGTATTTCTATCCTCTTGTTGATGACAAGGAGGCGATTGGCCCAATCCCAGAAGTGGCCTGTTGGATTTGGTGTTGGCTCATCTTTGGAGCTGGTGGTGAGGGATCAGGGAGGCAATATTTGGGTTGGGGAGGACATTGAAGAGGAACTTTTGAGAGATTTTCTATATCCGTTGGGTGTTTTTCCCCATGCAACTTTTTTGGATTGGGCTTTGGTCGGGGATTCGTGTGAGGGGATCAAGGACACTGAAGAGGACAACCCTCGGAAGGTGAAGGGTGTTCGCCCTAAGCCCAGTGGTAGAAGGAAGCTTCTAAATTTAGAATGTTCCATCAACTATGATGCTTATGACACAACCTCTAGGCATGGGAAAGGCAAGGCTCTCGCTATCAAGCGTTGAGTGCTTAGTGTGTGTTCGGGTTTGAGGCCTTTTTGGGTTTTGTGGGTTTTTCTTGCTGTTTTGTTTTGGTTTTTCTTTTGCTCGTTTTAGTTAGGAGCTTCCTGTGTATACTACCCGTGTACTTAAAGGCGCTTTGCGCTTTTTTTTAATAATTTGTCCATTACTTATATATATTTAAATAAAAAAATTAAAAAAAATCCATGATAACGTGCTGCTCAGAATGGGCATTATGGATTTGAAATTAAACAAATAAAATAATATTTCAGTGAAACTATCAAGAGGAAAATTTCATTGTAATGCTCCTATAGACAGTCAAGTTTGTGGCTAGAATGGGCAATATGTCTTTTTCCATTGCAAAGACTTTCCAAACAGCTAGTTAAGAACATTGAACCCAGCTGATTCTTTCATGGCTTTGATACTTCTGGGGAACTTGGTTGTTTAGGCAATAACACATGAAGAAGAATAACAAAAATAAAATAAAAAAATCTTTTGTCCTTTCCTTTTAAAGAGAACGGTTTCTCTCTTGAAGACTAGATATTTATGGTGAAACAGCAAATAGAACAAGAAGAATTGTGCACTTAGTGTTTCTGGTTACTTGTTACTGTGGCCAATAAACCCAATAGTGGCAGTGGTTATAGCAAGGCCTGGTCACCAAGTGCATCAAAGGAAATGTTTTTATCCCATTTCCCCTTAGCATAGGAGCTGGTTGTTATGAGGATGAATGGTTCAAAAATTTTGCAATAACGCTTTCAGCCTGTCCAGACCTTTCCCCATCTGAATCAAACTGGAGGTACTGAATATTCTCTTCAAGGTACCATTCAAGCCAGAAACCCAATTATCTATTCGAACTGTAGCAGGTCTATCATAAAAGGGGTGAACTTGAAGGGAAGCTTTTGTATTGTCTCTTGGGGAAGAACAGATTCACTGCCATGGGTTGCCACAACCTTGTCTAAATGACCTCAAATGACTCAAACATGGTGGGTGCTTGTAGATTTCTGACAACAGCAATAGTAGCATGGAAAAGAATGGTTGCAATGGTATGATCTGCTGCCAGACCATGATTGCCTTGAACCTTTATGCCTTCAATGCAACTTTTCAAAGAATAATTGATGGAAGTGGAGAGGGATGCGAGTATTTCATTCCTTCTGGACCATGGATGGTTCAAGGTCATGTTGAGTGATTTTAATGTGATGTGAGATAGTGGAGTAATTCCTATGCTACCTGTTCAAGATACCAGCGTTCAAGGTTTCAATGCTACTGCAATCAAGGCTTTGAAGGAAATCCTTACCTAACTAAGGAGATGACATGGTAAGTCACTATTATTAGTTGAAAGGTTTAATCGAAACTTTTCTCTCTCTATTGACTAGGATTTTAGATGATTAGGAAAGGAACTCACGAAGGCCTAAACTTCAAAGATATGGGAGGAATCCCTGTTGGCTGTGATCTTAAGTACTGACATGGTACTGCAATTCTTTGCAAATAATAGGTGTTTACAGGTGTACCAAAGAGAACTTATATTTGTTGAAATGGATGCATGTTCTTTGATCAATATGATTGAATGATGTCTAATTCATTTGTGTAGTAGCATCCTCTAGCAAACAATCATGGCAAAATGATAGCGTGATTCTAATGAAATGATAAGTATCCATGCAGATGATTTAGACTGAATTATTTACAACCTGTAGAAGTCATTAGACTTTTCATCCTCTATAAGTCGCTGGCTTTGGCCGGTGCCGGTGTTTTTAGAATATGGGTTCAAGCTCAGCAGAGAATTGAAACCAACTCTGGGAACGAAAATGGAAAGAAACTATCCATTTGGATATTTCAGTTTATTAGTCTATGTGCAAGTTTAGGAATATTTTGCCTCACGCCAGCGTACCTCTTTTATATGTGCATGCATCCATTAGTATATATAGAGTTGAATGCTTTAAGCATGCAATTTCTTTAGCTTTATTTTCCATATGAAATTAATTATGTTTGTCATTACATTTCAGATATCAATGAATGAGAGAACCCTCTTCTCTACTCATGTAATGGTGTATTTGTGAATTCTTGGGAATCATGCTGGTGTTACATGCGCAGAATATCGACCGAAAATCTCCTTTTAGGTATGCCTGCTGGCTCCATTGAATCTAATACACAAAGTTGAGTACATAGTTGAGCTATTTTTAGAAAGGTTTTTCCAAATCTTTTGCACCAGCATGTCATATACGGTGAAATATGAACTATAATATATGTATAAGAGAATTAACTCCTTTTTTGGTACGTCAAACCATTATGCTACCAATTTTCAAGTAGATATGTTCCTTTTTATCTCATACCTCTTTGACCTCATTTTTTTTCTCCTTTAGTGTTCATCTTCAAGGCTATATGCTACCTTTTCTGTTTCTTTAGTTACTATTTGGAGAAAAACCTCATTCTCTGCGATATTCACTAAATAAGTTTTTGAGTTGAGTAAACCTTATTACTTCATTTTTAACATTTGCTGCTCTCAAAAACCCTAAGAAAACTACCCATGAAAGTCATACCACCTAGTTGCAAACTAGCACCTACAGCTTTTGATGACCATTGTTGCTCTAGTTTTAGTTATTTTCACCTCTTTTGCTTCCATTTGAGACCTCAAACACAAACTTCATGTTCCATCACTACACTAGTTTCACCATGGGATAAAGGAAACGATATCATTCAAGGAGCTTCATAGAGAGGGGAGTTTGAGTAGAGCATCAATGCAACTTTTATTTTTCTTATCCTCAAGAAAGCCGGTGTCGTAGATATTAGGACTCCCGTCCCATTAGTCTAGAGGGTGGTGTGTATAAAATCATATCTAAGGTACTAGCAAATAGGTTGAAAACGGTGTTGGAGAATATTATCTCTAGTTTGCAGAATGTGTTTATCAGGGGGAGACAAATTCTGAATTTAGTTTTGGTAGCTAATGAATGTCTTGACACTCGAATGAGATTAGGGGTACCTGTTGTGTTGTGTAAATTGGACTTAGAGAAGGCGTACGATCATGTTAATTGGGAGTTTTTGCTGTATTTCTTGAAGAGATGTGGCTTTGGGGAGAAATTGAGAGCTTGGATAGCTCATTGTATCGCTACGGTGCAGTTGTCCATTCTTATTAATGGTGCTCCATTTGGATTCTTTTTGTGGGGTGGAATTGGTAATGAGTTTAAGTTTTATGTAGTCAACTGGTCAAAAATTTGTTCTTCGGTACGAACTGGTGATTTGGGGATAAGAAATATGTTTCATTTTACACTAAGCTTTACTGGAAAAATGGTTATGGCGTTATGCTACGAAGAGGGAGGCTTTGTGGAGATTGGTGGTAGAAAACAAATATGATAGCATGAGTGGAGGTTGGTGTTCAAAGGAGGTAGTAGGATCCTTTGGAGTGGGAGTGCGGAAATATATAAGGAGGGGCGGGGAGTTTTTTCGAGATTTGTTAGATATGAAGTGGGAGATGAGACTAAGATCAAGTTTTGACATGATTTATGGTGTGGGGACCAGCCCCTTAAGGTAACTTTTCTGGAATTGTTTAGTATAGCGCAGTGTAACGAGGCGTGGGTGGCAAATCATTTGCAGTTTTCCAATGGTAATATTCATTGAAATTTATCTTTTGTTAGACCTTTGCAGGATTAAGAGGTGGAATTAGTTACTACATTCTTTTATTTATTGTACTCTTTCAAATTGAAAGAAGGTGGTGAGGATAAAAATGGACCTCATTCAAGTGGCGGAAGTTTGAAGTTTTGTCATTTTATCATGTGTTTTCTATTCCTATTGGTTCCATATTTTCTTGGAAGAGAATTTGTAGAGCTAAGCCTCTTTCGAGAGTGGTGTTCTTGGTATGGATTGTGGCACTAGGGACGATAATGACTTTGGATAATATGAGTAGAAAAGTCATAGTGGTGGATTGGTGTTGCATGTGCAAAACGAGTAGGGAGTCCATAGATCATCTTCTTTTTCATTGTGAAGTGGCAAAAGATTTATGGGTTTCAATTTTCTGCCTCTGTTGTAGAATGGGTCATGCCTAGAAGGGTAATAGAGTTGGCAAGTTGGAAAGGTCCATTGGGAAGTCGAAACTTTTTAGAAGCTTAGAGAATGATACTTTTATGCTTAATGTGGTGCATACGGAGAGAGTAGAATGCTAGGTCCTTTGAAGATCGCGAGATTTCGGTGGAAAAGCTAAAGAATGTCATGTTCAAATCTCTTTATACATTGCTAGCAGCATATAATAGTCAACATTTTTCTATTTTTTCAGAATTTTTAGATTTTTTTTGTTTTTCTCCTTAATAAAGGGTTTCTTTTGTGTACTTTCTGTGTACTAAAATTGTGTCTCTCTACGCTTTAAGTAATATTGATTTACTTTTAAAAAGAACTTTAAATTTCGGGTTAAATATACTTTGGTCCCCTCAACTAACAACCATTTTTTATAAAGTCACATGAACTGACAAGTGTGATACTTAGATATTAAGCCACTTTTCTGTCATTCTTCCAAAAATACCCCTATTTTCTTTAAAAAACTAAAATCAAAAATCAAAATTTCATGCAAATTCTTTCTATACTAAAAGAACTTTATTCTATGTATTTTAGTATTTAATGAAAATTTATTTATTTTATATAAATTTAATTCTTTTTTTTTAGAAAAAGAAAATAGGGGTATTTTTGGAAGAATGATAGAAAACTAGCTTAATTGCAACAAATTGGTAGTTTGACTGGTCCAAGTGTCACACCTGTCAGTTTATGGGGCTTTATAAAAAATGGTTGTTAGTTGATGAGGCCAAAGTATATTTAACCCTTAAATTTCTCATTTTTGACCGTTTGGTAAATAAATGAGGATAGAAAAACAAGAAAAGAGTAAGGAAAACAAAATGTCCCTGTTTCATAGCTCCCTTTCTTGTTTTTCCAATCATTTTTAGTTTTAGGTTGGATAAAAGATATCTCAGATTCAAAATGAGCCCGACCCAATTGTTGCAGTTATGCGTTTTATGCGAAAAGGATTCTCATAATTTCAATCCATCTGAAGAATTGTAACATCTCGATCCCATATTGGGAAGATGAGTAGCACACATATAATATGGTTTATAAAGATAGTCACGAGTAGTAAGTCTCACATTGCCTAGTTACTAGGTGAAATTGGGCTTTATAAAGACTAAAGACTTATAGGGAAGTTCTGAATTGACTAGTCATTTTGGAGTAATAGAGTAGATGTGGCTAGTGTTTTTCCCGGAGTTGTTACAAATGGTATTGGAGCCGGAGCCTAGCCTGAGATGAGGGGAGTGTGCAAAAGCCCATGAGGATCGCCAGCGGTGACACTGGATCCCAAGAGGAGGTGATTGTGGCGTCCCACATTGCCTTTATGTGGAAAAAAAAATGTGCTTATATAGAGCATGCTCTATCTAAATGATGAGGCATTTTGGGGTAAAACCTAAGAATAAAACCGTGCAGGCTTGGCCCACAGTTGACAATATCATACCACTTGAAGTGGGTTATTACAAGAATACTCCTATCTTGGGGCTTTGAACTCCCATCTGACACCAAAAACTCTATTTTTATTTTTATCTTCCTATTCTAGAATACTAATGTAAAACTTATCTTTCTAGCAAAAAGATTGAAGCTCTTAAACTAGCATAATTTATTATAGTAACAATGTTTACATAGTGAAGTTAAATTTTCTTACGGAGTTGTGAGGAATTTGGAGCATTATTTCTAGTTCATCGTTGCTTGGTGGTTTTACAAAAGAAAAGAAAATAAAGAACATTAATTGCAAGGAAAAGTTTTTCAAACAAAATTATGTTTTATTGTTACAACTACTATTTGCTGGAGTCAATGTTGAGGACAAAACTGTTCAGGTCAAAGGAGCTTGAAAAGTCTACTTTTCATTTTAATGTAAATAGAATAGTTGGCCAGGTAGGCAAAAGTGTTTGTCTATAAAGGAATGCTGGCAGATGGAAGAATTGATGTGCTGTCTACAATTTATTAATGATGCTATCATTTTCTCACAAATTAACCACTAAAATGTGGTGAAATTATTGGGTTATTGTGCGGAGACTGGTTTTCCTTTGCTAGTCCATGAATTCATCCCTAATGGATTTCTAGGATCTCCATGACCATAATCAGGAGCTTCCAATGACATGGCAAATGTGCTTATGAATTGCCGTTGCAAGAGCTCTTTCTTACTTGGACTCAGCAGCTTCCTTACCCATATATTCACAGTGATAACAAGTCTACAGATACATTCTTAGATGATAAGTATAAGAGCAAAACTAGCAGACGGCGGGGCTTGTAGATCACTTGCCATATATCAATTTCAAGTACAAGGAGCTTTTGGGTATTTGGATGCATAGTATTTCCCATCAAGCCAATTTATGGAGAAGAGTGAGTACTACCGTATGGAAAAGAGTGATTATTGTTGAGCTTTTGACTGGTAAAAACCAATCTCTTGGCAACATAGCCAGAAGAAGGTAGAAATCTAGCCACATATTTCATTCTTTTTGATGGAGAATTGTTTCTTACATATTCTTGATGCTCGAGTTGTGAATAATTAAGGCTTTCAATACTTTTGATGAAGTCATTACTTTCCTCAATACTAATTTGTTTTCTAGCATGTTTAATTGCAATGGACTAATAGTATGCATGGGATTTTCTCCACAAACACCTGTTAATGACTAATTAAGGCTAACCAAGAATATTGTTGATATTATCCATGTCATTAATTAAGGCTTGCTTTAAAATCAAATTTAGCCCTGTTATTTTCCCTTGTTGCTTGGAAATGTATGGACCATACTTTTTGAGTCCTTGGGGTATGAAATCATTGTCATCGCTTGGAGATTTTGTAATTGAGTACCTCTTTGAGTCTTCTTGGGTATGAGAATTTCTTTTTCTTTTTCCCAGCATATTCTATTGTCTTGTGCGTGCGGGATTTAGTACGCCCGATAGAAATCTGAGGCCTCTCCGATTGCTTTTAAGGTAGATCTGTGGAGGAGTTTGTGGAGGCATGTAAGAAGGCTACAGGAGTTGCCATCAAGATTGATTACCCAACCTAAAGTTTACAGCGAGCCCTCTAAGATCCGGCTATGAACTGAACTGGGTAGCAATATACACCAATCTTACAGAGAGTTTGCAGATTGCATGGAGATGGAAAAAGTCACATCATTATGGGTATGGAGCCCCTTAGGCATGAAAGGATCACAGCATTCCATGCGTTGTTGATTTCAGCTGCTGCCTTCTATTATTGCTCATGAGCTACTGATACATGTACAACAAGAGAAAGAACAGTTCATCTATTGACAACACTTGCCCCATGTTCTTCATGTAAATATTTCATGTCATGACTATATAAATAGTCAAATTCTAACCCCTTGAACCACCACTATGTTGGCACTTGTAAAATTGGACGGAAAAGAGGTCCCGTGTGCCGCACGACCTCTTTTGCTTCTTCTTTTTCTTTCTTTTCCAAAATACCCTTCAAATTATTAAGAAAAAAAATAAAATAAAAAACTGAAAAACACCCATTTTGCATTTGGGGGTTTAGGGTGGAGGAACCACCCAACATACTCTGAATTATGATTAAATTTACATATTTATTCATCATTGGCACAAATGATACAAAATTCAAATTTTACTCTTTCTGTGAGAAAAAATTGCGAGTCTGTAATTGATGAGAAGAGCTATTTGTCAATGGACATCACCTCTCTTTCTTAATTTGCACCACAATCCATTCTTTGTGTGCATTGTTGCCCCGGTGACCAATTCCACCGATTCCGGAGATCCTTTCAACTCCACGTCGAACTTTTGCAGCAGCATCGCCAATGCCACGGTAGACTCCATTAGCGCAAATTGGTCTCCAATGCATTTTCTTGGTCCTCCGCCAAAGGGTAAGAAAGCAAAATCTGATATTATCTGATATTGCAACCATAACCCTTCATTAATATAAATAAAATTGTAAGATCATCAAAGTATGCTTCAAGAAAATATGGAGACTATTAAGAGACCTCATTAGGATATAATGCGCCGGCACTTCGAGATGGATCAAAACCAGCCCATCCTTCAATGCCTTCACTCTTCTTTTGCACCAAAAACCTCTCCGGCTCAAACTCATGCGGTCTGTCCCAAAAATATGGAGATCTATGGAGATTATATACCTGAATTTTGACAAAATTTTGAGCAAGATTGCGCTAAAAACAGAACTAAAAGAAATGAAAAAAAAAAATTGCAAGCAAAAGTGTTTGGCAAAGAGCTTATGAGTGGCTGACAATGTGTGTGAACCTTCTGGCAGATCGCTTACAAAAGTTTCTACGCATCAATATAAGCACAAGGAGAAAAGGAAATATAAATGCTGCTACGCACAGAAAGGAAGATATCAGTCCCAGCAGGAATGGTATAACCATCTTTGTCACCCTTGTACCCTCCTGCAGAATTAGAATAAAGTTCCATGCTTAACCCAAATATCACAAGAATATCTATATTAATCAAGAATTATTTATGAATGAAAAAGACAAGCCTATCATTTGAAGACAGTTCAGTTATCAACAAGATCAAATTTTCGTTGCATGGATTGAAGGAACATCAAGAGAATCAAAATGAAACAGTTCAGCTTCCAAGAAGTTAGAACAATGTTCATACGACGAATTTTAAAGTTCACATAAAATGAATAGAGAGAGTAATATGTTTTATAAGCATAGGAAAAATATTCTCCATCTTTTCAGTGTTTTCAACGAGAGTTAATACCTGGTAATACATCTGATCTGAGAGAACGTCTAATTAGTAAAGGAGGCTGAGGATACAAACGCAGAGTTTCAACAACAATAAGTCTAATGTACCTGAAAGCATGGAACACAGCATGTCACTAAACTTTTAGGTACAAGTAAAAGGATGTAAGCTTCTTCTAACTAGGGGCTCTCTTGTATACTTCATATGTACCTAGGGGCACCTTACGCTTTTAATGATATATTTCGATTACTTATTAAAAAAAAATAAATAAATAAAGGGCACAGAGCAGAGAAGCAATCTTGGGCTGTTTGAGGTCTGCTGCAAATTTAGAAGGTAATGGGCTAGACTTAAGCTAGGTAAGCTAGGAAGAGCTTGGGCAAACCTATTCAGGCTTGGCTTGCTACTGATCGCCAAGGTCAAGCTTGACTGTTATTGAGCTTACTTTCCAGTTTCTTTGACTTGACCACTTTTGACATCAGTTCTGAAGACTCTTATGTGAATTCTTTTGTTGTTTCTTTGTTTCCTACTTAAATGTTTTCTTTTCCTTTTTTTCTATGAATAATAGTAATTTTATTAAAAAAAGGAAAAAATTCCTCATACACGAAGAGTATACAAAAGAACCAAGAGAACCAAAGTTTTAGTTGCTACTACAATCTAGAAAACAAATCAGATCTACCAAATTCCTCCTTAAATGTTTTGATGACTTTCCTTCAATACCTAAGGAATAAACTAGAATTAATATTAAAAATCTACAAAGAAAACCTTAGTTTCTAATACCATATTTTGATATCTATTATCAACTATAAAATATCAATTTCTAAACAAAGTCAACTTTCTACTGGAAAACAACTATTATTTTGATGGAAGAAAATCTTGCTTGAACTTCTGTGGCAAGTAATTACCGCACCCCATTACTATGGCTACATTTGCATAATTAATGTTACGGATGGGGTTAGGATAAGTTAGGGTTAGAAGTTGTGTTAAATTAGGATTTAGGTTATTTTTAGATTACATTTAGGATTAATTTTATCATTATTTTAAGATTAGAGTTCATTATCAGTTTGAAGGAGGTTCAGGTTCTTTTTTATTTTTTTTTATTTTTTTTTTTATGACGAGGAACCCAAGGCAGGGTCACTTCTTGTACCCATCCATATCAGATAAACTTCGGACCCGTGTAGAGCGCCCCTTCTACACAAATCGGATAATATTCCGGCTATGTCGGCGGGCTGGCTCCAAAGAATTGTTTGCACCCAAAAGAATTCGAACCTTAGGCCTGATGGAAATGTCACCAAGACCAAAGCCCTTACCACTTGAACCAACCCCTTGGGTTAGGTTCCCTTTGAAAACCTATCCTAATTAACCTGTTACGAACTTGATATTTAGGTTCGTAACAATTAAAAATATAGAAAACCTACCTTTGGAGTGTATGAAAATTTCAAACATAAATTACTTGTAAGCATTAGTTATTCGCTCTTCAAGATTTTTATGTTCTCAATAATGTCTCTAAAAATTACTGTGTTATATTAAAAATTCAAATAACCTAATTTATTATTATTATTTTTTTTTTCATTTTATGAATGATACCACTTGCACACCCATGTGGGATTGAATCCATGACTCTATAACCATTATGGGTGAAAGAGAAGTCATTTAATCTGAAGACCATCGGCTAAAACAAAAACAAAAAAAAATTATACGTCCATTAGGCATCAGCATGAATAATTATATTGGTGAAACTCTAAAATCAAGTATCCATTCATTCTCACACTTCAATCATATTCCTAGTTCAGTTTATACATATGGAAAAACACGACAAGAGAGTAACACCACAAAGTTATGATATATTCCTCCATCTACTTGTTTCATTGTCACAATTTACTAAAATGTAATTACAAATTAACAATTTCCTATCAGCTTAAGTTCTTGGAATAAGTGGTAATTTAACATGGTATCAAAATTAGAAGTCTTAAATTCGAACTCTGACTCCGCAATTCACTCATCTGCCCCCCTCCCCCCCCCCCCCCCAAATTTCAGTTTAATATTCCACGTGTTAGGCCTCACTAATTAAGAGGGAGTTTGAGACCTCACGTGAAGGAGAGTGTTAGAATATAAATTAAATGATTAAATTAACTATTTCCTATCAACTTAAAATTTTAGGATAAGTTGTGATTTAACAATCACATAGGTACCAAAGGATTTTCACAACACAATTACTGCTGAATAGAACAAATTCATAGAAGTATTAGTTTGGTGACCTACTCCAATTTTTTGAGCAATTCGAAAGTTGGTCCCCCCTGTCCAAGCACTAAATCAATCTCTGCTTGAGCTTTTCTCATTTTGGAGGGATTCTGCAATTTCACAAATAAAAATGCATGAGCATGGGTCACACACTGATTGGACAAAAAGAGCCATCGATGAAAAGAAGCCATGGAAGACCATGTATCCACATTACTTTCTTGTGAAACTTTCTACGCTGTATCCAAAAAAGTTGGTAACCAAGAATCATACTTGTGCAAGCAGGAAAATAGCCCAAGTAAGAACAGCAGCTGTTGTTTCATGGCCAGCAATAAGCATTGTCATAAGATCATCCCTAAGCTGTCAAGAAAGCATTGGTAGACATGATTTTAAAATCATACATGCAAAGATGATGAGAGGGAATATAATTGGTTCAAGACAGGTCCAACTAACAAATGATGCACATGTGCGTGGTACACACAGGAATAAGAAAAAAAGCCTATTCCAATTATCTAGAATGAGGTGATAGGAAAAGCAAATATAGTATATCTAAGGAAGTTAAACTCTTGGCAAGATATCTTCTTCTGGAGGTTTTGAAGGAAAAATTTACCTGACGGTCATCGACATCAGCTCCCCGCATATCAACCAAGAAACGCAAAAGGCTTGCATCCTGCATACTTTATAATAGTTACAATGCCAGAATCTCATTTTTTTTGTACAATTCTTACATCTAAATACTCATCTTTGCACTTTACAGTTATCTAGCAAATGTAAATCAGCTATATTTTAAATAAATGATAAATAAAGAAAAGAGCATGGAAAGAGGAAGAAAAAGAAAAAAGAAAAAATAAAGGTAGAGGATAAATTCCCACCTTGAGATTTTTGTAGTCCCTTTGTTGCAGTTTTTCAACATCTATTTCCTGTCATAAAAATGTAAACAAAATCAAGTTCTTGAAACAGGTTATATCTTAAGAGTTTATGCACATGCTACGTACTCAGAACAAGCTAAGCACACGATGACAATCATATATGAAATACAGTTCACTCTACGAACATTTACACCCTCATATACATTAATGAACTTATTGAGGAAATAAAACATGTAAGGAATAGATTTCATCACATTTTGATTGTCCAAGAGCAATTAGTATTGTTTTCCATATTAACGAAGAATCATTTTGGAGATCCAGAACAAGTCTTGCATCTTCCAGTATCCCCATGTCTCACTACACATGGAACCTCTCTTAGCTATAGGAAATGTATTGATTGCAAGAGAAGTCTTAAGTAGAAATAACAACTCAAACAGACTCACCTAAAAGGGTATAGCTAGTTCTTAAAACCATAGAATTTACAAAATTCTTTTTCTGATAAGTAACAAACTGATACAATCAACTAGTTAAAGAGCAAGGAAAATAAGATATGGACTACTTCGAGAGAACCTTGATCTCCAAAACAACCAAGAAGGTCTATGTTTGATTATAATTCAGCATGTTTATTCATGAGTATGATTACACTTAAATAGATGACGGCTAGGTCATAAGACTTAACCATTAGGTCTAGCCATCATAACACACAACAAGAAAATAAACTAAGAAGGGAAATACATTCCTTATTTAGCTAAGACACTTAGGGAAAAAAAATATGGAGAAGTATTCTACTCCTTATTTGGCTAGAGGCTTCTTATTATGCTAGAGGCGGCTAGGGTTAGGGGTTGCTGCTGCAGTGCCACATCAGCCCTAGCTTGCTGTTCGTATCATCCCTCCCCCCTAACAACTTCCTTATCCCCAAGGAAGAGTTCCAGCTTTGCACAATTCCCTCCCTGCCCGTCCACCCTTGGCTCCAACTCTTCTTTCTTTTTCACATTCTACTCCAGCATCTTCTTGCTGTTTTCGGCTGCTTCTAGATAGCGGGACCGGAACTCTTTTGACTTGCCCGGCTTACTCTTACTCTTAATGCCATGTAATATTATGGGCACCTTATCCCACTCAAACTGCATCTCTAAGGTCTCAAAATCCCAGCGGATGGGCCCCAATATTCGCAACCATTGAGTGCCTAGCACAACTTCATAATCTTCTATTGGCAGAATATAAAAGTCTATGGTAAAAGTCATGCCCTGCAACTTGAATAGAATTTGAATACACTGACCAGGACTGGGGATCTTTTCCCCCGAGGCGATGGTCACATCCACCCCTCCCTCTTCTGCAGGTTGTAATTTTAACCCTCGGGCAAGGGATAAACTCATGAAATTATGAGTGCTGCCCGAATCAATGAGTACTACAAATGTTGACAGCCCAATCCTCCCATTAGTCTTCATGGTTTCTATGGGGTCCTTACCGGTAATGGCATGCAAGGAGACCTCCGGAGTGTCCACCTCTTCTGCATCTTGTGCTATCCCATCCCCATCTCCATCTTCTCCCAAGTATGCCTCAATCATGACCAACTTCTTGCAGTGATGCCCAGGTCAATACTTGTTGCACTTGAAACAAAGACCCTTCTCTTGCCTCTCTTTAAGTTCTTCCGATGTTAACCTCTTGATGGGAAGCGGTGGCTGGCCGATGGTGCTCCGGGGGGTTAATGGTGGTCTCCGCGTGTCCGAATGAACGTTTTTACCAAGACCCATGTTACAGGCCTTATAGACCCTTGCTAGGCTGATGGCTGAGGTGAGCGTAAGGGGTCGTCCAGCAGTGACATCCGCCTTGATTTCCTCCTTTAGGCCGCTTACAAAACAATTAACTTGTTGGCTTTGTGATAAATTTCCTATTTTTGAGAGTAGGGACTCGAATTTGGCTTGGTAATCCCTTATACTTCCTTCTTGCTGTAATTTCGTGAGCTCTCCAAAGGGATCGTAGAATTGGGTCGGTCCAAAACAAGCGAATACCCCTTCCTTGAATTCTGGCCAGCCTATCTCCTTTCCTTCACGTAGCAGGATTTGGAACCATAGTTGGGCCTCTCCCTCTAGATGGAAGGAAGCCAAAGCCGCCTTATCCTCCTCATAGGTTCCTTAGAATCTGAAAAATTGCTCCGCTCTACAAACCCAGCTGGTTGGGTCTTCTTCTCCATTGAATCTTGGGAAATCCAGCTTAACATGGGGACGTCCGAATGCCTGAGGCCGTTCTCCAGCCTGGAATGCTTCTCCTTCTCCTGCACGTGGCCTCCTACGCCCGTTCTCCTCTGCATCATGTTGGTCCCTAGCGGACAGCATCTCAAACACCTCAGTAATCCGGGCCATAAGTTGCTGGTTTTCTGCTGTTAAGGCCTGCACCGATTGGTCCAAGCTGCCCATGCGTCCTTCCATAACTTGCTGTTCGTGTCGCTGGGTGAATGAACGCGTGGCTGGTCTTGCTTCCACCGAAAAATCCAGGTAGGCCTTGTTCTTTTTGCGGGAACAGCCTATGGTGAATAACTGAAATTTTTCTCAAAATATTTTTGGTTTCTTGTGAGGGAAACCGGGCCTCAAGGTTTAACAATGTTGTTAACTAGAGAAACCCCGGCTCTGATACCACTTGATACAATCAACTAGTAAAAGAGCAAGGAAAATAAGATATGGGCTACTTCGAGAGAGCCTTGATCTCCAAAACAACTAAGAAGGTCTATGTTTGATTATAATTCAGCATTCTTATTCATTAAGTAGGATTACACTTAAATAGATGACGGCTAGGTCATAAGACTTAACCATTAGGTCTAGCCATCATAACACACTGCAAGAAAATAAACTAAGAAGGGAAATACATTCCTTATTTAGCTAAGATACTTAGGGAAAGAAAATATGGAGAAGTATTCTACTCCTTATTCGGCTAGAAGCTTCTTATTATGCTAGAGGCGGCTAGGGTTAGGGGTTGCTGCTGCAGTGCCACATCAGCCCTAGCTTGCTGTCCATATCATAAATTGGTTTTATTAAAAGTGTAAGACGCCCCTAAGTACATCAAAAGTATACAAGAGAAAGCATCTAACTAGAAATCGAAAAACGAACAAGAAAAAAATCGTCAAAACTAAGCAACAAAGGGGACACAAAAGCCACCGTCCAAAGATACAAAGTGTGTAAAAAAAAAGCTAAAATATCCTCCATGAACCTCTCCAAATCCTCGAAACACCTATTGTTTCTTTCCTTCCAAACACACCAAAGAATGCATGTCGGCACCATCTTCCAAATCGTGGCACTCCTCAACCTTCCAGACGTCCACCAACAAGCAAACAAGTCAAGGACTCTCCTAGGCATAACCCAAGACAAACCAAAACAAGTAAAGATAGCACTCCACAGAGCGTAAGCCACATCCCAGTGAAGAAGAAGATGATCCACTGACTCTCCGCTTCACTTGCACATGCAACATCTATCCACCAAAATAACATGTTTTTTCCTGAGGTTATACATAGTAAGGATCTTATCTGGAGTAGCCGACCACGCAAAAAAAAAAAAGCCACCCGCAAAGGAGCCTAAGTCCGCCACACACTCTTCCAAGGAAAGTAACTTCTCACAGAGCAAGCCAAAGAGCTAAAGAAAGACCCGACTGTGAACAAGCCTTTCTGGAGGAGACCCACCAAAGCCTATCTTCACTACCTCTTTGACAATGACTTAGTGCAATACCTGAAAAAAAGAATCAAAAACATCAACTTCCCAGTCATGCGCTTCTCTTAGAAAAGCTCACGCTCCACTGATTAAAATCACTCATAGCTCCAAATTATCCGCAACAGAAGCATCCTTCGCACGAGCAATCCCAAATAAAATAGGAAAAGCTTCCTTAAGAACTGTATCCCCACACCACATATCATGCCAAGGTCCTCATCAACACCTCAATTCTGAAAGAGTACCAACCTTTTAAATGTCACTATGTGCATTAAGAATAAACTAACCAACAGTTGACACAAACGCTTTTTCCAGCTTGGATTATGATTACATTATCAATCTTGTTTATTTTCTAATTTTTCAAAGAATACAAGAACCATTGAGACTTTTCTAACAGGTCTGAGTTTGTTCAAACATTAAAGACAAACTAGAATTCTACATTATCATTTAAATCCTCAAGGGTGAGGCCTTCTTAACCTCCTTCAAGGATCCGCTCATGCTATTCCCTTATTGCTTCCTTTCTTTATATGATAGACAATTTGCTTCCCCAGCCTTAAATTAAAAAAAATTAAAAAAACTAAAAAAAAAAAAATGGAGCAGATACATTTGAAACTTGAAAGACTCTCCACATTTAGTGTGTTTCAGTAAATTCTCAATAAAAGATTGATCTTAGTGAAGTAAACTATAAAAGGGAAAGATGTTTCAGTGAATTAAACTATAAAGGGAAAAGAGAAACAGCAGATTGTTTTGCTTTGTTAGAGAGAGAAAAACAATATTTGTAAATTACAATCGAACAAAAGCAGTCATGTTTTGCATACAGAACTCATTCAGGAATTTTCCAACAATTAGAGCATCTTGATAGTGTTAACATGCTAACTGTCATTGATAGTTATTTGTGGCAACCTGGAAAAATAAAATGCATTAATAAAGTAATAAAATAGTGTCATAGTAAATGCTGTTACCTTTTAGCACATTTCAGGCTTTAAAGTAAATAACATAGACATAGTACCTTCCACACATTGATAAGTTCTTTCAAGACAATTAATGGATATTCAATGTCTTCAAATCACTCACATATATACTAAACCATATTCACATCATTGCCTATTTAGACAACTTTCGATCTTCATCTCAATCCGTCAAAGAGCAAGAGTAACTTCTCACCTGTCGGGTATCTTTTGCATTTCTGATGAGTCCATCAAGACAGTCATTGATAATTTTAAGGTCCTTCTGGAACTTCCGCTGCCTGGGGACAATCCACCTTGCCAAAGGAAGTTTCCAGTACGGAAAGTAGAAAGTAGATCTGTGCTCAGCTTCAAAAAGAGTGCCATATACTGCCTGTAATATATTTTTGAAATAGCCAATCATGAACCTTATACCACTCTATATAGCTTATGTTAATGCATATACATTCTACTGAAAAAATTAAAAAAGGAAAGGTGATGCTGTCATTCGAAAATAATAACAGTTTCAACTGACTACACCTAGATAGTTAATTATTAAAAGACCCAATTGTCATTGTCTATTCACTACACAGATAAGAAAACAAAAATTTTCCAGTCAGACGCCAATTCAGAAGACGTTTACAAGCTACCTACGTGTAAATCCAAACAGTGGTTCCAAGTGGAACCCCATACCGTTATATGAATCCCAATGCAACAGTTAGGGCAAGAACCAGATATCTGCAGTACATATGTCCAAAACCCATCCCGCCCAACCCTCTCCCTCTACAGCAATGATAATTTACTCCACTACAGTGGTTTTCTATTAAGAATAGGATTATAGCTCATTCATGATAGAGCGATTTCAACTAGAAAGGATCCATAAATAGTTAGACAACCCATATTCCATCATCTCCTAAGTTCACAGAATCTAACGTGTTAATCAAAATAACAATGGGCCTTGACATGTGGTGTATGTCCAAGTCAGAAGTATCACTGCAATTAAAAGCCACGATATGACATGAATCTCAATATAAAATCAACAATAAAAACATACATCATGAAAAAGGACTAGGCATTCCAAAATGATAAACAAATAACGCACAGAACAAGTACAAGGCGAATCAGGAGTAGGGCAGATAGAACCATGGAAGTAACTGATAAGTGTTGAGCATAAATGGGACTAGAAGTAACTACAAAGACATTATGTAAAGATTCAAGAAGGCCATTATAAATCTCCTTACACCTTAAGAAGCTTCCTTTGACCTACAATTAAGTCCATGAAAATCCATTTTCAACATTAATCTTGGATATTTCTACAACCGCGTTTCTGCGAGTTTAATTTATATTGTTGGTATTTCTGTCTTCACAGCATTGTCAACTTGCTTAACATATAACCATCGCCATCCTTATCATCTCAAAAAATGCTTCCAATCCCAAACTGACAGGGAGGGATCAGTAGAGCACTCATCAGAACTGAACACTAACTCATAAAAGGGTTGGTCCACTTGGAAATAATTGGAATTCTATATTTAAAGAGATAAGTGAACTTCAATCTTTTAGGACAAAAGAAACAAAAATTAAGATTTCTTAGTGACAGCAGTCTAACGAGACAAAACACTTAAAACACTTTTTCATTGTTCACTATGACAGAATTGTTGCTTCTTTCATCAAGGCCAACTAAGATCAAATCGCCAGAACATAACACATATACATAACACAACTTGTTGCCGTGGTAGACACTACAATGAGCAGCACCAAACATGCTACAAGTAACCCCCTTGAAGATTGTTTAACAGGGTTTATTCTTTTCATCTTTTCCTGGGTTCTCAATAAAGTTCCTAATAGAGGTGTAGGACTAGATGTCCTCTTTTCTTGGCTAACTTTATAGTTGCCTGTTGAAATACATTGCTAGTTGCCTTATATTAATTAATAGTATAGAAGGTTAACTATATAGGTACATTTACTAACTCTTATTAGTTAGGATATGCCTTGTGACCATTTGAAATTATATCATCAAAATAAAAAAAATAATAAAATAAAATAAAAATCGGTACTGAGATGTGTTAGTGAGCTAAGATGCCTTTTGTTAGTTAGGATATGCCTTTTGATCTGTACTGAGATGTATTTCTGTCGAATCTCAAAAGAAATAGCAAAGATTCACTCGTCTTAATAGTGAAAAGGTTACTATCTTCTTTCTTCTTTTCTTCTTTTCTTACAGTCAAAAAAGAAAAAGGGTGACAGACAAGGTTACTACCTTATAGGCTTATAGAGGAAAAGTTCTTGCAAAATTTCGTCGACACTGGCAATGATATGAGTGCATGCAGGAATACTGCACACCAGTAATGCGATTCTAGGGATACAGAAACTTTATGGTTTGGCTGGCTGTATCTAGGAGCTTGTGACTCATGATATGTCTTTCCCATATTCAGGCCATATATACGACCATATAAGATTTTTTTCGTAGCTCACCTGGCACCATGGATGGCTCTATGATAAACCTTCAAACACCTGAAAGTTGATTGTAATTGATCTTTTTTATGTGAAGGTGGTATTCATCCTCAATTCAACCAAACTCAAGCCTCAAACCCAACTAATTGGAGTCAGCTCCGTGGATTCTTTTACACCAGTTGGCCCTACCTAGGGCCATAATGATGGGGAGGTTGAGGGTGTTTCTCATAGAATCAGGGCAGGACAGATGACGTGGAGAGGTGTATCTGGAGTTTTGCGTGATTAAAAGAGGTACTCATCAGACAAACTTAATTCTTTCATCTAGAAACCACAAGGGGAAAAAAGGAAAGGTAAATAAAGGAGAAAGAAAGTGCAAATGGAGATTTTTTTTTTTTTTTTCAAACTTACCTACTCAACCATAATGACTCGATGTTCCTGCTTTGTTCAGGTCCCTACAAATTCACAAATATCCCTACATTGTTGTTTTGTTTTCACCGACAAATGTCCAGAAATGATGGAGGAAGGTAAGGGGAGCCAACTCAACAAAGCCTCACTTTTATGGTCAACAACATGACTGCATATTCACTGTAGGAGCATCATTTATCAAATCTTTAATGGTCCAAATAATGCCACATCACCATCTCTTTCCTCACACTTTTACCAATTCTCTCCTTAGCTTCCCACTTGTCCTACTAAAACCATATCGCTCTTTATGGGGGGCTATGTGGTCACAAGATTTACTCAGAATTTAATGCTATTTATCAACCTAATGCAGCAACCCTCTTTTTTTGCCCTTGGAACCTGCTGGGTAAAAGATGGAGATATTAGTAATACCAAGGCCTATTTTGATGATTAATATATATGTGCCACAAAGTTTGAAGGATAACAGCAAGGAAAATCTAAAAGTCCATAGTAGACAATGACTACAAAAAGAGGAAAATATTTCAATTAAACCTATCAAATTTTGGAAGAATTTTTTAAGCTAGTGGATCAAAGTATCTCACAATTCACATTTTTTCACAGAAAGGTATATTTGCAGTTTCTATTATGATTTAGTAGGACAGCTATGGTAAAGAAAACCCAAAAAGGCATGTCCCATAAATGATAATTAAAAATAAATAACAAGGAGACAAGGAGAAAAACATCTTGAAAAATTTTAATCAGCCTCTCTCACCGTGGAAGAACAGTAACAAGCAAGAAGCATTGTCCATCTAATGTATTTATGAGATGCATATGTCTTTCACATAAATGACCACTGTTAATAAGAAGAGGAAGAGGCAAAGTAGCTTGCTTACATGCCCTGTAAAATGAATACATACCATGACAGAACTGAGGTGTATACCTTAATTACAGGAGATTCTTTGGTAACAGATCCAAAATCATGGTTGAAGACACTGAGACCAATAATGTCAAGAGCCAAACTAGAAAATTCTGCTTCAAGATCCAATTCCATGGTCTTCCTTCCGCCCAAATTCTCTCCTTGTAGAAGCTTCTCAAATTTCAGTATTGTTCTTTCTGAACAATCAGTAAATATCTTGACCATGGCTTCCAAGTATAAGACATGGAACCCAGGGGCAATAACTGCAAAGAATTTTGAAATAAATTAAAGAAGCAGTACCAACACGTATTAAACACGAAAAAAAAACTCTCCTTTTTCAAATAATGGACTACTAATGAAACAACTGATGTAGCATTAATATAGAATTACAAATACATGCATAGACTTCTATTTCTAATCTTAGCAGGACTCGGACCCTAAATCTAAAAAATGGTGATACACTAAGTTGCATACCACCAAATGCCACACTGAATGACCCAATAACACAACCCAACCCGACATAAGATCGATTGGCCCATTGTCCAGAAATTGCAAAAATACCCTTGTGTGTGTGTGTGTGTGTGTGTTAAGAAAACCAATATTAACATAATGAAACTTTTGTAATAGGAAGAGTCAATTATAATTTAGGTTGTGTGTGTGTGTGTGTGTGTGTTAAGAAAACCAATAAGTCATTAACATAATGAAACTTTTGTAATAGGAAGAGTCAATTATAATTTAGGTAGCCATGGAGGATCCTGATCAGGTTCAATATCAAACTGAGTCCATATAAGTGCAATAATTTGCTGTCTGAGCTCGTATTTCTTTGAGCTTCTTGTTGCTTCCATCACGAAGATATGCTAATGTGATTGTATTTAACATAGCACAAGAAGGTAAAGATTTTTCATTTCTGGAGTCCCTAAACAAAATCATTGCCACAGCATAATACAGATATATAAAAGCTTGAAAGTGTTAACTTTTAACAAACAACTCTTAAGGTTGTTTGTAAAAGATGATCAACGGATTCAAATCAGAGTGAAACAAAAAATTATATGGTTCCAGAAAAAACTAAACACTTCTTAGGCTGAACTCTTATGGCCGACAATTCAGCTAGTATAGTAGAGGTAATGAAGTTGACATGCCTAAAACTACTAATTTTTACTAACATTAACGGAAACATCATCTTTTGATCTAAACCACCAACAAAACCTAACTAACACTCCAAAAAATATTAAAAAACCCGATGACTAATGAAGAATCAGAAGAGCAATGTACATCATCAATCATTATTTTAGTTAGAGAAATGATAGAAAGGTACTTTGGTTTTTGTCATAAACTGAGGTGCAACGCCCAGAATACAAAATTGTTACTTGCTTACCTCTTCTCCGCTGCTTCCAAGTGTCAAGGTCAGCAGGTATAAGTCCTTTACCCATTATTGGTTCTAGGATATCAGCTAGGATTCCCTAATTAAGTTTGCAAGATTTTGAGTACAATAGATTGGAATACATAAATGATATGCAGAAAGTACATAAAAATAACAAATAATTCAAATTATGCTAAATCCCAGAATGGTCAAACATACTAGCAAACCTATCTGCATTCGTAATGGTTGGAATTCATATAATAAGGCATCATCATTTCTCTTCTTGTGATAGATGGTTTTTCTCAATTAATTTGCACTAGTTATTGACCTGAGGACCCAATTGGGACAAACTAAAACTAGAGCAACCTTGGAATGACATGTTGGCGATGGTTCAAAAAATGTTCGTCAAGAAAAAGAAATAAGACCTCTCCATCACATTGTCATTGTTAAATTATGTAAGTTATAACAAGAGATACGAATGAAGCAGTCTTATACACAAATAGACCAAATAAAAAAAGTTCATACATGTTCAAGGAGATGGATGGCATTTCACATAATAATCATACTGACATCAACATTCATAATCTTGTTGGCAGGAGGGAGGGTAAGTTCAGAAGCATAAAATGAGGCAGTACCTTGTCATAAAAAAATGCATTTTCTCGAAGAATATGTCTTGCAACAATGGGATCTGATACAACGACGAATGCTTTTGGCCCAAAAGCAAGTTTATAGACGGAGCCATGCTGCCAAATCCAACAAATACACTACTAAGAAATATCAAATAACGAAGGCAAAAAGCGCACAAAAGGAAATGGGAGTCAAGAACACTGAGGTTACAATTCAATAATGTGTTAAAAATATCAATCTGGTATATGCAAGGGAGCATCCAACCAAACCACTGCACCGCCACTTGTCTCCATGTCTGCTATAGAATCGATAAATTTAAGAGCACGTTTGGTATACAAAATAGTCATTCCTCTAGGAATAGGAATGGATATTACTAAGAATACAAGAGGATAGAATGGAATGACCATTCATTTAATTTTGTTTGGTGACAACACACATAGTCTCACTAGAATTAAACCAAAATTTCAAAAACATCCAAAATTTATAAACTTAAAAAAATAATAATAATAATAATAATAAAAAAAAAAAAATCTAGAAAATTCTATGGGTGGCCAACACCCTCACAGATCACGGGGGGTGGTCATACCACCCCCGGAGCCCCTTGTAGTGAACCTCCGATGAGCATCGGGGGTGGCTGCAACCACCCCTAATGACACTTGGGCGTTGGCCGCGACCACCCCTGATGTTCTGTGAGGGTGTGGTCAGCCACCCATATATAATTCATTCAGTTTTTTTTCTTTTCTTTTCTTATATATAAATTAGGATTTGAAAAAAAAAAAAAAAAGAAAGAAAGAACCTTAACCAAAAAATGTAATGGTTGTTCCTATAAAATAATTCCACTTGAGTCTACTCCGCATACCAAAGGTACCTAAGAGGATTCCCCAACAAGCTCTCTATTTCAAAGTTTTCACCAGAGTTTGAAAAATATCCTCAAAAAGTACAATTTATCAAACTCTCTATCCTTTCTACAAATTAGCTCTGGTTAGATTCTCACTCCAAATTTGACTCACAACTTCTTTTAGCAATTGAGTTTTTTAATATTATTTCTTTTCACTGAAACCTCTTCCCGCCTTCACTTTCCCCCACTTTCCTCTCATCTCCTCATTTTTCCTGTTTCTATCTCACTCTCTGTGTGTGCATATATAGAAGCTCATTAAGGTTCTCAAACGGGCCACTCACTTCATACCTGGCACCATGGATTCCCAGAAAAGGTCCTCTTTCCTCTCTTTCTCTCTCTCTCTCTCTCTCTCTCTCTCTCTCTCTCTCTCTCTTTTTGGATATCTAGGTGTTCTGGGTTTTTAATTTTTAGCTGGGATCTCTTTGCAATTTGGTTTAATTTGGGGTTTATTTTTCTAGGTATTTATCTGATTGGGTTTCTAAAATGTTTTGCAAAATATCACCTTCTATAGCAGTTAGTTTCAACCAACTAAAACCAATAAAAAATAATATTTAGTTAAAGTTGAGAAATATTTGGAGAGTTTGATATTTGGTGCTCGTGAAAAGTAATTAGCTAAAATAACAAAAATATATTTTTTTAGCTAAAATTTAGTTAAACTTTAGAGCTCATCCGGGATGCTCTTAAGTGACTTCATTCAGAAGGGTCCAGGACCAACCAATCTCAATCTAAGGCAGTTTTGTGGAAAGGTAAAGTACCTCTAAGAACCAATCGTACAGTGAATAGAAGAGAGGCCGAGAAAACAAATCCGAGACTGCACCTTCAGCTATAGGCATAGACCCTAGACTTCCCCCGCTTAACAAATTGGTAAGGAGGTTACTCGCACTGTCCACTAGATTTCTTCTCGTTTTTGGTTCATCAGTGCTTGTCGATTCACATCTACAACGCCATGAAAGAGCTCTAAGCCACACAAGTATCGGATAGAGAGAAAATATTGCAAAAAAACAGGAAAAAGAAGAAGAGAAGAAAATATAGTAGTAGTAGTAGTAGTAGTAGTAAACGAAAAATCACCGGGAGGTATTTATGGTAGCCAACAATATTATAGAAAAGAAAAGGAAAAGAAAGTTGAAGTGTGTCGTCACTAGGATGCTTATCTGGGCATCATCATATACTGTTTTACCTTACTTTCCACTATTTTCTTAGTAACCAAACAGAGCCCATAAGACACTCGGAGGAACATAACAAGAAAATGGAAATAAAGAAGGAACGGAGAGGAGAGGCACCTGACAGTAGTCGGTTTTGGCTTAGAATTAAGGGAATGAGTGGAGTGTCTTCTGATACTCGGAAACCCAGGATCAAATCTCTGACAATTGACACTACCCACAGCTGGGGAGAGCCCGAAGAGAGAAGCAGCCATGGCCATTGCCAAACTTAGTGAGTTTGAGCGGTGAGTGTGATTGTGCTGTTACTTGTGAAAATGGTGGAGCATTTTCTGCCAAGAGTTGTGGTTGTAAGTGGAGCATGATGCAACGTATCAAGTATAGATTACAATTTGGGTTTTCCTTCCAATCCGATTGTCATAAAGTGTGTTGCTTTGTTCCTTTTCTTTAAAAAATTAAAAATAAATAAATAAATAAATATTGGTAAAATAAATAAATAAATATTGGATTCATTTGCTAAAACTTTTTAGACGGTAGTTTTTTACTTCTAGTTGTGACGTGATATAAAAGTAAAAGTAATTTTCGGTATCTCTCGTATGAACTCCACAAATCTAATAGTAATTTTTAAAAATATTGTGATTTTTAAAACTAGAATGATGAGAGAATAAGAAGAGGAAGATGTATAGCACGTCTCATTGTTATTTAGCTAAAAAGTTATAAAATTGTCGTAGTAAGTGTTATCAAGCGAACCCAATTTGCATTCTCAAAAAAAAAAAAATGTAAAATGATTTTTCATATTTTTTTTATTTCAAAACTCAAATTAAAACTAGACATATTATTTTTTATGTTGTCGAAAAACAAATTGGTTTCAAGAATATTATCTTAAAATAATTTTAAATATATATTTATAAACATGTTTTTAATGTTTTTAATTTATTCTCTTCTATTTAGTTTAAAAAGAGCAAAATATTTTCAATAATTTTTTTTCCTCTTCACCAAATAAAATTAGTTACAAAAGCATTTAAAGAGAAGACAACCCAATCTCGTTGAATATTACAAAAAGAGTGAATGCATAACAAATAAAAGAACAGCTTAAGCTATCCAACCAACATATGCTTCTCTATCTATTTATTAGTGAGAGAAGCTCTCAACCTTCTCTTGAAAATTTCCTCCTCCCGGGGAGGCTCTCCACCACTTCCTACGTGTGCTCTAGGGAAGGAGGGGATTGACTATCTCTTCCCTCCTCCCAATCCCCCGTTTCCATTTCCAATCTTTTTTCCTTGTTTTTCTATGTTTATTTCTCCTTTTTGTTTTTTCTGATTTTCCAACTAAATTTGCAATACAACCTCCACCCCCCCCCCCCCCCCCCCCCCCCCCCCCCCCAAATCTGTGCGACTCATTTGTTTTGTGGGTTATAATCTCCCAGTATCTCAGTGATTTTTTCTTGTTGTGGAGGCTTTTTTACTAAAGATTGCTCCTCATCATCGACCACTCTAGTTCAGAAATCAACAGTGCTCCTCCTCCTCCTTCAACAGTCTGTTGGCTGCCGTTGAGAAGTTTTCAAGAAGGCTAAACTCTTTAGCCTACTTCATAAACCGTCTTGTGTGGCCCATTTCTAGGCTTTAGCACAAGATACAGAAGGCCGGGCCATTTTTGGCCCATTTCCTAATTGTTGTTCTTATTTCTAGCACTGTATTTCTATTTGGGCATATTGTTGGGGAGCTCACTCCCCTCTTAGCTTTTGATTCCTTGTAACCCTTGCTCCCCATTTGAATAAAAATAAAAATAAAATAAAAAAACAATTTGAGTTCAATCATTCTCGAGTGAAATATATTTCTGATGGTTATGGTGATAGTAAAATTTACTTGGGAGTAGCTCACCTTCAATTTCAATTAAAATGCTTCCTACTTGCTCACATTTTAAGACACATGAAAAAACCCATGTCACAAATTAAATCTTAGGGCCAACAATTAACTAAATTGAGCACTAACGACAACATAACATCGTTAAGCACACCTATATCCACAAACTCTTTCGACACGTTTGATACATGAAATTATCATTCCTTTAGGAACACGGATGGCTATTACTAGGAATACAATGAGTTGAAATGGAATGTGTCAAGATTATACATCAAAAGTGCAACGAAAAATACCCCAAGTAAAACATCCGTACATTGCTAGGGTTTTGAAACATCTAAACCTTTTCTCTAATGACTTATTAGAGGCCAAGAGTGTGGGCTCTCAAGTTGTGTGCATCTAAGGCCTACACAAGCCCCCTATTTATATGTAACAGCTCGGCCTAAACCTATGGGATCAAGGTTAGGTTAAGTGGATGAAGAAATGGACCCAAAATGACCCCCAACCTGATTTTTGGCCTAGGGGATTGGTCCCAAGGACCCCCAGATTTATCCCAGGGTCCCAGGAACCCTAGGGATCAGTCCCATCTTTAAAGGGACCAATTTCAGCCCGACTTCATGCGATTTTTAAGGTTTTTAAGGATTCTGAACAATGGTTTAAGTCTATAAATACCCTTATTAACATAACCTTAGCCTTCATTTCGTTTCCCAAGAGCGTTCTGAGAGTGAAAAGTAGAGAGAAGAGCAAAAAATGTGAAATACAGTAGTTTTAAAAAAGTTGTTAGGATTTTGAAGCTCTGCAAGGTGAAGAGATTGTTTCTTATAGTTTAATTCTATTTCCTTTTTGATCATTAGAATATTGTATTAGGAATAGTTTTACCATTTCCTCCGTTCAAACATAGCTTTTGATCAGATGAAAATTTTAATAGGTTTATTCTTGGAGTTCTGGTATTCTTGATTAGTGAGATCATAATTGTCGTTGAGGTTTGATGATTGTTGTGTTTTGGTTATCGGGATGTAGACTCCACAGTATTTGAAATACAAAAGTTTCTGTATTTTACATTCAAATGTTATGATTTGGAGTTTGAGGCCTTAAATAATGTCTAAGGTGATCCTTGTGAAGTTCCAAAACCTTTAGGACCCTTCTCAGGGTTAGGATAGGTTTTTTTGGATTCAAGGGTGTTCAGGACGTGTTGGGCTCGAACCTAGACTGCACAGAACCGATCCCATGCTAACAAGATTGATCCTGCCTCAGTTAGGATCAATCACCCCAGCCAGGATTGATCTCAACCCTGTCTTGATCTATCATTCCCTATTCCACATTCCTGTTTTGTTAGTTTTTGGGTTATATGATAAGTTTTTGGTCCAGTAGAACCTTATAATATTAAGGTTTTTTTGTAGAGAACCTTGTTCAAGAGTTCGAGGTTGATTTCAGAATTATCCCTACGATCGAGTGAAACTCACACTTCACTCACACGAATGCTTTTATCAATCTTTTTATTGGCATACTATTGTGATATATAAAACATGCATACTCTCTACTTGCAATAAATTATTTTTATAACGATGTAAGCTCAATTTTTATACACATTATATACTGGAAAAAAATGAATGGAAAAGGTACTAAAATTCGTGTAAGTATTTACCATTGTATGCATGTAAAAGACAAAGAATAATTACATCATATGACATGACTCCCATTCATGGGTTTACCATTATATGAGCATGGCCCTATAGTCCAATTTTATATTTATGTTTTTGTCACTTGGATCTAGTGGACCAAATAAGTGACTGGCGCAACCATGTAAGGATGTTGGTCACGACGAACGACATCGCAAGTAATGTGGGCCATCCAAGGTTGGACTATTAGTTGGCGGCCACTATTGTACTTCATTGGGGCACTAGTGTCGTACCAAAGGTCCTTCGGGACTCGCAAATCCTAGCGTGAAGAGGTTAAGGGCACGAATAAACCATATGAAGTTGAGCTAAAACTTTACTACTCATCATTTAATTATATGTATAATGCATTTCATTCTTGCATTGATATTTTGCCAAAGAACTATCTTACAAGATGATATATTTTACTCCAAAACATTTTTATCAAACTCATGGGTTGGACCTTCATCACCATTGCTCTTATGAGGCATGTGGATGATACAGATCCATCCACGATTCTACCTTTTGAAGCACTAATTAGGACTAGTAAAACGGGTTAGCGTGCCGGGTTTGGGTTGACCGACATGACCTGCCACCCGTTTAGGTTCAACCCGAACACAGCCCGTTTAGCTAAATGGATCAGACAGGTTGGCACAAACACGACACACTAATTTTAACAGGCAGCACAACATGACCTGTTTGACCCGTTTAGTTGAAGGGTCGTATCGGGTTAACACAACCCGACCCGACACAATTAAAAAACCACAGCATTACAATCAACAAAAATTCATGAAGATAGTGATTGAATCCAAAACCACAGAGTGAATAGCAAAAGGAATGCTTTAACTTGAAATTTTGAAACATGAAAGCATAGATTAAAAGGTACCTCATTTCTCTCCTACGATTGTTGCGAGAATGAACCTAAATAAAAATGTTCTGTAAGATTCTTCAAAAAATTTAGAATGGTTTCTGTGGAGCTTGTTAAGGGGTTTGATTTTTTGTTTCAAATCTTGTTTTGGTGAAGTGGTGCGAAATGGGGGGGTTTGAAATTTTCAGATGGCTGATGCAATGAGAAATGGTTGATTACTTCAAAATTTCTGACAGTAAGAGAGAGAGCAGTCACATCCATCACAGTTCTCCATCATTGACTTTGCAGAACCCGTCTTTTACGCTACCCCACATTCTGCCAGCATATGCCTTGCTTGGGTAGTGGAACTTGATGTTACTACTCCATGCCACAATGTTCACCTCAACCTCCATCCAGGGACGGAACCAGACATTTTAATAGAAGGGAGCCAAATATATATATATATAGCCAAATTTTAAGTAAATTAAAAATTACCCAATTTTTATATTTTTATTATTCCCTTCAAATTAAAAATCAATAAGCAAAATTGAAAAGAAAATTTTTTGAAAAAAAGAAAAGTAAAGAAAATCGTTGTCCAAAGATTCAAAAAAAAAAAAAAAAAAAAAAGTCTCAGTTTCTGTACTGAAATTGAGAAATTTCAGTTGGATAAATTGTATACTTCTTGGTGTTCTTGTAAGGCTTTACTTAGATGACATGGCTCTTAAAGCTAATATTCTCTTGCTCCTTTTGTTAGAATAGCCCACTCTACCTAACACAATAGCTCACTAACTGTTATACAAAACACAATATATTCTACGCAAAACACATTCTGCTAAACGCAACACAAAATAAATGAAACACATATCTTTTAGACTTTTCTAATGCCATCTAACTATATTGAAATGAATCCTCATTTTACATTATATTTGCCACACATTCTTAGGAAATCGAGCTTTGTGAAGTGTGTGACTTCTCAAGTCCACATATGTCTTCTTCCAATGTACTACTTTCCTAAACCCCTTTTATTTACTTTGAACAAAACATATGCAACTTTATAACGCTCCTTCCATTATTACCCTTCTCAGACATGTTCGTTGCTACCCTTGAAATATTAAAGGACAAAGTTTTGACAATGAAACTATCGTTCCAAATGAGACAAAACCAGATGAAGAGATGATAAAAGGGATGGGGCTAAGGGGCCAAAAAAATTTATTACTAAGGGTCAATAGGCAAAAAAACCTTATAATTTTTATTTTTTTAACGTTAATTTTTTTTTTCTTCTTAAGAGTTTGGGGGGAGGGGGGGGCGGGCGGGGGGGGGTGGGCCTCCGTCATTGCTTCCATCAATACTTCACTCAAGAAAAAAGAAAAAAGAGAAAACCTCCATCAACAATATCACCATAGCCTATTACCTCCATCGCTTCACTGCCGTCAATCACCACCACATATCCAGCTTGAACTCACCACACAACTCATTTATAAGTGGACAATCAAAACCATAGAAGCCACAAAAATCAGGAAAACTAGATTATTAGTTGTTACCCCATTAGCAATGAGATCTGCCACCATTACTCCACCAATAATTTATGCTCATCATATAATGTTTTTGCATGGAAAATTTACATAAAGAAGTGAAAGCCGTAGACGACGGAGAGACCGAGAGAGAGGGAGACAAAGAGCTGGAGATGACAGGCTCACGAACGACGCTATATGGCTAGAGTGAGAGAATAGAGAGAATAAGAATTATAAGATTAGATTTTGTTTTATCCTTTAAGGTTTTTTTTTTAAAAAAAAAAAAAATACAAGTTAGACGGGTCAACCCATGGGTCAAGCGGGTTGACCCGTTTGACACATTTATTAAACAGGTCATAAATGGGAGTTGACTCGTTTATGAATTAAACCCGTTTATCCTAAACTCAAACCCTATAACTTCGTGTCGTGTCAAAAATTGTCAGACCTACTGATCACCCCCATTGCAGAACATTTTTAGATACCCAATCGCCCCATAGATTACCACACACCCCGAGGGTTCACTCATTGGTCGATTCTACCATGTAAGCGATGTTCATGTACAGCGACCAGAGGTGGTGCACCAGCCTAAACACTCCCACCAGCCAAGAGGAACCCACCCATTAGACAGGGCTACATCTTCCCAAGCTGCTCCCACAGCACAAAGCGATTCAGTAGCGATTGGTCGCAAGCTGGAAATAGTGACCCGACAATAGTTGGAGATAGCAGCATTACGCTCTATGGCATTCGCAGAGGAGTAGGGTAGGATGGCTAGCAAGTAGCACGCTCACGAGGCCACTATAAAGTGGGTCATTGAGATCCGGGCCCACATCTGGAGGAGAATTGATCAGGGATTGGACGTGAGGGATTCTACAATCTTTGATAGCTTATTCCTGGGTGTTAGTATTTTTGGCCTCATTCTGGACAAATCACTTGTGTGTGTAAAGATGATGTAAACATGGATTCTACTATTCAGAGCACTCTTAGAAGACTTTGCACTGCGTGAAAGATCGAAGATTTCAGTTCCCTGTCAGCCATCCGGACGATCGAGCCATCCCATCCGGACGCCCACTTGACCACTGTTCCATCCATCCGGACGACGTGCCATACCTTCCGAACGACAGTCAGAGCAAGCATCATCCGTCCGGACGACGTGCATTTCTGTCTAGACCCTCCACTGTGTCAAGAAGTTTCTATCCAGCTTGCATCCGTCCGGACGCCTCTCGGTACTCGACCAGTCTCAGATTCTTTCCAAGTTCCGATAAAGGAAAGATCGATCAACCGTCTTGACGATGTAGTATCCCGTCCGGACGCGCGTCTCCTTAAGGCAAGAATCGCAATTCAAATATCACCGTCCGGACGTCAGTTAGCCTTGGTCCGGATGCGCATGCAACTAATATGGAAGTTGCCAATTCGACTTCAACCGTCCGGAAGACTGCCTCTCATGGTCCGAACGCGCGCATAACAGATATGGAAATTGCGTGTTAAAGTTCAGCCGTCAGGACGCTCATCCCCCATGGTCCGGACGCGCGAAGCCTTATAAGGAAATTACTTACAGCGGACGTGCGACCGTCCGGACGATGTGCCATCTCGTCCGGATACGGCACTTAAACAGGAAAGATTTCTCAGCGAAATTTTTGGAAAATCCTGTCGCACAGTTGTCCATCCGGACGGCGCCCAGTTATATTTTGCCTGACGCTCATTTGAGCCCCCAGCCTATAAATATAGGGCCCTTGGCATTGAGAACTGCAAGAATTCGGTATTGAATTCCACAACTGCTCAAAGACGTTATTTTTCCTCTGAAGCCATTGCAAGTATGCTGTTGATGCGCTACGTCTGAAGTCTATCTTAGGGGTTAGCCCTAAGGTAAAGGATTCCATTAAAGACTCCTTCAGGTAGGAGACCTGGTTGGGAAGCATTCGTATTGGGTTACATGTCAGAGAGCAATGTACGACCACTGCATCGGGTATATGTGAGTGTTACTATCTTGTATCTAGCTTTGTCTTCTGAATAGTAGAATTCCTGGGTTTGGCTGCCCCAGAGTGGTTTTTCTCTTGATTGAGTTTCCACTTCGTCAACAAAAATCTCTGTGTCATTTATTTTTCGCTGTGCTTATTTTTTTTGACACTTGTGCACACACTTGCCTTTTATTTAGAAGTCAATTTCAATTTTCACTAGGTGATCAAGCAAACTAGTAGATATGTTTTTCTTTATTTTTGGTTGACTTTAGGCTTAAGCCTAAAGGTATTTTGGGTTATGTTGTAACATTATTTTACTTTATTATGTTTTACTTTCTTGTCGTGATAGTGGAAACTATGGTTGGATGATAGTTAGTATCTACTATTTATTTGGATGCATTATGATATAGTTGTCAAATGATTATTGTGCATCTATGCAATTTAAAAACTATATGCTCATAAAGGTTTTAAAAGAAAATTTTATTTCTTGTAGAAGGAAAACAATTATTTTTAAACTAAAATTTTGAGGACGAAAATTTTATAAAGACGGTAGAATGTAATAACCCAAAAATAAATATATTGAATTTAAACAACGATCACAATTTATAAATCAAAGACCCGCATTAAAGGCCACACATAAATGGTTTCCAACAAAATACCTAAAATGAATTTATTTAAAACCTTTTACACTTTTCATTTTCTTCATAACCGAACGTTTGACGTCCCACTAAAATGTTTGAGACTTTTCCTAGCTGAACGTTCGACGTCCCACTCAAACGTTTGACCTGTCTGAGAACATTTTTATCCTTATAGCCACCTCAGCCTTTGAGCGTGCAATGACCCATATAAAGCCATCATTATCCTAAGAAAAAAATACCATTTCACCATTTCTTAACACTAGCAACCCTAGAGAGAGGGAAATAGAGGTCCTAGAGAGAGAAAATGTGGTTTTTGAAAGGTTTCATCCCTCAATAAGAGGTAAACATAAATCTCAATCTCGTTTTAATATGTGTTAGCATGCTTTCCTTGGTTTTAATCTATTATTTTTGTTGTTTTAAAAGACATCCAAGCATGTTACATTAGGATTTTATAATAACCATGTATAGTTTAGCTAAACTTTCAAAAGTTATGAACTCTCATATTTTTTGTGCTTTTATCACGTTAACATGATTTGTTATGCTATTTAGCATTATTAGGAGTCATGGTTGAGTTAGGTAATGAGTCTAAAAAATAGTGTTTTTTTTTTTTTTTTTTTTTTTTTTTTTTTTTTTTTTTTTTAATTTTTCTTGCAGTCTAGTCGTCACTGAATGTTCCACTGGTTAAGCTGAACGTTGGCCCCTTGTTGATCGAACGATTGACCCTTACTGGCAAAACAATCGACTTCGACACCGAATATTCGATGAGGACTATAATCTACATTATTAAGGTTTTATTTTGTGATTAGGGTTTAACACGTAACTTTAGGATTCCTAGTGTGTCAATGTCTAACTTTAGAATGTGTATTACAGTAACTTGGAGATAAAAAATGTCTAAGAGTGAGAACTGCCCGAGGTAAGTAAATGCTTACAGAACTCTTTTTACCCTAATGTGTAATATGTCAAAGGACTAAGAAAATGCTTTACTTTTTAAATAATTTGTCCTAAGCCTACTGATTTTATAATATGTTTAGTCTGCTTCAAATGATTTTAAATAAATAAACAATATTTGCATCGTATGACATGATACGCCGGTACGTGTGGTAGAATGACTATAGGCTACCATTATATGGGCTTGACCCTATGGTCACATATTTAATTTTGTGTTTGACTTTGAATTTAATGATTATTTGTGACGGACGCACCATGTATGGATGGGTCACCATTGTAACGCCCAGAATAAAATAATTGCGAATATAAATAATTAATAAAAACGTAATATTTAAATTTAAGTAGTATTTATTATGGTAATATTTGAATTAATTATTTTAATCAAGAAAAGTGTTAGTTAATTAGTTTAAGGTTAGTGGCTAGTAGTTAGAGCTAGTAATAGATAATATTTTGAAGTGATTTAGAAAATAATACTAAAAGGTTAAATAAAAGAAAGAAAAAAAAAATAAACATTTGATTTGGTCAACAAAAGTGTCTATGAAAAAAAATGAAAGAAAGAAAGAAAGAAAAGAAAATGGTGTAGGAAACATATAGGAGACAAGGCTAAGGCCTAACTTCGTAGACATGAAAGTATGAAGAAAAAGAAGAAGAAGTGAGGCTCACATGGGTTCTTATTAGAAAAAAAAAAAAAAAGTCTTGGCTTTGTAGCTTTCTCCATCGAAGAGAAATGACATGAATAAAAAATAAATAAAAAATCAAGGAAGTCAACAAAGCATGGAGATGTATTTAATGTTGGTTCTCTGCAACATTCACATCCAAAATGTAAATGTTGCAGAAATAAGGCCAGCTTTCACGGCATGAAACTAGTGAAAAAAAAAATTGTTACAAGGTTTTATCAAAGAAGAGAGTGTGTCTTGCATTTATTATAGATAAACTTTATGTCAGTAGAAAAAATGAAAGATAAAGCACGCATCTCTCTTCATTTAATTCATCTCCATGTTTTGTCTGTAAAAATACACATTCTTTGTCAATGTTTTGATAAGTTCAAAATACACATGCTACATTCGGACAAGATGAGCAATAAACGGTAGGCTACATTAAATGCTTGGCAACCAAATGAACCAAATGAACCAAAGAAGACCAATCGTGAGAGAAGAAAATCCCAACAAAATTATTCAAAAGTTTCTAAGCCTTTGGCTATAAGAGTACACCGATGCATCTTCCTGTATTGGCTATCATTTGTTTGGTTTCTGAATGTTCTTTTTTAAGATACAAAACAAAAGTCTTTCTTTTCTTTTCTTTCGTCCATTGCACACACAAATAAAGGAAAGTAAAAGAAAGGAACGGGAAGGTGTAGTGATTCCTTTAGCAAGGGAAAGTACGTAGTAAATAGACCAGTGATCATTTCAGGAGATTAAGCTAACGTTATAAGTATAAAACTTACAGACCCTACACTTGATGTTTTATTGTATAAATTGTACAATATTTTTATTGTGATTATGAGCCTGTATATTTTGGAATATGATTATGATAAATTATGTTGATATGATATATTTCATGTGTTTAAAGAAAATAAATTTTTTAAAGGAAAATGAGATGTGATTATATGTGATATGTGAAAAGTCTGTAAAAGATGGAAACTCAGTGGTTAAGTGGGGTTATACACTTAACACCTATAAGAGGGATAAATTGGTAGCAATCCAGCGGTTAAGTAGGGGTATACACTTAACAAACGCCAGCTGTTAAATGGGAATGTACACTTGACATATGAAAAGATGAACTGAAAAATGAATATTTAAATGTATGAAACGTGATAAATAAACTTGCTAATGCATTTATTAAGTGAATCAAGCATGTGATATGATATATACTATTTTATGTGTTTATTTATCGTTTTCATTAACTTGATATAAATTATTTTAATACTCCATGGTATGAGATATGAGTTTGATAGGTATTAAATGCAAAAAAAAAAAAAAAAACATTTTGGGTATTTATTAACTGTGTATTAACAAAACTCTAGGCTTGATTTACAAAACGATTATGAAATTTTAGAAAGTAAACACTTTTGTGAAAACCTTACAAAAATTACCATTTAGTAAATTTAAGATAGAACCCTCGAGCCCTAGGGGTGGCTTTCGGGCCACCCCAAATGGATTTCGGGGTGGCTCGTAAGCCACCCCTAGGGCTCGGGGGGTGGCCGCGAGCCACCACCAGAGGTGGCGCCAACCACCCCATTTTCCTTTTTTTTTTTGAAAAAAGAAATTAAGTTTTTTTTTTTTTAGTTTACTTTTTAATTTTTTTTTAGTTTTTAGTTTTTTTTAAAAAAAAAATTATTTTTTAATTAAAAAATGACAAGTGGCAGGGGTAATACGGGAATATTTCGCCAAATGTGGCATTTTTCAAAGGTTTTGGTAATTTGAGGGGCCGGAGTCGGAGTGTTGACAATTTGTAGGGCTAAACGCAAAACGAGTTGTAATTTAGGGGGCTAAACTGTAATTTTTCCTAGAATATTTTATACTTACTGAGTGGTGGACTCGCACATTCCCCCTTAGAATTTGTAAAATTGAAGATAATGATTAGATAGTTGAAGAGATTTCACCTCTCATTAATGGGTAATTCTACATGTATATTAATGTTCATAAAAAAATGATGTGGTTTTTAAAATCACCATTTGATCAAAATTATCATTTGATAAATCATACGCCCAATGGTAATTTTAAAAGCCACCTTATTTTTTTATGAACACTTAATGTACATGTAGAATTACTCCTCATTAATTCATATGTTAGAATATGTTTAGTTAAATAAGAGATGAATAGTTATAACCTCTTATTATTAATGCAGAAGTTGTAAGGTTGTATAGTGGTTATAACTACCAATATATGGATCCCTTAATTGATAGGGAGAAATATTATGAATTCACATTTCTTATGGTGGCATTGTCAATTCTTGCATTTTTATTTATTTTTAGGGTTAAATACCCCTTTGGTATTTGAGTTTTAAGCATTTTTAAATTTAGTACCTCAATTTTGTTTTGTATCATAGGTGGTACCTAAATTAAGAATAAAAACCCATTTGGTACCTCTATTAGACTTTCCGTCCAAATTTTAACAGCTTGTCACATGTCAACCGCTGAGGTTGACATGTGGCATTATATAAAAAAATAAAAATAAAAAATAAAAATCTTTAAAAAATAAAAAATTTGAAAAAAAAAAAAAAAGTTGGCTAAGCCACCCCCCTTAGCCACCATGGAGGTGACTGGCCACCCCATGGCAGAAAAAAATAAAATAAAATAAAATTATGGGTTTTGGCCCTTGGGTGTGGCCAAACCTCTCCCATCGGCCACCCCAAAGGGGTAAAACCCATCAAAAAAATTTAAGGGTTTTCCCTTGAGGGTGGCTGAGGCCAACCGGTTTAGGGGTGACCGAACCACCCCCGTGGCCTTAGGGGGTGGTTCGGCCACCCCCAAAGGTCAAAACTCATCAAAAAAATTTTTTGAGGGTTTGCCCTTGGGGGTGGCTCGGCCACTCCCATGGGCCACGAGGGTGGTTCGGCTACCCCCAGACCGGGCGGCCACCATAGGGGTGGCCGGTCTTCTTCTTTTTCTTTTTTTCAATTTTTTATTATTTTTTAAAGATTTTTATTTTTTATTTATTTATTTATTTTTATATAGTGCCACGCAAACCATTAAAATTTAGACGGAAAATCTAACAGAGGTATCAAATAGGTTTTTACTCCTAATTCAAGTACCACCTGTGATACAAAATAAAACCGATGTACTAAATTTAAAAACGCTTAAAATTCAGGTACTAATAAGATATTTAATTTTTATTTTTAATTAATATTGATTTAAAAGTAAATCAACGAAGAAAAATGATAGAAAAAATGACAAGAGAATAGTAAGTTACATGTCTCATGTGTAAAATACAAGACCTCTTAAATAGGAAGAAAGGGACCCAGCACAAGCGGTCTCTCTCTCTCTCTCTCTCTCTCTCTCTCTCTCTCTCTCTCTCTCTCGTTTTCTTTCTCTTGGTCTCTCCAAGCTGGCTTCCTCAAGAACTCAAAAATCATTCTCTTTACATTCTTCTTCACTCTAAAAATAAATGTGTTATCTTAAGCATTCAGCATTCAGCATTCAGCATTCAGCATTCAAGTGTCTTTGGCTCCCCCTTCGACGGCTTTTCTATTTTGTAGGTCTGTCATTTTCACACCAAAAGAGCCTCCATCCCTGGGTAATCGTTAATAACTGTTAGGGTCGTGGAATTTAGGATTACTTTAAATATGAAACTCTTCTCTATTTTCCTGTCAAATTAATAATATAAATGATATGAACATATATTTATGTCCCTCAAATAAAAACAAAAGAAATTAAAAAATTGAAACAAAAAAGGCAAAAAAAGAAGGTGCATAGCCACAAACCATGGTCGTATTGTCCCCAATCATGGATGCGTGGGGTAGGCTATCACCCTACCACGACCGTAGCTAGATTGTGCCCAACTGCCCAACCTTATCCTCCATAGCTGTAGAGGTTGTGTGCATCCTCTCTCTCTCTCTCTCTCTCTCTTTTCCATTTTTTTTTTAATTTAATGAGTATAATTATATTTTCATATATATATACACTTTTGTACCAAAGAAAACAAATTAAACCCAGTGAAAGGTGGATATAGTAGACTAACCACTTTTGGTTTGGAAGTTATCCCATTCAATAAGATTCTTACGTGGCGGTGGTGGCATTGGCCCAGTCTTTTAGAAATCAAATGAGATGTAATAATATTGACATTTAGTAGACTACCAGACAAGCAAGAAAGATGCATCTTTGATCTTTGATCTTTGATCTTTCCCTTAAGGTGGAAAAGTCCACATCCAAAAGATTTAAAAAAATAAAAATAAAAATAAAAAATAAAAAATAAAAAATAAAAGAAGAAGAAATGAGATGTTATAAACAATTAATGATTCTGCTTTGACAATTTGTTTTTTCAAATTCTTTGGTTTAAAGGTCTTGTCTCAATATGTGAGACATAACATAATAAGAGCCTAAAATTTGTGGTCTCGATCTTCTGGAATATTTTGGAGGGACAGTGTGCTTATGTTTTTTTAGATTGTTTTTTATTTTTTAAAAATTAACAAATAATTCAATGTATAAAACACTTACCGAACATTTAAAATTACTCTTATCTTTACGTCACATCATAATTTAAATTAGACCTAAGAAGTTTATATCCCGTATGAGAGATGTTTGGTTTTATTCTCTTACACATCTCTTGTAAATCTTTGTACAAAAAATGTGCAAATCTACCGTTAAATTTATAAGATCACATTTGAGTTTCACATATTGAATTAATAAAAAGAATTTTAAAAAAAAAATGCAAAATAATAACAAGAAACATGTATATATAGGAAGGATGAGATTGAGGTTGAAGCAGCAGAAAGAAAAAAAGAAAGAAGAAATCATTGAAGGCATGGCTAAACGCAGATGGGTCAACTTTGATACTAAATCAGCCAGTTCAGGTTTGTGTACAAAGAAGTTGTTGAGCCTAAAAGCTAGCTAGTCCTGTCCTACAACACTAGTTTCAACACTATTGCTGAATTGACAGTGGACAAATATGAATTATATGATTAGATACCACAAATTATTTTATTGTTTTCTTACTTTACCCTAAAAGAAAACTAATTATGTCCGCCATATATAGAATAGAGTCATTTTATCTTGAAAAATACTCTACTTTTTAATATATATATATATATATATATATATATATATATATATATATATATATATATATATATATATATATATATAATTGGCTTTGTAATCAATGGTATGAGATGGTGATATATTTTTTAAAATAATAAATTTTATCTATAATTGATGTGTTATTTGGGAATCAACTTTTTGAAGAAAAAAAATTGTTAGAATTTTGTTTCATGCATTTAATAGTATATATGGTAACATTGTTTGTGAAAATTTTTGTTTTTTTTTTCTCAAAATAAAAACAGTAACAAATAATTTAAACACAAAACACTCTTAAAACAACAAAAATAAATTTTATATTTATGTCACATCAAAATACGTTTTCAAATAAAAAATAAATAAAAATACGGCCCAAAACACATTAAAACAAAACCATTATTTTTTTTTACCATAAAGCATTTCCTCTAAAACTGAGTTAAATTATATCTCAACACGAAATTAAGGGGTTAGTCAAATTATATAAGATTAATTTATATAATCTTATACCTACGAGAAATGCTATATGTTTTTCAAGTAAAACTGATGTGGCGTAGTCTCCGATAGCATTTGGTGAATGAAAATTAATTTTTTAATTGAAAAATCACGCCGCGTCAATTTTGGTGGATGAAAAGTAGACGCTCGAAAAATATATATATATAACATTTCTATATGCCGACACCTTAACAAATCGAAATTCGACACCCAAACAACCTCTCCCTTTTTCCGTGTTTTCAAATAAATTCATTTATTAAAAAAGAATAAAAAAAATTGCAATAAAAAACCTACTTCCCCAGAGGAAAAGATGGCTGTGGAAGTTGGTTGGTTGGTTCCGGGAAGCCCAAAAAAGTGATTCTCTTTCACTTTTCATGCCCAACCAAAACGTGCTCGGCAGACTCGGCAAAAGTCGCCTCGTCTCCACCTACCGCCACGAATCCCAATGCTGTTGATGAAGTCATGGTGATCTACGCAAATTGCCACCACAAATATATATATATATATATATATATATATATATATATATATATATATATATGCCTAAATTTAAGAAAATCATTCGGACCAATTATAAGAGGTCACATATGAAATTTATTTAACCGGATAAATAATTAAACAATCCAATTTTTATAGATCAGGTAATTATGAGATATCACTTATAAAACTGAGTCTTACTTGACCAAATAAGTGGTTAGATAACTCAATTTTAATTTTGTTAAATAAATTTCATAAATGGTCTCTTATAATTATTTGTTCGAAGTCTCTTAAATTCAAGCAAATAGTTTGAAAATATCATAATCTAATTTTTATTTGGTCAGATAAATCTCATAAGTGATCTTTCATAATCACCCACACAAATTCTCTTAAATTAAATAAATAAAAAAAAAATAGCTTCGAGAAACAAACGTACTCATCTCAAACATTGCTCCGCCACAAGCCCACGTGCCATCTCACGTGCCATCATCAAAGGCCAGGATCTCTTGATTCTCTTTCAAAGTCAATCTTTGACCACGTTGAAGCCTCCATAAATAGGACACCCCTATGCCCTTAATTTCTTCCCTTCTTACAGAAGGAAGAGGAAGAATTGTCTTTGTCTTGTTCCCTCCTTCCTCATCACATTTTTTTGTTTCCGCTATGAGCGAAACCATGTCTAGCCCTTCCGATTGGCTCCAATTCTATAACCAAAACCTTTCTACTCAACCGACGTCGTCTCCAGGCCGCAACGTCTCGGGACCTCAGGCCGACGATCGAGTTTCCGACGCCACTGCTGTCACCACTACCGTCACTTCGGCCACCGGTCACCTGAGCCCTGAAGGCCGCGTCTCCAAGCCCGTGCGCCGGCGGTCCAGGGCGTCCCGACGAACACCCACTACGCTACTCAACACGGACACTGCAAATTTCCGAGCCATGGTGCAACAGTTCACCGGCGGTCCTGGCGCGCCCTTTGCGCACCCGTGTGGGCCGAGCTTTGGTTTCGGGTTAGGCGCCGGCCGGCAAGTTCAGGTTAACAATCCTACAGCAATGATGTTGCCGCCCGGCCACGGGTATCATCATCTTCAGCAGCAGCAGCAGCAACAGCAGCAGCAGCTGTACCAGCAGCAAGGGCAGCAATACATGTTTTCGTTAAGCAACAACAACAACAGCGCACCCGGTGAGGCTTTTCTTCAAAGACTTGGCGGGTCAAGAGTCGCCAACTTGGGGGCCGGCTCCGATGGGTTTGTGATGGGCGGCGTTTCATCTTCCTCCGGCCAAGTTGCTCCTGCTCGGCCTTCTAGCTCCTCCAATGAGAATAGGAGTAACAGTTTCATATTTTGAGAAAGACAAAAAGAAGAAAGTTAGGTACTGACTTGTCTTAGGGAGAAATTGTTGACCAATGTAAATATTTTATAATATTATATATATATATATAAATCTCCTTGTCACTAATTGCTAGCAATCATGTCGGCTACATTTCAATGCGGCTTGGAGAGGATTTGCTTTTTTCTTTTTCTTTTTCTTTTTTCTTTTTTCTTTTTCTTTTTGTTTGAATTCATATTTTGTTGTTGTTTCTGGAATGTTGTTTACCAAAACAATGGATTCATGTTTTGTTGTTTATCGAATGTTGTTTACTTAAACAATGGGGATGCTGCGGAATTTGCTGAGCTCAATCTAATCCTTTTAAATTAATATTTTAATGCATTTTTATTAAATTGATATGATATAATAAATTTAACCATTTAAATAATATTTTATGTTTGTAGACAAAATCTATTTCTTAATAAATGAGGTATTTAATTAAAACGATGATAAATTGTGAGAGTTAGGGTTAAATCATCATTTATCTTAGAAGTTTAAACTTATAAGAAATGTTTGATTTAATAATTTAATTGTCTCCCTTACATATAGGCTTAAATTTCTATTTAATAAGTGAAACTCAAAACGTAGAATACTCCAAATAAAAATGGAGGGTAAATTGATGGAAATAAGATTTGAGGTGAGGACCTTTGCTTTGATACTAAGTTAAATCATTATTTACTTTAATATCACTATTTGTTCCAAAAGCTTAAACTCAGAAAAAAAAAATGATAAATTTAATTAATATTCTAATACTTGTCTTATTTAAGTGCATATTATTTGTTCGACAACCCGCTCGATACTCGCTTGGTTTAGCCCGATTCGAACTCGATAATGTAGAAACTCGCTCGTTACTGTAGAAACTCGCTCAATTAGTAAGTGATACATATTCAACTCGCTCGATAAAACTCGATAGAGGATCGCGAGCTCAGCTAGTTTAAAGTTCAATCAGATCACTCGTCCAGCTCGTTAGTTCGTTCATATCTCATATATATTACTAAAAATGAGTTATATAAATTTAAACATGTATATTAGTAATTAAGTAATATATATTACTTAATATTTATATGTGTGTGTATTAATTAACATACTAACTAGTTAATTCATAAACTATATATATATATACACACACACACACACACACAATAAGCATATAGTATACTAGCTAAGTAAATATTGTATTACATATTAATTATAATACTTTGATAATAGTATTTAGTATATTAAACTAACATATTAAGTTATTGATAGTTAGTATGGAAATTGTTCACAAATTTGGGCTTGAGCTTCACTTTAATCACACATTGAAAAATTTAATAGCCTATATCGAGCTCTAGTTGAGCCGAGCTTGTCGAGTAACCCGACTCGGCTTGACTCGAATGTCATTCTTAACGAACTCGAGTTCACTCGAGTTTTAAACGAACTGAGCTTGAACACGCATTTTATAGTTCGGTTCGAATTTGAGCTCGACTATTTAAGCTCGACTCATAAACGAGTCAATCTTGAAATCTTAAAACTCTACTCGGCTCAGCTCAATTACATCCCTGCATGTGGTTAAAAGAAATCACTATCCACATATGTGGATGCATATAGCAGCATCCACATACTTTATATATATATACATAAAATAAATTCACCAAAATGATATTGTTTAGGTGTTTAATACCAAAATGACGTCGTTTTGAATTAGGTATAAGTTATATTTACATTGGTTTAGTTGGTTGTGTTGCTTTCTCATATAACATTTAGGCAAAAAGACAAAAGTAATATAAAATCAATACATTTTTAAAATATTAGGGCCTTTAAAAAAATTAAAACAAGCCCAAAACACTAAAAATTTACCTAAATTATTTTCAAAATATTTTAAAATGGGCTTTAATAGAGATTCAAAGAAGGCCCAAAAGATAAATTATCTAATATGTGGATAGCGGATAATAACCAAAATAATCGTGCTAATGCGGTTAGTAAAAACATAATGCGGATACAGATACCGATATCTAAAAGTGATATTCGTATTTTGTAGACGTAGATATTGTAAATAACTGCATCCGCATCTGCATATATACCACTAGTCATGACTATAACTATCCTTATTAGATTAATATCATTTAGTTTAACAAAAGTATTGAAATAGAAAATCGTCCGGATGTGGTTAGGAAAAACATAATATGAATGCGGATATCGATATCAATATCTAAAAGTGATATCTGCATTTTTGCAAATGCGGATATTGCAAATAATCGCATCTGCATCCACATGTACACCGTACCCCTAGTCATGACTATAACAATCCGAATTAGATTAATATCGTTTAGTTTATCGAAAGTATTGAAATAATTTATTTTTTTAAAAAAAAAAAGAAAGAAAAAAAGAAAGAAAAAGGAGGAAGGAAGTGAAAATCTGTATGAATTTACTAGTTGATTGATTTTAAACTACCGTTCTTATCGGTACTTTGAACTAAATTGAGCACGATAACTTCAAAGATATCATATTTGATAACTCTCCAATTTTAAAAGAAAAATGCTATAAGTATTTTTTTTTTCTTTAATCTGTCTTATAATAGATGATATTATTAATTATTTCTGTTTTGAGATATCATAAAATTAAAAAAAAAAATCAATGATAAAGGTATTTATTTATTTAACTTCTCATATTACATTCAACTTTGAATCCATCCTTTTTTTTTTAAACAAAAAATTAAAAGATTAAAACGCAGTTCTTGATCCATCTATAAAGTAACATTTTTTTTTTTTTTAAAGGATAACTTCACAAAAAATGTATCGAATTATACGCCGTTTTGAGATAATGGTCTGAAGTATCTAAATTTCCAAACAACTCACTTAAGGGTACTCCATTAGGATTTGTTGTTAAATCCTGCAAAAATTTCTAAAATACTTCATGTATTTATTTTTTTAAAAAAATAATTATGAAAATTTTCAAAGATTCAGGCATGTGTATTTTTGTAAATTCCATTAAATTCTAATCAACACCTAGATCCCTAACATTTTTTTTTTTTTTCATTTTTTTCCTAAAAAAAAAAAAAGAATATTTTGGGTGCTTCGTTAAGATTTAACAGCAAATCTTAACGGAATCCCTTAAGTGAGACGTTTGGAAACTTGGATAATTCAGTTTGAAACGTTTGTTAGTTCAGTACCTTTATCTCAAAACGGCGTATAATTCGATACCCTTTTGTGAAATTATCTCTTACTTTTATTAAATTACGTGTTATTTACAAACTTTCATATATTTTAAAACAAAATAATACAGTTTGAGGAATTATGAGTCATGCCAATATACCATAAGAGATAACAAGAACCCATTATAGTTGACAACCTTTTGTTCTTTTTTTCAAGATTTTCAACTTTTGCCCAATTTTTCCATGATTTGGCCAAACAATTAGAAAGATCAAAATATATATCCCAGCCTTGGTCAACTTAAACCTTTTCAAACGAGGCCAGGCCAAAAGACTATATTTTTTCACATTTTTGTACTTGAAAAAAAGAAAAAAAACAAAAACAAAAAAAACAATAAAGAGATTTATCTCGATTAATTCAAAATTGGATTTTGGCCTCCTGAAATTAACCAAAAATGTGAAAATGTACGTGTGTGAAGCCGATGGATACTGGATAGGCTCGGCAGTTTCCGAAGAAGTTCATTTGAGAGCGACAGATTTGAGTGAGAAATGGGTTGGGAAGAGGGGGTGAATGGGGAGGTCATCAAGGGGCCCCCATTGGCATGAAAAGGAAAAGTTGCACTTGGCAAAGTCAAATGCACCCTATAATCCTTGCTAATTTGAACCAAAATGGGTGCCTATTGATTCACTAAGATTACATCAATCTTTAATTGGTAGGCAAAGCATTATTAGCTACCTTCATTTTCAACCTTATTGACACATATTGTCAAACACGTGGATGTGTAACTCTTTACAATATGTTTTGTGGTAAAGATGTTTGGAATATTTTTTTACTTCTAATGCACTCAATTACTCTTCTACCTCTCCTAATAACAATACTAACCCACTTTAATTTATATATGGAGTGTGTGAATGCTCCTCATCTTCTTTATTCTCCTCAACTTTCTCACCATCTCTAGCTAAATTCTTGCTTGTTATCATTGTTGTTGTCATTACCATTATCATGAATTCTTAATCAATAACGTCTTGTTTGAGTTCAAATATACAAACATATGACAAAATAACTCTTAAGTACCATGACGTGATATGGGTTAAGGTGAGCCAAGTATTCTTGTTTCTCTCAAGTCAATGACGTGGCTCTATGGATTCTTGGCACAAACATTAAAAAAATTGGCCGTCAGTTAAAGCGGTAAGACAAGGCGTACCAGAAACGGAACAACTAAGAAGCATGGGAAATGATACGCATAGGTACGGAAAGCATTGAATGCCTTACCATTATTATTTAGAAGATAGAGATACATAAATCTTATATTGTCATCGCTGAAAGAGATAAAAATATATCTGACTATTTAGGTAAGGAGTATGAAAAAGTTTCACACCCTTCGGTGTGCGTGATCTCAAGAATCTTAAACATCTCTTTTTGGCACTTTTAGTGGTCTAGTTGGCCTAATTGTCCTTGATGCAATCCATATAAACACCAAAGAAAGTAAAATTCAAGAGTTCTTAAAAAATCTACTATTCTTTTTGTGGAGATATGTTACAATCTCCAGTGGCATAACATAGGATTTTCCATTCACAAGACTCCTCTTTATGTCAATATCAAGATGCAAGGATAAATAATTAAAAGAAAATTTCACTTAACCCCCCTAAACTTCCATCACTTTGCAATCTCTCTCATCGCCCAAATTTTAAAAACTCTCAAGTTAGTGTATTGAATTTCAATTTTTTGCAATCTCACCACCCCTCTTCCGGGTTAAGATTTGCGATTTAATCATACGGTCAAAGGGTAAAATGACCCTTATTCCCATGCAAACTTTATAAAATTACAAAATTACCCTTAAATTACATTTTTTTTTAATTAAAAAAAATGAGGATATTTCTTACCACTCAGTTAGGATTTAACAGAAAATCCTAATGGAGGGGTGAGATTACAAATTTTTTTAAGTTCGATACACTAAATTAAGAGTTTTTAGACTTTGAGAGGAGATTGCAAAAGTGATGAAAATTCAGAGATGGTTAGATAAAGTTTCCCCAATAATTAATTTTCAAATTTGGGATCTAGATCAATTTTAAAATAGACCATCAACTATTATTCCATCCACAATAAAAATTTAAATTTTAGAATAATATTGAAATTTGATGCAACAAACTAAAACATAAATTAAATTTCTAATAAATTATGGAATATATAAAACATAACTGAATTTTAAAATTAACATAAAGGTCGTAACAACCTCCAGTTGTGAATACGTCTTATTTCTTGACGCACTATTCACTTTAAGAAACACTGCATTATATTGACAACGTGGATTGTTAAACTAGAAAGATATGATACGTTTACAATTTCTATACAAGTCTGGTACAACTCCAACAATTTTTTTTTTTAAAAAAAAATAAAAAAATAAAAAAATTAACCATTAGATATATAGGACCCACATGTAGAAAAAAAGATTCAATGGTTAGTTTGGAAAAAAGTTGTTGGAATTATACAAGAGTTGTGTAAAGAGTTATACAACAATCATTTCTCTTTCTCTAAACTAGAATCAACCCACAGAATATCTAGGAGAATCAATAAAAAAGATTTAGGATAGAGTAGATATATGAGATTTCCTTTATGTCAAGTCATTTATGATACTTCCAGGGACGGAGCTGGGCGGTGGCCGGTAGGGGCCATGCCCCCCCAGTTCATTTGAAAAAAAAAAATTAACAAGTATAGTTTGATTTTTCAGTCTATTTGGCCTCTACCTATTAAAATTTTTGGCTCTACCCGTTAGAAATTTTGGTCCATTTTTGCTATTAAAATGTGGAGGAATAAACATTTTAGAAGCTTAGAACTTATTTGTGTCGATTGGTTCTTTGTGAAATGGTATATAATTTGTGGAGAAATAAAAATGAATTAAAGTATGAGTGCAAGCCGAAAACAGAGGAGCAAATCTCTCAGCATATTTTTTTGGAAATTCATTCTTGAGTGCTGGGGAACATGGAAAGAGGGAGATTTTAAAAAAATCTTGAGAATATTGATCTTTGCAGGAGTTGGAATCTTAATGAAGAAATTTTGAGTTAATAGGCAGTTCAGCCACTCCTTGAAAAGCACTACTCCACCATATTGTGATTAATATTATCTGTTGAATGAAAGGAAATATCGGTTTGTATTGTAGATAATGTAGTGTATAGTTGATAAGAAAGAAAAAAGAAAGAAGAAAGGTATTGTAGGAAAGATGCATTTTTTATTTTTCCCAAGCACAGAAGAAACTCAAGAAGGTGTTGAAAGCTTGAAGATGAAGAGATATCAAACCTATCCAATATATTTTGTATTTATACTTTGACCACATATTTTAATTTATTTTTTGTTTGGCCCCCTCCCAGCCAAATGTCTGGCTCCGTCCCTGGATACTTCTTGCAATCTTTCTTTTTATGCCCCATATTTTTCCTTTTTGTAGGAGAATCATGCATTTTAATTGCCATAACACTATATTGTCACCTTATTACAATAACTCGAAGAATAAAATGAGATAAATACAAAAAAGCACCATGAACTACCAGACATTTTCTAAAGAGTGCCACCACGAACTAGCATGTGCGACATTTGGATACATCAAACTATCATTTTGTTGCACTTAAGCCCCTTCGTTAGGGTTGAATGTTAGGTTGGATGGAAAAATGGTCATATCCCTTGCATGTGATCACTTCAACCAAAATCTTTCCATTTTACCCTTATTTCACCCCTAAAAATACCGATTTTGTCCTTAAAAAACTTTATTTTTTTTAAAAAAGAAAAGAACACAAGTTGCCAAACCACCTCCTCCCATGGCATGGAGTGGCTCACAGCCACTCCCTGATTTGGTTTTGAGGGGTGGCCGAACCATGACCACCCCCCCCCCCCCCCCCCTCCCTCCATTTTTGGTGGCCGATCCACCATTAATTCATTTGTTTAGTTTAGTTTACTTTTTTTTATTAATTTTTTATTTGGTTTTTCAGAAAATAAAGGTATTATAGGAAGAAAAACAAAAAGACATATGACCACTTTTCCATCCAACCTAACGGGCAACCCTAACGAAGTGGTTTATTTGTCACAAAATGGTAGGTTGATGTATCTAAGTGTCACATCTGTCAGTTTGTGGGGCTTTTTTAAAAATTAGCTCATAGTTCAGGAGGCTTTTTTGTATTTTTCCAAATAAAATTCATTTTAAAAAATACACATGGTTTTGAAACAAGTATGTTTGACATATATTTTGTGTTCTTTTTTTTTTCTTTTTTTTTTTTTTTAAAAAAAAAAAAGAAATGAAAGAGAGAGGAGATGATCGATCCTAATGCGACAGAAACTCATTTTGGAGCACCAAAAACCCTATAAACTTGACCATCAACCTATTTGTAACCCCCAAAACCCTAAGAGATTGCATTAGTTCGAAAATACAGCATTTGAAAGCTTGAAAGTGAAGGGGAGACATAGAAGAAGCCAAGAATTGACGTCCTTTGTCAGTTCCTAAGCCGTATTTGTGTTTTTTTCTTTTAATTTTATCCATTTTCACAAGGTAAATCCTATGACTTTGATGTTTCTTTTCTATTTAACCCAAAACCTTTAATCCTTGAGTTTCTTATTGTATTTCTGTTATAGTGTTGTTGTTTAGTACGTAATTGGGTTGTGTGTTCATGATAGGATGAGATGTTTTAGAATAAATGTGTTTAATACATTGGTTTTAAATAAAGAAAACTGATATTCCATGTTTCTCATTGATTGACGATTTTAAAACAATGGTTAAGATTTTAGTTGACGTGTTATTAATTTTATGTATTCAATCAACGTTTTAAACGAACATAAACTCACACAACAATTTATTCCATGATAATTTTGATGTGATAAGGTAATCAAGGCAAAACTCTTAACGATTTTTCGTATCAAGAACACAACCTTGACACCTAAAATTATTCTTGGACGGTTTCGAATGTTATAGAAAGCCTATGGATGTTCGGGATTGTTTGTATGGGTGTTTAGCAGCTTGGAAAGGCTTGAATCTGGTGCTAGAAAGCACCAAGATCAATCCCTGCTAAGTAGGATCGATCTCAGGTCCCTTAAGATCAATCCCAGCCCTGCAGAATTGATCCTTGGTCCCCCACGATCAAAAGTCTGTTTTAGGGTTTTCAATGTGTGTCTTAGGTTTCGAAGTGTGTTTTTAGGTGTTTTATTAATGTTTATCTAATTATAAGTTGGTTTACAGTGCAGGAAGTGAGGATGTCTAAGGAATCATCTGAGTGGTGAAGGTAAGTGAATACTTACAAAACTGTGAAAAGAAAACCAATTTGAGCATGATATGTTAATATAAATTGTTAAAGCTTGAAAATAAATAATGACTTCTAAATTACCAAGTGTGTATTTGTGTGCAACAAAATATCTTAAATGTGAAAAATAAAAGAGACAAGATATTTGTTGAAGAAGTGAAAACTCAATGAAGAGAAAAACCACTCTGGGGAAGCCAAACCCAGGAACTCCACTATCAAAAGACAAAACTAGTTACAAAGCACTTGTACTCACATACCCTAATGCAGTAGTGATATATTTAACCGTAACACGTACTTATACGTGAACGTTTCCCAACCAAGTCTCTCACTTGAAGGGATCTTCTATGGATTCCCTTACTTTAGAGCTCCTCCCTAAGATAGACTTTACACGAAACCAAATAAGCACACCAACAACGGCTTGAGAGCTAGCGAATCTTCAAATCTCCAAAAACACCATCTCAAAGCTATAAGGAATTCACTACTGAATTCTTCAGAAAACACATGCTTAGAGGCATCTATTTATAGGCTTCAAAAAACCTAATTTTACTCAAAATCGGAGTCCTCTAAGCGACGTCCAAACGGTAAGCAAAGGGCTTCTGGACGGTCAATTATTTCCGTGTCTGAAAAAGGAATTCCGAAACTTCTTGAATTTCTGGCGGCTGTCCGGACGCTACTCTCTTTATGTCCGGACGGTGGGCCATCCTGACGTTTCTATTGGTTGTCTAGATATTCAAGTTGTATCATTTTTTCTTAACTTTCCAACAACACCAATTTCGTCTCAATTTGATACTTGGGCAGAGAGTTACGATAAAAACATTGAGACGTGTGCAAAAATCTTCCTGAAAAACATCTAGATGGTGTTGCCCTTCCATCCGAACGGTTGCTGTTTCCCGATCCGTGTCTGAACATGATATCCAATTTCTACTTGGAAGCGTCCGGATGGTATAACCACGTCGTTCGGACGGATGCACTTGAACGCTGGAATCTTCTCGAACTTTGAAGAGCGTCTGGACTTTTTGCCATGTCATCTGGACAGTTGCAACCTTGCACTGTTCGAAACTTCTAGGCATTGATGGGGTCCAGACGGTATTGCCACCTCATCCGGACGTATACGGGAATTTGGGATCCAACTGTTCTAATATATAATCTCATGTGGCGTACTTGATTTTGTGAGAGCGGATGGTTCGTCCATACGGAGCACCAAATCAATTTCCAAAAACCTTAAAGTAAAAAACACATTTTCTTTTTAGTAAAAAAAAAAAAAAATTATTACGAGAACATATTGGAACATAAAAATATCAATAATTAAAGGAGTAGGAATATCTACAATGACTAAGAACAAATAATATACTTTAGTGTTATGAAATAACTTTATTTAAATTAAGCAATATTGATTCAAATAGTAAATTCAAACCTTCGCGTGGGTAAATGTTCTATCATGCATGAATTTTACTAAATAACTTTATTAATAAGACTAGTAAATTTAAAAATTAACAAATAAAATTTTCCATACCTATATTGGTATAGAAAAATATTATTTTTAATGCAAATTCACCGTATTATTCTAATTAAATCATAAAAATAAAAACCTTAGTCTAAAGCAAAGTCATTAAATTTATGAACTAATTGTACTATAAATTTTAATTCTCATTGTGAAGTTGATGCTAACAACCTTTATGCGATTATCATTATAAAATTAGGATGTTGTGGATATTCCTAAAAATATTATGATAATCACAACGTCAATAACTTCTGTTGATCATATAGATTCTAAAAAAATAAGGAAGTTTTAAGACAAATTTGTTTATGTGATTATCATCTTGACTTAGGATGCTGTGACTATTCCCAGGTCACTTTGATTTTCACTATTTTATTTTGGTATTTTAAAACTTCAATCTTTATGTTGGTTACAAAATATCCCAATAGCATAACAGTTCAATAAAAATATTTATGCTTAACAAAATAAAATATTTCAATCAAAAGAAGGGATCACATGGGATTGAAATAAGCATCAAACATTATAGTTTTTTTTAGAAGATATAACTATAAATTAAATACTATTTAATCATTTTGACAAACAAAAGAGTTGACCTGCGCCATTATAGCATTTATTTTTTAAAAATCTTGACTGGGTTTTTTTTTTGGGCGGGTTAGTCGACATTATCGGGTTTGGGTCAGCCCATAAATCTGACCCCTTTTATTGCTGGATCGGGCCTTTTTTTTTTAAAAAAAAAATCTGGAATGGGCTTATTTTTTGGCGGGTCAGCCCATAAATCTGACCCTTTTTCTTGCTGGATCAGGCCTTTTGTTTTTTTTAAATCTGGAATGGGCTTATTTTTGGCGGGTCAGTCCACATTACAGGGTTCGGGTCAGCCCATAAATCTGACCCCTTTTCTTGCTGGATCAGGCCTTTTGTTTTGTTTTTAATCTGGAGTACTGGGCTTCTTTTTTGGCGGGTCAGTCCACATTACCTTGTTCGGGTCAGCCCATAAATCCCGACCCTTTTTTTGCTGGATCGGGCCTTGGGCTGGAAACCCAACCTGGTTGACCTAATAGCTTGACCCAAAAGTCTTTAACCTTACAGGTTTTTAACCCTACCTGTTTCACCCTTTGGGTGGACCCGAGTGGTGAGTATTTCTATAATTTTTTCTCGTGTCTCTCAAAAATTGAGGTAATTTTTAAAATCATCAATAATAATCAATCACAAGCTTAATAGTAATTTTAAAAGTCACGTAATTATTAAATAAACACAAAAAAAAAATTAAAAAAAAAACACAAAAGAAACTTCTAACGTTACTCTCTGAATACCTTACTGCCAAGATTCAAGATACAAGGAAGAAGTAACAGTAATCGTACGAGTACAACTACGAAAAAGTAGCAGTTTCCCAAGAAGCATAATGTCAAGTTTGGTAAGCTCTGGATATTGCCCAAGGACAGGGTAATTTGCAAGACATGTTATCAATTCTTTCACTTCAAGTGCGTATATATAATATTTCTTTATGTGTGTGTCTATATATATATATATATATATATCCTCCATTTGGAAAACGTACCATCTCTCTCGATCGTACCACAAAATGAGGATCCATAGCATATCTCTATCTTTCCTAGTCCCCATATTTGCTGTTTTGGCTTACAAACATTTTAGCCCGATCGCCTTCTTCTCGTCTCCAATCACTTCTTCAACGGGAGGGCATCATCATCACCAACACAAACAACACCCTAAGAAGGGAGGAACAGTAGTAATGTCGGTCTGCGATGATTTCCCGGACGACTTTCCTCCTCCGGAAACTAACACAACCTCGTATATTTGTGTCGATCAAAATGGGTGTTGCAATTTTACAACGGTGCAAGCAGCAGTTGACGCAGTTCCAAATTTCAGCCTGAAAAGGACCATAATATGGGTCAACAATGGCGTTTACTTGTAAGTAATTGCTCCATCGATCTCGATCTTCTTTCATTCATTCATTATTTTCTTGCTTCGTTCTAAGCTAGCTTGCATGGCAATCTGTTCCCTGCAGTGAGAAAGTCACTGTTCCAAGAACGAAACCCAACATAACATTTCAAGGACAAGGCTTTACATCGACTGCCATTGCATTCAATGACACGGCTAATTCTTCGCATGGCACGTTTTTTAGCGGTTCTGTTCAAGTTTTCTCAACCAACTTCATTGCCAAGAACATAAGCTTCATGGTAAGAGATATATATATATATATATATATATATATATATATATATATATATATATATATAATATTATGGTTTAACTTATATATATAATTAATTAATTATAACAATATTTCAAAATCTTTGTGATCACGCTAGAATGTAGCTCCTATTCCAAGCCCTGGTGATGTTGGAGCCCAAGCAGTGGCAATAAGAATATCTGGAGATCAAGCTGCGTTCTGGGGTTGTGGATTCTTCGGAGCCCAAGATACCCTTCATGACGATAAAGGCCGCCATTACTTCAAAGACTGCTATGTCCAAGGTTCCATTGATTTCATCTTTGGCAATGCAAGGTCACTCTACGAGGTAATCTTGCTTATTAATTATTGTTAATTTTAACTTTTGGAATAAGTGATAATTTAACATGGTATCAGAACAGAAATTCTAAATTCGAACTCGATCAATCTCATTCATTTACCTTTCATTTCATTTAAATATTCCACGTGAAAGGTCGGGAGTGTTAAAGTATATATTGATTAAATAATTAAATTTACATCTTCTTATATCATGAGTTCAAATCTTGTCATGATCTATTGATATCTTATTTTAATTAAATATTTCACGTCTTAGGTGTCGCTAATTAAGGTAGAAACTGAGCCTACAAAATTAATCATTTCCTATCGATCGATCCGCTTAAGTTTTTGAAAAAAAGAAAAGTAAACAATAATAAAGTAGTAATCCCTGCATTTTTCACTGCTGCAGAATTGCCAGATGATTTCCATGGCGAACCCAGTAAACCCAGGAGTAAAGGTGATAAACGGAGCAGTGACGGCTCATGGGAGAGCTTCCGTGGACGATAAGACTGGCTTTGTATTCGTGAACTGCAGCGTGGGAGGAAATGGAAGAGTATGGCTTGGTCGAGCATGGAGGCCGTTTTCTCGTGTCATTTTTGCCTACACAACAATGACAGATATCATTGCTCCAGAGGGTTGGAATGATTTCAATGACCCTACCAGAGACCAGTACGTACACATCTTCTTCTCATCACGCAGTTTTAACGTGGATTTATTATAGCTAGTCACACGCATTTAGCATGGAAATATGATTATTTGTCGCCTCTAAAACACAACTCTCGACCACCTTGCATATTCACGTGGCAAGATGGTCTCTGGCTAATTTTATATTTTTTCCTTCTCAAAAAAAAGAAAATAAAAAAAAGTAAAAGTAAAAGTTGCTACATATATAGGTACAGGTGGTCAAGATTGTGTCATGAGGTGACAATGTATCATATCTCTTTAACATTTAACGGTTTACCTAATTAATATCAATATTCATACGTCTTTTAAAAAAAAAAAAAAGTATACATACTCTCATTAAATTATCACTTCTTTGTTAATGTTCTCCAAAACTACCAATTGTGTCGATCTCTCCCTAAAATACCATAACAATGTCAATGTCTCTTTAAGCAAATAAAAAGACAAAAATAGCCTTAAATTTTTTAAGACAAAAAAAATTCTTATTAGTTCAGAAAAAAAAAACTAAAAAAATGAAAATTTCAAAAAAATAAAAAACAATATTTTTTTAAAAGAAAATAAAATTAAAAAATATAAAACAATTAAAATAAAAATAAAATGATCGCCTTGGTTTTTCATTTTTTTTTTTAATGTTTTCCATTTTTTTTTTCAGTTTTTAGAAAGAAAAAAATTAAAACAAAATAAAAAAATTTCTTGTTTTGTTTACATATATTAGTTTTTTTGTTATAATTTTATGAAGGTTATTTTTATGATTGGAAAACATTAATATTGTTTTGATAGTTTAGGGAAGAGATTGGCACAATTGGTAGTTTGGGAAGAACATTGACAATTAGGTGGTAGTTTGAGGGGGGATGTGTACTTTTCCCATTAAAAAAAATTAAATAACATACTACCATGTACACCGTTAAATACACTAATTTTAAATTTTAACCATTATTTTATGGTCAAGATTTCAAACTGAATCACGATCCCCACAATTTTAAAGAAATTAATTACGAAATTTAGGCAATTTCTTTACCTCAAAACGTTTGGAAAATGCAACCTATTAAAAATGTGGCATATTACAATAGAGAATTGAGTATATTTTCACTAGGTTCTTACTCTGTATGTTGTAAAAAAACTTTGAGCAAAAAATTGTCTTTTGGTTTTATGAAGAACAAGCTTTTCTGCAAAACTAAAAAAGAACTCTTTTGTGAGGAAAATTCTTTGTGACTGCCTTGCTAACAACATGCCCACCATTTTAAAATGTATAATTTTTCAATCGTTTCGATGTCAAAAAAATGGCCTAAAGTTTGTAATTGAGAATCTATAATTTCTTTGTAATTATAGATGATTTTAATCTAAGTTAATGCATCTAACAGTATATATGAAGTCAATGTTGACACGTTTTTTAAAAATATTTAAATAATATGAAATCGTGAACATCGCTAGATGCACAAACTTTAAATCCTTATCATAAAATAAAATTGAACAAATAAAATTGAATTGAATTGAATTTATTTTTATTTTATTTTTTATTTTTTGTGTGGTTTTGATGATTGCCATAAAAAAATGTAGGACTGTATTCTATGGAGAATACAATTGCTCAGGCAGTGGAGCCAATATGACGATGAGGGCTTCTTATGTTCAGAGACTCAATGACACACAAGCTTTACCTTTCCTTAACGTCTCCTTTATCGAAGGGGATCAATGGCTCCAACCCTACAGTACTTTAGGCCATGTAATATGATAACAATATATATATATAATAACAGAAATTATTACCTCTTTTTTATACCTACAATACTACAATGAAAAAGTAGCAATACTAATTAATAAAATTAGTGCCTCTTTTTTTATATAATAATGAGTTCATTTATAAAAAAAAAAATTACGATTTGAAAATGTAAAAAAAAAATATTTTTTAAATCGCAAGCAATGGGGTGCGTTTTTAAACACTCATTATTTTAAAGGCTAAACTGCGATTGTAAATGCTGAATTGCGATTATACCAAACGCTTAACTACATTTTTTTAAATTACACTTTTTAAAATCATAAACCAAAACAAACTCTAGTGATAATTTTTTTTTTTTTTTTTGGGGGGGGGGGGGAGGGGTCTTGGTAATTTAAACTGCTTTTTATAAGAAATACTAGATTAATTAATTATCATTTTTTAATTTTGGGAAAAGTACACATCCTCTCAAACTATCACTTTATTGTCAATGTGCCCCCAAACTACCAATTGTGTCATTGTCCCCCCTAAATTACCAAAAAAAAAAAAGTTAATGTCCCACCTAAAGCCAACAAAATGACAAAAATAACCCTAAAAAAGTTTCAATAAGACAAATATATTCTTATAAATTCGAGAAAAAAAAAAACTAAAACTGAAAAAAACAATTAACAGAAACGATTTTTTTTTTAATTTTTTTTGAAAGATTGAAAAAAAAAAAAAACGAGAAAAATGAAAATCCAAGGGGTTGGCCAAACTGAAAATTATAAAAAACAAAATCTTAAAAAAAAAAAATAATAAAAACAAATGAAAAACTTTAATTTTTTATTTTTATTTTATTTTAAAAAAAATTATGTTTTTATGTTTTGTTTTTATATAATTTTAAGATTTTTTTATAATTTTATAAAATGCATTTTTGTCATTGATGAACTGACATTTTTTTTTTAGTGTAAAGAAGACATTGACATAATTGGTAGTTTGAACAATAAATTAACGATTGAGTGGTAATTTAAGAAGAATAGCTTTACTTTTCCATTTAATTTTTTTATAAAAGCTTACTATCTGTCGACCTCTCATAATTGCCTTTGGCTGTTTTGCACATTAGGGTTTAATGGTGCAAATGTTATGCACTTTTGTAGAAAATAATTGCACGTTGTGCATGAGTCTTTTCTCTTTGCACACCCCTCTGGATGTTGTTAACAATGAATATACAAATCCTTCCACTACATCTACATGCACACTTTTTATTTTTATTATTATTACGATGAAAGGAAATTTACAATAAAAGAACTCAATGCAAACAATAAAGAACAGTCCAGCATAAACTCATGAAACAATAACTGCATAATTTCATATTTTCGTTTGTCGATCAGCTTAAATCCTTCTTTTACCATAATCCTTGTTCTGATCTCCCAGCTAATTCTTAATTTGAACAATTATCTTGGTTGATTCCCATGTTTAGGATCCTTTTTTTTTTTTGGTTCCAAAGATTATCCGGCCACTACCGCTCTCAAACTTAAACGTAGGTTCTATTTGTTTCGGTGTAAAATAATTTTTATATTTTTTGGTATTTGGTGCGACGAAAAATAATAGTCAACCGAAAATATTTTCTCTTTTTTGACAAAAAAAAAAAGCTTATTTAATTTCTATAAAATATTTTCCCTTTTTCAAAACCGTAAATCATTTAAAATTTTTAAATAACATGGCAATGTAAGATTTTATATTCTACATATGACCTATATGCCACATGTATATGTGATTTATTATATTTAATAATAAATTGTATATATGGTGTACAATATGGTAATTTCATTGTAGTAAATTACCTAATAAAATCAAATCAAATTAATTGGCATTGGCATTAATTTGTAAATTGACATCAAATCAATTTAACTAATTTAAGTTCAGGCAACATGTTTGGGTTCTTGTGGAGGTTGATGCTTCCTTGAAGCACTCACTTTGTTTTGGCGTTTTGATTCAAAGATGGATACATAATTTCTGTGTACATGCCTTGTGCCACCATAAACACTGCTGCGCATACAAGCACTGTTCATAGAGATGTGAATAGTGGCAAAGGGGCTGAAGTTTTCAGGTTAGGGTTAGTATTTCAAGTTATAAAATTTGGGTTTCAGGTAGGGTTTTTAAACCAAGCCCGACCTAGTTTCAGTTCCAAAAAAAAGGGGGGGGTGGGGGGGGGGGGGGGGGGGGGGATCATTTAGTTGGCTGGACCAAATCTAATATGTAGACCTGACCTGATAAAGTGGACCGCTGCCTGCCCGATATAAAGGATTGACCCAGTAGCCCATTCGGATTTTTTAAAATAAAATAAAACCAGGCTCATGTGGGATTAGAACTTGGGAGCTTTAAGTCCATAAAGTGCCAACCTCTAAACCGTTAAGTTCTACATTGTTTTATGCTTTCATATTGAAGTTTTATTCGATATATAAATTTATATTGTTTAGTATTAATTATTTTAATGCATGAACTTTGAAATATTCTTTTATAATTTATATTGTTTAATATAAATTGTTGTTTGATGTCTAGACCTAAGAATAATTAACAATGCCATATATGTTGGTATATATTTATAGTACTATCAAAGAATACAATATTTACGAAAGTTTTGTTTAAGGAAAGTTTTGGGATTTAAAAGTGTCTTTGTGACCCCCCTCGCTTTCCTGAGAACTTATATGGTTATTCCTTAGAGAATATTGTTTACCTCATTTTCATCTTGGTTTGTTTTTATTCCTAGAGCTAAAGTTTGGCCTCTATACAGTTTTTAGATGTTAATGAAGTTGTGATTATTAATTATAATAATTTTGGGAGAACCACAACATTCCAATTTTATAATGATAATTGCATCAGAATTATATACATGAACTTTATAAAGACTTTTATTAGATGTTCATGAATTGCATCGTGATTACTATAATAATTTGGGAGAGCCACAACATCTCGATTTTATAATGATAATTGCATAAACATTATACACATGAACTTCACAAAAAAAAATTAACATCATGTTGTAATTAATTCATAAATTTAATTAATTATCTCTACATGGACGTTTTTATTTTAAATGACTTAATTAAAATAAGATAGCAAATTTAGCATTAAAGGTAAAGTTTCTCTTAGGCCCACAGGTATATAAAATTTTATTTATTAATGTTTAAATTTATTAGTTTTACTAATAAATAGTAAATTTTATGTGTAATGTAATCTTTGCCAACAGGTAGGTCAAAATTTACTATTAAATTAGTATTTATTAATTTAAATAAAGTTATTTCATAGCATTAAAGTATTTTATTTTATTTTCTTGATCATTGCAACTATTCCTACTACTTTACTTATTGGTAGTTTTATATTCCAATACTTTATGGTAATAATTTTTTTGACTGGAAAAGAAAATGTATTTTTTCACTTGGAGTGTTTGAAATTATATTTGGCGCTCCGGGTGAACGAACCACCTACTTCTACGGAATTAAGTACGCCACATGAGATTATTAAGCATGAATGGTAAGAGTAATTTAATCGCCTAAGTTAGATTTTCATGAAATCTCATGTCACTAAAAGCATTAGGGATTTTTTCCTGAATGTTTTAGGGGTTAAAGATTTTATAAAGTCTGTTGATGAACATTTATTAAGTTATAATAAAGCTTTGGCTAGCACTCTAATAGAAAAAGCTTTAAAGAAAAACATTTTACAGTTTTAAAAGTGTTTCTAAACAAATTATGGGAATGAAAGATATGATAGCTTAACTTAAGTCTCAAAAGGTTTAGATTTTGAGTCATTGTTGGTATATTGAATTTTGAATTTTGCTAAATGTGTAGATAGTAGAAAGTCTACTTCATGATATTTTTTCTTATTGTTAAAATGTTATATCCTAATATGTAGTAAGCAGACTACAGTTGATACGCTTATCATGAAAGCTAAAATTATTACATGCTATGAATTCACTATACAAGCATGATAGTTGAGACATTTTGTTAAAGGTCTCAAAATTGTCGATTTTATAGTTACACCCATAAAGATTTTCTGCGATAATTCTACTATAGTTTTCAAAGTAGAAATAGAAGTATATCAACATAAAGTGTCTTAATACGAGAGATAACATTAAGAGACATAAAGTGTATTGAACATATAAGTATTAAATTAATTATTGCGGATTCCTTGACTAAAGGTTTACCAGTAAAGAAAGAATAAAGTCATGTGAAGTATATGAAACTCATTAATTCCTTATTTTTGCTTAGTTTCTCTCTATTTGATCTATAGACATAAAGTTATTATTATAAAGTTTTTTTGTGCACATTTATTGTTTTTATCTATGGGGATAAATAAAATTAGACTCGAATAACTTATAGGAAGTTCATTCATAAAGACTAATTATTCCTATGGTACTCATATAAGAACTGTTACACATTGTGATAATATGGAAGGAATGACCTATCATATAATGGTTTTACAGCTATGATTCATGTGAAACATTTCTTAGAAATTCCATAATAGTTGGCCACACTAAAAAACCTAACACCATAAGAACATGTGTCATTAAAGCTAAATGAGAGAATGTAAGATTTTATCTTCTATATATGGCCTATATGCTACAAGTGTATATGATTTATTGTATTTAATAATAAATTGTATATACGGTGTACGATATCATAATTTAATTGTATTAAATTACCTAATGGAATCAAATCAAATCAATGGTTATTGGCATTAATTTGTAAATTGATATTAAATCAATTTAATTAATTAATTATTCCTTGATGAGAGGAACAATTACAGTATATACGAATTTTGAGGGTGCCTGACCTAGCCTATAAATAAAAAGTTTGTGTACTCTATCAATACGACATTCAGTAGGCATAAGTAAGAAAATACTTCTTATTATTTTGTTTTCAGATGCCATTTGAAACGTTTGAGCAAAGATAGCTAGAGCTAACCCTAAATCATTTCTTTTACTTTCCGCTGCGTATTTGTTTAGCAAATAATTATGTTTATACTAACATGTGCTATATGTATACAAAAATCTTTACAAGATTAGTATACATATTCTCAAATGTTATATGGCATTTAAAATTGTAATTGGATCAAAATTCAATACTGAACATCTCAAATTCAATAATAATTTTAAGTCACATGACATTTGCAAAAACACAAGACTCTAATCCTCCTTATAAAATTACTTATTGTGTCAGGATCTTTGTTTTGCAATAAAGTTTGCCAAATTAACATTATATCGTGTTGTTTTAATCTGTACAGAAATATTTATTTATTTGAATGTACTATTGTTAGTTTTAAATTCCAATAAATTAATACAAATTAAGCTTCTGCTATCAAAACCAAAACTTAATATAACGCTTCTATTGTTGTACAGTTTTTTTTTTTTTTCATAGTTGAGGAGGTACGTGTTTAATTCCTTGTGTTTGATAATAATAAAGGTAGTTCGTTACGTAATATATAACATTAATTAAAAACTCAATACCATATATAAAAAAGTATTTATAAGATAAAGTTAATATTTAAATCCTAATACAAGCCAATAAGTATGTTGTTAATTTGGTCTTTCTTTTTATATATTTTAAGGCTGCAATAAACAAGGAATTAACTCAAAATTAAAAGGTAAAAAAAAACTCAAAGAACTACCATTCAAGTTGATAGAAAGAACTGATTATGAAATAAAAAAGATAATCATAAAATTGGTGTGCAACACCAAAGCTACCTTTATCATATTCTATCAAACCACATGTTCTTCATGACAATATTATAGTTGGATAAACTTGTAGAAGATTCTTCACTAACCTTTCCTCTCCATATAATTTAGAATTGTACTTTACTACCAACCTTGTTCATAGACCAATGAAATTGCAACATAATCAATTCTGTTAAATGTATCCATCTAACTTTAAAAGGAAGAAATTCATAATCAACATGCTAGAATCCATGATCAATTGGCTAAGTAGCAGGAACCAGTCATCTTTATTTTCTGAGTTCCCTCTTCAAGTTTCAGGAAGTAATGCAATTTACAGTATTATATATTTAAATGATCTGGAACTGAAAGTACAAACTTCAATTATCACAAGTGAGCTAAACTTCAATTATCACAAACTTCAATTTACAGTATTATATATTTATAGATCCATTTCATTAATAAAATGCCACAAGTGACCTAAAATCCAAAGAAAACACAGTATTAATATCTATATAAGTTTATGTAATGATTAATGACTATGAGATTGATCAACTCATTGACATATATAAATAAATGAACAAAACCCTTACAGCCGAACAAAAAACCAAAAAATTGAATTCAACAAGATCTTTTAACATTTGAGCTTTTCTGAACTAGGAATGTTAAATATATTTGAGAAATATATGAAAGAGAGAAAGAGCGGAAGCATCCAATGGATTACATTATATTGAAGTAGTATATATAACAATATTACATAGGTTTCTATTTATACAGAGATAATGAGCAGTGAGCTAGAAACCTTAAACTACATAAGGTAAGGAATAAATCTTAATAAGAAAGACAATAAGCCTAGAGAATAATATAATATTCTTAACATCTCTCCTCAAATTCAAGGTACAAGCTTGATCTTGGGAAAAAGAAAGGGCAAAAGATTTTTTTTTTTTTTTTTCGTTGTCAGGAAAGTCGCTAGAGATGGCCGGAATAGGTGCCTAAATCCTGGCCGTGGTTAGGGGTGTGCACGCGGCGGGGCAGGGCAGGGTGAATTTTCGCCCTTTTTCCCCCCGCCCCGCACTATTGCGGATTGAGAAAATTTCACTTGCGAACCACACAAAAAAAGGGAGAATCCGTGCGGTGCGGGGCAGGGGGTGCGGGTTGGGCAGGGCGGGGCGGGGCGGGAGTGATGCGTCGCTCTTCAACTTCTTCAATCTTATCTAAAAATACTGCAGCACTTGGGTTAAAACAAAGAAGATGAAGAGGCGAAGAGCGGCGCAAGGGGAAGCTGCGAAGAGAGGAAAAAAAATGAAGAGAAGAGGTGTGCGGCACAGGCACTACGGCGATAGGGTTAAAATGAAGAAGTGAGGAAAAGAAACAAAGGAAAAGGAGAAAAGCGTGAAGTAATGAGGGAAGTCCACGTGCCATTTTGTAAATGAATAATGGTTTACCCATGTGTTTGAATAAACAAATAAATGAATAATGGCTTACTAGTTGGTTCAAAAGGCAAATACCTGTGCGTTTTGATTCTTTCGAACCAACGCATGGCTCCCAGTTCCAGCTGTACCAATGCATGAATAATCTCTTTTCACTTCTTTGGATTGTCTTCTTCCTCAGAGTCTCAGACTGAGACATAACGAAGAGAAGATTAGAAGAGAGGCTGAACGAACTCAACGAAGAATGAATAGAAGAGAAGAATGAGGAAGACTCTAGAGGCTGTAGTGCAAGCTTAGGGTTTTTAAATTTTTTTTTTTCCTATTGGTAGGGGCGAGGCGGGTCCCCGGGATTTTTTAAAACCCAACCCGCAATCCGTCCCGCCCCGCACAGATATACCATATTTCAACCCATACCCGTAAAAAAAACAAATAAAATCGGCTAGGGCGGGGCGGCGGATGCGGGTTGGGGCGGGTTCGCAGGTATTTGCCCACCCCTAGCGGTGGTGGTAGATGGTGGCCGAAGATTGGCAGCTAGTGGCGGCAGAGGAGTCTGGCTGTGGCAGTGCCTGACTTGAAAGAAAATCTAGGTTGTGATGGCCTTGGGCCCATGTATGGATTGGAGTTCATGAACCTGGTTGACCAAGTTGAATTGGGCCGATTTAATGGGCGAATTTGGCCTGAAAGTCGTGGACCATTTTATGGGTCGACATGGCCTGAAAATAAATTACTCGGATCTAACCAGCTAGAGTGGATTGAGTGGTTTGAATTTGAGTTGACGACCGGCTTGGACAACTAGGCCGAAGGAGGATTGGGCCTGCTCGAGTCTTCAAACCCTATAGACCGAACCGGCTTGAAACTTGTTGGTTTGGGTTGGACGCTCAAAATTAGTTTTGGACTGGACTAGACTAGAATGTGTGAGTTTGATGCATAGAGTCACGCGTGAAGGACACACGCTGAAGAAGTAAGAGACGTGTATTGGCACGTGGGAGGTGCTATCGACAAGTCCGGCGCGTGACGAAATCTTTCCTGCGCGTGGAGCTCGTGGATGCATGTAGGAATTATGGCAAATGTCTTGGAGGCGCGTGGCGGTGCGTGCATGGCTAGAAGAGGGTCAAAATGCACAGATCCATCGATCTGGGGCTGAGACACCACTTTTGGTGGTTGTTTGGCCGAGAGGAGTTCCGATGGCGGCACGTGGGGCTCGTGGAGATTATGCCAGTTGTGCGTGCGGTGGTTGGGGGCGATAGGGCTTCCATAGATCGGTAGATCTGAACCTTGCAGACTTGATTTTGGTATTATTTTTCCATATGGAGCTGCGATGAAGGCGTGGAAGAGACTTTGTTGTATTAATTCCTTTTGGGTGGACTAGCATAGTCCATTTTTTATTTTGGGTCCATAATGAGCTAAACCTATTGTGTAAGCATTTGAGGAAGTCATGTACTCTCACCCTATAAATGAATGGAGTTGGCTCATTAGACTTTGTTAGGTCATCTAAAAATTAGGGTTGGGTAATTAGACAACTCCACACACACTACAAACAGGACGATGGCTGAAAAATCAGAGTTGTCAAGCTCATCATCAAACAATGAAAGTACGCTTATATTTTGTTTCTTCACATGCTATGAAGTAGGACAGATTAATATGAATTATTTTAAACAATTGGTATCAGATCCAATCTGTTCTTTTTCGTGGCTATGTTGAATTGCGTTTTCCTTTAAATTATATTCTTCATTGTCAATTTTTGTTCTGTACCGCTATATATTATTTTATAGGGAAAAGTACACATAACCCCTTCAAACTACCACTCAATTGTCAATGTACCCCCTAAACTACCAATTGTGTCAATCTCCCCCCTTAAACTACCGGAAAATGTCAATGTCCCCCCTAAGACCAACAAAAAGACAAAAATGACCCTAATTTTTTTTTGAATAAGACAAAAATGTCCTCATAAATTCAAAAAAATTAAAACTAAAACTAAAAAACTTAAAAAAATTAAAAATTAAATTAAATTAAATTAAATAAAAAAAGAACAAATTTTTTAATTTTTTTTTAAAAAAAGTAAACAAAAAATAACTGATTTTTTTTTTTTTAAAAAAAAACAAATGAAAAAAAGAAAAAAGAAAAACCAGTTTTTATTAAATTAAAAAACAAAAAATAGCAAATTTTTTTAAACAAAAAAACAAAAAATAACTGAAATTTATTTATTTAAAAAAAACAAATGAAAAAAAAAAACCAGTTTTTATTAAATTAAAAAACGAAAAAGAACAATTTTTTTTAAAGAAAAAAAAAACGAAAAAACAAAAAATAACTGAAATTTATTTATTTATTTTAAAAAAATAAAACAAATGAAAAAAAAAATCAGTTTTTATTTAATTAAAAAATCGAAAAAAGAACAATTTTTTTTTTAAAAAAAAAAGAAAAAAAAAACTGAAAATTATTAATTAAAAATAATAATAAAAAACAGTTTTAATTTTTAATTTTTTTGTTGGAATAATTTTTTATTATTTTATATTTTTTTAATAATTTTTTTTTAGTTTTTATTTTATTTTAATAATTTTATGAAGGGCATTTTTGTCATTAAGGGGACATTGACATTTTCTGGTAGTTTAAGGGGGGAGATTGACACAATTGGTAATTTGGGGGGTACATTGACAATGATGTGGTAATTTGAGAGGGTTATTTGTACTTTTCCCTATTTTATATATAGATTTGTGCCACTGTATTTATTTTTTAATATTGATCTGCGCGTCATTGCCATCGTGTATCAGTGAATCTTTTTTTTTTTCATTGAAATTTTAGAGCAATATGGATAATGCTTTGTGTATATGACCAATGGTTTTGATTGATTATATACTCACTTATCGTGAGACTAATCATGATAAATTGTTGATCTGTTTCATTGATTATGTACTCACCTATCGTAGAACCAATCATGATAAATTAATTGGGGTAATTATTTTGTGAACTGCAATTTTACTAAGGTCCATACGGATAACTGATTTGCCCTATCGAAAAATTATTATTTTGGTAGAATGCTTAGACGATAAAGAAATTATTAGAAAAAAATACAATTTAGCCCCTCAAACTACCACTCTTTTTCCGTATGGCCCTCCAAACTACCAAAGCTTGTACTCTGACTTCCTAAACTACCACAACCTTTGAAAAATGCCCTTTTTGGCGTAATATCCACATGATACCCCTGACACGTGTCATTTTTCAATTAAAAAAATTCAAAAAAAATAAATAAACTAAAATTTTATTTCTTATTTTTATTTATTTATTTTTAAAAAAAGATGGGTGTTTGGGGTGGCGTTATTTTCCAACCGTGGCCCGGTCTTCCCAATTTTATTTCTTATTTTTATTTTTTTAGTTTATTTTTTGAATTTTTTAATTGAAAAATGACACATGACAGGGGTATTATGGTGATATTTCGCCAGAATGAGCATTTTTCAAAGGTTTTGGTAGTTTGGGGGGCCATCAGAAGAAAAAGTGGTAGTTTGTGGGGCTAAATTGTAATTTTCCCAAATTATTAAATACTCTGCACTTAATGACCAACTCTTATCCTCTCGATAGCGGGTCATCTCAAGTCGTATTTAATTATTTTGCTTTATCATGTGTATGAGTTCATTGTGTGTGGAACTATAGCATAAAATTTTAAGATAAACAATTTGCATGAGTCTATTGTGCATGTGACTCTAGCATGAAAAATATGATGATTATATGAGTGCATGTTTTTTGTTTTTATTTTACAAGTATAATAAAGTCTTGTTGTGATGTTCTCAATTTTGGGAAATCAAGGTTTGTCCCTCCCATTATCTGCCATCAAAAATTTGACGGGGACTAATTATAAAGATTGGAATGAGTCTCTCACTATCAATTTAGTTATCATGAATCTTGATTTGGCTTTGAGGGTTGAGGCACCTGCTGCACTTACTAAGAAAAGTTTCGCCGAAGAAAAGACCTACTATGAACGTTGGGGTCATTCCAATATGACTTGTCTTATGATCATGAAGTACACCATTGACAAGTCTATTAGGCAGAGTATTACTTGTATTGATAGTGCTAAGGATTTTTTGGCTACTGTTGAGGATAAGTTTACTAAGTTCGATAAAGCAGAAAAGAGAACTTTCATGAAATTACTTACCACTACCACTTATGATGGTTTTAGTGGAGTTTGTGAGCATATTATGAAGCTCACTCATTTCTTCAACAAGCTGAGGCAAATGAAGGTTGAGCTAGCAGACAGTTTTCTTGTGTGATAAGTGTTGGAGTCCTTACCATCTCAATTTGATGCTCTCAACACCACCTACAATGCTTAGAGAGATAAATGGAGCTTAAGTGAGATGACTTCTATAGTCACTCAAGAAAAGGAGGTGATGAAAAATGGAAAGTCTCATGCTGTTTTTATGATGACAAATGATAGTGGACATTTTAAGAGAAAATTTTATAAGGGCGACAACAGTGGCAACGAGACACAAAAAGTAAAGAAATTCATAAAGTTTTCTCAACAAACTAGCGTATGTGTCTCTTTGGAGCCTAAGATAGAAGAATTCAAAGGACAATGTAATTTTTGTCACGTGTATGGGCACAAGAAGGCAAATTGCAAGAAGTATACGGCTTGGTTAGAGAATAAAAGAATTACAAAGCACCAGAAAGCCGAGTAATAGGGAGTTGAAGGTGAACATGGGAAATGGTGTGGAAGTTAAAGTTGAATACATTGGCACTACAAAGCTTGTTTTTCGCCTCTGGGCATTTTTTGGATCTAAAACGAACTGTTTTTGTATCTTCTATTAGAATGAACCTTGTCTCTATTTATATTTTGGACAAATGTGGATACATTTTTTGAGATTGGAAATTGAATGGTTATCATTTATAATAATTCTATTGTGGTTGGTTTTGGCACATTATGTGATGGTTTATACATGATTGACTTGATGCATTCTTTATCTTATTTCTCTTCTAGTGCCTCTTTTGTGAATGATGTGGTTGTTTCCAAGTGTAGTAGGAACATTGAGACTTCCTCTATGTTGTGGTACAGACATTTGGACCATATTTCTAAACCAAGAATTGAAAGGTCGATTTATGGGCTTAAATAAGCTTCAACGCAGTGGTATTTGAAATTTGATAGAATTGTCACCTCTTGTGGTTTCAAGGAAAATGTTGTTGACATCAATTTTAGAGGTGTAAGGCAATGTGCGGACGACTGAAATTATGAAACGGTTGTAGAGCACGAGAAGGACGCCTGGAAACGTCATAGACGTTTATTGAAGGCCACAAGAAAGTGGTTCTGATACCATGTTAAAGAGAGAAAGAGCGGAATAAAAAGAGTAGAAGCATATAATAGACTACATTATATTGAAGTAGTATATATAACAATATTACATAAATTTCTATTTATAGAGAGAAAATGAGTAGTGAGCAAGAAACCATAAACTACATAAGGTAAGGAATGAACCCTAATAGGAAAGACAATAAACCTAAAGAATAATATAATATTCTTAAAAAGGAAAAGACTAACATTAAGTGCATTGTTTCCATGTTTCAGTAATGCTTTGATTCATTATTGGGCATGTATATAAACACTTACGATATATACGGCTTGTGTCACATGAGACACTTTGTATAGCCACAGTTGTATTATGTAAAGACAGTTAAACTTTATAATATAGATGTTTAATGTCAGCACTGTGGTGCTACTTCATGTAATATGTTAGATGTTTCCGCTGCTAGAATGTAATTTCTAATATGAAATGTTATTACGATGTTATGAGATAATAGGTGCAGATATGTGTTAGAATAGCATGCACAGCTTTCAAAAAAAAATGTTGAAAGGTAGCTGGTCGCTACACAAATCCTCTTCAGATTGCATTATCAGCCAATCCTCTCAGTGGGTCAAAAAAGTCACTATTCCCATGATCCGCAACATCAACCTATAAAAAAAAATATATATAATTGAAATTTTTCAAGAGAATAACACTTCATGACCAAATTTGATCCACAAGCAAATACTGTAACAGATTTATTATCTGTGTAGGAATTTAGGGTTTATATTTCAGAATTGTAAAGGAAATTGAGATGAAAACAGAATAAAATGATGAATCGATGAAGAAATTGATGGGTAATGTATTTGTATTGAATTGAACAAAATGATAGAATTGGACGATTCGAGATGTCCGGTCTCCGGAGCATTCGAGGTGCTCAGCCTCCAAGTTTACCACAGTAAACAATTCACTAATCTCATTTTCATAATCCTACCATTACTCTATTAGGTCTTATATAGACATACCCCTTATCTAAAGACTCCACTAATTGGAATGGCCAAGCCCATTCAACCCACTACTAATAACCCAGCCCATATACTACTAATATACCCATTACAAATACATACACAACTTCATGTATTTCAAGAAACATTCATTTTTAGCTGTAAAACATCCCACATTACAATCACATTTGTTCAAATTTTTGGTTTCTCTTCTCAAAACAAAACATTAACAAACAATCAGAACCCAAAACACTTCTAAAAACACAAAAAGAAGAAGAAAAAGTTTTCACCTTATCAATTTCTTTCTCATTGAAGTCTATCACAGACGATAGCACAAAAGGGCACAGGCTAATGCTTGTACATCCGATTATCTCTTAATATCTTCTAGTGCTCAAATACATTTCTACTAACCTATTCAATTCATGAGAGCAGAAACTCAGAATCTATTGACATATTATGACTCTGCGGAAGTACATTAAATAAACATATAAACAAATTACAGCAAAACAAATAGTCATGTTGTTACAACGATGTTCGACCTCAAAGTTATCAATTGCTAATCTTAGTTTGCAACAATTTGAACATTATATATAGAAGAAAAATCAGAAACAAAACAACCAAAAGATAGCTCATACCCAAAGGCATAATAGTCAGAAAACTTACAGAGACTCGACCAATACGAATCCGAAATCTCAGAGACAAGAACTAATTCGAATCAAAAGCAGAGATTGAAGAAAGCAACAGAACATATTATTCTGAAACGCAAACAAAAAGACAAGAAATAACACAAATCGAAGAGAAAAATATACCTTATTCGTTAAGAGCAGCGGCTTCTCTCTTCAGCGATAGAGGAGGGGAATTGAATTTTAGCCCTTTATCTTTGTCCCGCTCAACCGAAGACATCGAATTTTTCGGCCGAAAATGGAGGCAGTTATCTGATAGAGTTGGTAGAACGTATCGTACGTCCTTTATGCATTTCTCTCAAGATTTGTTGGATTTCTGACAGAAAATCGAAGAAAACACGGAAAGAAAATCATTAGTTTCAGTCTTAGGACAAGGCGTTTGTTGAAGGAGGAGTTTGTAAATTGCTTATATGTCGGAAATGACTAATAAGCTCCCCACAAAAGCCGAAGAATGTGAATTTCAGGAAGGGTAAAATCGTGAATTAAACGGTTATAAGAAAAGACACTGTACTGTAAGCCAACTAAAAATAAAATAAAAAATAAAAATCGTATTCAGGAAGGGCAAAACGGCAATTAACGTACTTAAAAGACAAAAATATCCAAACAAAGCTGTAAAACTCTAACTACAGAAAGGTTAAAATGGTAATTATACTCTCAAACAAAATGTCACTATCCTCGTGGCATCGGCTCTTATTTATAGCTTTAAGTTACAGAAACTAAGGCATAAGGTGGTCCCCAAAAAAAATAAATTAAATTTTACACTTAATTTTTTTTTTTTTTATTTTGGCCTCTCATTTTTTTTTTTTAATTTTTTTTTTTTTTCAATTTGGCCCCCCAAATCTCAAATCCCAACTCCGCTCATAGTTTCAGGAAAGTCATTTTTCATGAAAATGAAAACATTTTCCAGTGTTTTGCGCGTATAGAAAATCACAAATACTTTTTATATTTTCATTCAATCATATTAATTTATAAAAATCAATTTTTATTCGCAACATAGAAATATAAATGTAAAATAATATAAAAATTACTGGTGTCGAGATTCCGTCACTGACTGACAGGATTTTAATCACTTTCACCGGATTCCAACTATTGTTGACGGAATCTAGGCTGACCGGATTATGATGAAGGTGGCCAGAATCCGACGACAATGACCGAACGTTGTTGGATTCCAGTGGTGGTCGACTACTTGAATATGAAGATCGACTACGTCGTTTAAAAGGTGGTTGAATGTGTCCACCGTCTAATAATAAATCATTTTTCAAAATTTACTAAGTATTTTTTGTCAAAACAAAAAATTATTTTTTAGTTGACCACTATTTCGTCCCTACCAAACACTGAAAAATATCGAAATCATTTTTCAAAAACCATTTTACGCCGAAACAATCGGAGCATTAATTTCAGCATAGGAAAGGCATTTGTCAAAGGAGCAGTTTGTAAACTGTTTATGTCAGAAATGACTAAAAAGCCCCTCACAAAAGTAGACGATTGTGAAGCTTAGAGCATCCTCATCAAGCTCTCCAAAATTTTCTCTAAATTTAACCTAAACAATTTACTTTTTTGATTTTATCTCTTACTTTTGAAACCCTTTTTACATCAAACTCTTTAAATATTTCTCTATTTTAATTATATATATTATTTTTTATTACTTTTGACACCAACTAATTTAACTATATGAACATCAAATTTTCCTTAAAAAAAACAGCCCCTTTTACAATCATCTTCGCACATAACTACAATCTCAAAATTACACTGCACCACTAAACCGGCCTATTTACAAAAAAAAAAAAAAAAGAAAAAAAAAAAAACACTAAACCGACCTCCAGCTGTAAAACACAAACTGCTCAGCTCCATCCAAAAGCCGCCACCTATACTGAAGATGACGCAATGACCTTATCTCCAAAACCTTCTCAAGACTTCCTGAACTTCTTCTCTTGCTTAGTCTTCATTTCAGTTTGTTTCTTCCCTTCACTCTAGTTTCAGCTTCCTTCCACAATAACCGCATTCCTTGCCTTCTGAGGAATCAACCCGTGACAAGTTCTTTCTTCCCACTCATTCTCCAAGCAACAACGCCGTCTGCCACAGAGTCCTTTGTTTCAGCAACTGTCCTCCATGGAATTAAAAGACATCGCGCCAGAGAGAGTTGATATTGCGGAAGCTTGAAGGCGCGGAGGAAAAGTGAAGACGCGCGGGAAGAGAAAAAAAATTGATATTAAAGTGAATGGCGTAAGACCAAATGGGGTTAAATTTAGAGAGAGTTTCTGACAAGAGTTAGTTTGGGGAAATATTAGAGAGCTCAATGCATGAAGGTTTTTGAGAAGTTTCTCTAATATTTGGTGAAAAGTTTAAAATAGAGAGTTTGATGAGGATGCTCTTAGGAAGGTTAAAATCGTGAATTAGCCAGTTACAAGAAAAAACACTGTAAACCAAACGAAGGAAAAGACAAAAACAAACAAAAAAAATATATATATATATTTTTTACTCTTTACAATTCTGGAAGGGCAAAATGGTATTTAAAGTACTTAAAAGACAAAATATCCAAACAAATCTATACTCTAACTACATGAAGGTTAAAATGGTAATTTTACTCATACAAAATGTCAATATTCCGTGGCATCGGCTCTTATTTGTAGCTTTAATTTATAGAGAGTATTGTTTACTTATCAATTATGAATTATCATAAAGCTAGCTGGACACCTATATAGACTAGACTTTGAAGCTTATAAAAGTACACATATAAAACTTTCTCCGTGAGATCTTTAAATTTAGAGATATGTTACACATAATTCTCTTTTACTTTTTTTATTTATTTATTTATTTTTGATAAATTCATCATTAAATATGTAAAATGCATATGTGTAGATTTTGTTAATCCCACAAGTTCAATGGTAAACTTACAAATCTTTTATACGGATAGATGTACAAGAGAATGCAATCAAGCTTTTTTCTTAAAACTCGTACTTTTCGTTAGTCTAAATTTCAACTTGATAAATTTAGGAATAATTATAAAAAAGCCTTTCAAGCTACAAGCTGTTTTTAAAATAGCTTCTTGAGTTACCAAGTGTACTAATATGACCCTCCAAATTACCAAAGAGTGCTAAAAAGAATTATTTTGTCAAAATATTTCTGTAATACTCTTGTCACGTGTCAAATATTCAATTAACAAAATAAAAAAAATAATAAAAGCTTTAAAAAATAGAAAAAAAAAAAATAGGGGTGGGCCATGGCCGATCTGGAGTGGCTGAACCACCCCCATGGCCCTTGGGGGTGGTTTGGCCACCCACAAAGAGCAAAATGGAGGTGGTTTCGACCTTGTTATCACATGCCAAACTGGGATGGTTAAGTCACCTCTAAAGCTCTTAGGGGTGGTTTCAGCCACCCCCATTTTGCTCTCAACCACCCCCACACCAGCTTTAAGCTTCATTTTTTTGTTTTTTTTTTTTCAATTTGTTTTCAATTTTTTAAAAGCTTTATTTATTTTTTATTTTTTAATTAAATATATGACATGTGGCAAAGGTATTATAAGAATATTTCGACAAAATTGACATCTTTAGCTCTCTTTGATAGTTTAGGGGGTCATATTAATATATTTGGTAATTTAAGGGACTACTTTAAAAATGACTTGTAGTTTGGGAGGTTTATTTATAATTATCCCATAAATTTAATATCTTTGGCCCCTTCTAAATTTGAGATCTCCATAAGGTTTTTCTTCAAATATGTATCAGAAAAAAAAAAAAAAAAAAAAAAAAGAAAAAAAAAAAGAAGGAGGAAGAAGAAGAAAAGAAAAGAAAAGAAGCACGTGGCGGCTCGTGGCCCACCTCTTTGGTAATAACTTTCATGGAAATTATAAAAGAAAGGGTACCACTCTTGATAGGGTTTCATATTTATCTTTAAATTTCAGCTCAATTTATCTATAACCAATCCCCACGATAATACAACAAACAAAAATAGTGAGATGAAGGGAAGAATCTTCTGAGGGCACTAGTATCACTTTTCTTAAATGCAGATAAAATTTCATAAAAATATTGAAACAAATTTTATTATTGTTTCATAAACTAAGAGAATATTAAGGGAATTAAAAGTTGTACCCTAAATCTAGGGAAATAAAAGTGGTTTCCTTAACATTATTTTAATATTATTTATTTATTTATTTATTTATTTTTTTTTTTTTTTTATCTTTTCTCTCTCTTTGCTCTAGTATTTATTTGAAATAATATTCAAATGGTTTTTTTTTTTTTTTTTTTTTTTTTTTTTTTTTTTTTCTCATAGCATTTAATTTAAAGAATATTGAAATGGTATATGGAAAATATAATATAAGCTATTGTGTAGTTTATTTGAATAGATAATCAAAAAGTAGTTTGGTTCCCTACATTTAAGAAAAATATAAGGAAAACCGTTGCTAGTGTTCTAACCAAACTATTAAATGTCCTTCGAAGACTTCTCCATCTTCTATCCATTTTTTTTTTTGGCTACATCATAAAAATATAAAAGTAAATTTTTTTTTTCTTTTATTCAAAAGGGCAAGAGGGGGCGATTAGGGTGTCAACTCTATTTGGGCGTGACCTGATAACCTTTGCTCGCTGGCCATTGCTCAAGAGGGATCTAAATGGTTGGAACCACGTTTTCTCAACACCGATCGAACCATAGCTTAACATCAGGCCCACCAAAAAATATAGCAGCACCCAAGCCAATGAACAAGCCAATAACCTCAAGCGCTTTCCATTGCGAGATTCGACATTAAGACCTAACCTCGAGGAAAATAAATTAATTTGCCATCTTGTACTTATTTTCATGGAGGCAACTCAATGATCTTGTAGCTTAGCCAAAAATAAAAAATAAAAGCCACAGTATTGTTAACTTGTATTTCTTTTCTTTTTCCTTCCAAACAAAATATATACAAAAGGTGACTATTTTCTCATGAATTCAAAAAGAATATAACACAATATCAATCGTAGCTTTTGCATGGCCCCACCCTAGACCAATGGAACATAAGTAATCTGGAAATCCATTTATATATGGTATGAGTTATAGCATCTGCAAATTATCAGTTTGTAGATCATATTGGTATGGGTTATAGCATCTGCAAATTATCAGTTTGTAGATCATATAGATAAACATATAGTGCTCTTGTTCTTGTTTTGTTTCTTTGGTTATGTAACTCCTTTGGGGATTATTTCACAATAATGAAGAAGGCACTATTTCGTTAAAAAAAAAAAAAAAAAAAATAGAAAAGGGTTCATCAAAACAACTGTACCAAGTTAAAACGGAAAAGTATGTCCAGTAGTAATACGATGTATAGAAAGTAGGGTTGGCAAAACGGGTTACGTGTCGGGGTTTGGGTTGACTCGCCAACCTGAACTGACACGATTAGTTAAACAGGTTGACACCCTAAACCCGAACACGACACGTGTATGAGCGGGTAACCCGACACGACAGTCCTGTTAGCTAATGGGTTGTGCTGGGTTGACACAAACCGACTAACCCGATTTGTTTTTTAATTGAAAATTTACTTAAAATTTTTCATCAACCCAAACTCTATGATTTGCCTAGAATGCCAGCACACATACTACCAAATCCCTTCATTTTTCATTCAATCATCTAAAACAAATTACATTAAAAAATTTCAAAATTACAGAGTTTATTATAAATTCGTTACATAACAGAAGAAGAAGAAGAAGAAGCAGTTGGTCACCAAATGTTTACCTTTCGGGCAAGCTGCACTGGAGTATGGAGAGGAGAGTCACGAGTAGCTTGGTAGCACTGGAGAGGAGAGTCACAAGCGGCTTGGCAGTGCTGGATAGTCAATAGCAGCAGTGGAGAGACTGAGACAGAGGGAGAGTAGACGAAACGATGGCCTTGGTGGCAATGTTGGAGAGTCACGACCTCAGGAGCGGCATTGGATGGCTAGAGATGAGTTTGAGAGAGGGTGGCGTCGTTGGAGGAATACAGAGAGACAGAGAGAAAAGGAGAGTAGACGAGACGACGGCCTTGGTGGCTACGCTGGACAATCATGGTCTCATGAGTGCTGGACGGTTGTAGACGAGTTTGAGGGAGGGTGGTGTGGCGCCTTGGAGACTGGAGGGACTAGGGAGGGTTAGGAACCGAACAAAATGTGATGTTTTAGGATTAGGAAATAGGAATAGGAATAGGAATAGGAATAGGCGATTACAAGTCTTTTAGTTTCGTGGATTCATTTTTTTTTCCTAAACGTGTTAACGGGTTGTTTGACACGATTTTAAATGAGTCATAAATGGGTTAACCTGTTTATGACCCAAACCCAATTAATATAAATCCAAACTTTATAACTTCGTGTCGTACTTGTATCAGGTTTGTGGGTCGTATCAAAAGTTATCGATTCTAATAGAAACTATGTTACATTGTGAGTATTTTGTATTTGAGGTTATTTATTAGAAGAGTGTTACAAATATTCTCAATCGTTCACTTACTGACGCGGTAATAAAAATTACCATTAGATGAAATAACAAATAAGAGTACTTCTAACATTTAATGATGATTTTTACTGTCACGTTTTGGACTGAACTATGTATAGTATTTCTTTATTTAATAATATTTTTGCTTTTAAAATGAAAAACAAAAGTTGTAATTTTGAGTTTTTTGTAACCCATTTTTATTTGTTAAAAAAAAATAAAAACACCTTGAACTTATGATTAATTACTATGAAATTTTGATGAAATAATAATTTTAAAATTCATCTTATTTTTTAAAAGACACTAATATAGAGATAGACTTTTAGAATTGTTCTTGGGAGGACAAGGAGACAACGAGAAATACTCACAAAAACTCTCGTGCAGCGAGCGTTGGTGCTGGTAATTGGTAATTCCAGCCATTCCAATGGAGGAGCCTAAGTCTAGGGATGTTAAGGATGCCACCGTTTCCTATTCGAATGGGAACTCCGACGAGAGGTCGTCGGACCGCCCTGTTCGGGTCTATGCTGATGGGATCTACGATCTCTTCCACTACGGCCACGCTCGCTCCCTTGAGCAAGCCAAGAAACTGTCTCTCTCTGTCTCTTTTGCTTTTCATTTTCTTTGCGGAATGACTGTTACGTTCGGTTTTGATCCATGATTTTTTGTGGGTTGCTCTTGTTTTCTCGTTTTTCTTCTGTTATGTTCGTGAAATTTGTCAAATGTTTGATTGAATTATGTTATTTGAGGAATTTTTGAAGTTTTTTCTGATCTTATTTCTGGGTTTTATTCGTGTTTTATTTCTGTTATGTTGTAAAATTCATTGCATACTTGTCATTATAAATTGCATCTCTTCTTGGTCCGTATCAGTGTAATGGATTTAGTAGTTATTATTTCGTATGAGATTGATTTGTTTTTCTGCTATGCTTGCTGAAATTAATTTTGGTGATATAGACTGGTATCAAATTATGCTAATTTCAAAATCTTGGCGTAGTTTGTAGTAGATCTTTTTTTTTTTTGGGTGGGTTTCGCCAGTCTTCGATGTAATATTCTATTTTTTATTTTTTTTTATTTTTTTTTATTTTTTTTTATAGATAATATTCTATACACGAAATTTCCATGTTAAATTCGTAATATATAATTTATTATTATTATTATTATTTTTTTGTTTCCAAACTTATATCAGTACTCAAATAAAAAATTCTTTTTGTATTTTCAGTATTTGCCTTTGGCTCTTGGCTATGTTTGATCTTCTCTTACGCTGGGTTTGGCTTCTATGTATCATTTCCCTTTCAGTTTTGTGTGCCATGCTCATGTACAATTTTCTTAAATGATTGAATTTGTAAATTCAGGTTCCCAAACACCTATCTGCTTGTTGGATGTTGCAGTGATGAAATCACCCACAAGTATAAAGGCAAAACTGTTATGACGGAGGATGACCGCTATGAATCTCTTCGCCATTGCAAGTATAAGTTTTACCAATCACTTTAGTTTTTGATAAAGTTTGACTGTACCTTGGAAGTTTGTACCAAAGATGAACGTTTACTTGGAATTTTATTTTGAAAAATTATGGTATGGAGATACTACATTTTGGTTTGATCTATGGCGATTGCTGTGTGTGAATAAATGATTTCACTTTTTAGATGAGGGTATTGTGTATTCTTGTGTTATCAAGAGGATTAAATCTGGGGTTTTCTTGTTCATTCTGTGCAGGTGGGTGGATGAAGTCATTCCCGATGCTCCTTGGGTGATCACACAAGAATATCTTGACAAGCACAACATTGACTATGTGGCCCATGATGCTCTTCCGTAAGGATAATCAACCAAAAATTTCAAGCTTAAGAGTTATGATATAATTTTGTGGACTAAGGAGTTTTAGAACAATGCTGAACTTCTTTCAGTTTCTCTTGCTCAATAATCTATTTGAAAAATATGGTATATCCGATATCTTGTATGAGAGAACAGTATTGCTGATCTGATTTAACAGTATTTCTCTTTTATTTATTTATTTATTTATTATTTATTTATTATTATTTTTTTATTTTTATTTCATGTTTCCCATTTTATCCATTTTGTAATGCTAATTTTAGTGGTTCTAGGATTCAGTTATATCATGTAATCTTTTGTACTTTGCTGTAAATCTATTGCAGTTATGCAGATGCTAGTGGAGCTGGGAAGGATGTCTATGAGTTTGTAAGTCTGAGAGACAGTTTCTCTTCCATTGCAATTGCTACTTTTTCCTCTAACATTGAATTATCTGAAGCAAGCCTCTATTGTAGGTTAAATCTGCTGGGAGGTTCAAGGAAACAAAACGCACCGATGGGATTTCTACGTCGGACATTATAATGAGGATTGTAAAAGATTATAACCAGTACGTGATGCGTAACTTGGATCGTGGGTATTCCAGAAAAGAGCTTGGTGTTAGCTTTGTGAAGGCAGGATTTTTAGTTAAATTTGCTTTATTAGTTGATTTGAGTTTCTGACTACATAATTTTGTTTAGTGAATTCTATTTTAGAGTTTACTTCTTTGCTGATATCTTTTCTTGGTGAACTTATTCTGATTTGGTTCATGTACACAGGAAAAGCGACTGAGGGTGAACATGAGATTGAAGAAACTACAAGAGAAAGTGAAGGAACATCAAGAAAAAGTGGGGGAGAAGGTATGTTGATGCTTGTGCCTATAACATGATACTGCTGTTTATTACTTATAAAAAAAAAATAAAAAAGTGATACTGCTGTTTATTTATATACGATGTTATGGAAGATTCTATAAGGACTTGTTTTGGTTACATAGAATGGTGATTATGTTATAACTCTCTGTCCCCCTTGTTTTTTGTCTCACGTGATGGATTGTTTCTTCTAGGTACTTTTGGCGTTGCCATTTACATAAGATTTTCAACTTTAGTTGTACAAATACCAGGAGCATGTGTGGGAAATTAACTTGGCTTGTACTTGATTTTATAGATTCCCTTAAAATATATCTTTACTTCCAATAACATAATTAGTCCCATAACATCATTAATCCCTCATTGCATTTCTTGATATTTTGTACTCATCGAAAATCTTCCTGAGAGAGAGATAAAATGTTGTGGTCCCCAGCTTCTAATCATAGATTTGAAGTGAAGAGCTGTTAAAATATATTAGTTTGGTTAGTCTTCCCTTTTTCCATGGAAGAGCATTGGGAAGTTGAAGGCTCCACCTCGTATTGCTTTTTTCACTTGGACGGTAGCTTTGGGTAAAATACTTACAATCGATAACCTTAGGAGGCGGGGTCTTACCTTGGTTAATTGGTGTTGTCTTTGCAAGAAAAGCGAGGAGACCGTTACTTCCTCATCCATTGCGAGTTTACTAGTGAGATATGGCATTTGGTTCTCACCTTCTTCGGAGTCTTATGGGTCATGTCTAGCAATGTTGTTGAGCTTCTTCAATGTTGGAAGACCCAAGGGCAAGGACAATCCAACGAGGCCATATGGAAAGTCATCCCTACTTTACTAATGCAGAGCATTTGGAGAGAAAGAAATCGATGTCTTTTCGAGGACCGCGAGTCTAATGTGCTTCAGCTAAAATCCTTTTTCTTGAGTGCCCTCTTAGATTGGGTTGCATCTTTTGTTCCTAATTTCTCTTCCTCTAATCTTGTAGATCTTGTGAACTATTTAGATTTTCGACCACAATAGGGTGGTTGCTTCTCTTGTATACTTTTCGTGTACGTGAGATTTTCTCTAAATAAATTATTATTCATTGAAAAAAAATCATTAATGTATTCCCTGCGAAGTTCAATTTTATCTGCGATGTTTATATTTTAATTAGAGTTTCAATTCTCGGAGTTTTTGGAGTTCCATTGTTTCAAGTATAATTATGGAACTTTATTATTTATTATTTTGTTCTCAAAAGTATGGAGCTCTTTCACTTAGATTTGTTTTTGTTTTTGATAAGTAAATCAATCTCATTAGAAAGCTCAAAGAGGCACAACTCAAATGCATAGAAAGTATACAAGACAGACTTCCAATTAGCTCTTTCACCGATCTCTCATAGAAGACTAGATTTGTGAATTCAACTACTTATTTGAAAAAGGAAAAGATTAGAAAGAACATGATTAAACCCTACCTTCTTTTTATTTTTTTATTTTTATTATTATTATTATTAACTTTTTTTTTTTTTTTTTTAATAAGTAATCGAATTCACCATGTTTTCACTCCACAAAGCCCTTAGAATTCAGCCACATATTTTCAAACTTAAAATACCTACTACCCCTATCCGACACATCACAATCCTACGTCAATGGAAAATGATCCGAGAGGATTCTAAGGATTTTCCTCTGGGAGACATTAGGAAATCGTTTTTCCTATTCCGGAGATAAAAGAAACCTATTAATTCTAGACCATGACTGAGAATCAAGATTTTTCGACCAAGTAAAATTCCCACCTACAATAGAGATGCCCATGAGGCCCTGATAAAAAATGAATTCTGAAAAGTCCAACATAGTTTGATGACTGTCTAGGATCACTTTGATCTTTCACCCAGATACCGAAGAGCATTAAAATCACCCCCATTACACCACCTCACCTCACACCAACTCATAAGGCCAACCAACGCGTCCCAGAGACATTTCCTGTCAACATCAACATTTGAATTACATACTCGCAAACGCCCATTCAAAATTATTTATAACACTTTTGGAAGAACACACTACCGAAAAATTCTCCACACAATCCTCCATCTTCTCCGCCACCCGCATATCCCACATCAACAAAATCCCTCATAAACTACGAATCACCTTCCTAGAAATATACTCCAATTTTGTCTCTTGTAAACAAAATAATATCCGCCTTCCAATCTCTAAAAAGACCACTTATCCTTAACCTTTTCTCCCTCTCACATTCCATGATACATCTCAGGTTTCATAAGGAACAATCAGAATCCCTCCCCTATCCTTTCCCTCTATTAGAGCGACCTCACCTTTATGTCATAATTAGCAACCAATCTCTTTAATTCACAGTTGCCTCTGTTAGCTGACTTGGAACAATAAACTGGAAGACTAGTCGAACAGCCATCAATTGATCCTCAAAACCCTCACATGACAGCCCAACTATATGACAGAAAATTTTCACCCTCTCAGCTGCCAACTCACTGTTCTGCAACTACAGCAAATGGATGGACAGTCAACGGCCCACTTCCCTTAACCTCCTCACCATAATAAGTTACCACAGCCATAAAATGCTGTTTCGCATCCCCACCAGAACAAACCGTTTTCAATCTCATCTTCATTCATTCATTTCTGCATTGAGCTAACACCAAATTTATGTAAGTCAATATTGTCTTCGGGTTGGTTGTTTATGTTTGTATGAAGATGTTATGCATCCTGATGATGCTGATACTGCTATAGTTAGCACTGCCTTGGGCAGTAGTAGTCTTAGTTTTATGCTTGGTATGATTTTAAACCCTGGCCTACCCAACCTAAGCCCACTCCCTAGCACTCAGGCAATTCTCCTTAATGCATTTATAATAACCGTAGGTTGCTTTTTATGCTTGTTCCATACTTAAGTCTTGTCATATTAGCAACAGAGATTCAAGTCTTATTATGTGCAAAGTTGTATAAGATAATCTTACTTTGTTAGGGATTTTAGGTGGTGCATTTTTACTCCCTCTAAGGGTTTAAGAGAATTTTTGTGTTAAATAGAAAAGATAGATAAGGGAAAAAAATTTAAAATGATTTTGACACTTATTATCCACAAGACTTTGGAAATGATAGTGTCTCAAACCCAGCTTTCCTGTACAATGATCTGCCTTTCAGATACACTGCTGTTTATACCAATTTTGTTCTTCTTTGTTTTTTCTCCCCGTTTCTCTCTGAATTAACGTGCCTGGTTCTTCTTGCTTGCAAGTGTGGTCAAGGTGAAGGAACAGTCTTTTCACATTGATGTATTTATTTTTTAAGCTGTGCTTGATTGAATACTCATAATTATGATATTGCTTTATTGGTTGTGGTCTCTCTCTCTCTCTCTCTCTCTCTCTCTCTCTCTCTCTCTCTCTCTCTCTCTCTCCAGTATTGGAATCCTATTTTTATTCATTTTTCACACTTTTGGTCCTTTTTCCTCCAAGGATTATATAGAACAATGATGAATGTGATTTCCTGCCTGAATATTTTAGATTCAAACTGTTGCAATGCATCGTAATGAGTGGGTAGAAAATGCTGATCGCTGGGTTGCTGGATTTCTTGAGATGTTCGAAGAAGGTTGCCATAAAATGGTACGGCAATTTATGCATAACTATGTCTAGACATTTATTTTTATGCGTTTAAAAAAGGACAGCTTTCATTCCCAAAATTAGGCTGTATTGAGAATATGCTTGTTATCTACTTATTATATTTGGCATCGTTTCCCACAATTTGGGTGTTTATCAGGGCACTGCCATCAGGGATCGAATTCAAGAGCGGCTTAGGGGTCAGCAGTCTGGAGAATCTAAATATCTACAAAATGGTGACAAGGATGTCGATGACGATGATGAAGAAGAGTATTACGATGATGATAGTTATGAACATTATTATGATGATGAAGAGTATTATGATGATGGGGAAGATAAGAAAGATGAGAAAGAAAAGAAGTAAATGTGCTTTACCATGCTTGCCAACGAAAATCTTGCAGGTAGTAGATACATTACATAGTGTGCCTTGCTACTTGGTCTCTGTGAAGTGCCACACAATAGTAGCGGATGATTAAACGTGGTTTCGTTCTGGCTGCGAAAGAAACTTATATTTATAGTTGAAGCTTCTAATTTCTTGTATTTTTTATTTTCCATTTTAGCGTGGTTGAGATTTCGCAGAACTGTAAATTAGATACATGGAAGTGCTGTTTCTGGTTGGGGAGATTGGCCTTCTTGAAACCTGTGTTTTGTGATTGGTAGTAAGATACATGTAAGCTACGGCACCCACCAAAATGGTTCAAATGAGATCAACTCTTCAATTTCCTTCTCTCTTTCTCCTCATTGTGAGAAACCGAGCAGGAGAGAAGAATAGAAGATGCATATTAGTTTCATCAGCTTTTGGTAAAAGAATTGGCGTCATACGAATAAGTACAAATCCCTCAACCAAAAGTTAGGTTTGATATGGTAGAGAAGCTGTTACATTCGTGGTAGGCCATGTATAATAATACTATAGGAGATTGCCTTGGAAATCCCTTAGGATACGTTTGGTATACGTGAGAGGACCAGAACAAAAGTACAATAAAACAGTAAATAATATAAAGTAAATTATTGTTAAAAATAAACCACAACAAATAATCAACTAAATCAACACAAGGATATTAGTTATGAAATGAAAATTCTTTGAAAACTTCAAAGGTAAAATCATTATAGGACAGCCATACCCAAGAGATCAATCACTTAAGAAGATACAATGTACACGTGCCCAAAAATGTGTTAACCTAAAAACCTAAAAATTAGAAACCCTACTCATACTTACTCTTCATTCATCTTCACTCTTCACAAGGCCGTCCTCTCCTTGAGAGTTTAGAGTTTCTCCTTCACGAATCACGATCTTCTCTCTCAGCCAGTTCACCTGAGTCCCTGACGTCTTGTCGTTGCTGTTGATCAGTGAGCGATTATCAGCTCTCTCTCTCTCTCTCTCTCTCTCTCTCTAACAAGTTTCTTTCACCTATTTGATATTTTTAGTTCAGCTCAACAGTCCCCACGGCCACGGTCCACCGAATCAACTTTGTCTCTCAATATCAAAATCTTAGACTCTCAAGTACTCCAAATCGTAAAACGTTGACATGTTTTAGATCCCATGATGTGTGATTTCGGGCTCTTGCATTTTTCTCAACAACCAAATAGGGTGTAGCTGTCGTGCCTTTGCGTTTTGTGTTGTGTGACCCCTGGATTGGTTGGGGAGGAAACGAGGGAAAATACTTTAATACTTTAATAGGTATTGAAGGGTTTTGGTTGTTTTGTCTCTCTCATAAGTTTTTGATAGCCAAACGGTAGGGGGTGTAAATCCGGCTGGTTATAACCGGCCGGTAACCGGGTACCAATCGGTAATCGGTAACCGGGAAACCAGTTTTGTACCCGGTTGGAAATAACCAGTAACCTGCTCTACCAGAGTGGTTACTGGTTTTAGCATTTATTTATACCTGGTTATAACCGGCAACCGGGTATATAATAATAATAATAATATAATAAAAATATATATATTAAATTTAAAATATTAAAATTACTAAATTAGCCTTGGCCCTTAGGTTTTACATCTGATTCTCATTCTTTTCCATTCAGCTGAATCCGCCTCACTCACGCATTCGTCATTCCGCATCTGTGCCTCAACCGTGCCATCAACGCCATTTGAGGTTCCAAGAGTTGTCAAACTCGAGAACCATTAAAGCCAATACGAGTCCATCAAGTATTTGAACATTTCTCATTCACGCACTGGAAGAAGAAAGTTGTATTGATATTTAGTCGGGCAAAGTCTATTGCATGCCCCCTTCAAAATCACCATTTCTTTTTTCATTAACAAAAGCAAATAAACAAAATGAAAGAGAAATTACATGTATAAAGAGATTTCAAGAAATACAGTACTAGGGCTCCATTATAATGGTGTCCGCTAACATGCGCTGTCGGTGAAAACTCCTGTACTTGTTCTGCAACTTCATAGCCGCTTGAATATGGTCCATTTTGTCGTTGAGAGAGAGGTGAATACCCAAAATAGTCCCAAATTTTTTAAAATTTCATTACCCGGTCCAGATAACCGGGTACCAACCGATAACTGCTAGTTATTACAAACTCGGTTAACTAGCTACTCAGTAACCGGCTCCAAGTTTTCACCCCTACTAAACAGAGCAAAAAGTGATTTGTTTATCTTTTATTTTTGTTATATCTTGTGTTGTTATTGTTGTGCCATAATAATGTGGTGAATATGTGATGATTATGTTATGGTTTTAATAATGATTTGATGAATATGTGATGATTATGTTATGGTTTCATATATATAATACGTTGGATTATATGCTTCATGTATAATATGTTGTATAAATTGTTGATTATTTATATATATATATATATTTTAAAACTTATTGTAGATTCATGGATGGCAATTCAAATTGTGGTGCAAGAAGTAGAACTATTGGTTCTATTGCTTCAGCTTCATCTAGCCCTAGTCTTATAGATCATAATATGCCTCCTATTAATAATGAGAATGTTGAATGTGTAGATAGTGGACCGACAACAACTATTGGTACTCAAATTCCTAGTCCAAGTCTCTCACCAAACACTAAAAAAATATGATAACAAATCAATGGCATGGGATCATTTTATGAAGGTAGAGAGGAGGTGATCCTGAGGATCATAAATCAAAATGCAACTATTGTGGGGTATTGATTAGTTGTCACTCCAGAAGGCAAGGTATTTCATCCATGCTATCATACTTGAGGATTAGGTGCAAGAAATATCTTGATAGTTTTGGTAAATTGGATAAGTCACAATCAAAGTTGAGTTTTGATAATAAGAGGGAAGGACAAGTGGGAGAGGGATATGTCGATAATCTTGTGACTACGAAATACACTACTAAAATAATAAGGGTAGCAATTGCTAAGATGATAATTGTGGATGAGTTACCATTTAGGTTTGTGGAGGGTGAAGGGTTTCAAGATTTCATGAAGACAGTTAAGCATAGGTTTTTCCATTCATTCTTGTTACACTGTGATGAAGGATTGTTTTAAGCTCTTCCTATCTAAGAAGGAACAATTGAGGGCAATGTTCTTGAAAGCTGATGCTTGGGTTTGTCTTACCTCTGATATGTGGACTTTGGTGCAAAATCTTAATTATATGTGTATCACCTCCCATTTTATTGATAGTGATTGAAACTAACAGAAAAGAATTCTAAACTTTTCTCTAGTTCCTAATCACAAAGGAGAGACTATTGGGAAGAAGGTGGAGTCATGTATGCTTGAGTGGGGTATTAATAACATTGTCACCATCGTTGTTGACAATGCTAGTTCCAATTATACTGCTATTGAGTACTTGAAAAGGAGAACAAGAGATAAGATTGGCACCATATTGGAGAATGAGTTTATGCACATGAGGTGTTGTACACATATACTAAATCTTATTGTGAGTGAGGGTTTGAAAGAAGTTAGTGACTCCATTATGAAGATTCGAAATGCGGTAGAATATGTGAAGTCTTCACCTTCAAGATTTGAGAAGTTTAAGGGTTGTGTGGAAAGAGAAAAGCTACTGTTAAATGGTTTGTTGTGTCTTGATGTTCCAACTAGATGGAACTCCATATATAAGATGTTGGTAGCCGCTGAAAAATGTCAAAGTATTTTCCAACTTATGGAATGGACACTTTGTTTTTACGTTGTTTGAGGAAAGGCAAGGGAGAAGGGTTCGAGACCTCTAACTTATATATATATATATATATATATATATATATATATATATATATATATATATATATATATATATATATATATATATAAAATGAGGGTCTAAGACCTCATACTTTTGATGATTGGGACAACATTAGGATTTTTCTCAAGTTTCTCAAGATTTTTTATTATGTAACAATGCGAATTTGGGGTTCTTTGTATGTAACATCTAATGCATACTTTCAAGAAATTTGTGGCATTCAATCACATTTACAAGCGTTTAGTGAGAATGGTGATTATGTATTGAGTGGCATGACAAAAAAAATGAAGTTGAAGTATGACAACTATTGTAGAAATCTTGATAAAGTTAACTTAATGTTGTTTGTTGTGATTGTACTTGATCCACGCACCAAATTGGATGCATTAGATTTTTGGTTCAAATAAGTTCTTAATGTTGAGCAAGCAACTCATATGATTATTAAATTGAGGAACCACATTGACAAATTATAAGATCTCTATGGCAACATTGGTGGGAGTTCATCTTGGGTTCAACTAATAGTGAATCGACTCAATGTACCTCAATCATAATAGATAAAAGTGAGAGTAGTGACCTTTCATTTCACTTCATGAACAAGTTTCAGAAGTACTGAGCTTCTAAAAGTGATGCAGAAAGCAAATCGGAGATAGATCGGTCTTTGTTTAAGGATGTTCAAAAACCAAGTGCTAATTTTAATATTTCAAATTGGTGGAAGGTGAACTCAACAAAATTCCCAAGACTTGCCCAAGTATCACAAGATGTTTTGGCCTTCCCATCACACCGATTGCCTTAGAGTTGGCTTTTAGCACCAGAGGGCGTGTGTTGGACCATTTTCGAAGTTTATTGGCTCTAAGAACAGTTGAAGCATTGATATGTTATCAAAATTGGTTAAAGTCAAAACCCGTAAGTAGTGACAATGGTTATGATTCAGAGTTAGCTGATGATGCTAAAAGTTATAGGCTCGAATCTGGTAATATTTATATCATTCATTTCTTAATTTATTTACTTATTTACAATTTCTATTTATTAATTTGAATTATGATTGCAATTCCATTTTGTTTTATTCTATTTTTCAAAAATAACTTTGAAGAACAACAACATTTTTTTTTAGGATGATTAGTTGAAGGTGCTGCTATAGTGGACATTCTGCTTGATGGCTGATGGCAACTGGTTTTTTGTTAAACAGCTTTTATGGTTGATGCCTTCTGGTTTATTTTTATTGGTTGCTGATTTATCTTTTATTTAACTTTTAAGCTTTATATGTGTGAGACTTTTAAGTTTTATGTGTAGAGTATGCTGAATTGCTAAGCGCTTATGTTTTATATGAGCTGGATCATTAAGTGTTATGTGTGTAGTGTGCTGAAGTTTTAAGTGTATTTGAGAACTTGTAAGTGGTAAGTTATGTTTTGCTGGATTCGAAACTTTTATGTGCTCGATCTTTAAGTGTTATGTGTATAGTGTGATGAAGTTTTAAGTGCATTTGATAACTTGTAAGTAGTAAGTTTTGTTTTGTTGGATTGGAAGCTTTTTACATGTGGATGGTTGGATTTTGAATTTTCACATTAAAGCCCAATTTGAAGCATTAAAGTGCAGTGAATTTAATTTCAATTTGAATCTGATTAAAGCCTAGTTTGAATAATACCATTAAAGCCCAATTTGAATTTGATTTACACAAAAAATTCAATGATATAATGTTTTAGGCCCAACTGAATTTTAATTTCATTGTGCATTCGGGTCCCCGACCCTTCCCACTCCTTCGCACCACTGCCCTGCCTCGCCATACAACGAAAAAATGATTAGCTAGGCGGGTCTCGAGCATGGGTTTTGAAACTCGATGACCCTCGGGGCGGGTTTCAAAAATCCCAAAAACTCGCCACGCCCTGTGTCCACCCCTACTCGATAGGCTCCAGGTCCTCACTGATCAGTATTCTTTATATGAACTCCTTACCGACCCTTCGGTAGACTCCAAACGGTTGAAGGTAGTTTAATGGATGTGGTTTTAAAATTAAAAAACTCCAAGAGAGGGAAAGCTATAATGGCTTTTACACAAATCTTTATTGGCTCAACAATGGTGAAGCTATGAAATCTTCAAAAAAAGGTTCTAGGGCTCAAGCTTAGTCCAGGCTTCACTAATTACAAATGTGACGTCCAATTCTATTTATAGGAAATGAGAAATGTCTCATCCAATGTGTAAAAAGGTTCCATTTTTACTGCAATTTTCCCCACGGTGCAAGGACGACCCAAATTCCCTAAGCACGGTTGCTAGGGTTTCATTGCTAACTCTTATTGTTAGTTTTATCGGCTGCATTCTGTTGACAAAATTACTATTATGTAATGTTGCTGTTTTAACAGAGATGTCGTATATTTCAGAATCTTCACAGTGTTTAGAGTTCATGTCTCTAATATGGAAATAGCCTTATTATGACAAGTTTCAGTGTCACAAGCTTCAAGAAGGCTATTTCAATGTTCCATGAAGATTCTATGCAGATTCCAACTGAGAAAAAGTCGGATCCTATGTTTCCATCCGGACGGCCCAGTTATGCGTTCGGACGCCCATCAGTGTTGAGAAGCTTCTGAACATCTCTAGTGTGCATTCGTCCGGACATCATGACAAAACGTCTGGACGCTCTTCAGAGTTTGGAGAAGATTCCAGTTTTCCATTGCAGACGCGAGTTGGGAAGACAGCCTGCATCCGTCCGGACGACATGGCAACACATTCCGAACACGACCTTAATATGGAAACGCGTGAAGTGTGTTATGGAAAGGTGGTTGCATAGTTGACCGTCCGGATGCTCTATGCTTCCGTCTGGACACGACCTAGAGAAATCAGAGACAAACTCGTTTTAGGTCTTCTAAGCCTATAAATAGAGGCCTCTAAGCATGTAATATTTATAGAATTTAGTATTGAATTCTTTTGTACTTAGATAGGGTGTTTAGGTAGAAATTATAAAGATCTGTTAGCTCTCTAAGGGTTGTCCAGTGTGTGACTTGCTTATGTTGAAGTCTATATTAGGGAGGAGCCCTAAGGTAAAGGAATCCATTGAAGACCCCTTCAAGTAGGTGACTTGGTTGGGAAGCGTTCACATTGGGTTACGTGTCAGAGTGCAAGATACTATTACTGCATATGGGTATGTGAATGTTACTGTCTTATTACTAGCTTTGTCTTCTGAATAGTGAAATTCTTGGGTTTGGTTGCCTCGACGTGGTTTTTCTCTTAACTGAGTTTCCACTTTGTTAAAAAAATATCTGTCTCATTTAAATTCCGCACTTGTGATATTTTGTTACACGTTGTTCACACACACACACACACACACACACACACACACACCGTAAAATAGAAGTCTATTTATTTTTCAATTGGTATCAGAGCAAGGTTCACTAATGTTTGGATTAATTCCTTGAGTGTGATCCATATTTTTGTTGACTTCTTTTATCATGAATTCTTCTATGTTATTTGAAGAGAATTCTGATAATGAGCTTCTTGAGGATTTTCTTAAATTGAGTAAAATTTCTAAAAATTGCGATAAAGAGCTCAAAAAGGTTAAGCAAGAAAAAGAGTCTTTAATCATTAAATTGTCTGAATCACATGCTTTGATTGATTCTTTGAAATATGAGAATACCATGCTATTTAACACTATTGATACACTTAAGAATAAATTAAAAGAATATGAAGATCTCTTGGAAAAATTATCTAGTGAAAATTTAAAAAGCATGCTTAGTATTCATACAAATATTTCTATCAAGCCTGACTTGATTATTGGTGATTTGAGTGCTTCTACTTCACATGCTTCTGATTTTGAATTAGATTCTATTGTTACTAAGTCTGTGATAGTAGATACAGCTTGTTTAGACAATTCTGAAAATTCTTGCTTAATTGGCGGTGAAAAGCCTAAGCCCAAGGAATCAGGAACATAAGGTAAGTTTGTTCCTACTTGTCATAATTGTGGGAAGATTAGTTATATTACACTAAATTGTTATTTATTGAAATCCAACAGGCCTTGGAATAAGCAGGTTGCTCCTAAAAAAGGAAATATTGCGAAACCTTCTTTTGATAAATATGTTCCGCGCCATAGGAGACATTTATCTCAAGAAGGTAAGAACTTTGTTTTGTGTAAGAATGCTAACCTTAAAATTGCAGAGCCTATCAAGAAGCATTTCAGCAAACAAAGATAGCCTACCTGCCATCACTGTGGTGTCACAGGACACATCAGGCCACACTGTCATCAGATCCGGCACAGAAGCCTCGGATCAAGAAGCAAGAGCCAAAGACAGGTAAGTCTAGTTCTAAACCTTTCAAGCCTCATTATGCTTCTCGGCAAAAGCGGCAATACCCTCAAAGGGGTTCTCCCTCATGCCGTCACAGTGGCAAGAATGGCCACACTAGGGCCAAATACTTCAGAAAGAAGCCTCACAAGCCCAAGGAAATTCAGATCTATGAAGGGCTTGTCTACATGATGAAGAATGTCCTAGTCAGTTTGGACAAATTAGACATTGCTTACAACCCTACCTCTCAGGTAAAGAAGGTATGGGTAAGGAAGGATGATTGTGGGAAGATTAGTTATATTACACTAAATTGTTATTTATTGAAATCCAACAGGCCTTGGAATAAGCAGGTTGCTCCTAAAAAGGGAAATATTGCGAAACCTTCTTTTAATAAATATGTCCCGCCCCATAGAAGACATTTATCTTAAGAAGGTAAGAACTTTGTTTTGTGTAAGAATGCTAACCTTAAAATTGTAGAGCCTATCAAGAAGCATTTCAGCAAACAAAGATAGCTTACCTGCTATCACTGTGGTGTCACAGGACACATCAGGAACACTGTCATCAGATCCGGTACAGAAGCCTCGGATCAAGAAGCAAGAGCCAAAGACAGGTAAGTCTAGCTCTAAACCTTCCAAGCCTCATTATGCTTCTCGGCAAAAGCGGCAATACCCTCAAAGAGGTTCTCCCTCATGCCGTTACAGTGGCAAGAATGGCCACACTAGGGCCAAATACTTCAGAAAGAAGCCTCACAAGCCTAAGGAAATTCAGATCTATGAAGGGCTTGTTTACATGATGAAGAATGTCCTAGTCAGTTTGGACAAATTAGACATGGCTTACAACCCTATCTCTCAGGTAAAGAAGGTATGGGTAAGGAAGGATGAGACCATTCATCCCTTGAGAGGGAGTGGACTCATCTAGTAGATGTGTTGTAACACCCCAGTCCTATATTGGGAAAAGATGAATAGCTCACAATCTCACATAGAGTGAGTGGTTTATAAAGATATTCATGGGCGCTAAGTCCCACATTGCCTAGTTACTAGGTGAAACTGGACTTTATAATGGATTCTAGGGAAATTTCAAATTGAGTAGTCCTTTTAGGGTGGTAGCGCAGATGTGGCTATCACTTTTCCTTGGGTCATTACAAATGGTATTAGAGCCACCTAGTAATGGTAGGTCATGTGGTATTGGAGCACCGCATGACGTGGCCCTGACGAGGACGTTAGGGGTTTAAGGGGGGGGAAGTTTATAACACTCCGATCCTATATTGGGAAAAGATGAATAGCTCATATAGAGTGAGTGGGTTATAAAGATACTTATGGGTGCTAAGTCCTACATTGCCTAGTTACTAGGAGAAACTGAGCTTTATAGTAGATTCTAGGGAAGCTTCGAATTGACTAGTCATTTTGGAGTGATAGCGCAGATGTGGCTAACGCTTTTCCTTGGGTCATTACAGGTGCAGTCTCACCATGCCTAGGATTTTGGTTCCTAAATCCTAGTGCATATCAGGTACGTTTGCAATGCATTATTTATCATGTCATATCTTTTTCATGCCTTGCATTCTGTTTGAGGAACCATTTATTCTATCCCCATATTTTTTCTTGTTGTCTTGAGAAACTTCTGCAGATATTTTTTTAGGGATGACAGATAAAGCACGTCGAGCGGCTGCTTTTCTGTCTTGGCATTTCTAAACCTCTATCCCTCAGGATAGGTTTGATTTTACTTCACATGCTAGGACTAGATATTTTTTCTTTTTCTCATAGCATGTTTTTGTTATATATATATATATATAAATGCTAAGTTTCCCTGTGCATCTTAATATTAGATAGTTACTTTTCTCATGCGATGAAAAAATTATGCACTATCTAAAGCTCCCCTAAGGTACATTTTTTTTACTCTCTAATTTTTAGCTTCTGAAAATTCTGATGAGAAAGAATTTTTTTTTTTTTTTGCTAAGATGGTCAAATTGACCAACTTGCTAGTTGAACCTAGAACCCATAAATTTTGGCATTCTTTTTAGGTTGCAGCAGAAGCAATAAATAAAGCATTAAAAAAATCAGAAAATCTGGATTCAAAAGATCCACTGCTGAATGTGCTTAAAAATGTTTTTGAACTTGTCCTTATAGAAATAGTCAGTGACCAATTCATTGCGGGAATAGATGGTCACTAATGGACTAAGTAAAAGAAAAGTGCTGCTTCTTAGGAGGAGTGTATCAGATGAGGGTGACTAGGCCCTAGAAAGATAATGTTTGACTTTTGACTGATCTAACATTGAATTTCACTCTTGTTTAGAAAATTCAGTTGTTGTAAATCATATAAGCAAACATAATGCCTTATTGAGAAAACTTTCACATACACACGCATTACATGAGTTAAGTAATCTATTTAAAATTTTCTATCTCCAGGGAAATTTGTGCTTAATTGAATATTTAACTCTCAATTATATCTTTGCATATTTTTGAAATGCTATTTGATTGCTTTATCAGTTGATTATACATGCGTGTTTTGAAGCCAACTCTAGGGAAAATATTTTTCTGCAAAATTTTCTCTGTTTTTCAGTTTTTCAGTGTGAAGCGTCCGGATGGACTTGGCTTATAGTCCGGACGCAAGTGGCCCTGCCGATTGCTAATCTGGTAGTGGACCGTCCGGACGAGTTGGTAACACGTCTTGACGGGATCCTTACAGGTATTTTCTGCCGCTTTCTTTCTCAGCTAGCCACACATCACTGCATTTTTATTGATTTATCATGTTATGTTGTGTGTTTTTCCCGTGAATTTCTCCCGAGATTTTGGTATTCTCTGCACATCTCTTCTCATTCCATGATGTTCTTTGTGTCTTCCTTTGTTCTTTTATGTTTTTGCGCTTTTTAGAATATTGAAATATTTGTTAATTGGAATATTTTCTCGAGATATTGTGCATGAAAATCCTATTCTGTCTGTGTGTTTGATTAATATTGGATATATCTGGGTCTTTTGGTTTGCTATATTTGCTTGTGTAATTTTTGCATCCAATTGATAGCTTTCATAATACCACATTGATTTTGGAACTAACATGATCTAATCTTTCTTGGTAGTGGTATTTTTAGAAATATTTGTACTTAAATCTTTTTAGGAATATGTCAGCCAGCAGCTTCTAGCACAACATTCGATAGATGGATCATTTGGAAAACAGACTATTGTTGAAGTCGTATGTTCAATTTCCAAAGGTCTCAGGATTTAGATGAGCTTTTCCTCATCGGCTCATTAGAGCCTTCCATAGCACCTTTCTACAGATCTACATCAGTTAGAAGCTCAGTGGTGAATCTTCTTATTTATCTTGCAAACCAGTTGATTAGAGCATGTCAATTTGCGGATAACCAGTTTCAGGCTTTGCAAAATTAAGGAACTGAACATTTTTTAGTCTATGGTACCCGGCTTCAAGAGCTAGAAGCCGAAGTAGCACAAATCCAACTTATTGTACAACTTTCTCTCCGTTACTTGCTTTTAGTGGATCAACAGGATTTGGTACATGGATGATTTTTTTTTCCTCTCTCTATCAGTTGTTTTACAAACTTTTGATTATTTGGGCTACTTGTAGACACTTCTCTATTATCCCTATTATTTTTGGATTTTAGAACTCTTTGACTGTGGTTTTTCTATACTATATTTACCCTTTGTCCTTTTGAGACAAAAATGGGGAGTATTTTTATTTTTGGATCAGGAATTTTTTTTTTAACTAGTAAAGTATTTTTGTCCCAGAATGGCCAAATGGGGAGTTTGTTAGTTTTGTTGGCTACATTTTGTTGACAAAATTACTATTATGTAATTTTGCTATTTTAACAGGAATGCCTTATATTTCAGAATCTTCACAGTATTTAGAGTTTATGTCTCTAATACAGAAAGAGCCTTATTATGACAAGTTTTAGTGTCATAAGCTTCAAAAAGGCTGTTTCAGTGTTCCAGGAAGATTCTGTGCAGATTCCAACTCAGAAAAAGTCAGATCCTATGTTTCCTTTCGGACGGCCCAGTTATGCATCCAGACGCCCATCAGTGTCGAGAAGCTTCTGAACAGCTCCAGTGTGCATCCATCCGAACCTCACAGCAACACGTCCGAACGCTCTTCAGAGTTTGAGAAGATTTCAGTTTTCCTTTGCAGACGCAGATTGGGAAGACAGCCTCTATCTGTTCGGACTACAGGGTAACACCGTCCGGACGCAGTCCTTGATAAGGAAATTACGTGCAGACAATTTGCAACAGTCCGGACTCCAGGGCAACATTGTCCGGACGCAGTCCTTGATAAGGAAATTATGTGCATACAATTTGCAACTGTTTGAACTCTAAAGCAACACCGTCTGGACGCGGCCGCATTATGAAAAGACGACTGTATAGTTGACCGTTCGAATGCTCTTTGCTTCCGTCCGGAAGTGGCCTAGAGAAATCAGAGATAGACTCGTTTTAGGTCTTCTAAGCCTATAAATTGAGGCCTCTAGGCATGCAATATTTACATAACTCAGTATTGATTTTTTTTTTTTTTGTACTTAAAGAGGGTGTTTAGGTAGAAATTGTGAAGATCTGCTAGCTCTCTAAGGGTTGTCCCGTGTGTGACTTGCTCGTATTGAAGTCTATCTCAGGGAGGAGCCTTAAGGTAAATGCCATTGAAGACCCCTTCAAGTAGGTGACTTGGTTGGGAGGCGTTCACTTTGGGTTAAGTATCAGAGTACAAGATACGATAGCTGCATATGGATATGTGAGTGTTACTGTCTTGTTATTAGCTTTGTCTTCTGAATAGTAGAATTCCTGGGTCTGGCTGCCCCGGAATGTTTTTTTCTCTTAATTGAGTTTCTATTTCGTTAATAAAATATCTGTCTCATTTAAATTTCAGGCTTATGATATTTTGTTACACATTGTTCACAGACACACTGTAAAATAGAGGTCTATTTATTTTTCACTTATGAACAACCCATCGGCGTAAACACAAACAGGTGACGCTCCTGGTAACGGAGCTCTTTGGAAGTATTAGTGTAAGTACATCTAGGTGATGGCTTTGGTAACGAAGCTCTCAAGAGTTCAATGGAACAGCCAATGTAAGCATAACTAGGTAACGTATATGGTAACAGAGCTCTTGGATTGAACCTTGAAGTAATTACTCACGAATTCCATAACGACACAAGGTGATGGTCCAAGTAACAATTTGCAATTTACATAAAAAAGACTTAACTTTTTACACCAAATATCTTAGGTGTAGAAAATTTTTACAACCCAAACTTTGATCATTGAATAAGGCCAATTTTTAAGACCTGGCAGTTTTCCTTTTTGGCCATTCAGTGACAAAACTAAAACTCCAAAAAAACAATAATTACAAGTTAACAACAATTTACAACCCTTGCCTAACAAACTACTTCTAGACTTTGATTGATGGAACATGCCATTGTACATGTTCTCTAAAATCATAACAAACTCGTTACGCACATTGAGATTTGGTATTACATCACATTTGACAAATATCAATATAAACCAAACATCCCAATACATGATTTTACAATATCAAAATTGACACTAACAGAAATCAAAATTTCATTCACATTAATTACCATAAGTTAAAGTGTTAATACAACCATAAATCAATGTATCACAATACATACCAAAGTCTAATGTCAATAGATACAAGAGATGCAAAGGAATACATCAAAAGAAATAGAAACTACAAAACTGGTGCACATTAGTAAACTCCCCCACAAAATGGGCACTACCTAGTAGGTATCCCAAACTGCTACATTCTCCCCCTGTTTGTCGCAATGGACAAAGAGAGGATCTCAATGTCGCTTTTGAAGCAAAGTGACTTTGCAACCTGAAACTTTGAACATGTGAAAATAGGATCAAACAAAGTCCAAACGCTTTATGTCAAACAACTATCTTGGAGTCTTCTATCTGGCCTTAACATTTTAGGTCAATCAGAGTCCACTTAGGAGTCAATAACAGACTGAGAAGGTGGCTGGGCTGACAACCAATAGGAGGATGACATGTGGCAGCTCAAGGCTATGCCATATTAGCCCTAGTTGAGGCTGCTACTAGCCAACCCTAGCTAGGCCATGTGGCAGCCTTTTGGCACACAAAGGAAGGGACACGTGTTGCATCCCTATGGTCCAACTTTTTCTATAAATAGGATGCTTCACCATTTGAAAAATCACACCTTCACTTCATTTCTTCATTCTTCCAAAATTCTAGAGAGAGAAGCTCTCAATTTATAGAGGGAGAAAATGAGGTTTTTAATGAGAAAGGCTCATGAATTGTGTTTTTAGAAGCTTTGAAGCATTTTTTTGGAAATCACTCGGCATATTCCTTTTATCCTTAGCTTTCGTAATTTCAAGTTTTTAGCTTCAAATTATGTCATTTAGATCCTAAATGGCTCGCAATAGAGTTTTTGGAGACCGTAAAGTGTTTTTTCAGAAATTGCTCAATATATTCTTTTTAGCCTTAGCTTTCATAATTTCAAGTTTTTAGAGATAGATTATGTCGTTACAATGCCTGAATAGCCCGAAAAACTTTAGGTTACTATTTTAAATAAGGGATAATTGTACCATTGGTCCCTGAAGTTGGCCTTAACATGACAACTTTTCCCTCTGATAAGTTAACGTTTAGGGTACTATCACTAGTCAGTTACAAGTTTATTGGTTTAGAAGAATTACTAGTAACACTTCAAATTAATAAAAAATTAATTAACCTAAATTTAGAGGCATTACAAGTTAGAGGGAGACATGTGTGCTTCGAAATTGCATTACTCGACACTGGATATTTGAGTTAGACATATCTCTTGGTCGCATATTTGCACACAAGTTGGCATTGCTTTTATGTTACCTCATTTTAGAGTTAGACATGTTTGGTTGTGTCCTATGCAGTGTCTGTTTGTGATTGTGTAATTTTTTTTTTTTTTTAAAAAAAAAAAAAATGTTTGGCTGGCTTTTTCTGTCACTTCGTGACAGAAATATGGAGTAGTTTTGGGGAGAATATTTAGTCAAAGGGAGGAGTGACATAGAGGTTGATTCCTTTATTGTCTGATATATTTTTGATTTCCATCAATGTACTTTTGAGATGGATATATTTGTTGTTAGTATGAGATAGAGGTATCTACATATTTGGTTATTTGATTGATATTGGATATCTTTGTTATATCTATATATGTGAATTTATTAGTCAGATATGCTATGTTTTCATTGTTCAGATTTAATAATCCAGATTTGTCTATTTTTATATTTCTTGTTCTTTATACATTTGATGAGTGTGTTCATGTTTCAGGAGAGACAAGTTTTCTTTCAATGAATGAACTTCAACAGATCCTACTTCAAAGGTTTGTCATGGTTGATTTGTATTTCATTATTTTTGAGTTGTAATTGATTTTTGGTTTTTTAGAGAATTTTCAAAGGTGGAGTTTGCTGGATTTTTTGTATTGGTAATTTTAGTGTGAAAACATATTTTGTTGTAAGCATTAGGTTTAGGCTTGAGTTGGGATAGAAATGCGATTGAAAACAAGTACAATATTCATGTGTGGAAGACCTCGGTCAAAGCTCGATCACCTGAGGTGATACAGCTAGCATGTCCCATACTAAAATCTGAGAGGGTTGGTTGATCCCTCGGCCAATGAAAATAGTTTAGTGCATTTTTATTTGAAGCCCTAGTACTCAATCGACCAAGCTTATGACTCAATCGATTGAGCGAAGCTATGGGATTTTAGTATGGAACATGTTGTATTGTCAATCTATCTTTAGATCAATTTTAATTAAAAAGAAAAACAAAATTTAATGGTGAATTGACAATGCCACATCAGCGGATAATAAGGCTGTGTTCAAGTTGAGCCAAGCTTGGGACTGCCGAATTCGACTCAAATACATAACTTGAGAACTCGAACTCGAACTCGGCTTAAGCCAAGTTTTGAAAGTATGTTCGAATTCGGCTAGTTAAGAGCCTAACCAAGTGGCTAGTTAAGAGCCTAACCAAGTTCCAGCCAATGTTAACAACATGAACCTCTAATCGGGCTCGATTGAAATTTTGTAAAATTTTAACTAAAAAAAAAAGTACAATAAACAGAAGCTACCTCACCACCGATTGCTCCCAGTGAGCCGGTGGCAGTAGCCACTTCCTGCTGCCACCGGTTGCTCTCCCTTTTACACCCGTTTCTCTTCTCACACGACAACACATCTGCAACTCACCCCACTGCTCCATGTTCCTCGCACTGCCACAAACCACAAGAGGCGGCCATCGACGGTGAAAAGGAGTAATTAATCTGTTACTGTATCTTGACCAAAAAGGCAACATAGGTCTTTGTTGTATGTGAAAATGAAAGAGGTTATGGTACGTAGACAAGGAACCAACACTGATAGAAGGGCTGAGAATGCCTTGGAATTAGTTGGAAGATTATCGTAGGGTACTACGGTTAATAGGGTTGGACGATGGAGATATATTGAGAGTGTTTAACGGCTGAGATGGTTCTTGGGCAGAGAAAAAACAGAAACGTAACATGTGAAGGACTCTGGGCATTGAGTTTTTTTTTTTGAAAAGACTCTGGGCATTGAGTTTGAGTGCTGTCATTATTCATGAATGTTGACAGCTATGCTTATAGCCTCTAAAGTGTCATAAAAGTTAAAACTCTCTACCCCAGCCATGTGTTGCATCTTCACTCTTCACCCTTAGAATTTATTTGTTCCCGTATTAACCTTGTGTCATAGGGTATGTTTGGCAAGTGCGTGTAAAGAATAGAGCAGTGTTGTTAATTTTAAAATTAATAAAAAGTGATGATGTGATATAAAGTAAAAAAAAATTGTATAGAAAAGTGAAACAGTTTTCTATTATAGTGAATTTTTTTATTTGAATAGTAATAAAAAAATTATTGATGTGATATAAAAAGTAAAAAAAGTGAGAATATTTTGATGTGAATTGTTATTGAAAAATGTAAAAAAATAAAATAAAAATGTGAATAATAATGGCCACTTTGGTACATAGCTTGCCAAACATACCCATAATTGAGGCCGTCCACATGTGCATACATGAGTCATGTACGTTAGGCATAACTTACAAAATAACCTTAGAAAAGAAAAGTAACCTCTTCTATTTATGTACATCCATTAATAAATATACACACACCAATGAGTTACTGATTTGAGTCAAATTCATACGAGCCGTGTTTATGAACTTTATTTAAATTAAGTCAAATTTATATAAGTATGTCTTGTTTAATATTCAAATAGATTGATTATTTAGTTATTATTTATCATTTGAACCGATCCGAATCAACCAACTTAATCGGGTCAAATTGAACAGCTAGGCTTATCTAACACTTTCGTTCCAAAAATAGAATATAAAAAAAGACAAAAGAATATAAAGGAAATTTCCCTGCCAAAATTAATCAGGAGATCACGTGCTGCAATATCATAATTGTAAATTCCAAATGCGGCCAAAAGACTTGGAACAGATGGAGTCACGGGAAGCCACGTACAGATGCAGGAACGTACGTATACGTACTCTGTGTAGGTAAACGAAATTAAAAAGTTCTTAACTCGAAATTCTCGAAGTATATGGGATTTGGTGATATACAACGAGATGAAGGAAACATCTCCCTTGTTATTTTTTGTTACAGAGTGACATACGTCCTGCAAACAACACTATTACCATTACATTATTCTCAACTTTTTTCACTTATACGGAATCACAGATCGATGCAGAAAAAAAAGAGAAAGTAATACGAAGACAAGTGCATGCAATAACTTAAAAAAGAGTAAAGCGGATGGATCGGAGTAGTTTTCTAGGCGGGGCATGTGAACCCTTCAGGTGGAGTCTTGCCACAATCAACGAGGACCTGAAGAGCAATCGGGAGGATGATATTGATATTCAGAAGCTTAACCTTGATGGTGGTGCAAAGGCACACCGCGGCATCCAAGTCCACCAGTCCTTGCAGCACTGGACAGCACGTGTCCTTTGCGCTACTTCCAATCCCTACGTGAACAAGGCCCCCCAACAAGTCCACACATGCGCCTAGCTTTAGTGTGTCAATGGAGCATGTTTGTCCTGCCGGTGGACTTGGTGCTGGCACAACCGGTACCTTAGGTGGCGGAGGAGGGCATGGCGTTTCGGGTGTAGGCGGGTTCGGCACCACCGGTACTGGTGTAGGTGTTGGTGGTTTAGGCACCACTGGTGTAGGTGTTGGTGGCTTGGGCACATAAGGTGGCGGGTAGACAATGGGAGGTGTCACAACAGGCGGTTTAGGCACATAAGGTGGCGGGTAGACAATGGGAGGTGTCACAACCGGCGGTTTAGGCACATAAGGTGGTGGATATACAATAGGAGGCTTAACAATTGGTGGTTTAGGGACATAAGGTGGTGGGTATACAATAGGAGGCTTCACAATTGGTGGTTTAGGGACATAAGGTGGTGGGTATACAATAGGAGGCTTCACAATTGGTGGTTTGGGCACATAAGGTGGAACATGAGGCGGATGGGGTGGTTTGACAGGAACATGTGGTGGTTTGACAGGAACATGTGGTGGATGGGGGGGATTGACAGGAACATATGGTGGATGGGGGGGTTTGACAGGACCATGTGGTGGATGGGGTGGAACAACGTAGGGGGGATGTTTTGGTGGGTTGGGATGAAGGGGTGGGTGTTGTGGAGGAGGGCAGTAGGGCAAAGCAAGAGAAGTAGTGAGGAAAGTGGCCAAGTTTAGTAGGAGAAGTAAGAGATTAGAGAGAGCATGGTTCCCCATCTCTCAACGAGTAAGATTGAGTGAATGAGTGAGGGAATGAATGAGCCTTCATATCATAGTTTTAGTCTTCTTATAGAGATAGAGAGAACAGTCAATTGTCATGTTTTCTTTTTTCTTTTTCTTTTTTAACATGTCCATGCAATTGTCATGGTGAGAACATAATGGGGGTCTTTGTGGCGATAATTGAATTGACTCGAAGGCCTTTTATTTCTTTTGGATTTGCTAATCAAGTTGGGTTGGGTACGACAACATATTATGCAAGAAATTTCAAACATTTAAAGATAAAGGAATCAAGAAAACGCGGTTTGTAGCAGAGGATGTTTTATCACGTAGCGGACTGTAGAGCCCGTGATTGGGGTCATCATGCATGGCCGCAGAAAGCCACATGTGACACTTTCGCTTTCACTTTCACTCACATATATAAATATAATTTCTCTTTCTTCTATATATTAAAAAACTCGTGTGACGACAAACCACCCTGGATTTGATCGATCGGGGAAGGAGACAGCAACCTTTCGCTGAATGCTCTACTCGGCCGACTCAACGCTCTCACCTCTACGTTAGATGTCGGCCACACCTATGGCAAGTACTATATATTATTTAGAAGCATTAATTTCCAAAACAATTGTGTGTACGTAGCACTTGCATTTAGAGCCGTCGGATCGAGTTGGATATTAAATGTTTAAGTTTGATTCGTTTAATTTTATTTTGAACATGAGTCAAGTTCAATCTTATCACGAGGTACTCAATTAACTAATTCATTTTTTTTTATAAAGGAAATATCATGATTGTTTAATTTTCTGTAAATACATACTAATAATTAATTAGTTAAATATTGTTAAAATTTTATTATTTGAGTTAATTAAATAAATTAACTTGAATCTTGAATAATATAATCTCGAGTTTATATGTACGTATATAAATTCATTATGCACATACACAAATTACGTGCGTGCATATACACATACACATATAACCACACATACTCACCGACACATTCATGTACATACAAATCTATAAAACTGATTAAACTCACAACAATAATTCAAGTTATATTTATCATATTACTTACGATGTTCTTTATTGTAAAATAAAAATAATATGAAAAAATAATTGTAAAAATGAAGCTATACAAGTTTATCTGAGCCGAGCCAAGTTTATACGAGTATGTCTCGTTTAATATTCGAACATATTATTGTGTTTATGAACGTCACATTTATTATTCGAACATATTATTGTGTTTATGAACGTCTCATTTATTATTCGAACCGAGACTAAATCGAGTTTAACTGAACCGAACTGAGCCGAGCCGAGTTCACGAGCAGTTGGATTCATCTTACACCCCTACATGCATTTCTAGATTAATGCTATATGCAAGACTCTTATGAGTAACTTCTAAAATAATTAATCACCATTAATTTAATCAAAATCTAATAGTAATTCATCTTAAATTCAATGGTGATTTTTAAAAGTCATGTCACATTTGAGGATAATTATCTCACAATGTCAATATAGTAGTTTCAACCAATCTACGAATTTATTTTTTTTTTAAAAAAAAACAAGAGTAATGTTAGAAATTACATTTTTTTTCCTACAATTATTTCACTATGCTAATGTGGCAGTTCCAACTAACCTTTGGATCCGTCATCGTTAAAATAAAAATAAAAATCTAATAGTTGTTTGGAATTGCCACATCATCATTGTGTAATATTTATGGGTTAAAAATGTGGTATTTATCATTATTCTTTATCATTTTTCTTTTAATAATGATTAATTTAAATGTTAGTTAGAACTGTCACGTTAACATTGTGGGATAAAATATAATTTCTAGCCTAACTCAACTTACATTTCTTCTTAGAATAGGGATCCAAAGCAACTAGCTGCCCAATTTTTTTAAAATTTGAGCAACTAATTAGTGTGGATCCCTATCCACAAGAAAGACCCAAAATCACATCTTAATTATACACAAATTACAAGTTCTATAAATTGACAAATCAACACCCAAGCTAGTCACCGAATAGATTGATCGATGGTGCCAAAGTACAACAAAACAAAAGATGTGAGTAGCCACTATCTCAATATATTCAAGTTCATCGTATTGAGTAGGCTAACCCTTAAAATATTAGGCATGCACACTCTTATTTCATAGTGTCTTTTTCTTGGCTTCCTTAACTATCATACAGCTGATTGGTAGGCTAACCCTTCTTCTCCTCAAATCCATTTCTTTCAAAGAGTACTTGAATTAAAATTTTTCCTATAAAAAATCATCTGGGTACGTGGGCAAAATCCCTGACGATTGACTTCACTTGAAGAAATAGATTGATCTCAACCCAACAAGGTCAATTACGTACTCTCATTTATTTATTTTTTATTTTTTATTTTTATCTTATCTTTGACTATCAGGTAACCGACATCCCAACCCTTATAGTTACTATAAAGGTCCTCTTTTAAGATTAGGGTTTGGACTGAAGTTTCTCACAATTTTTTTAAAAAAATCAGACCATTCATATATTCAAAATGAACAATCTGAATTTAGCCACCTAAGTTACAAAATAATAAAAAAACAAAAAGTATTAAAAAAAAAGGTTCATGGGTAGTGGAACCACCCTATATAAGTTAAGGGTGTAATCCCGGAGTCGGTTACCGGTTATTGGCCAATAACTGAGAACCGGCTTCGGGTTCCTTGGTAGGGCTGAGCAAAAATGCGTCCAACCTAGGGCTGGCAAAACAGGTACCCAACACGACCCGTTTACAACCTGTGTAGACCCACGACCCGTTTAAGTTAGACCCAGACATGACACGAACACGAAAATTTCACGGGTCACCCGACACGACCCGTGAAACCCGTTTAGCATAATGGGTCGCATACACGACCCGTTTGACCCTAACCTAATAATCTAAGCTAAACAATGTAAACATCCACGACCACTCAGTTTTTCATTCTTTGAACTCCATATGGTATTATACATACAGATTATAGACCATTAAATTGGGAACTAAAATATGATTTACAAGTTATTTCGCTCGGATACCCATTTCTCAATTCATTCAATCAATTTTAGATTTGTCCATAGATTTAGCAAAGCCAAGAAAGCTAATAAAGAAAAGTTGACGAATTTCGAGCACATACTGTACGCCCTTGGCAGACTCGTCATCTAAATCAACCACCACATGGCAGAAAAAAAAAATAAAAAATAAAAAATAAAATTGATGGGTTTTGGCCATTGGGGGTGGTTCAGGGCCAAGGAGGTTGTTCCGCCACCCCCATACCAATTTGAGGGTTTGCCCATGGGGTGTCCAAACCACCCCATGAGCTACGGGGGTGGCCAAAACCCATCAAAAAAATTTGAGCGTATGCCACTCCCAAGAGCCAAAACCTATCATTTTTTTTTTTTTGGTGGTTTGGCCACCCCAGAGCTACCCCTCTTTTTTTTTTTTTTTTTTTTTTTTTTTTTTTTTTTTTCAATTTTTTTCAATTAAATTTTAAAGATTTTTTTTTTAATTTTTTTTATATAGTGCCACGTGTCAACAGCTGTGGTTGACACGTGGCGGACCATTAAAATTTGGATGGAAAATGTAACAGAGGTACCAAACGGATTTTTACCCCTAACTCAGGTATCACCTATGAATTAACAAAAGAAAACTCAGGTACTAAATTTAAAAAAAGATTAAAAATCAGATACCGATAGGGTATTTAACCCTAAATAATATAATCTTGAGCTTATATGTATGTATATAAATTTATTATGCACTTACACAAATTATGTGCATGCGTACACACACATAAAACTACACATATTCACAAAGACGCTCTTGTACATACAAATCTATAAAACTAAACTCACAAACACACTCATATTCACGAGAGGGAAAAACTAAAAAAACATCACTTACACACTCCATACACACCCACCCTCTCACGTGGGGTGGGACTCACACATGTGGGTCCCACCCCATAGAGAGGGTGGGTGTGTATTGAGTGTGTAAGTGGTGTTTTTGTAACACCCCTCTTCACGAGAACTCACGTACAGCTGCAGAAACGTACGTACTCTGTGTAAGTAAACGAAATTAAAAAGTTGTTAATTCGAAATTCTTGAATTATATGGATTTGATGATGTATATACAACGATGTAAAGGAAACATCTCACTTGTTATTTTGTTGCAAAGTGACATAGGTCCTTTAAACAACACTATTACCATTACATTATTCTCAACTTTTTTAACTTATACGAAATCACCAAATTATTTTAGATTGATGCAGAGAAAAAGAAAAAGAAATACCAAAATAAGTGCATGCAGTAACTTACAAAAGAGGAAAGCGGATGGAGTAGTTTTCTAGGCAGGACATTTGAACCCTTCAGGTGGAGTCTTGCCACAATCAACGAGGACCTGAAGAGCAATCGGGATGATGATATTGATATTCAGAAGCTTAGCCTTGATGGTGGTGCAAAGGCACACCGCGGCATCCAAGTCTGCTAGTCCTTGCAGCACTGGACAACACGTGTCCTTTGCGCTACTTCCAATCCCTATGTGAACAAGGCCTCCCAACAAGTCCACACATGCGCCTAGCTTTAGTGTGTCAATGGAGCATGTTTGTTCTGCCGGTGGACTTGGCTTTGGCTTTGGCTCCACAGGCACTGGTGTAGGCGGCTTTGGCTCCACGGGCACTGGTGTAGGCGGCTTTGGCTCCACTGGCACTGGTGTAGGCGGCTTTGGCTCCACGGGCACTGGTGTAGGCGGCTTTGGCTCCACTGGCACTGGTGTAGGCGGCTTTGGCTCCACTGGCACTGGTGTAGGCGGCTTTGGCTCCACGGGCACTGGTGTAGGCGGCTTTGGCTCCACGGGCACTGGTGTAGGCGGCTTTGGCTCCACTGGCACTGGTGTAGGCGGCTTTGGCTCCACGGGCACTGGTGTAGGCGGCTTTGGCTCCACGGGCACTGGTGTTGGTGGCTTTGGCTCCACCGGCACTGGTGTAGGCGGCTTTGGTTCCACCGGCACTGGTGTAGGTGTTGGTGGTTTAGGCACCACTGGTGTAGGAGTTGGTGGCTTGGGCACATAAGGTGGTGGGTAGACAATGGGAGGCTTCACAATTGGTGGTTTGGGCACAAAGGGTGGATAGGGTGGCTTAACATGAGGTGGATGGGGTGGTTTGACAGGAATATGAGGCGGATGAGGCGGAACAACGTGGGGTGGATGTTTTGGTGGCTTGGGATGATGGGGTGGGTATTGTGGAGGAGGGCAGTAGGGTAAAGCAATAGAAGTAGTGAGGAAAGTGGCCAAGTTTAGTAGGAGAGGTAAGAGATTAGAGAGAGCATGGTTCCCCATCTCTCAACGAGTACTGAGTGAATGAGTGAGTGAATGAATGAGCCTCTATATCATGGTTTTAGCCTTCTTATAGAGAGAGAGAGAGAGAGAGAGAGAGAGCAATCAATTGTCATGGTAAGAACATAATGGGGGGTCTTCATGGTGATAGTTGAATTGACTTGAGGCCTGAGGACCTTTTATTTCTTTTGGCACTACAAAAATAGGCAATTCACAATGCGGCTACAGTAATTGAATTTGTGCCATGTCGCTGAAGTGCCACGTGGAGATGAAGGTCACATCCAGAAAATTTTCAGCGACGTAGTCCTTGTTCCCTGTCTGCATTTCCGGACATGGTAAAGTAGACAGGTTCCCACATGGAGAAGTGTTAGATTTTCCTCGTCACCATAGGGTGACGTTCTACATTGAACATGTCGGCATATATATATATATATATGACCCTCATTCATGCGGCTAAAAGTTGTGTTTTTTTTTTTTTTGGGTAGTGTGGATTGCTAATAAGTTGGATGGGGTACGACAATATATTATGTAAGAAATTTCGAACTTCTCAAAATAAAGGAATCAAGAAAACGCGGTTTGTAGCATAGCACGTTTAATCATGTAGCCGACTGTACAGTCCCGCGGAAAGCCACAGGTGACACTTTCACTTTCACTCACCAAAAAACACATACAATTTCTCTTTCAATTCTTGTATACATAAAACAACTCGTGTGATGAGGACAAACCACCCTAGATTTCATCGATCGGGTAAGGAGATAGCAACTTTTCACTAAATGCCCTACTCGGCCGCCGACTCAACACCTCAGCTCTATCGAGAGTTGGCTCGATATATTTTTGGGCCTAAGACGTGAATTTTAAACGAGGCTTTTAAAGAATTTATTTCTTTTTTATTCTATGTGAGAGTTCTAGAGTCTCCTAATAGGAGAGAAAATACACTGTATTTTTGTTGATATTAATTGTTGTATTTTTGGGCCTATAACTATTTATTTTCTATTGAAGTTAAAGAGTCTCCAAAGAAGAGATCTTGCTTCTTTTATTTTTTCAAAACTGTTTCAGATTATGATTTGGCATTTTTTTTTTCTTTTCTTTTCAAACAAACTTGTCTTTGGGGCCTTATTCCACTAAATAAAAAATAAAAAAATTCAGATTATGATTAGGCTTTTTTTTTTGGGCCTTAGGCGACCACCTAACTTGCCTAGTAGATGAGCCAGCATTGGCTCTGCGATAGATGTGGGTCACACCTATGGCAAGTACTATATATGATTTAGAAGCAATTTATTTCCAAGAGTACATGCGTTTCTAGATGAGAAATGGTAGAGCATCTAATGTGATTCATTTTGTGTCTTTTTATGCTGATTTGTCACATTTTTTTAGAAAGAGAAAAGAGGAATAGAGAGAAGTACCGGTTTCAAGCTACAGTTTTTTTTTTTTGGTTTTTTTTTTTTTAATTTAAAAAAAGAGTACAGAAGGACCCTAGAAGGACTACAGTAGATGCTCTAAGATTGATCTTTCTAGATTAATGCTATTTGCAAGACTCTTACGAGTAACTTTTTTAAAAAATAAGCACCATTAATTTAATCAAAATCTAATAATAATTTATTTCAAATTCAATGGTGATTTTAAAAGTCATATCACATTTGTGAATAATTATCTCACAATGTCAATGTTAGTGGTTTCAACCAATCTTTGAATTTATTTAAAAAAAAAAAAAAAAAAAAACCTAAATTTTTATCTCACAATTATCTCAATATTCTAATGTAGCAGTTCCAACTAACCCTAGATCCGTCCTCTTAAAAAAAAAAAAAGAAATCCAATAATTGTTTGAAACTACCACATACGTACATCATCATTGTGGAATATTTATGGGTTAAAAATGTGGTATATAACCTTTTTTTTTTTTTTTTTTTAACAATGATTAATTCAAAGGTTGATTAGAACTGTCACGTAACAATTGTGGGATAAAATGTAGTTTTTAGCCCCGCTCATCTTACATTTCTTCTTAGAATAGGGATCTAAAGCACTAGCTGTCCAATTTTTTAATAATTTGAGCAACTAATTAGGGTGGATCCCTATCCACTAGAAAGACCCAAAATCACATCTTAATTATACCTAAAATACAAGTTCTATAAATTGACAAATCAACCCTAGCTAGTAACGGACACTTACTAGATTGATCGACGGTGCCAAAATTACAACAAAACAAAAGATGTGAGCAGCCACTATCTCCATATGTATATTCAAGTTCATCGTATTGATCGAGTAGGCCAACCCTTAAAATATTAGGCAGTCACAGTACTCTTATTATTTCATAGTGTCTTTTTCTTGGCTTCCTTAACTATCATACTGATTGGTTGGCTAACCCTTCTCCTCCTCAAATCCATTTCTTTCAAAGAGTTGAATTAAAATTTTTACCATAAAAAAATCATCTGGGGGGCCAAAATCCCTGACGATTGACTTCACTTGAAGAAATAGATTGATCTCAACCCAACAAGGTCAATTACTCTCATTTATTTAATTTAGTTTATTTATTTATTTATTTATTTTATCTTATCTTCTACTATCAGGTAATTAACCAACATCCCAACCCTTATAGTAACTATAAAGGTCCTATTTTAAGATTAGGCCAGGGTTTGGACTGAAGTTTCTTGCAATTCAAAATAAAAATAAAAATCAGACCATTCATATATTCAAAATGAACAATAGATCTGAATTTAGCCATCTAAGTAACAAAATAATGAAAAAACAAAAAGTATTTTTTTAAAAAAAGTACTTCAGGGTAGTCGAACCACCCTATAAAGTGTTCATGTAGCGACCCGATATTCACCCTATAAGAATCAAGGGCAAAGACTAGGCTCTTCCACATATCTCTTATGAAATTAGAGATCCAAATCTCGCAGATAAAATATTACCTGAATTTTTATCTTCTTTACATCATCAACAACATTATCTCTGAATACGTAACACAATACAACTAACATAAACATCTACATTTTTAAGGTTTACATTGCACTATTGCCTAACGAATACGCTATTTAAACATGAGTGTCACATGTGACAGTACTATATCCAAAATACACCATAAGTGTTTATAAACAGAACACATGCAATTGTATATGTTATTTTAGAATGTTTAAAGTTACCATGCAACAAATAAAATACTTAATGTTTATAGATTTACCATGAAAGAAAGAATTAATATTTTTATATAGAAATTAGACAAGTGTATGTTAACATTGTTTCCTTTGGAAATAAAAATATTGTTTTCCGAAACCAAGGTGGAAAAGAGTAAGTTATTTTTTTGAAAATACTATTTGCAAACAAAAAATGAAAGGCATTTTTATAACAAAGTTTCCAGGCTCACTTCACACCCTATTTTAGGATTAATGTTTACTTACTAAGCTGTGAACTCACCATTCCACTTGTAAATATTATTTACGGAAGAAGCTCATGAATAAGGGTGCCAATCAGCATAATCAAAGGCAACAATTAATTAGTAATACAAGTTAATGTAAAGAGTTAAGTGTAAGTTATGGGTAATGTTATAGATATGTGTAAATTGTAGGGGTGTACAAACGGAGCGATTATTAACTGTTAATAATCGCTAACCGCATAACCGTATATTCACATAACCATAACGTGATAACCAGATAATCGCTTAGGCCGGCTGCAGTTACCGGTTATAGAGATTTAAAAAACAAATTGGTTAACAATCGGGTAAACGGTAACCGGTTTAGTATATTATATAATATATAATTTGTATATGTATTTGCACAAATCTGCTACGACTTTTGTGTATTTGATTACTCTAACAGGTTTATTAGAAATATGTCATTTGCACAACTCCTATATAATAATTGTACAACTATGCTGATGTGTCCATCATTTTTTTTAAAAAAAAAAAATACTAGACAAATTAATATTATTATACAAAATTATTGCACAGCTAACATATATCTTTTTATTATATGTATTTGATGGAGAACCGGTGCCACGTAGGTCCAAGAGAAGCAGGGAGTCTGTGTTCTACAAGTCTACTCCAACAAAGAGTTGTATTGCAATAGATCTTTATTTATAATTGTTATTTACCTTCTATATCTTTTATTGTCTTTGTTATTTAGTAGAGTCGCAGTCCTACATGAGTTAGTATTTTAAGTCCTATGTTAGTTACTGTTTCAATTCTATGTTATCTAGTATTATGTGGGGGGGGGGGGGGGGGGGGTAATGTTAAGTGTTTCTCTTGTATTATTTTTGCATTCCTAAAAAAATAATGTAGTTTTTAAAATTACTATTGAATTTTGACCGAAAGATAATTTTAAAAGTTACGTTATTTTTGGAGGGACACAAGAGAAATTTCTAGCATTACTTATTCCGTCAGTACCAAAGGAAGGGTTATGACATTTTTAGTAGACTTACCAAAAATATCTAAAAGACTATTTTAGTGACCTAATTTGTTAAAAAAAAAATTGATGGGTGAACGGTACTCACCAATAATAGTGAGAGCTGTTCACTCATCAAAACAATAAAAAACTAATAAAAAATTTCTCTCTTCCTTTATATTTTTTTTTAATTATTTTTTTATTTCTCTCTCATGCATCACATACAAATTAACCTCTCTTTTAGAAAATATTATTTAAATAAAATAATAATAGTGAATAGCTAAAATGGTGAGGCTGTTAGGGGTGCTTGAAAAAAAGTAGATTGCTAAAATTGAGAAAAGAGTGGGTGCTTGAAAAAAGTGGATTGCTAAATATTTGTGTTAGAAAAATCTTCTTTAATTTTTGTAAACCATTTTTTGAGTTTGAATTTCTCAATATTCTTGATCACACTCTTTCTCACAGTTCATTCTCCGCCGCCACCGGAGGTATATAGTCTATATTTTCTTTTCTACTCTTTTTCAGAATTAAAATTAAAAAAGATTGGCAAAAATATAAAAAAGCCTCCTCATTTTAAAATAGTCATGTGAATTTTCAAAGGTGTTAAAGTGACTCATCAAACAATCAAAGTGTGCCAAAAAGATCACTTTTTTATTATGTTCCTATAATACCCTTGACGGGACTTTTTTTATATTTTTCCCTAAAAGATTCTAAGAACTGTTTGGGTATGGGATTTGTGGAAAATAGCTACCGTTGAATATCTCCCTTGTCTTCCCTGTCGAATCATATAAAATTTCTATATTCATTTGATTAATTTTTTTTTTTTTTATTTTTTTATTTTTTATTTTTATTTCCCATTTTCCCCATTAAAACCTAGAAGTTGGATTGCACCAACCAAGACAAGGTACAATAATTTGAGGAAAGAAAGATTAGCAGAGCACTGACATACATACAGAAGAGGAAAAAAAAGGTGGTGATCAAGATTTTCGAAGGGACATGGAAACTGGAAAGGTTATATTCCATGCACTAAAATAATGAGAACAAGAAGACAACTTTTATATATATATTGCAAGAAATATACTGCCGAATTAATTCCTAGTCATGCAAATTAATGGAACCCATCTAAACCAAAGTCTAGTAGCCTCTTTGCAAAATTCTTGAAAGACAAAAGGATTTTGTCTATAAAATCAAGTAATGTCCCCGCTTTATCCTCCATCAATTGTAGACGAAATGGCATTCATCGAAACCTGCCAAAGTATGAATTATTAGCATGAACATGCAATTACACGAAAACATACAATGAGGGAGCTAGTGGGTGGGGGGAGAGTATATTGTTGGTAGGAGTAACGTACACTCGACACACCGGCTGACGTGGTGAGTTTGAACTAGCTTCCATGTCGGTCAATTAAAAAGAAAAAAGAAAAACAAGCAACTCATACATTTATGTATAAATGAGTATGACAATTGAATATGAAGATCAGCATTACTGTGAGGTATTTAAATGGGTTAAGTTAGGGTTGACCTATATATAGTCTTATAACAATGTTTCAATACGACTTAAACTTGATATGCGACATAATGATAGACAATTTTTTACATGACCCGTAAATCCAATATAAATCTAATACAAAATTAGAGAGTTAGGATTGAGGGAGTTTGAATCTTTTAATTAAATGAGTCTGGTTATGGTTGACCTATTTAATCTTGTACGTACACATGTCTCGATACGATCTGAATCAGACACACGAATACGAATTGACACTCCTGCAGCTGAAGAACCAAAAGGGTTGTCCAAAAGAGAGCAAGTAGTATCCAAAATGATTACAAGTGTCATATATGTAAAAGTCCATGGGCCTTATACATTCTCAAAAGACACATTGAGAGAGGAGGGGTGTCTATGACTTATAAAGTGCCCAAGTCATGTATCTCTTAGCGATGTGAGACAGTACTTTTAACACGCCCTCTCACGTGTGGCAACTTTTGGCCAAACACGTGTTCAACATCGAGAGGAAAGACCCATCAATTGTCCAGGGGACTTGCTTTGATATCATATAAAAATTCATGGGTTTTACTCACTCTTAAAAGATGCCTTGAGAAAGCAGGAGTATCTATGACTTATAAAGTGCTCAGGTCATGTATCTATTGGCGATGATGGGGTTACCAGTTACCCCAGGTGAAATCGGTTATCCGGACCGGATAGTGAAAGAAAGAAAAAAAACAACAAAAAAAAAATCAACTCTTCGAGAAGTTACAAGAATAGGGAGTCTAAAACCCAAACCACAAATTAAAAACGTACAACATAATAGAAACAAAATAACAGGAAACAACACTACAAATCAATAGATCTACAAAAATCCAGCTATATATAGAACAGATCTACCAAAAAACCTAACAAAAAAGAACAGATCTACAAAAAAAAAAAAAAAACACAGCAAATAGAACAGATCTACAAAAAAAAAAAAAAACCCACCAAGATTACCCCATAAATCAGCAAACGAACTGATCGGCAGGCTGCAGATCTGTCAACTGATTCGGCTGAAGAAAAAGATTAAGAAGAAATGAAGAAATAAATGCATTGAGCAAAGATTCTGGAAGGAAGAATTAAGAAATCAGGCGAAGGTGCTTAAGTGAGTGAAAAGTAGAGATGGAGGTTAGGGTTTGGCAGAGACGGAGAGAGTACAACGCCATTCTGAGGAGGAATACAAAAAATAATGATTGAAGCTACCTAACCTAAAGAAAAAGCCCATGTAATATATATATATATATACACACACACTCGGAGCCGGTTACTCGGTTATAATCGGGTGTCTTGGAAATTAATAACCGGTTTCTCTGTTTTCCGGTTACCAGGAGCCGGTTTCCCCGCCAATTTTAACCAATCTGGACTTACACCCCTAATATAAGTTTTTAACTACCCCTCATGTTGTTGGGTTAAGTCGGTCACTCCTTAAAAATGTTAGGGGTTGCAACAAACCCCATAGGGTTTTTTTTTTCTTGGGGGGAGGGGGGTGACTACCCTGTGGGTTCAAGGAGGTGGCAAACATGTTAGGAGTAGTGCCCTAAAACCTAATTTATTTGTGTGACATTTTCTTTTCATAAAGAAATTGTTTATTACATGAGATAAATTAGAACATTGGTCATGTAGCGACCCGATAGTCACCCTATATGAATCAAGGGCAAAGACTAGGCTCTTCCACATACCTCCCATAAAATTAGAGATCTAAATCTCACATATAAAATATTACCTGAATTTTTATCTTCTTTAAATTATCAACAACATTATCTCTGAATATATAATATAATAGAACTAACATAAACATCTATATTTTTTAAGGTTTACATTGTACTATTGCCTAACGAATACACTATCTAAACATGAGTGCCACATGTGACAGTATACCCAAAATACATCATAAGTGTTTATAAACGGAACACAATAGTATATGTTGTTTTAGAATGTTTAAAGTTACCATGCAACAAATAAAATACTTAATGTTTATAGATTTACCACGGAAAAAAAGAATGAATATTTTTATATAGAAATTATGACAAAGTGTATGTTAACATTATTTCCTTTGAAAATAAAAATATTGTTTTCCGAAACCAAGGTTTTTGTGAAAGGGACGAAAAGAGTAAGTTATTTTTTTTTGAAAATACTAATTGCAAACAAAAAATGAAAGGCATTTTTATAACAAAGTTTCAAGGCTCACTTCACACCCTACTTTAGGATTAATGTTTACTTACTATGCTGTGAACTCACCATTTCACTTATAAATGTTATTTACAGGAGAAGATGAAGATGGGTGCCAATCAGCATAATCAAAGGCAACAATTAATTAGTAATAAAAGCTAATGTAAAGAGTTAAGTGTAAGTTATGGGTAATATTATAGATGTGTGTAGATTGTAGGGGTGTACAAGCAGAACGGTTATTAACCGTTAATAACCGATAACCGCATAACCATAACTTGATAGCTGGATAATTGCCTAGGCCGGTTGCGGTTACCCGTTTAGTATATTATATAATATATAATTTGTATATGTATTTGCACAAATCTGTTAGGACTTTTGTGTATTTGATTCCTCTAACAGGTTTATTAAAGATATGTTATTTGCACAACTCTTATACAATAATTGCACAATTATGTTGATGTGCTAATCATTATTTTTAAAAATAATAAAAATAAAAATACTGGACAAATTAACATTATTGTACAGGTAATATATCTCTAATTATTATATGTATTTGATGGAGAACCGGTGCCACGTAGGTCCATGAGAAGCAAGGAGTCGTGTTCTACAAGTCTACTCCAAACAAGGATTTGTATTGCAATAGATCTTTATTTATTGTCTATTAGTTGTTATTTACCTTTTATATCTTTTATTGTCTTTGTCGTTTAGTAGAGCCCTAGTCCTACATAAGATAGTATTTTAAGTCCTATGTCCTGTGTTAGTTACTGTTTCAATTCTATGTTATCTAGTATTCTGTCGGAGTAATGATTGGAGTTTATCTTGTATTATTTTTCTATTCTTTAAAAAATAATATGACTTTTAAAATTATTATATAATTTTTGATAAATCACTATTAAATTTTGATCAAATAATAATTTTAAAAGTCATGTCATTTTTGGAAGAATACAAGGGAGACTTCTGACATTACTCATTCCTTCAATATCAAAGAAAGTGTTAGAGCATTTTTTGTACTCACTATTTTGACGAAGCAATTTGTTGAAATGGTCCAAAATGAGTCTATTTTTTTTTATTTTTTATGAGTGAACAATACTCATTAACAATAGTGAGCACTAGCTGTTCACTCATCAAAACAATAAAAAACTATTAAAATTGTCTCTCTCTTTTTTCTTTTTCTTTTTTTTTTTTTTTTATTTTTTATTTCTCTCTCATGTATCACACACAACATCACTTATGAAAAAGATTATTTAAATGAAATAGTAATAGTAGATAGCTAAAATGGTGAGGTTGCTCGGGGTGCTTGAAAAAAGTGAATTGTTAAAATAAAAAGGGATAAATACCCCATTGGTACCTGAGTTTTACGTGTTTTTAAATTTAGTACCTCAGTTTTGTTTAGTATTATAGGTGGTACCTGAATTAAGGGTAAAAACCCATTTGGTACCTCTGTTAGATTTTCCGTCCAAATTTTAACGCCTCGCCACGTGTCAACCGCTGAGGTTGACACGTGGCACTACATAAAAAAAAAATTAAAAATTAAAAATTAAAATCTTTAGAAAATGATTAAAAATAATAAAATTTTAAAAAAAAAAAATTAAAAAAAGAAAAAAGAAGAGGGGTGGCTGAGCCACCCCCCTTGGCCACCATGGGGGTGGCCGGCCACCCCATTTTGGCCAAGGAGGTGGCCCAGCCACCCCCTTGGCCGGTCTGACCGGTCTGGGGTGGCCGAACCACCCCATAGGGGGTGGTTCGGCAACCCCACAGTTGAAAAAAAAAAAAAAAAAAAAATTTTTTGAAGGGTTTTGGCCCTAGGGGGTGGCCGAACCACCCCCGTGGCCCTAGGGGGTGGTTCGGCCACCCGCTAGGGCCAAAACCCATCAAAAAAAAAATTGAGGGTTTGCCCTTGGGGGTGGCCGAACCACCCCCTAGGGCCAAAACCCTTCAAAAAAAAATTGAGGGTTGGCCCTTGGGGGTGGCCGAACCACCCCCTAGGGCCACGGGGGTGGTTCGGCCACCCCCAGTCCGGCCGGTCTGGGGGTGGCCGAACCACCCCCGTGGCCCTAGGGAGTGGTTCGGCCACCCCCTAGGGCCAAAACCCTTCAAATTTTTTTTTTTTTTTTTTTTTTTTTTTTTTTTTTTTCAACTGTGGGGTGGCCGAACCACCCCCTATGGGGTGGTTCGGCCACCCCAGACCGGCCAGACCGGCCAAGGGGGTGGCTGGGCCACCTCCTTGGCCAAAATGGGGATGGCCGGCCACCCCCATGGTGGCCAAGGGGGTGGCTCAGCCACCCCTCTTCTTTTTTCTTTTTTTAATTTTTTTTTAAAATTTTATTATTTTTAATCATTTTCTAAATATTTTAATTTTTAATTTTTAATTTTTTTTTATGTAGTGCCACGTGTCAACCTCAGCGGTTGACACGTGGCGAGGCGTTAAAATTTGGACGGAAAATCTAACAGAGGTACCAAATGGGTTTTTACCCTTAATTCAGGTACCACCTATGATACTAAACAAAACTGAGGTACTAAATTTAAAAACACGTAAAACTCAGGTACCAATGGGGTATTTATCCCAAATAAAAAAAAATGATTTTTGACTATTTTAACTAGTAAAATTTGATTATGCTACTATGAATGCTCTTATAAGTAAGGGTTCGTAGCAATTATTTTGAGTACCGAAGATCAGTAAACACTACTTGTGGTTTGCCTCCATCCCCAATTGAAGTTGTGTGATCTCTCCTATCCGAAACAAGCTAATATTATAAATAAGTTTATGTTATTAGCTGTGGGGTTCCATAAAAAAACATGACCTCTGCCTGAATTTTACAACTCCCCTACCTCTCTTTAGAATTTTATAGAAGTATATACCTCCCTCTTCTCGAAATTTCCACATGGGTTACTCATTTCACCTTACCATATTTGTTACGATTTCTACCTTTTTAATTAATCCACATTTCTTATTAACGAAAATTGAATGTTAAATGTTAGTATATTGCAGTTGTTACAATATTATCATATTTGCGTTAGGAAAATCTTCTTTAATTCTTATAAATTGATTTTTCAGTTTTAATATTGTAAATTATTTTTTGAATTTGAATTTCTCAATATTCTTGAACACACTATTTCTCACAGTTCATCTCCCCCGCCACCGGAGGTATTGGGATGATCATTCGTGTGAGCATTCAAATCCAACTATAAAACTAAACATATCAAAAGTTCCATTGAGCTAAATTAAGCATATGATTTGGTCACTATATATATATATCGCTTTTTTCTTTTTTTCTTTTCTTCTTCTTCTTCTTTTTTTTTTTTTTTTTTATTTTTTTATCAAAAACAATACCGTCGCTGATAACTATGGCCTCGTTTGGTTTGCGAAATGACCATTCTATTAGGAAAATGAATAGCTAATCCTGGGAATAGAATGTGATAGAATGGAATGAATATTTCTATTTTTTTGTTTGGTAATAATTCACACATTTTAATCGGAATTCAAAAAAAATTACTAAAAAAACCCTACATTATGTTATTATTATTATTTGTTTTTTTAAAAAAATCAAACAAAAATAAAATAAAATAAACTGGTGGGTGGCTGCGACCATCCCCGAAGCCTATCGGGGGTGGTCGGCCACCCCCCGACGAGAACTGGGGGTGCCGGCCCCAGTTGCTTTGGGGGTGGTGCGACCATCCCTGGCCCTCCACAGTGGCTTGAGTGGTCGGCCAGCCACTTTGGAGTTTAGTTTTTTTTTTAAACAAAAGATTTGAAAAAAAAATAAAAAATGAGTTTTTTTTTTCTTGAAAAATGTAATCTTTACCCCAATGAATAATTATTCATCTCATTTTTTAGAGGAATATGTATTCCTCTTCGTAAGGAAATAGCTATTCCAATGGGAATATCTATTCCATGGAAAAGACCCATACCAAACTAAAAAATAATTATTCCATTCCATTCCAGAGGTCTATTCTGCAAATCAAACGGGGCCTATATGTTTCGAGAAAATAAAGATATATAGTCTATATTTTCTTTTCTACTCTTTTTCAGGATTAAAATTAAAAGATTGGCAAAAATATAAAAAAAAAAAAACATCTTCAACTAACAATCGATTTTAAAATAGCTCCATGAATTTTTAAAGGTGCTAAAGTGACCCATCAAACAATCAAAGTGTGCTAAAAAGATCACTTTTTATTTATTTATTATATTCCTATAATATCCATTAACCGTGACGGAACTTTTTTTATATTTTTCCCTAAAAGATTCTAAGAGCTGTTTGGGTATAGGATTTGTGGAAAATATCTACCGTTGATTAATATCTCCATGTCTTCCCTGCCGAATCATATAAAATTTCTATATTCATTTGATTAATTTGTTTTGTTTTTATTTCCGATTTTCCCCATTAAAACCTAGAAGTTGGAGTGCACCAACCAATACAAGGTACAATAATTTGAGGAAAGAAAGATTCGCAGTGTCACCGACATACATACATACATACAGAAGAGGGAAAAAAAGGTAGTGATCAAGATTTTCAAAGGGACATGGAAAGGGTATATTCCATGCACTAAAATAATGAGAACAAGAAGACAACTTTTATATATATATATATATATTGCAAGAAATATAGTGCCGAATTCCTAGTCATACAAATTAATGGAACCCATCGAAACCAAAGTCTAGTAGCCTCTTTGCAAAATTCTTGAAAGACAAAAAGATTTTGTCTCTAAAATCAAGTAATGTCCCCACTCTTAATTTCCTCCATCAGTTGTAGACGAAATGGCATTCATCGAAACCTGCCAAAAAATAAATGAATTATTAGCATGAACATGCAATTACATGAAAACACACCATGAGGGAGTGGATGGGGGAAGAGTACTATATTATCGGCAGGAGTAACGCATACTTTTCACTCTAGCTGACGTGGTGATCTGTTTTAAGTAACTTTCGTGTCGATCAATTAAAAAAGAAAAAAAGCCACTTCTAGTATTACTGTGTGGTATTTAATGGCTGCATCTAAGGCTTACAATTTTTTACACGACCCGCAAATATAACACGAAATTAAAAGATTAGAGTTGAGGAGTTTAACTCGTTTAATTAAAAGGGTCGAGTTAGGATTGACCTATGTAGCTAGTCTTATACGACCCATGCTTCAACATGACTCGAACTTAACATACGACATAATGACAGATAATTTTTTATATGACTCGCGAACCAGGCACGAATCTAATACAAAATTAGAGAGTTAATTAGCTAGGGACGAGGAGTTTGAACCTTTAATTAAAAGGGTTGGGTTAGGGTTAACATATATATATATATATATATATATATATATATATATATATATATATATATATATATATAATCTTATACACATGTCTTAACACGATCTGAACCAGACCCACGAACACGAATTGACACTTTGAGCTGCATCTAACTATAGAGCATGATTCTAATTAGGGTTATCCAAAAGAGAGCAAGCTGTATATACTCCATCCACATGAAATTTGATCTCATCACCACTCTGTACAAGAACCAGGACATTTGGTGACAATTTACACGATCGAGTATGACAGGCCATAGGATCCTCAAGTTGCTTAGACAGATATTCACGAAAATGAGAAACTGACAAATCAGATTTATTGTATCCGGCCAGTTACAGAAGATAAAAAAACAAACTAATCTTCGTCCCACATGCTATGCATAATGCATCCTAAAATTGCGTTTGTCGGTGGTGAATGCCCCCACAATCTTGACTTTGTTTACCTAGCCTAGCTTTCTTATTTTTTACTTCCCATTCTGTATTCAATGTGTGCGGCGCCGGCTTCAAAGATTTTAAGGTTTTAAGTGGGTCCTTTTTATTTTTAAATATTTATTTTAATTTTTAGTGTATATTTTTATTACTTCCTGCTCTTTTCGTTTCCAAACACGTAGAAGTCATCTCTATTGTAAGACACTTAGTTTCAACTAATGACATATTTTGTGTTAAATTTCTAATAATTTTTTTTTTTTTTTTTTTTTTTTTTTTTTTTTTTTTATGTATAATTTAATTTGCTCAAAATGAAATTTACTTTATTCTAAATATCGGATTCTATTTATTTTTATTTTTTTTAACAAATAAAACTTAATTATATTATTAAGTCTTAGGCGGCAGCCTAATTGGGTGGGCCGATAAGCGGGCCCGGCCATGAATGTATGATGATGGGACTTACTTGGATCCACTGAGACAAGCATGGCAGTCCCTCCAAAATCACAAGTGCCGCCGCCCTCCTTAGTGCTCTGCCAGTAGCTGTTGAAAGCGTAAGAAGCATGGACCAACAAAGCGTTGGGTCGGTAGCATGACCCATTGGGCTGGATGGACTTGCAGTCCGCACCGGTCCCGCAGGCATAGTCCATGGCTTCTTGAATGATTGGATCAGGCACTGTTGGCTTAGCAACACACCACGCAGGATTTTCTGGCTTCAGCTTGTGGCCTGGGGGTGGTGGTCCTGATGGTGGTGGGTAAACTACAGGGGGTAGAAAGATTGGTGGGCTTGGAGGAAGATTCTTGGGTGGGCTGGGGATGCCACTAGGCGGGCTGCCCTCGTATTCTGGCGGATTTGGGACGTCCAGGGAATATGCAGGTGGGCTCGGCATGCTCAGTGGGCTTGGCCCATCATGAGGTGGGCTGGGGAAGCTACTAGGCGGGCTGCCCTCGTATTCTGGCGCATTTGGGATGTCTGGGGAATGCGTAGGCGGGCTTGGCATGCTACCGGGTAAGCTCGGTGGGCTTTGGAAAGGAAAATCGGGCATTGGCGGTGGTGGGCCGGGTGGTAGTGCATAGCTTATAGGAGATTGTGTGGTTGTGGAAGGTGGTTGTGGAGCACTTACAGAGAATGGAGGAGTATTTCCAGGCAAGGAGGCTGGTGATACTGATTCAAAGGGTGCTAGGGAGAAGGGAGAGCTTATGTCGTACAGTTGAGCATCTGAGAATTTCATCATTTGTCCATAGCTTCTTGCCTCTGCAAAATAACAAATCATAAACATGTAGATAGAAGACATTTCAAATGCCAGTAGTTTAGAGGGTAATAGACATTTAAATGGTTGGCTCGAGTGGTAAGTCACTTGGCTCAATCTGTTGTCTCGTGAAGCATCAGGTCTAAGTTTAATTACTTTTGAGTGCAAACAATTCTTTAGAATATGTTCGTGGACAAAAACCCGAGCTTTACCCGACCCGTGTAAAAGAGATGCTTTGCATGGTACCTCCAAAGGGTAATACTTCAGTGAAGCAAAATTTCCGGAAATCATCCGGAAATTTTGCTTGACAATGGCATTTTTGTACTAGCACTTCCCATCTCGAAAACCTAGTCGGCACGGAGACCCATATACTCTGATTATAAAAGAAACGAAAGAAAAAAAGTTTACCGCATAGAGTGAAGAGGGAGGTGTCGTAGATGGAGATGCACAGCATCAAAATGCTAAGACTCAGGTAAGCCATTGCATGAAAATAAAGCCAATTCAAATCCAACCCAAAACAAATACAACTCCACCCTCTGTAAAAGAAAATACTTGGCGATTGATATAGGCCGCTAAATAGGAAAAGAAGAATGCTAAAAAGTGAAATCATGAAGCTAGAGAAGCTAAAGATGATTCCTTTGTCACTGCTTTAGAGGGTCACATTGCAGCAGATTTGCAAAGATTAAATATGCAAAATAGGATAAAGGTGTGAGACAGTAGAGAGGTTTACAAATGAATTTCTATTTTTTCTCCTTGAATTTTGTTTAGAATATATTCTTGCTTGGAGGATGAGAAAAATGGAGTTTCCTGCAGCACTTTACTTGTTTTCCACTCAAAGAGGCCTCTCAAAGCAGGAATATTAATTAATTATATAATAAGCTAGCTTAATTATCTCATCAATTTATACAACAACCGCAACATATGGGCTTCACGAAATTCCTCCATTTATTATAATCAACAATCAAATCTCCAAAATGGGAAAATAAGGAGCCTTGTGGATGCATGCTACATAGAATAGTAGCACTGATAAGTATGAAGAGTTCATTTACAGAAATCGGCTTTATTTAGGTGTATGTGAATCTTTGATGGTCCTAAATTGTTAAATAAATATGAAGCTTAATTATTAATATTTCAGAACAAAAGAAGAGACCAAGTATTTAATGTTAAACAGCTCATACTCTGATCCATAACGTCACCAAGAAAATTAAACAGCCCTAATGAACGGAACAATAAGGAGGCTTTTTTTTTCTTTTCTTTTCTTTTCTTTGATCCACTTCAATTAACAAAGATCGATCTTTGTAACCTCTTTCCCCATTTGTTTAGGAAAAAAAAAAAAAAAAAGTAACAAAGATCAAATAGTTAAGGTAGTCTCTCGACTTTCACGCCAGCCATATGAAATCTAACTCCTCAAAAATGATCCTGAGCACTTAACAAACATTTTCTATAAAACAATACAGTTTCATAAGTGCTGGAAAGATACAAGCGTAAGTCCACGACTTAGTGAGTAATAATACGCATGATACACATGTATTATATGGTGAACTCGTTTTAAGTTTTAATCACATGCATTCAAGTATTATTTTATTATACAAGATGATGATGTATGCAATATAGATATAATATATGCTTATAAAAAGAGTCATGTCATAGTTCAATTTCAGATGGTCTATCTAGAATATTAACCCCTTCTCGGCAGGGTTGTTGCTGTCATGAAGGACTTGTAATACAACAGTGATGCTCCAAATATGTGCACGTTACTGTCATATATTAGAAGCCCGATTGAGTCCGGCCTCGGGTGGCTCACGCTAATAGCAAAGTCGTAACCGTGACCACCATTCAAGCATAATGTGCCTGTCACAAAACAACTATTAGATCCAAGGTCCATCATAACACATTATAAACATTTAACCATAAAGAACAACCCATATAATAGTAAGCCCATGACAGCTTTTTCTCACAAAACAGTGTACCATGTCATACAATGCAATTTAGTGTTCACCGATTTTACATGCATGCTTTCATAGTATCATAATTTCATTATCTTACCATTAGTCACACATTTTCACAAAATAGAGTTCATAGTAATCAAAATGATATTTCATGTGAATTGTAAACATGCATGTTTTAATACACAAAAAAAAAAAATAGGGGTAATTACCTTCCCCCCATGAACTACAAAAAAATGCGCGATGCCCCCACGAACTACCACTTCGACCAAAAAAGAGCATCAAACTACCATCTTTACTGCTTTGCCCCCTTCCGTCAGAGAATTCCGTTAACTTGGATAGAATATGTCATTTTTTACCGTTAAGTTTGATTTAAAGACCAAAGTGCCCCTACAGTAATTAATAAAAAATATTAAAATTAATATATTAAAAAAAAAAAAAAAAAACTGAACCGCCACCCCTGAGGTGGCCGGGTGGCCTACAAGCCACCCCAGCCTAAGGGGTGGCTGCACGGCCTCCCCAGAACTTGGGGTGGCCACGAGCCACCCCAGAGGTGGCCGGAGCCACCTCTGGGGGTGGCTCGCAGGCCATCCGGCCACCTCAGGGGGTGGCGGCCCTTTTCCTTCAGTTTCTTTTTTTGTTTAAAATGAGGATATTTAGGTAATTTTTGAAATTGAGTTAGGGCATTTAAGTCTTTGCATGAATTAGACTGACGGAAGGGGGCAAAGTATGTAAAGATGGTAGTTTGATACTCTTTTTTGGTCGAGGTGGTAGTTCATGAGGGCAAAATGATATAGGCCGGTAGTTCATGGGGGGAAAAGGTAATTACCCCAAAAAAATAATAACAAGTATCCATGTGAGTTTTACTCACTTGTATTGCACGGCTCCTTCAAAAAGTCTCCTTAAGGCTCCACAACATTGAAATCTGAGAAAAACTATCATCAACCTTAAACCTGAACTAAAGCCGGTTTCAAGTCCTAAACAGCTCAAAATAGGCTTTATACCGGTCAGTCAATTGTTCGGCCAAGAGTGCCGAACGTTCGGCTTTGACATCGTTTGTTCGTCCAGTGAAAGTTGAACGTTCAGTACTTTGGCAGAATCCAAAATCCAAACCTCAAAGCCACAAAACTAGTTCTAAGCAAGTCCTGCGATATTGATATGGTTTCTAACAGAGTCCTAAGCCTTAATAATGCCTCCATGCAGAACTTAGTACGTCAAACATCATCAAAACACTAATCTAGTTATTGAAACCAAAAAATAAGTAGATACACCAAAACCATAAGCTAGGTTAGGGGTGTGCAGATTAACCAATTACTGCCTACCGAACCACAACCGAACCAACATCGACCGCCTACAGACAAAATTCGGTTCGGTAGTCGGTAGAGAATCTTTTAACTGAAAACTGGTCGGTTTGGTAGGCGGCCGATTAAACAGTTAACCGAATTATCGAACCGGCTCAAACCGACAATTAGCTGGCCATTTAACCGAACCGCCTAAATTGAAATGATGTCGTTTTAGTGATAACGAAACGACGTCGTTTCAATTCATATTTTTAAAAAAAAAAATAAAGAAAAAATCAAAACGACGTCGTTTCGTTACACATGAAACGACACCGTTTTATGAGGACTATATATTCATCGCTTTCGTGACCTTGACCTATCCCGGTCCCCGGATCCCCTCTCCATTCCATTTTCTTCGCTACCGCAGCACCTTCTCACGACCCCACTTGTGACCTGCCCTAGTGCCAATGCCGACTGTCATCATCTCCTTGAAGCCTGAAGACTCGATGGAAGACTCGACACAAGCCGCAGACCGCTGCCATCCCCTCCCCTTGGGAAACTGTCTGGTAGCCCTCTCTCTCTCTCTCTCTCTCTCTCCTCTTAGTCCTAGCCTCAGGAGTTAGGCCTTCATGTGGCATTAATAATTTTAATGTATCATTTTTTTTGAAACAGCCAGTTAGCCATTGTAGAGCATGTTAGCAACTGAACAAGAAGCTAGAACCCCAGCAATCTGATCTCCTCAGACTCCTCAGGTATATTATTTCTTAACTCTGTATCTGAGGTTTTATTTGTTCCTTTTTGTTGCTTCTTTCTGTTCAAAAAAAAATTTCATTGTAATATTCTTTAGAACATGCTGAAGTTTATAAGCTTGCTGGTTTCTTCCCCTATCTTATTTTTCTTCACCTTTTATTCATCAAATTAACTCATTTTCATGTCCTATTTCTTATTATTTTACCTATTCCCTTATTGATTATAAAGTTGCAGTGAAGATGAGATGAGATTAACAGTTGGTTCTTTTTCTTCAAATTTGTATGCTATGAGATGGCACCTGAATTGTAATATATGTGTAGCATCTTAAATAATTATTCAATTTTGATTTTGGAGCTCTAACGAAATTGGGTGAAGAGCTTGAGCTTGCCTTTTCCTTTTTCTATGGTTTGGCCTATTGGAGTTTAAATGTTGGTGTTCGTCGGTTGCACTATTTTTTACTAAATGTTGGTTTTTGATTATCTGGTTTTTTGGCTTACTCTTGTTTTGAGAAGTTTTGTTGATTTTGGAAGTTTTTCCTTATCGGCTTTCTGTTTTGGCCGAGTTGGGGTTTGGTTTTGATAGCATGGGTTATTTTGTTTTTATGCCTAAGGTCCTCTCTTTGAAGAGGAGGACAATCTTTGGAATGTTTTTGAGCTTTTCATGGTAGGCAATAAAAACAAAACAATGAAACTATTTAAAAAACTTTGATCAGTGCCCGTTTATATTCTTGTTAAATTCCTTGGTCTTGAATCACTAATCATTGATGTTGTGATGATGTTGTCCTAATATGAAAAGTTTGATCATTATTATTTTCATAATCCAGATGGATGCACCTACACTTACACATATGGTTATTGGTACTGGTACACCTACACCTACACCTACACCTACATTATCAGTAGCTGTATCTTGTTAATCATCTACTCCTATTGATAGTTCAATAGGTATTGACGAAAGCGTTGATGTTGAAAGTGATTCTGATGAGTTGGAGACGGATACACAAGGGATTAGAAGTGCTGGTCGTGGTGGACGAGGTTCAAGGTTCTTGAGCCTTGATTTAGGCTTCCTTCTTGCTTTACATTGATGATGGATTGTGTCAAGTTGTATATGCGGACTAAGGAAACAATGAAGACAAAGTTTTTGAAAACTGGTCAAAGGGTTTGTTTGACCACTGACACATAGATTTCGATTCAAAATATGAATTATATGTACATCACTGGACATTTCATTGATCCTAGTTGGAAATATCATAAAAGAATATTGGCATTTCGCTAAGTGTCGGATCACAAGGGGGGTTAATGATTGCGAAAGAATTGGAGCAATGTTTGGAGGAATGGGGGATTCCAAGGTTATTGACAATATCACTTGACAATGTAAGTGCAAATGATACTGCAGTTGATTGTTTTAAAAAGTGAACTATGACCAATAACGAAGTTATTTGTTGCCATGAGTTTATTCATGTAAGGTGTTGTGAACATATTATCAATCTAATTGTGCACGAGGGATTAAAAGATGTAGATGATTTAATTGTAAGGATCCGAAATATGGTGAAATATGTAAAGAGATCCTCTCAAAGATTGGCCATCTTCAAGTCTTGTGCGGAAATGAAGACAATTGGGCATCATGCTTCATTAGTTCTTGATGTTCCAACTCGATGGAACTCTACTTATATGATGTTGGATGTGGCAGAGAAGTATGAAAGGGCATTTGAACTAATGTTAGATGAAGATTTGAGTTTTGGGAACTAATTGTGTGAAGATGATGGAGGGAGAAGGGGGTTGGGGGTTCCGCTTGAAAAAGATTGGAAAAATGTTAGAAACTTTGCTAAATTTCTGCAAGTGTTTTATGAGGTGACAATTGAGATACCGGGTTCCTTATACTCGACTTCTAACAATTATTTCAATATACTCCAAAATGTTTATAATACTTTGATGGAGTATTGCGAGAGTGATGATGATTTGTTGAGGTCCATGGCGATCAGGATGAAAATGAAATATGACAAGTATTTGGGAGACTTTGAGAAAATTAACCCCTTGTTGTTTGTCGCTTCTGTGCTTGATCCACGTTACAAGATGATCTTTTTAGAATTTTGGTTCAAAAGTAATGTAGGTGAAAAAAATGCAGAGATGATTATCACCAAATTGAAGAATACATTGGAGCAGTTGTATAATCACTATGCTAAGAATGTTAGAGGAAATGGGGACAAGTCAAATGAAGAGTAAAGTTGCGAAAATTCAGCCTCAGTGGGTGCGGGTACTTCTACTAGTACTAGAAGTAAGAAAGATGCTTTAATGGACTTCCATTCATTTCGGGCATCCAAAAATTTGGCATTGTGTCGGACAGAGATAGAAAGATATTTCGCGGAAGATGTTGAGCCACCATGTAAAACTTTTGATGCTTTGATGTGGTGGAAGACAAATTCATTAAAGTTTCCGGTTCTAGCTGAGGTTGCATGAGATGTCTTGGCAATTCCGATTATCACTGTTGCTTCCGAGTCAGCATTTAGCATTGGAGGTCGCGTCATAGATCATTTTCGGAGTTCTTTAGCTCCGAAAACAGTGGAGGCTCTTATATGTACTCAGAATTGGTTGAGATCTTCTTGGGTCAGTGAGCATGATGAGTTACATCTTCCTACTTTTAAAGATGAAGATAGCTACAAGCTTGAGTCAAGTAATATTTGTTAATCATATTTGTTCATTGTTCCAATTATTCGATTGAATTAATTTTTACTAATTCTTTCAAAATTTCCTTGTGGTAGAAATTATGTCTGAATCCATCACATTTGACAATGAGGCTTGAAGGATGTACTTTGTCACGTTGAAAGTAAGTGGTATGTTTTTTCATCTTATTATTTTCTTAACACTTACTTGTTTGTGGTCTAATGGTCTTTTACTCTTTTTTATTGATCACTATATTTATGATATATGTTTTTTGATTTGTTTGATTCTTGAAGGATCAAGGAAGCAATTTGAAAGTCATCACATGTCTATTGGAGGAAGTTTTTATTTCTCTAGTTCTCTTTTGGAGTTTTTGTTGGAGACTTGGAACTGTAATTTTTAGCTTGTTACTATTAAATTATGGTTTTGTAACTTTTGTTTGAAATTATGGAGCTTTTGGAACTGTTAATGTTTGGAATTCTGGAGTTGTTGCCTGTTGGTGGAAACTTAATAAGTTTATACTTATTATTGTGAGTTGGTATTGAGATAGAGATAGAAGATATTATTTTTGTTTGATGTGTGCTATGATGAATCCTGAATTTGATATTCTAATTTACCAGAATATTCAAAGGATTTCTAAGCAAATTCTTTTAGATTGTCTTTCATCAGTTTCAATGTTTCATGCATTTTAATTTTTTTTTTCCTGCATTTTTTAGGATAATACAGATACTACTATTTTTTCATGCTGCTTTTAGTCTTTAGAACATATGTTTTCCTACTTTTTTTTTCTTGTTTTTTAATTTTTTTTTCCCTGTAGGCTGCAACTAGCTAGTAGCTGAACATTAAGTTATTTTTATTTTTATTCAAGTATTAATGTATTATTGAAGAAAAAAGTTGAGTAATCAGTAATTTTGTAATTTATTATAAATGTATGATTGTGGATTTGTGGACTGTGGTTTGCACTCAGCACTGAGTGTCATTTGACTCATTTAGTCATTTTGTAATTTGCACAAAGCACAATTGCACTCACAATTTTTTTTTTTTTTTTCCTGATTTGCTACGGCCAAGTTGTGGTTCCATGTTTTTATGTTATGTTTTCCACTTTTCCAGTTTTTTTCGATATTTTGAATCTTTGATTTTCATTTGAAATTTTGAATGGGCCATTGGCATTGGCTTATGGTAGACCAGTGGTGGTGCTGAGCTAGTGGGCCTGTTGGGCTGCTGGCAAATACTAAAAAATAAGGGCCTTAAAATTATTTTGACCCATTAAAAAATGAAGCCCAAATTAAGAAGGGCCAGAAGGCCCATTTTAAGGCTTAATGTTAACCTAAACCGATTAACCGACCGCCTTAACCGATTGTTAACCGACGCCTTAACCGAATTAACTGAAAATTTTGAAAATATTGCTTGTCGGTTAAATGTCGGCGAATTAACAGACTTAACCGACCAAGTCGGTTAACCGAACCAACTTAGCTGATTTAACCGCTTACCAAACCGCTGTACACCCCTAAGCTAAGTTATGAAAACTAACTAAACAACATAAGAAAAACTAACTAAACAACATAAGAACAACTTAAGAAACAAGTTAGGTTAAGAATGTTACTTCTCTTGAAGATCAAGAACCAAGAGAGCTCCTAAGCTTTGCTATAGAATTCTTCTATGGATTCCAAAGCTTTGCTAACAATATGATTAGGATGACTAAAAATACCTCCAAAAATTACAATGTTTCTCATAAGCCATAAAATTTCTAGCTACTACTGCTAAAGCAGAAAACTCTTCTTCATCCAACTAATCTCGCAACTCTTTCACAATATGAATAAATTCGTCATTCTCTATACTACTTTTTTGTAGTATACTCCCACACATACTCCATGCATCTCTGGTTAATGGACAACGCCATAGGACGTGCCCCGTGGTTTCCACAACTACCCCACAAATAGGACATAATGGATCATCTACCACTTTTCTCTTAATCAAATTGACTTTTGTGGGCAAAGCATTCTTGCAGGCCCTTTACATGAAAACTTTCACTATATTTGGAACCGTCATCTTCCAAATTCTTTTCCAAACAGGACATTGCTGGTTTGTATAAGAGCATTATCATATGTTATTAGATACTAGAATCCTGTCTAAATGATATCCAGTCCTCAGTACTGTGAAGTCTTCGTCCCCTGTACACTTTCATATTTGTTGATCCATACCATTGAAAGAGCTAATAGGAATCTGACGGATTTCTGCCACCTCATTTTCAACAAAAAAAAACTTCATTGATCAGAGGGACATCATTTAGTCCTCGACTTGGGGAATGTACAAGAAAAGTTCGTTGGGTTAGGAAGCCATCTCTGTGAATACTTAACAATGCCACATTTCAAACTCATCTATCACACCAACGGTTAATACAACTTTTTTTTTAAAAAAAAAAAAAATAAATAAATAAAAGATTTGTGACGGAGTGTCAACGTCCACACAGTCTAATATTAATCATTATTAGAAAGGGACAGAAGAGGGTGATCCCACAAAACACAGATACGGACGAAATGCCCTCTTTTTACTGTTTTATCTTTCATATAATATGCGTTGCTCCTACAGAATCACCAAATACAGCCGAATCTTTTCCGCGGGAACGTCACGAAATTTCCACCTATCCTCGTGCGTCCATCCAAATGCAATCCTTGGCTTGGTATTTGTATGTTAACAAAATTCTTTATATATATATATTCCCATAGCTAGCTTGTGGTTCTTGTGCCCACCCTAATCCCATGTGCCTCAGTTTCTAGTGGAAAAAACATCCCAGACATGTGGGCTAGCTGCACTGAGATTTATTTATTTTTTTTTTATTTTTTTTGGTAATTCATGACATTAAAAGGAGAACAGGGTTAATTATAAGGGAACAAAAAATTCTAGAATGGTGGAGTTGTTAATAGGGGACAATTCGTGTTTTCGTGTCGGAGAATGTGTATAAAATTATATATGTCAACTTTAACTTGACTTATTTAATTAAATAGATCAAATTCCTCAAACTCTAACCATTTGATTTTGTATTGAATTTGTGTCGGGTTCACAGGTCATGTCAAAAATTGGCAGGTATTAATTTAGGCTTGACAATTTGGGTTATCGTGTCAGGTTCGGGTCAACCCGCTAACCCGTTTAAGTCAATCCGAACCGGACACACTTAGCTAATCAGGTTGAAACGGGTCAACCTATTTGTTGTAAACTTCTTTTAAAAAAACAGCTCATAAACAGGTTGGAGCGTCATAAACGTGTTATGAACGGGTTGGCGGGGCAACCCACGAGTTGACCTGTTTGACATGTTTATATCCGTGCAATAAACGGGTTGACCCGTTTATGACCCAAACCCGACAAGCGTAAACCTAAACCTTGTAATTTCGTATCGTCTTCGTGTCAGATTCATAGGTCGTGTCAAAAATTGTCAATCCTAGGCATTATGTCGTATGTTTGGTTCAGGTTGTATCAAATTATGCATATAAGACTATATAGGTCAAACATAATCCGATTCATTTAATTAAACGGATCAGATTCCTCAATCATAATCCTTTAATTTTGTGTTGGGTTCGTGTTGGATTCGTAAGTCATATCGAAAATTGTCCACGATAAACCTAAACGAGAGAAACAATGTTGAAAAACTAACATTATATATGAAATGGATCCACATAAATGATTCCAAAAGAACCATAAACAACCCGACTCTCTAAATCTCAAGCACAAGCCAATAAAATGACTACATAAAGCAGTATAGAAGTAATACGAAAACTCCTTCAATTTTGTTTTTATATTTTTGGGAACATTGGCTTTTCAATTTTGTTTTTAAATTTAAAATTGAAGTTTAGACGACCAGGAGATTGTGACACCCACTCTAACACTGACACCATCTACATGCAGATAGTATTAAACTGTGAACCTTCTGTTAGAGAAGATGATGATTTGGAGTTATGTGCACATTAATTTACTTCTGACAATCTTGCACTAATTAATGGAGCTATTTGTGAATCTTTTATCTTTCCAATCAATATTCTACTTTAAGTTTGAATGCTCCATTCTTCTTAATAGATGCTTTATATCTTATGCCCATCACAAGCAATGTACTATTTAATGGAACCGATCAATCGGTAGGTTATCATATTAATTAGTGCTTATTATATTTATGATGCCATGAAAACTTTAGAGCCCATGATAAAGAGGAAGCTTGATGGGACAAGTTGGAATAAAATTTTGGAAAAACAAATAAAAAAATAAAAGGTTGGCTTGGCATCCTCAAGAAAATAAATAAATAAATGAATACCAAGAAGTCATCTTTACAAGCTATGCAACTATTATATTAAACATTTTTCTCACAAACAGGACATAATCATGATTTTTAGTGTAGGGATCTAAACCTATACAAAATAAATAAATGCATGCGATAACTTCACATAAAGGTACCAAAGTATCTGCCGTTTTGATTTAGGAGTACTAAACTTTCAAACGTTTCAAACTATGGTATCCAATTTTTCAAACGTCTTAATTATAAGTACTCCGTTAAGATTTACTGTTAAATCTTGCCAAAACTCCCAAAATACCCCTTCTTTTTTTTTTTTTTCTAGGAAAGAAAATGAACAAGAATTGTTAAGATTTAACGGTAAATTCTAACGGATTACCTTTTATTGATACGTTTGAAAACTTGAATACCCTAGTTTGAGACGTTTGAAAGTTCAGTATCTTTAAATCAAAACGGCCGATATTTCGGTATCTTTACGTGAAGTTATCCCTAAATACATAAATATATATAAAAAGTAGTAGAGTAAAAAATTAAACCATCTAACCACATAAAGGGTATAAAAGTCATTATCTATCCCAGAGGTAGATCAGGCCCTGCTCTCACAGATATGTGATATGCATATATGTGGATCCACTATTATGAGAGCTTTGCAAGTGACGATTAATACATGATACCATTTCTTGCATTTATTTATTTATCTATTAATCTTCAATGAATTTCAGCACCGCTTATTCGATTTTGGATTAAATTGTGTGCACAAATTTCATGTGATGAATAAATGATTCCTTCTATTATTTAATATATTGCGTCTAAACAAATAAAAATAGAAAGAGATAGAGATAGGGGGAATTAATAAGGAGCGCCAGTTAAATAAATGCTTTCCTTTCTACATTTAATTGTAAAAGAATTTCTTTTTTTTTTTTTAAAAATAAAAAAATCTATAAAGCTAAATCTGTCATTTTATAGTATTATGAAACCCTTAAATAGGAAACACATGTTGCTGGCATTCAACGTTAAAACAAAAAGAAGCATAGCAGCAAGTTCCCATATTTTAAGTTATGAACCCAATTAATTAAACATATACATTATTTCAAAAAGATTAAAAAAAAAAAAAAAAAAAAAAAACAAAAAACTAAACAGGTACATTATTAAATGAGAAATGTTATTTTACATTCTTTTAACATACTCAACAAATATAGCATGCTCAATCAATCCTTTAATTTTTATTTTTATTTTCTTTTAATTAAGACTGGTCTAAAGATGGATTAAATATGCTACGTACATCAATTGAGTATGCTGAGAAATTACTTGAAGAATGAAAAATAACATTTCTCTTATTGAAATGGCTAGAAGTATTATATCACTGAACTTAATGAATATTGTGTAATAGAAGAGCTCAAATCACACAAGAGCAAAATAATTCATTATATTTTACAGACTGTGCCACGATTGTCCATACCACTAGCGTAACACATTATGAGAAAATTCATATGGGGTTGTCTCTTCGAATAAATTTTGAATTATCCGGCTACTTTTTTAGACAAATAGGTCTCATATATGTACGCTCTGTCTTATATATATTGCCTTAGCTAATTAAATTGCTAATAATTTTGACAAAAAAATTAATAAAGTGGTCGGGTATATAATCCAATCTTCATAGCTCTCCTCATCCCTTGCCTCCCACCACTCACCTTTTACTTTGCTTATGTCACTTCCTTTATCTTCTTCTTCTTCAATTTTTTCTTTATTATTTAATTTTTGGAAAATTACACTTCCCCTCTTAAAGCTAGCTATCATATGTGTGTCACTTAATTACCATCTCTAAATTTTAATTCAATGCAACCCGAACCTAATTTTGAAGTTTCAGTGACAGTTTGCCAATTCTGTCCAACTGTTAAGTTGGATGGAAAATTATATATATATATATATATATATATATATATATATATATATATATATATATATAAGTAACGCTAGAAGAAAGACTTATATTTTTTTGATGTCTTCCTATAGATTACTATTAGATTTTGATTTAATAGTAATTTTAAAAGACACATAAATTTTATAAGGACATTAGGGAGACACGGATCTTTTTTATAGCATTACTCAAAAATAATACTATCTTATAATTGATACCGGCTAGTCATATTTCCATCCTCGAGGAGCTATTTTAAGGTCAAATTTATTTATTTTTTTTACCATCTAAGGGCGTACACAAAGCCACGTGATAGATAAATTGTTATGTCATTTAAAAATTTTAAATGATATAACATCATATACACCGTTAAATGCACATAAATAAAACTCTAATGATAAAATGACTTCTTTCCTTTCACTTGAAATAGAGATGATTCTGTCCTAGCCTAACCCTCCCAAAATGAGTGTTTTTAGTTGGCCAGGTCTCGTAGTGTCTGCCATACTTATGACACGAGCACAGAGTTTGGGCTAAGTTAGAGTTTGCACAACAAATTTGCCCACTTCGATGGAAAAAGAGGCACTACATTATTTTTCTATTACTAATCTTATTCTTAACACTTATTTATTATATTATTTTATAATTTAATGTAATGTATTTTAAATGACTCTTTATATCAGCTACTTAAAAAAAAAAATGTCACTTATGCTCCGTTTGTTTCAACATAAAATGGTTTCCGTCGTAAAATGGTTTAAGAGAAGTCATTTTTCTGGAAAATATTTTTCGCCGAAAGCATTTTTCGGTGTTTGGCGCGTACAGAAAATCACAAATATTTTTCATATTTTCATTCAATCATATTAACCTATAAAAATTAATTTTTATTCAAAACATATAAATATTAATATAAAATAATATAAAAATCATCGATGACGAGATTGGGTCACTGACCGACAAGATTCTGACCATTTTTACCTGATTCCGGTTAATATAGCCAGAATTCGAGATAAAGGCCGGAATCCGGACAGTTTCGTCGGAATCTGGGATAGTCGGATTCCGGCCAGAGAGGCTGGATTCCGGCCTTCTGGCCGGATCTGGCCAGAGAGGCTGGATCCCAGTAGGGTGGCCGGATCTGGCCAGATCCGTTCGGCTTGCCGGCCGGGAACCGCCCTCTCTGGCCAAGGCCGGATCCCATCCGGCCTCTCCGGCCAGATGGCCGGAATCCGGCCTTTCTGGCCAGATCCGGTCAGATGGTCGGATTCCGGTCAGATTGGTTGCCGAAATCTGGTTGACCGGATTCCGGCGAAGGTGGCCGGATTCCGTCGCCAGATTCCGGCGACATTAACTGGATGTTGTCGGATTCCGATACCGGCAATATTTCAATGGTGGTCGGCTGCTTGAACGTGAAGGTCGACTGTGCCGTTTAAAATAGATTGACCGTGTCTGGCATTTTCGGAAAACGATTTACGTTTTTAAAAAGCGTAAATCATTTTCCGAAATTTACTAAGTATTTTTTGTCAAACAGAAATCATTTTCTGGTTGACTATTATTTTCGCCCCTACCAAACACCGAAAAATACAGAAATCATTTTCCAGAAATCATTTTACACCGAAACAAACGAAACATTAAAATATGTAACATCAACGAATATAAAAAGAGTATGATAAATGAATGAGTAGCACTACTCGTTTGCTATACATGTCGTATAAAATTGGAATGGCTTTTTAAACTTATGATTAAATTAATGATAAATAATATTAAATCTTAATTCAATTGTAATTTGTTTAAAAAAAAAAAAAAAGCAGTGGGCTTGCATCATATGATTACTGTTGCTCATTATTCAGTAGCGTCACGTCCTTTTTCTGGTTGTCCACCAAGAAAATCCTGCTTATGACTCAAATTCATCAGCATTTTTATTTGTTGTACCCTTTGAACCACTTTAACCAAAAATGATATATATATATATATATATATATATATACTACTTCTCTCTCTCTCTCTCTCTCTCTCTCTCTCCCCCTTACATCGAAGCGAATCTCAAATATCCAAGATTCCTAGGTAACCACATGATCACTGTCTAAGAACACTACTACTCCGAAGTCTGATCCTTTTGCTCATATCATATGGACAAACCAATCTTCTCTCTGTTCTTCCTCCTCATCTTCCTACTTCTTGCCTCTCCATCCCATCAACAACATCCAAAGTTAAGCGCCCAAGATCTCAATGCGCTCAAAACCATCAAAGCCTCCCTCACTGACATCTCTGCAGCCTCCGCATTCTTCTCCACCTGGGACTTCGCCTCACCCGATCCCTGCTCTTCCTTTTCCGGCCTCACCTGCTCTCTTATTTCTTCCTCTCTCCGAGTCACCGCTCTCTCTCTCGGCACCGGCCTCTCCGGCTCCCTCGGACTCGCCGGCTCCCTCTCCCCCTCCCTTTCCCAACTCACCCAGTTGACCCAACTCTTCCTCTTCCCCGGCCTCGTCACCGGTCCCATCCCCTCCCAACTCGCCCGGCTCACCACCCTCCGAGTCATCTCCTTAACCAACAACCGCCTCACCGGTCCCGTACCCACTTCTCTCGCTGCTCTAACAAACCTGCACACCCTCGACCTGAGCTACAACCAACTCACCGGGTCAATCCCGCCGCGTCTCACCCAGTTGCCCGGTCTCAAGGTCCTCATTTTGGCGTCCAATTCCCTATCCGGCGAGTTACCGCCCGTCTCGAGTCAGCTGTTACACTTGGACCTGAGGAGGAACAGATTCAACGGGCTGCTGCCGTTACTGCCGTTATCCCTCCGTTACCTGTCCGTTTCGCAGAACGAGATGCGGGGCCCACTCAACGGCTTGGCATCGCTCTCCGAGTTAGTGTACCTGGATCTGAGCATGAACCAGTTCAGTGGGCCCATCCCGGCCCCACTCTTCACGCCGACCCTCTCCCCTCTACTACTGCAACGGAACAATTTGTCCGGTGGGGTCCTCCCCGTGGGCCCGACCAGACCGTCGTACGGCGAGGGTTCGCTCGTGGACTTGAGTCATAACAAGTTAAGCGGAGAGTTATCGACGGTTCTGGTCGGGGTGGAGAATTTGTTCTTGAATAACAACCGTCTCACCGGCAGTGTGCCGGTGGAGTATTTGGAGAGCGTGTCTCGTGGCAGCACCAAGACGTTGTATTTGCAGCACAATTATATAAGCGGGGTCAGTTTGGAACCCGGGGCGGCATTGCCCGACACGGCGTCGCTGTGCCTGTCGTATAACTGCATGGTCCCGCCGTCGGTGGGTCTGACGGCGTGCCCCGCCAGTGCCGGTTCAAGGATCTCGAGGCCGGCGTGGCAGTGCTCGGTGTTCAACAATGGCAGCTCCAAAGGGTGATTATCAATATTTATGAAAAAAAGAAAAAGAAAAAAAAGATTGGATTTTGTTATGGTAAGTGAGTGTTATGTAATATCTTAATATTTTTAACATGAAGAAGAAGAGGGGTGATACATATTTCATATACGTATTTTGTTTGATTTTTTATTTTTATTTTGATTTTTATTAATTTTTGATTTTTGGTGGAGGGAAATATTAAATGATAGTGTGGTGAGGAGTGTGAGGGAATGAATAATTTGATGTTTGTCACGCCCGCAGCAGGTGGTCCACCAGACATGCGTCCTTTCTTTGTTTTTTGTTTGACATGTATCAATGCGTAGCCCATCTAACCGTTTTGAAAGAGGAAAACAACACTTTTGTGTATAATATTTACACAATAAAATAAGACGTACGGGTGAGACTCATACACACACACACGTAAGTTTCACGTTCATGAGTCTCATCAATATAAATTTTGTTGTGCAAATGTTATGCACCAAACACTTTTCTTTAAAAATGACACTTCTCAAATTAACAAGCTAATTTGTAATATCGCGTTATGCTCTAATTGAAGCAATTCTTTGAACTACTAAATATAAATATTGCCTTAATTGCTATGATTGAAGCAATTTCTAATAAGGAGCAAATTAGAAATAACCAAAAAAAAAAAAAAAAAAAAAAATTCTACAAATCAGTTTATAAGGGTATTTTTATCTTTTTGTGGGACAAAATGGGTACATTTGGTAAACATTGATTCAGTGAAAAGTTGAGTAATGTTATTTAACATACGTTTATACAACTTGATGATATAGTATTAAAACCCAGCCATTGAATCAACACTTGTAATAAAAATTAAAATTCATTATTGTCCATCATCCAATTGTATGGAAGTTATATATATGAGTCTACTAACTAAAATTAGGCTTAAAAATTAATAGTCATTTCTAATTTGCTCCTTATGTCTCTTTCATTTAGGGCGGATCTAATGTGTTAAGGTGATATTAAGTGTATATATATATATATATGGTGTGGAGACAAGAGGCGTGGGGCTTAATTGGGTGAAGGGCATTAGGGATGGTGAAGTTGTGGACCATAGAGTGTAGACTATACAAGGGTACTACGTAGTACCTAAGAAACCACCACCACCACTACCTCGAAACAATTAGGAGTAGGGGACCCTATTTTTGACTGCATTGTATTTGCTGCTACAAGTACCTTTGGATCGATCCATCTCACTGGATGAGGGAGATTTTACCATATATCTCCATAACCAATCTTGAATTCAAATGTACCCGCCCAATATGGGAGTCTGACACAATTTTCTTTCTTACAATTTAGAATTAGGGTTTTAACTGATTTGAGCCGAGTCTAGCATCTATTGTTTGAGATCAGCTCGACAAACAAATGTACTAGCTCGAGCTCGAATTGAGCTGAACCATCTTTGGCTGGGCTCAGCTTAGGTTAATTTTACATTGCTCGAGTTCGCACAAAAAAAAAAAAAAAAAAAAAAAAAAAAAACTGGAGAAATAAGGCAAATATAAGCCGTTGTTCACCTTTACACAAAAAATGGTATCATTCATAAAATTGTTCAAGTTTAAACCAAACTAGTTTCACTCACTAGCTCATTTTGTTGTCTGTGAGTCTGTCCAATGTTTTTCTTTCTAAATCTTTTGATAATAGATACAAGTGCACAACCTTCAATGTCAACAAAATCCATAACATGTCCAAAAACGCGGTGGCCGGGGTAGCCTGCGGGCCACCCCAAAGGAATTTAGGCCCCAGCCACCTCTAGGAGTGGCCATGTGCCACCCCCATTGGCTGGAGGTGCCTAGGCCATTCCCAAAGGGGTGGTTGTCCAACCCTTTTTCTCTTATAATTATTTTGAAAAATAATTTTTTAAGTTTTTATTTATTTATATTTTAAATATATCTATATATATATTTTTTTATTATGATTGACATGTGTCGTTATCTTATTCGCATTGACGTGGTGCCTAACTGAATATGCCAAAAATTTTAACGGAATTTGACTCTAGAGAGCGACTTGTAATTTACGCCAACCACAAGGATATCTGAATTAATTCTGGTATTAAAGAGAACGATTTGTACTACCAAGTGGGTTCAGAAGAAATAACATGTTCCAACAAGGGTCAGTTTTATGTAGTCAATTTTTCAATCAAAACTAACCTTTATATAAATACACATTTATTATCCAATATTCACTTTAGCAAGGAAGGAACTCATGAAAAACGAAGAGCATGAGTAAGTGATAGTATGTATAAACATTTCTCTCTCTAACTTTTAAAGAGGGAAGCTCTCATTTTCCCCTTTTCTAAGAGCTCTCCCGTCCTTACTAGACATTCCTCCCTTTGCAAGTATCATCCGAGGAGGACGGAAGCTCAAACTCCTTCGCTCTCCTCCCACCACCTCCCAAGCTCTCCTTATCCCTTCCCTTTCTTTTTTCTCTGTTATTTTTGGGTTTGTGTTCTGAAAGCCAAATTTATTACCACCCGCTTCAACCTTCATTCATGCATTGCCCCCAGCCATCACCTTCGCCGACCTCTTTACCCTCTCCCAAAGCTGCCTCTCACCATGCGTGGCCCTACCTGGCGGCATGCATGGGCTACACACGCCACCACTTATTTTGGCTTTTTGACTATGGAGATTGACATATACATAGGATGTCCTCTAAGCGTTAATCGCAATCAACTTCTTTTATTGGACATGGAAGTAGAGTTTTCCTCAAGTGGGTTTGGTCCAATCAACTTCAATGCTTTCATTTCTGCTGTGACCTTCAAAGTTCCTTGCAACCACGATAAGGTTGCTTTTACCTTCTACATTACCATTTAAGACAACCTCTTTCTTAGCCTACACGCGAAGAAATAATTGAACCTAACCATTTATTCGGTACCATCCTTAGTTTTTTTAATGTTTTTTTGAAGTATTGTCTATTTTGGGATTTTTGTTTTGGATTTCCTACCCCTTCTTGTGTACTTCTCTCTTTAATTAATGCATGCTTGCTTAGAAGAAAAAAAAGAAGTAATAAAGGGCGCACCGTGTGAGCCAATGGGCCTTTCACTATCTCAGAGGAAAGCGAACAACAAATTCGGACAATTATGTCATCTATTTAAGATAAATTACATTTAATTTGAAAGAGTAAAATTGTTATATGACTAGTAAAATACCATACTTGGAGAAGATGAAATTGAGAGAATTTAGTTAAGTCTTGTTTGGTTTACGGAATAGGCCTCTGAAATGGAATGACTATTCATATTTGTGTAGTAGAGATTTATTCCTTAGAATAGTTATTCTCATTAGAATAACTATTTCCTTACAAAAAGGAATACATATTCCTTTAAAAAAAATTAGAGAAATATACTACATTTTTCGAAAAAAAAAAAAAAAAAAAAATGATATCATTACTCAATTTTCAAATAAGACCAAAGAGGATTCTTTTTTTTTTTTTTTTTCCCGAGAAATATTTCTAAAAATAAAATTATTTAAGGAAGAAACTTGATATGTGGGTTATCATGGCACTTGTTGGCACAGAAATAAATAGTTACTAAAGCTTCGACAGGAATAGCAAGAAAAGAAACATCATTATCAAAATTCTCCTCTCATGCTGCTCTGTTTGTGAAGGTTCATGAGACCAGGTTTTAACAAGCTGACCTCATAACCAAACACATGGCATGTGATGCACCTACTGCAACAGATATCACATTGTGGGATCCCAAGCCATCATCCTCTATTAGAAAATTAACTTCGATAGGACATGTCTGTACCTCTGGCAGCCCAGGAACTCCTAATTGAGAATCTTTGGCATTTCCCCACATATACAACTTCCCTTTATCTGTTCAAACAAACAATGCCACTGCACTTATTCCATTATACTACAAAAACCCTTAACCCTGCAATTAGAAACTACAATTTTCTGACCAAAATTCAAAATGAGAAGGAAAAAAAAGAGGCCCTAAACGGGTTGGACTTAGTCTTGCCCATTGTGATTATCCATGAGAGCTTATGAATAATTTTATAGGCAATCTATCAACTAATATTGCAGCATTTACTAATTCTACCTAAATTATGGGGTCTCAATATATGGAGCATGGACACTGAAAGAGGACAGTGATAGACAGGCATGCCAGGACAACAAATCTCTAAAAGAGTTGATATACACGCTCCCACTCCTACACTCCTTGACAAAATCACCATTAGATCTAAAATTCAATAGTGATCCATCCAAAATCTAATGGTCATTTTTATAGCCACGTCAGAGATTGTACACTTGAGAGTGTGAGAGTGTGTATAACATTTTTCACTCTAAAATGTAGGTGCGTGACTGTAACAGTCAATGACTATGTTATTCTTTATATATGTATACACATGTAATATAACAATGCACCAAAACAATAACATTACATGTTAATAGACATAACTGCAAATTGTCAAAGCTTCAAAAGTACATATACATGCCTCTTTTGTCTGTGTCACAAAAGAAACTTTGTTTAATACTTTATTTTCTTTTTTTTGTAAAAAAATATTATATTTTATTTATTTTACTCCATGTTAAAGATTGCCAAAATATCTGTTAGCGTTTAGACTTTTGATACACTAATATTACAAATTTTTGAACATTTACAATTAGAGTATTATTTAACGGTTTATATAAATGACAAAATCTAACAAGTGTTAAAGAAGTCCAAAAATAATTATTCTCTTTTTTCACTCACTTCTCTTGTGGTTTTGGCATCATTCTGTTCTGACCCAATTGGTTTTTAAAATCCACTCACCTCCCTTACGATAAACTGCCATTATTTGTTAAGTTATGAAGGATGATATCTTTAACCTAATTTCAATTTTTTTTTTGAAAAAAAAAAAAAAGAAAAAAGAAAAGAAAAGAAAAGAAAAGAAGTCGTCTGTTAAGCCCTCTCAACCAGCTTTTTACTTCTTTTAATTGTTGGTCTGCTTTCTCTTTTTCCATTAGATTATTTTTTTATCCCTCATTTAAGTTTCTTATATGTTGATTTTATTTTACTTTCAAGTTATCTTAACATTAGACACCAACCTACAACATTGATCAGGATTCATGTGTCTAGGGATTATGCTCAATTCTTTGGTCCAAAACAATTGGGAGAAACCCTGTATAACAACTCAAGAAAAAACGCTAGCCACATCTGCAATATCACCTTAAAAGACCTAGTTAATTTGGTGTTTTCCTATTATCCATTACAAAGTTCAGTTTTCCGTAGTAACTGGGCAATGTGGAACTTAGAACTCATGATCATCTTTATAAATTACCTACTCTACGTGAGCTACTCTTCATTTTTCCAATGTGGGACTGGAGTAATAAACCAGGGAAAAACGCTAGTCAGATCTGTCCTATCACCTCAAAAAGACTAGTCGATTTAAAACTTTCTCTAAAATCACTTTTAAAGTCCAGTTTCACCTAGTAACTAGGCAATGTGGGACTCAACATTCATCTATAAACCACTCACTCTATGTGAGTTATTTATCTCCTCCAAATATGGGACCGGGGTGTTACAAACTCCCCTCCTTAAACTCCTGATGTCCTCATCAGGGTCACGTCATGCAGTACTCCAATACCACATGGCCTGCCGTTACTAGATGGCTCTAATACCATTTGTAACGAACCAGGAAAAAGCGTTAGCCAGATCTACGCTATCACCCCAAAAGGACTAGTCGATTTGAAGCTTTCCTTATAATCACTTATAAAGCTCAGTTTTACCTAACAACTAGGCAATGTGGGACTCAGCACTCATCTATCTCTTATAAACCACTCACTCTATGTGAGTTATTTATCTCCTCCCAATATGAGACCGGGGTGTTACAACTGGAGTGTTACTAACTCCACCCCTTAAACTCCTGGCGTCCTCATCAGGGTTACGTCATGCGATACTCCAGTACCACATGGCCTAGCATTACTAGGTGTTTCTAATACCATTTGTAACGACTCAGGAAAAAGCACTAGCCACATCTATGCTATCACCCTAAAATAACTAGTCAATTTGAAACTTTCCTAGAATCCATTATAAAGCCCAGTTTCACCTAATAACTAAGCAATGTAGAACTTACCACTCATGATTATTTTTATAAAGCCTTCACTCTATGTGGGCTACTTTTCATTTTCCCAATGTAGGACCGAAATGTTACACTCTGAACGTCCTAATAAATCCAAGTTCATCTGCAAAGATAGCAACCAACCCTCTTCTTCTTTACACGACCTATATATGAGTCTAATTTGAAGTGATTGGGATGGGAAGGGGGAAGACAGATTTGGATTTTCACTTTTTGAGTTGGGTTTGGGATTTTGGTAATGCACAATGCCAATTCAATTAGGTTGATTGAGGTAAGGTTGGCTGAGATTCTTGGTCATTTTTGGTCCCACTTTATTGTCGAATCACATAAATAGTGTCTCCTATGTGATTGATTTATTATGTTCATCTTCTCTAGTTGTTTGCTAGGACTGTGCAAGAAAAGCTCAACCAGTCCAACCTGCCCAATGCACAATGTCTACGGATCTCTGTTGGGGTCATGACGTAGGACAGAAGATTTGATAGCAAATCTGATGTAGAAGAATCTGGACAGCAACTTATTTTAGGGTTTAAGACAAGCAGGTAGGATTTTGGTGGGAAAAGACCCGAGAATATTAGGGAGAACAGGGTTTTCAATGGTATATGAAAAGGATAGGATACGAATATGAAATAAAGAGAAACTAAAGATATATGAACAACCAAATCTAGTATTGGTTGGAACTTATACAGAATTGCTGGAAGCTGAAAATAAAAAAATAAAATACAAAAGCAGAACGAGACAAACCTAGGCATTACAATTAGTTTTCCTAAGCATCAACTAGAAAAACCTAGGCATTGCTGGAAAGAGGTCTTTTGATGGCAAAGAGAAATCCATAGGAGAGACAAAATGGGTTTCCTTAGAGCCTGATTTCATTGGTTCTCACAGTTCTCTTTAGATATAGTGATTGACTTAATATAGAACTTGAATATTAATTTAATTCTTCTTTCTCCTCTTTCTTTGGAGGTGTCCTTTATATATATTCCATGCATACTTGGCTTGTATGCATGGAAGTAAGTGAATATGCTATCAAAGAAGTCAAGAGTTGTCTTACCAGTAATAGCTGCTGAAGATGAACCTCCACAAGCAATATAGACAACATGCTCGTTGGATAAAGCCTCAATCAACAGAGGCACTTTTTGATTTTGGATAGAAGAATGACCCAACTGACCATGGCCACCATGGCCCCAAGAAAGCACTTTACCGTCATCTGAGATTATACATCAACAATATGTCACTGACAACTGTATATAAACTCTCACAGACATAAATTTTCTAAAGCAATCATGAGATTTTGCAATCACTTTACCAGTTAGTGCAAGAGAGTGATATCCACCACTAGCTATCTGAATCACGCGAATATCTTCAAGGCTAGGAATTGGTTTTGGTTTCCAACCACCAACCCTGTCGCCTCTTCCAAGCTCATAGTTGGAGTTTGCTGACAGAACCAAAAAATCTCATTTCTCAATGATTGTTGCTCATGGAAATGAAAATATAATGTCAGGCAGTCTTATTCATACAATTTAACTTTTCTCTTTCTTTCTTCTTCTTCTTCTCCCCCCCACCCACTTTAGGGCATGCACTTTTCTATTTATTTGACATGTAATGATAGCCTAGAAAAAATGAATACATGAAAAAAATAAAAAGTCCCAATAGTCAACAAAATTCACAGATACCTTGTTTGTTTGACTAATTCCACCCTATTGTAGGTTGGTGGGTTATTGTAGGAGGCTATGGCTATTCGAGATGCCATGGAAGAGGAGTTCCAGTTTTTTGCGCACCAGAAGTCTAAAGGAAAAAGGGAGCTTCTGAATTTGCATAGCTCCATCAATTATGGTGACGCGAACTATCCCTCTAGGCGTAGGGAAGGCAAGGCACACATGTTGTAGGTTTGTTGTGCCTTGACAGGTAGTGGGTAGTCTTGTTTTTCGTTGGGTTCTTTTGTAACTTGTTTTTGGTTCTTTCGTGTTCTGGGGCCTTGGTGTTGTGGATTTTTGCAAGTTAACGTTGGTTGTTCCTATGTATACTTCATGTGTACTTAGGGGCACCTTACGCTTTCTTTAATAAAGTTCTTCTTGCTTACAAAAAAAGACTAATTCCACCCTATTGTAGCACTCAACTTCATCAATTTTCAAAAAACAAATATTACAATCTGTGCAAGTTAATAAATTCAAAGACTAAAAATCACAAGTTATACCTAGAAAATTAATATATTCTGAGAAAAAGTTGCACTTTGTGAGTTCACTGCATTTACGAGAACAAAAAAAAACCTCCACTAGACTCAAGCCCTATCCCAACCACATGACATCAATACATCAATCAATATAACTCATTCAAGACAACCAAGTATCTAAGGCAATACTGAAGATTGAGAATAATATAAGTAAATGCTTCAAATAAGTAGAGGTGGCATCATTGGAATAAAACATGATAATAGTAAAACACAATGGTAAAAGGAAAAAAGAAAAAAAGATAGAGGTGATTAAAAAAGACAGCTTCTATAAGTTTCACTCAATACACGGTACTAGAGTGTTGATAGAACTACATGGCGGCAGAATGAGATGAGTAAACACCAATGCTGTAAGAAGGCTCTGTTAAGTTCAGAAGTCTGACTCCTGGGAAACAACTATCTGCTATTCTTTATAAAAGTTTTTGTGCCTTTAAGCTAACATTCTGTTAGCTTATTCAGATATTTTAATACATAATTACCATCTGGTTTGCATCAGCTACTAAATTACCAACTTAAATTTTCTCTCATTCACCAACAACTGAAGTTTTCCATACTCAATTCAAATTTGCCATATTTCCTTAAGCAACCTACCATGGGCTATGTTTGTTAAAGGTTTTGAAAACTATTTTTGGATTTTTTATTTGAAAAAGTTTTTGATGTGACAAAAATTGAGAAGTGTCTTTCAGTGCGGTCTACATTTGAAAAGTATTTTTTGTGGGGTCCACAAAAGAAAAAATTGTTTGGTAAAATTTTTGAGAAGTGTCTTCTATTTTCAAAACACATTTTTATAATAATAACAATAAAAAAAAATAAAAAATAAAAAGAAGAAAAAAATTAAAAAAGCCTAACTTCTTATATCCACCTTAAAGGAGGAGGAGTGGTTATGTGGCACCCCTGTGTAAAGAGGAAGTATACAAGAGAAGTCACTTAGGTGGTAGGTGTGAAAAGTTTTCTTAAAAGTCTAGTTTTTTATTTTTTGAAAAGTGTTTTGTGTTTTGAAAAGTGGATCGTTTGTTAAAAGTTTTGAGAAAAGTGCTTTTTTTGTTTTCGAAAACAGAAAATTGTTTTCATAAACTTTAACAATCATAGCCCATCATTTCCTATAATTTTTCACGACTTATTAAGGCTCGAATAATGTTTTGCAGTTCTAATCTAGCCATTTCTACAAAAGGGGAATGATTCTACTCCTTTTCAGTTACCTCGTTACTTTTTCTCGTTTTTGACAAAAATAGAATACAAAAAAATAATAGAATTGTCAAAAAACAAGTCAAAAGGATGAAAATTTAAGGCTGGCATAAAATTTTGTAGTTCGTGTCTAGCCATGACTATGATCAGGGCATGAGATCACTCCTTTTCATTCTTCTATTTCAGTACTTTTACAACGAAAAGGGAGGGAGGGGGATTGGGGGGATAAATAACTATAATAGAAAAGGTCAAAATATGCTAAAAAAAGGACTGATAATTTCTTACCTCCCCAATTCCAAAGTTGTCTCTGCTCTGTCAGCACCATTGTGAAAAAACCCCCACAGGAAACAGCAATCACAGGCATAGGTAATTCTTTTACTTTGGAAGGAATACTGAGTCCGCCTCCTTCGTTTGGGCCCCGTTCAGGACCAAGACCCAATCTGCCATCACCTTCATCTCTACCCCAAGTATAAATTTCCCCTAAATACAATGAAAATATTAAATAGATCTATGAAAAGCTAAATATATAATAGGAAAACCTACCAAAACCTCTTCTAAGTTAAAATTAATGCATCTGCGCCAGAAAAGTGTATGCTTAATGAATAGCATGCCAGTCAGAACTAGTTACACCTCTGAGAAGCTTCATTCTTCTTCATATAACTTTTTAGTCATCACTTCATGAACTTGTAACACCCATCTTCTTGATCATTTTTAGTCCTCACCATCTTCTAGTTTGTTGTTTTCTTCCTCATATTTATTTTGATTGTCATCCTCAAAAAATTTTACATCTATTGTAATATCAATTTCAATTGTCATACAATTATAATTTGTTTTATTCTCCCTTTCTCTTCTTCTAGCATGCATGTATAGCCTAAACATCTTTTTTGCAGGTAAAGGCATGAATAAAGCGGACATCTCCCTAGGTTTTCCTCTTCTAAATTTGTTATTTCCAGTTCATATAACAAAAAGATAGCACAAAGGGAATTTATAATCCATATTCAAAGCATCATCTCTGAATTTTTATTTTCTCTTCTATTGAAACATATATGACATATTTGAAGGAACCTTTTTCATCAATCCAAATTCCAATTGTTCAATTAACTGAAAGAGCATTCCACATTAAACTCAATAAATAAATTAAAATGATAATCCAAATCAGTTTAGGAGACCTAAAATGCATTACTTGAGGGCACGATCGTTCAGACAAGAAATTAATAGACAAGACTTGTACAGTAAAGTGCAACCAAGTCGAGCAATTGAATGACAACAATGATACTACAACTTGCAATAAATAATTGTGAGGCATTATAATATACAACTAAACTGACACATACATAAGTTCCAGATAAATAATAGAAATCAACAGAATTAATTGACTTAGTGCTGTAATTCATTCTTATCCAACTAGATTTCAATGGACTCAATACATAGTTATACAGCTAAGTTCTCAGCAATAAAAACCAGATTTAATTCCCCCTAATATCAAACCAAAACCTCAAAAAACTAAATTAATTTCAATAAAAACATACAAATCCACTAGTTAATAACAGAAAATAAAAAGAATTTTCAAAAAACCTGATTCCATGATAGCTGCAGTATGTGTCCCACTAGTTGCAATATGACGTATTTTCCCACTCCAAGAGCCTTCCACCAATCTAGGGAGCAATTCTCTATGATAAACAGAATGTCCAAGTGCACCAAAACCACCATAACCCCTGCAAACTTCATTTTAATTAGACCCATCAATTGTGCAGATCAAAAGACATGTTTAGGTCAAGAAAGTGATAACAATACAGTTAAAGAGCACACAAATTATTGGAGTACAAGAACAATATCATGTCAAGCAGTCGCAGGTGCTGTCAGACCTATAAGGAGCACACACAACTAAAGCAATAAAACACAGCATTTGAAGGTCCTTGAATACGAAACATGAAATTGAAATCATTCCTTTTTCTTTCCCAAACAAACTAAAGATTCATATATAGTTGAGACTTAAAATCTATTAATCATAAAACAATACAATTTACTTCTTTAATAACTATATTAGATATTGTATGTTCTCTTTAATTTTCACAAACCAAAAGCTTTTTAACAAGTATTTATTCACAACTAAATAAATGTTTTAATACATCTTGCATGCCTGCTACATTTTGAATTTTTCCACAAGACCCTCAGAAGATCAAATAGGACAAAAAGGTAGCATGTGCACATGAGGACCTAAAAGAAATTCTTAATGTCGTATACACTTTAAGTATAAACTTGTAGGACTAGTCCCTGTATTAATTGTATTCCCACTTTTATCAGTGAACAAGGACAAAAAAAAGTCATAATAGCGTATGTTACAACATAGTTTCCTACACATACAGATACTTACTGCACTCATGTCACCCACACAGGTACTTCATCAATGTCTTCAACCTCAATTCATCTCTCCTATGTACTAATGCAAGCAATTTTACATAAAATAAGACTATAAAGTGTTTTCTCTCTCAGATAAACAAACATGGAGATTCTGATCATTGAGTTTCTTTCATATCATTTCATTTTGACTTATAATGAACAAGTGACCTAGAACCCAAAGTTATCTCCTATTCAACATTGATGATTCGCAATACATCCTTGTATTAGCCGACCATCTTTGTTAATTCCTATCCAATTACAATTGTAATCCATGATGCAGCCATTCCGTATAATATCAATGAATCAATCAGCCAGATATACCCATCAAAAAGTCAGCAAAGTTCCAAACTAATTCGAAAAATCAAACAGGTTACCCAAGATTCCAATTCCTTCTAGTAATATTGGGTAGATGTACCCATTTTCAATTAGTAAAGATGAACATTCCAGGTGAGGAGTAGTCACCACATTTTACTTACATATCACAGAAGTAATGTTAAATGCAAATTGCAAATCAGTAAAATCATAATCAAAATCGAAAACAGCAATTCCGAGCAAATAGGGTGTTCTTTAGAAGAGTTAAACGTAGAACTAGAACAGACCAAGTAAAGACCTCTCCGACGGAGGAGAGCGCAACCGTATGCATCCCTCCGAGGGCAACGGAGCGGACGGAATCCAAATGAGGGTTCAAAGTGGGCAAAAACGCCGGATTCTCGTGGCCGAAACCGAGGCGGCCGCCATCACCTTTACCCCAAATCCAGAGCTTGCCATCGACGAGCAACGACGAGTGGAAGAGGCCACAAGAAACACCCACCTCCACAACGGGCCCTTCTTTGTCATCAAGAAATGGTCTAGGAGTATGGCCCAGGAGGCGCCCTTGGGTTGGGGAGAGAGCGAAGGAGGATTGGGGGACGACGAGGTTGGCCACCGGGGTTGGGTAGAGCCGATTCTCTTCGATGCCGCCGCCGAGCTGGCCCGAGGCGCCTCTGCCCCATGAGAGGAGCTGGAGGGTTACAGCGTCGTTGTCATCGGATTCAGGTCTGTACAAAAAGGGCACTCTGGTGGATGAGGAAGAAGACTTTGAGGAGTAAAGGTGGCGGCCGAGGGTTCTACTGCGGCGTCGAAGAACAACGGACATTAGTTTCAAATTTACCGGTTTTTTTCTTTTCTGTATCTGACCTTGACGCTTTTACACACTCACATTCCGGCGATACGCACGGAGATCTTATGAATTTTTTTAAAATGAAATCCTTTTATGAAATAGATATCATGCATGGTCATTATTAACTTGCTTTTTTATTTTTCTTTTTCAAATAATCGGATATTTGTTCTCGATGAGTAGCTCAATTGGATGAAGACCACGCCTTATGAAGCGAATGTCACTAATTCGAATTCCTCTCCTCCTTTTGTGTGGACATGTCAAAATAAAATAATAATAATAATAATTGAATATTTACATCAGTCGCAACAAAAAATATTTTGAAACTTTTCAATCCGATCCTATCACAAACAAAAACATTCAGACATGAAGCCGGTTGGTCGAGACAAACGGGTTATAAAGAGGTGATTAAGAATGTATGGCGAATCAAGAACCGATATCAGGACCCTTGGGTGGTCTTAAAAGAATTGAAAAAATCAAAATTAATCAGCAAGCACTTTCAAAGTGGGCGAAGGAAAATTCTGGCCAGACGAAGATCCTTCTTCGACAAAAAATAAATCAACTTGTAGTGCTTCAAGGTGAGGAGGAACAAATAGATATGGGGAAAATCAATATATAGTCTTCAACAAGAGATTAACGAGCTGTTGGAGATAGATGAGCTAGAATGGAGTCAACGAGCTAAGGAAAATTGGCTTAAACATGGGGATAAAAATTTCAAATATTTTCATGCTTGTGCAAGGCAACGAAGAAGGACAAATCAAATTAATGAGATAAGGGATGTGGAGGGCATTGTCCGCTCCTCCCTGGATACAATGGGGAAGGCCTTTTCTAGCATACTTCTAGAAGTTGTTTACATCTGATTCACCAGGGGGGATAGATGAGTGCCTTCAGGGTTTGACTAGCACAGTTACAAGAGAGATGAACAACCACTTAACTCAACCTTTTACTACAGAAGAAGTTAGTAGTGCCCTATGTCATATTGCCCCTCTCAAAGCACCAGGCCCTGATGGATTTGCGGCGGGTTTTTATCAAGAAAATTAGGCAATTATTGGTGTTTATAATTTGTTTTACAAGATTATTTCTAAGGTGTTGGCGAATCAATTAAAGCAAGTTCTCCCACATGTTGTTTCACATAATCAAACTGCTTTTATCCCTGGAAGACTTATCTCTAACAATATGTTAGCGGCATATGAAACATTACATTCCATGCAAACGAGAATGTGGGGAAAAAAGGGTTTTGTGGCTTTGAAATTAGAATGAGTAAGGCTTATGACAGGGTAGAGTGGGTTTTCTTGGAGGCCATAATGATCCGGATGGGGTTTGATCTAAGATGGCTTTGAAATTAGAATGAGTAAGGCTTATGACAGGGTAGAGTGAGTTTTCTTGGAGGCCATAATGATCTGGATGGGGTTTGATCTAAGATGGGTGCAGTTGATCATGTAATGTATCAAGATAATTGCATTCTTCTTAATGGGCAACCTGTGGGGAATAATTGCTCTACCAGAGGAAACAAGTCTTCCAGGGATAACAGGTTATCAAAAATGAACAAGTAAGCTCAAAATTTGCTTCTTCATAGAGGGGAAATAACGGGTTGTCTAACTAAGGTCCCTACTTCCCCAAAGGGGCCTAGGTTGAATCACTTATTCTTTGCAGATGATAGCCTATTGTTTTGCAAGGCTACCTCAAGAGGCTGGCACCGAATGTCTAAGCCGCTAGAAAGATAAGAAAAGGCTTTAAGACAAAGATTGAATAAAGAAAAAACGTTTATAGTCCTGAGGCTAGGGAATGTATACTTCAATTATTAGAAGTTCCAGCTACCTAGAGGTATGATAAATATTTAGGATTCCCAGCTCTGATTGGTAAGTCCTTAGTCCGAGAGTTTGCAAGTATCAAAGATTGAGTTTGGAAGAGGTTGAATGATTGGAAATCGAAGTTCCTGTCCAAGCAGGTAAGGAGATCCTCTTAAAAGCAGTTATTCAAGCTATCTCAACTTATAGCATGAGCGTTTTCCTTCTCCCCAAGGTACTGTGTAAGGAAATCAACGCGATGATGCAAAGGTTTTGGTGGGGAAAACAAGAACAAAAGTCAAAGATACACTGGATGAGTTGGGAGAAAATGGGAGCTTCAAAGACTCAAGGTGGCATGGGTTTTCAGGAATTACAGAGTTTTAACAAAGCTCTTTTAGCTAAACAGTGTTGGAGGCTACTACAAAATCCCCACAGTTTGGTGGCACAAATCATGAAGGCAAAATACTACCTGCATGGGTCCCTTCTGGAGGTGCCCCTATGTAAAAAAAATCTTTCACGTGGAGAAGTATTACTTTTGTTCGGGAGTTGTTGAAAGATGGGGCTCAAGTGGAGAATTGGGAGTGGGAAAAATGTTAACATTTGGGGTGATAAATGGTTGTCAACTCCTGTGACTTATGCTATTCAATCTCCGAGGCAATCCTTTTTAGAACATGAAAAGGTTTTTGAACTCATAGATCCAGATACTTAAGGTTGGAATGTGCCGCTATTAAAAAGTATCTACGGAGGAGGCCAAGATGATCTCCCAAATTTTGTTCAGTAGATATCGTCAACCAGATATATTGTATTGGTGGGGCACCACCACAGGCGATTTCATTGTCAGGAGTGCTTATCACATGGAGAAAGAAGGCATTGAACGACATAAAAGGGGGGTTTCTACATGCTATGAACTGAGCAACTTCAGGAAGCTATTATGGGGTTTGAAGGTACAAAATATTTTTATGGAGGGCCTGTAAAGATATCCTTTCCTACAAAAGCAAATCTACAAAAGCGAGGTATTGATCTGGATCCCCTTTGTATTTTTTGTGAGATGGCGAGTGAAACGACCTATCACATCCTTTGGGAGTGCTCTTCATCGACAAATGTGTGGGGTGCTTGTAATATCGAAGATATTAATTGGGTAATTAAAATATAAATTAGATTAAATAAATGATTAGGGTTAGTAAAATGTCAAGAAAACACTTAGAAAATCCAAGAAACTCTAGGAACGCATTTGGCAAAGAGTTCTCGTCCGCAGTCCATCCGAACGCTCAAGTTCGAGAGTTCACGTTCGCACTCCGTTCGGAAGCCCTTGAGGGCGCATGTTACAAAATGCAATTCAAAATGCGCGTGTCCGGACACTCACTTAGCCCGTCCGGACGGCACTCGAGATAAATGCGAGAATGAGTCTTTTTGACTCATTTATTTTGGTTTCTTCACTTTTCTACACGAAAATCCAAGCCCTCAACCTCAAATCTAACCTCGGAAACGTGATCTACGAAGCCCGATCTACGTTTCGACTGATTGGTTTGAGGTAATCTCATAAACTCTTATCTTTTGACATTTTAGGTTAAAGCTTGAGATATTTGAGTTTAATCTTCAATATTTTTTAGGATTTGCACGTTTTGAAGCTTCCTAAACGTTCCTCAAGTTCCAGGTTGCATTTGGGTGAATTTTGTGATACATTGCAAGTTATTGTCCAGGAGTCCATAAGTTGAGCTAAATACCCGCGCAGCCAAAGGTGTGAATATTTTACTCACTTGAGAAACCTTATGGAATTTTATATAAGAATTGTTATGATTTATTGAACCTTGAGCCAATGTTATTTTAATGATTACGTGCTTATGAACGATTTCAATACTTAGAAAATATTGAGAAATGTTTGAGATAGAGTTATGAATGTGAGATATGATATTAAAATGATATTGAGAAATGCCTTAAGATTGAGATGTGAATTTGAGATATAAATATGAAAGGATATTGAGAAATGCCTTGAGATTGAGTTGTGAATTTGAGATATGAATATGAATTGATATTGTTACATGAATTATAGTATGTTGTTGAGCCATGTGTAAAGTATAGATTTCATGATTTGTTGAAAGAAAGAACATGATGCTGATTGAATATTTCAGCATGTTTAGTATTGAGTTGTGAAAAGAACACGAGTTGTGTTGATTTGCATGTGATAAAGCATGAACACAAAGCACATATAGTGTTGGAGCACTAGCATAACGAAATCATGTACACAGATCGAGCCCTTGGGGTTGGAGCCTCATGGGTGGATCAAGTGTAAGTCTAGAAAGTTGTAGTTCCTGGCATCAAAAATAAGTCATGGGGTTGTAGCCTTACATGCAAGGAAACGAGCCCTGAGATTGGAGCCTCATGGGTGGAAAGTGGGTTCAAAGAATTGTAGCTCCTGGCCTCAGAAACAAGTCAAAGAGTTTTAGCTCTTGATACAAGTGAGTTGTAGCTCTTGGATTTAAAACGAGCCCTTGGGGTTGGAGCCTTATGAGTGGATCAAGTGTAAGTCTAGAAAATTGTAGCTCCTGACACCAGTGAGTTGTAGCTCCTGGATTTAGAACGAGCCATTGGAGTTGGAGCCTCATGGGTGGATCAAGTGTAAGTCCAAAAAGTTGTAGCTCTTGGCATCAGAAACAAGTCATAGAGTTGTAGCTCTTGGCACCAGTGAATAGTAGCTCCTAAATTCAGAACGAACCCTTGGGGTTAAAGTCTTTTGGGTGTGACAAGTGTAAGTCCAGAAAGTTGTAACTCTTGGCATAAAAAATAAGTCCTGGGGTTGTAGCCTTTCAAGCAAAGAAACAAGAAACGAAACAAAGAGCATGCATAACATAGTAATGTATGATTTGATTGGACATGATTGTTTGTACTAGACGTATTAGTATGCTAATGTTTCCTGGTATGGGACGGGGAACATATGTCTATTGATATTCGACTAGTTTGTATTGCATTCTATGAGATGACATGTATTTGGAATGTATATATTACATGAATTCCTCAAAGGTCCGAAATGCCATGTAAACATGCAGATCGAGTAATACATGTGTTCCCCAAAGGTTCGGAGCGTTGTGTATTCACGTTTGACCATAGTGTGACATTGAATGAATTGGTTGTGATATTGTAGATTTGAAGTGCATGTATATTGGAATTCCCCAAAGGCTAGAATATCCTATACGCATGTGCAGCTAAGTTATAATGATATGAGATTCATAGTGATGTAAGGTTTTGAAATGTACATATGCACGTATTCACAAAAGGTACGGATGAAATGCATGTGTACATAGTTAAGATATTACGTCCAATATTTACTCGTAATAACATGTTTGGGAGTGTGCGTATATCAGGATTCCCCAAAAGTATGGATGACTCATATGCACATAAGGTCGAGACATAGTGTCAACCCTTTTTAAATACTCTCGTAAGCTTGCATTTCCCCAAAAGAACAAAAAGTCTGTATATGAGAATGTCTAAGTCACATGATTTATTTATATGTATTATATAATTAGGGGTGGGTATCGGGGGAATCGATAGCAGTAGAAGGGCTTTCGCCTACCATCCCAATGTTGTTGGTGAAGTTGGTAATTTTACCGACTTCTTTCCAACAACATATATTTCATCTGTTACCGTTATCGTTACTGGCGCATCGGTGATGGTAACGGTCGGTAGTCGGTTAGAAAGAGAAATATAAGCTTCAAACATCGAAAGAAAGAGAGTTTTTTTTCGCCAATCATACAAGCTGGGCTAGCTAGAGGAAAAAAAAAAAAAAAAAAAAAAAAGGGATAAGCTTCAGACTCAGAGAGAAAGAGAGTTTTAAAGATGGTAGGTAAGCTTCAGACAAAAAGAGTCAGTTACTCTGATTTCACCGAACATGCGAGCTGATATGTTCTCTATATCACTTACCCATTTTTGCCGATACATAAGAGTTGTAACTCTGTTTTTTCCATCACTTACTCAGGGACCATTTGAGTCTTCGAGAAAGAGAGTTTGTGGTGTGTACCATTCAATTACCCATTTGTTTTTCCACCTATGTACTGCCATGCCCTAGTGGCTAGTCAGCTAGTCCTTGTGAATGTACTGACACACGCATACTGATTGACCGGTGAGACATTTGTTTTCTTGGCTTTTAACGTTTGCTTTCTCAGGCTTTAACATTGACACACATTTTGCTTTACTGTATAATGCACAATGCACAATGAAAAATGATTCTCGCACTACCCACTTACACAACTCCTACACAATCTTCATGGGTCCCACCAATGTGTCTTGGGTTGTGTAGGAGTTGTGTAAATGGGTTGTGCAATAAACACATCCCATGCACAATACTATATATATTACTGCTGAGCTCTCAAAAGAAGTGACGCCAAGGCTGTTATCTTAAAAATAAAAAATAAAGAAAAATTGGTGTAATTGCAAAAAAAAAAAAAAAAAAAAAATCATGTTGGTGGATCAAAACTAGCATGAATTTAAAGATAATGTAGAACTTAAAGTACTAGCGACAAATAGTTTAAAGTCGTTGTATACTAGGTGACTTGCAGTAGAGTTCAATAAAAAAGAAAAGAAAAAAAAAAGAAAAAGAAAAAAAGAAGAAGAAGTAAAAAAAGAAGAAGAAGAAGACGGAGAAAGTAATGAAGAAGAAGAAAGAGTAAAAAAAGAAAAAAGCTGTTGTGTACTGGGTGACTTGCAGGAGGGATTAATAAAAAAAAAAAACAAAAGAGAAAAAAAAAAAGTAAAGAAAGAATAATATGTTTTAAAAAAAAACGCCGATTATATAATTAAACCTGTGAAGTACTGCTAAATTCTCAATTAGTCAATAACTGTACCGTGACCATGCGTGAAACGATTTTTAATTTTTTTGCGCTAATTTTTTTACATGCATAAAAAATCTAGTCAATAACTGTACTGCCCAAAGACTAAAGCATCCTCAATGGACTCTTCACTTCAAAAATTTCACCAAATTTTGGTGAAAGTTTTCAAAAAATCCCATGCATCAAACTCTTCAAAATTTCTTTAAAATGGTGAATGTCAGAAACCCTTTCTATATTTGACTCCCAAAATCCTTTCTCTATTTATTTTTTAATCATTTTCTTTCATTTTCCCGCCTCTTCCATCTCTTCCTTGCGCCCCTTTTCCTTTCCTTTTCTTTTTCTTTTTCCTTTCATTTTCCTTTTCCTCTCCATACGCTTGCCTCCATCTTCAATGGCGTCATTAAGACGAACTACATTTGCAAATAGGGAAAATGTCTACGTGATGAAGGGGCTGAGTGATTGGTGCGTGGTGATGCAGGGGTTGAGAATTGGCCTTACTTCAATTTTTGCAAGGGATCGATCCCAAAACCAATGAAAAAAATATCTAGTTAAAATAGAGAAATGTTTAGAGAGTTTGATGTATGAAACTTTTTAAAAGTGATAATTAAACTAAAAAAAGTAGATTCTTTAGCTAAAATTTAGAGAAAATTTAAAGAGGCTATTGAGGATGCTCTTATTATGCTCCAAAACAAGAGTAGGTTCACACTTCAAAATACACTCTAGTCAATTACTCAAAATATCAAAATATGTACACAATCAATTAACACCCAATAAACAAATAAACAAATATTTGAAGAAAACAATGAATAAACAAATTGCTTTGTGGAGTGTGTTGATGAGTGCCAAAAAGTGTATATTTGGATCCCTTAATTTACATTAGTTAAACCTTTAACCTTGTTATTTTCTAATGTTTTAGATAGTTTTGGAGTTTTTGTATTTTTGTAGGTCATTGAAAGAAAATTGGGAATTTCAAGTAAAAGTGCGTAGAAAATGGGCAAAAGAATCAGACTCTGAACGAAGGCGCTCAAGCGCACTCCCCTGGCGCTCGAGCACGCCTGCCCTTCACACAGCGAGCGCAGTACACCGCAGAGACCACTGCCGAAAGCCCAACTGCGCTCGAGTGCCCCTTGTTGCGTTCGAGGGCACTTTTGTTGACCTGGACGCTCAGAAACCCTAGCTAGCTCTATAAATACCATCTCTTCCCATTTTTTCGAGAGAGGCCGCTTGGAGAGTGCCCTAGGCGCTGCTTTCTCTTGTTTTTAGGGTTCTTGGGTGATTTTCACCTAGAACTTCCATATTTTGTAAGTTCCTTTGATTTTTAATTGATTATTGTTGTTTATTTATGCTTTCTTTAGTCATGTATAGCTAAACTTTCATCTATGGTTGAGAATGAAGGCTCACCATTGAAGAGAAACAATGTTTTCATGCTAGTTTATGCTATTTGATTTTATGGGTTTTTGATTTCTAATTATTCTACTTCTATTCGATTTTTGAGATGATTTTTGGGTATCTCTTGTGATTTGTTCTTTGAATGGGTACAATGGATGATTTGATTTCAAATGGAAAGAGGCTATCCATTGTGATTGGTCCTTTGAATGGGTACAAGTGATGATTTGAGGTTGTTTCACTTAATTGATTACTTGAGTTTTATTTATCAAAATGTTGGGTATTCATTGTGTTTCGTTCAACGGGTACATTTGATGATTTGGTAAAAAGTCAAGTATCTATTGTGATTTGTTCTTTGAATGGGTACAATAGATGATTTGGTGAACACTGGGTATCTTTTGAGATTTGTGCAAAAAACAGATTCATTGAATGATTTAAACGATTTTTGAAGCAAAGTAGAGCATACCTAAGATTTGTATGTGAGAACTTCAAATATGTGTTAATGAGCATGAGAATATATAGGTGTGATTTGGTGGGCATGGATTCCAAAACCTTAGAATCCTATCTTTTGATTTGTTAAGTTTATGTTTTATTTTGTTTAAAAACCCTAAATTTGGAACAAGGTTAAAATAGGATTAGTTTGAATAGAGATTTTTCGCAACACAATTCCTTGTGGGATCTACCTCGCACTTGCAAAACGCTATATTACAAACGATTCGTGCACTTAAAAGTATTATAATTTGCACAACAATTAACACAATCAATTACTCAAAATATCAAAATATGTATACAATCAATTAACACACAATAAACAAATAAACAAATATTTGAATAAAACAATAAATAAACAAATTGCTTTGTGGAGTGTATGATGCAGTACAACACACTTCATAATTCAGTTCGTTTCATAATGAAAAGCAATGACAAGACACTTCACAATACATTACAGCACATTTCAAAATGCACGCCAACCAACGACTTAAAATTTGTGCACAATCAATAAACAAGTAAATAAATATTTGAATAAAACATATGTATGCTTACTATGAGAATGTGAGTTTTGGAGTTCAAGTGAATGGCGTCTGCAACGGCAAGAAAGACAGAGAGAGACAGAGAATGGACTTCGTGTCTATTCTTAGAACAACAACAACAAGAGAGAATGGCTTTGTATTCTCTAAACGGTCAATTGTATTTCAGGTTAGGTTATTAACTTAGGTTATGGTTTTCTTAGAAGTAATGAATACATAGGGTAGCAAAACCACCTTGTTTTTTTTTTAAAAATAAAATAAAATAAAACCATTGTCGGTTCGGGTCACTCGAAAATTGAATTCAAAAAAAATGGTTTCACCTACCGACCAAACCGACTTTGGAAGGGAGATTACGTATCGCCTACTGGCCACCAGTTATCAGTGGCGGTGGGGTGACTGTCGATAGGCGGCCGGTGGGCTGTAGGCGGCCGATCTGCACACCCCTAATTGTATTGTGAAAAACCAGTGAGTATTATACTACTGAGACCTTAATTTTATACTACTGAGGCGATGAACTCATATTTTCACCTGTACAGATGTAGCTAACTCCACAACTATATAGATGATGTTCCTTTGGTTGCAAGTACAGTGGCTGTAGATGATGACCCCGTAACAAACTACTTGGGATATTGCGACTGAGGCACTTTGCTAGGGTCGTAGATGAGTCAGACTTGAATGGTCCCTTTTGTAGTTATTTTGCATATGGCTCATGTCTTACGTAACACATGTATTTATTGAGCCATCCTTTTGGTTGTGTAGATAATGTTATGTCTAAAAGCCTTAAACAGATAAACTTATTTTTGGCTTTTTTGTGTAATTAACAGTTTATGTTTCCACTATCCAGTTTATGTTTATAAGTGTTATCCGCTGCATAGATGTCGACTCTGAATATTAGGTATATATTATGGGATGTGTACCACATGTTGGCTGAGCGACAATTAGTCGTGCCACTGTGATGACTTATTTAATATGTTTTCAAAAAAAAAAAAAAAAGCGGTAATTACCTTTTCCCCCCATGAATTACTACCTTGTGTTAATATGCCCCCACGAATTATCACTTCGACAAAAATAGAGTATTCAACTACCATGTTTACATGTTTTCCCCCATTCTGTCAGTCAGTGGTGTTATTTTGGACGGTCAACGCACCATGTGCGCATCAAGTGCCGTAACGACCATCATTTTCCCCTTATGAACTACCATACTTTTCCAATATGCCCCCATGAACTGACAACAAAGATGAGGGTAAAATAGCAACATGACGCGTTGACTGTCCAAAATAACACCGCTGGTTGGTGGAAGGGGAAAAATATGTAAACATGGTAGTTGAATGCTTTATTTTAGTCGAAGTGATAGTTTGTCGGGGCATATTGATACATGGCAGTAGTTCATGGGAGGAAAAGGTAATTATCCCTTAAAAAAAACAAAGGTAGTCCCAGTGCTTGTGAAACAATATGAAAAACCACGAGCCACCAACCACAATCTACAATCAACCAAAACTAAATCATTCGGGCCTACACCATAAAATTAATCCAAAATACCCAACCGGTATATCGGAACTTCAACACCATCATTCAAGACCCAAACAATTGAAATCCCCAAATCAACACAACAGGAACACCCCGATTTCAAACCACAATTGACCATCGAAATTCAAACCCTAAAAACTACGGTACAACTGAAATCAAGGGAAGATATTATCTACCAAAACGTTTTTCCCTTTGCTTGGAAATAAAGGAAGCTCAGAGACCAAACCGGTATAGAGCTTGCCGGAGTTAGGCTGAGGTCCACAGCACCACGATGGTGGCCCAACCACCTTGCTCCCAATCACACCACTCACAGCCAAAAAAGCCACCCAAAAGTCCAACATACGAGAGACTGTTGGAGGCTGAAGTTGAGAGAGTCTGAGACGACAAATAGACGAGAGACTGAGAAAGGCCAGGGGTGAGTGAAAGAGAGACTAATGCACTACACAAAGACAAGAGAGAAACGAGATACTTACACAGCTAGTCACTACACGGGTGTAGCAGTCTCCACTTAGAGGTTGTGCGATTGAGACTTGAGAGATTGAGAGATTGAGGTTGAGAGAAAGATGAGGTCACGAGAGGAGAAGTCGAGAGAGAAAGAGAATGGCGCAGGCAGTAGATTTCAAAAGAGAGAATGAGAGATCGTATTAGGTTTTCTAGGTTTATCCTTTTCCTTGTAATGAAACGGCGTCGTTTTGGTATTAAAAATACCAAAACAACGTTGTGCACTGTTGATAGTTGTTATATATAAGGGTAGACGGTTAGCGATTACTAATAGCCTCCGCCTACTCCTAAAACCGCTAATTGCCTTGGCAGAGGCGGTTAGTGGTTATTAATAACCTCATTCAAAAGTGGTTATACGCTTAGCGGTTACATGGCGGTTATAACCGCCCCATCTGTGCAACCCTAATAAGTGTAGCATTATTCAAATACTTCAAATACTAAGGACCCAAGTATCTAATACAACCAAAAGAGTAATATGGCACCTACAATTATTTTATAATTTATTAATACATATCGATAAATTGTAAAAAAAGATTATAAATCTAACATTTTTCCACCTAAAAATACGTTTTAATGAAGTTAATAATAGATCATACCAGCTAAATGGGGTTATATGATAAAAAGTCTCTTCTCCTATAATCCCATCATCCCTATTTAAAATATTTTTATTTTTATTGTTATATTCTTCATTGAACAAATAAAGGAATATATATATATACACGTCATTGGAGGCGTTTTCCATTAGCAATTGGACGGAATCCATTAATAAGTTATATCAGCACTAATAATATTGCAGTACATTTCCTTTAGAACAAAAAAAATTGGAAAAACTTCACTTACCCCCCTGAATTGTCACCCATTTTGCAATGTTGCCCCTAAAGTTCAAAATCTCACAATTTAGTGTATCGAACATTTAATTTTTTTGCAATGTCCCCCATCCGTTACGATTTTATATTAAATCCTAATGGAGGGATGTGAAATTTCCAAAATGCCATGATTTTTTCTTTAAAAAAAAAAAAAAAAATGTATGGGTATGACTTGTGGGTCTGGTGGGTCACCTTAGACTATTATGTCATTGGGGTGGGTTATTACAATTGGTATCAGATTCATTGACCAGCTTGAAATGGGAGGAGCATACACAAGCCCCTGAAGGTCTCCAGTGGGCATTCGCTGGGACACCAAGAATGTGATGATCCTATGAGGGTCGCCAACAAGGACACTAGGTTCCAAGATAGGAGTGTTTGTGACGTCCCACATCGCCTAGGTATAGGAATGAAGATGTTCTTATATGTATATTCGCATCCTTCTTGACATAACGCATTTTAAAACCGTAATGACCATTAACTTATAAGAATTCCGCAATTCGTGCTTATGCGAGAGTAGTACCAGGATGGATAATCTCTTGGAAGTCTAATTTGAGAGAACCAAAAGCGGAAATATTGTGTTGTTTGGAGTGGGTCGTTACATGTACTATCAAAATTACTAATAATTTGAGGAAAAAAAAGTAAACAAAAATTGCTGAAGATCCTTCTCCTTTGCAACACTAACATTTGACCAAATTTTACTTCCTAATGCATTGATTATTTGCTTACGTCAAATCTTTTTGACCAAAATTGTAACACCCCCAAAATTAGGTAATTATTTTAACGTAACTTGGAGAGTTATTGGCGGTTCCTCCAGATCAATTAACTTGTAACTGTTTGGTGGAATTACCCATAACAACTTATCAGAGTGAAATAGTGCGGAAAACAAAAAATCATGATTATGAGATTTCTTATATAATTTGTCATCAATATAAGTATCATCAATTATAGACTCAGAGTTTTTTAATATCATTTCTAGACTCAAAACAACCAAACCTGCTACTAAGAGCCATTCGCTTGGCGTCTTTATCCTAATGAATTTTCCGGTCTTATATACTGGTAACCTGTTAAATCGCAAACACTGAGGTGTTTAACGAGTAAATGAAAATATTGCGTAAGTCTGAGACTTAAGAAATAAATCATTACGAAACTGCTTATGTAATAAGCCTTAAGTGACATAAATAATCTCTGGAGCCATAAACATAAGTTTTCGCAAATTGAGGTATATTGCATCCGTTATTATGCCAAGTAAAAGTAGTTTAGTTTGAAGAATTGTTAGGCATAATGCCAGCGACAAATCCTAATATTTTAGTGCGGGGGAAAGATGATGTACATATATAAAAATTAGTCATAGCTTTATTCCGTTTGGTATGCCCAGGATATTAACCATTTTTCTGGCAAAGTTGGCGGTGTCTCGAGGGACTTGTAATACAACACTGGTGCCTCGGATATGTATGCATACCTTCATATACTAGCAGCTCGACCGAGTCTGACCTCGGGTGGCTCACACTACTAGTGAAGCCGTAACTGTGATCCTTATTCGTAAATGGTGCGCCGATCACAAAAACAACTATTGATTCATTTTCCATCATAACATCAAACTAACCTCTGTGACCATAAGGTTAGGCTCGTATAGTAAGCCCATGGCCGTTCTACCGCACGTACTAGTATATAATGTCATACGATGCAAGTAATATAGTTCATTTACTCAAAAAAAGAGGAAGTAATACTTGTCTGGAAACAATTGTAAGCATGTTATGGAAATTTAGCAGACTTATGACATATAATTAAAGGAAATAAGGTATGCTAAGTTCGTTGTCATATATCATAATAAAACAAGACCAGTTTTGTAAGTATTTAGTTACCTCATTTGCTCATCCATAAATTTGGACATCTTGGATTCTCGCAACTACGAAACACACCTTAACATAGTAAATGACCTACTTAAAAATCTAACATAAACACATAATTCCTTAAACTATAATTAAAACCTTAATTCAGTTATTCTAGGCACCTTCGAACATTCGGCATATAGCATCAATCGTTTGTTCCATGGGTATTGAACGTTCGTTCAGGGGTTGTAGAACGTTTGATAGTACCAGAATGCATGAAAAACTTTAGATCTACTACCCAAAGCATAATAAACCTTAAATTAGGATTTTAAACAATGTAATAACAACATGTTAACACATAACAACACATTGAAATCCCAGAGTAATTTTAAAACTTTTTTTTGAAAATCAATGTCCTTAAAAATGAACAATTTATAACGCATCATGGCAGAACATATTAAATCATAAGGACATGACAATGGTAACATGAAACAAACTTAGGACCAAAGCTTACCTCAATGAGGCGAAATAACCTCAAAACTCCCATTTTTTTTTTTTTTTTTTTTTTTTTTTTTTTTTTTTTTTTTTTCTCTAGAAATTCTATCTCTCAAGAAATGAGGTGAATACGTTGCATATGAAGGAAATGGTGCATGGAAGATGTAGGGGGAGACTGTATTTATAAGGGAACAAAAGTGGATAAGATTGGATAAGTAGGAATCAAATGTTAATATTAAGAATGTCTAAGTGATTAATTGTATTAATAAAAAAGGAAAAGAAAAATACTATAGTGCAATTACATTTCTTTAATAGAATTAAATGTAATTAAATATGAACCTGGTAACAATTAGAGAGAAAACTGGGTCATTAAGTGATGAGTGTCAAATATTGCATATGTGGACCCTTTAATTTGTATTTGTTAAATCTTTAACTTTGTTATTTTTTATTGTTTTGAGTAGTTTTGATGTTTTAAGTATTTTGCAAGTCTTTGAAAAAAAATAGCGACTTTCATATAAAATTACAAAGAAGCGGAATTATCTTTCACTTGCTGCAATTCATTAAAGGACCCTTCATTTATTTTACGTGAAATAAGGAATCCTCGGAGATTTGAAATCGACACGTTTTCCTCAAAAAACAGGAGCAGCCTCACTTTAACTTTTCTCCAAGTCCTGCACTGACTGTTAAACAACAGCACCGAATCAAGCACATATTTTTATCCATAACAAGTCAGCACAATATTGGAAGCAATTGAGGGAAAGATGTGAATCTTTCCAAGGAGAGGAGCAGCACCTACTTGGAAGTTTTGATACTTTTCCTTTCTTGCAAAAGACGTACACGTGAAGGGCAGCACACAAGACACAATTTTCTCCAAGGCTTGGCAGCATCAACACGTGTTCTAGAGGATTAATAGAGCACCAAGTTTTCTTCAGAGCCATGCGTCAGCTGCCATGCGATCCTTTCCTTAACTGGCAGCAACTTATATACACGTTCTCTTCAGACTAGCAGCAGCCGAATGCCCTAGAATTTAGTCTATATATATATATATATATATATATATATATATATCATGTTTTTTTCTTGTAAAAAGAGGTGCGGGAAGACCAAAAACAAATTTCACATATTTTCTCCCTTTTAGTTTAGTTTTTCTTTAGGTGTATAACGTAGGTTTTATTTTGATAATCATATGTAGCTAATTTCTCAATTAAGGTTGAGGATAAAGCCTCATCGATAAAGAACAACAATACTTCCATGTAAATCTTTATTATCCTATTTTATTAGGTTTAATTTTTTCAATGTTTTATTTCTTTTCAATGTGTGGAATGATTCTTTGATATCTTTTGTGATTCAAGGATACATTTGATGATTTGAGATAATTTCACATAATTGATTGCTTGGTTTTTATTTATAAAACAATTGGATATCCCTTGCGATTTATTTTACAGATACAATTGATGTTTTGATTTAAATTGGATATCTTGTTGTGATTTACAGATACACTTGATGATTTGATTTAAATTGGATTGCTTTTGTGATTTGTGTAAAGAATGGATGCATGTGATGATTTTGATTAAATATTTGAAGCATAGTAAACCATACCTAGGATTTTAATTTTGAGAATTTCGGATTAATATTGATGAACATGGAGTATGTTGTTATGATTCAGTGAGTGTAAATTCCAAAACCTTAGTACATTTTCTTTTGTTTTATTTTATTTTATTTATGTTTCTTTTTTTCACCAAAATCAAACATTTTTTGGAACTAGGTTAAGATTTAATTAATTTAGATATAAAATTGTTTCCAAGAATTCAATTCTCTATGAGATCGACCTTGCACTTGCAAAACCCTTTATTGCAAACGATTCGTGCACTTGTGAGTTAATTAAAATTTGCTCAACATTAAGGTAGTTTTATTTTTCCCTTTGGGTCCCTCACCAAGCTAATGTAAATTAACTAGGTACATATTTTTATTTGTGCTAGAGAATAAATGCATAAAGATCCATAAGGAAGAGGTTGGGCTAGAGGATAAAACCAAATCCCAATGCAAAGGAGTAGGCACATGGGCTGGGATTAAAAACCCAGCCCAGAGTGTGATTTACATTAGACTTCATAAGACTATAACATTCCTCCCACCTTGAAAATGTCATTGTCCTCTGGGACAGACAAAAATCTTGCTCTTAAAGTCCTTTCCCAAAGTAATAAATATTGAAAAAAATATCACCACAATTCGTCGATTACTAAGTGCATTTCCAACAGTTATCCTATAGTTGTTTCCATTCCCTAAATATAGGAAAAATTACCAAAAAAAAATAAAAAAATATACCAACAACAGCTTCCCTATAGCTTCCCTATTCATTTGAAATGCTACAGTTCTACCCAGTATTGGGTAGAATTGTAACATTCCCAGTGGTTTATTACAAGAGTAATGCTACACATCATCCTCTTGTACTCCTTTTATCCCCCAAAAATTGATGTGGCTCTTAAAATCACCATTGAATTTATGATAGATCACTATTTGATTTTGATCCAATGGTGATTTTAAGAGCCACATCAATTTTAGGGGGACAAAAGGAGGACAAGGGGATGATGTATAGCATTACTCTTATTATAATCATAAAAGGGAACTCTCTGTCCTCTCACATGCACCCCCTTATGCAACACACATCCCCTTCTACAACTACTTAAACACAAACCCCATCAACAACACCTCTAATTTCTTCTACTAGGCTGCCATCAATTCAAAGCAACCAAACATTTTGCAACTTTCATTGCCAATCAGAATATCCATTCGGTTATGAACCTCTAGAAACAAAATAAAACTCAATATCTCGCCCCTCCATTATCGGCCAAACCAGGAAGATGAACTACCACCTCTCTTTACCCATGGCTATTGCACCTCCCACGCGCTACTACCTCTTCCCCCACCCAAGAATTCAATAGCTACTCTGTTTTTCCATCAAAATCTCATTGACCACCACCCAAGCTCCCCTTATTTCTCCATTTCATCTTTCTCTCTCAAACGCCCGATCTACCTCTTCAACTGCGACCCACCCAATGGACGTTGGCCACCACACCACCACCACATTGCCAAATTTGCACAGCACCCAGCCCTGAGCCCTTCTCTTTCTTGCTTGTCCTCTCTCTCTCTAAAAAAACAAAAAGTAAAAGCAAAAAACAATATTATAATGTTATAGGGAAAGATAAAGGGGACCTATTGTGGAATGTATTTTTTTAGGGAAGTAAAAAGTAATATGATTCCCTAAATTTAAGAAAAATTAAAAGGGAGACCGTGGAGAATGCTCCTTTCCTTTTTCTTTATCAACCTTTATCCCACTAAAACATGACAAACACCATTTAAGTAAAACTTTACGTTTCTTGTCTTTCAAGGTCACAATAACTAAATTATATTCCAAGTCTTCCACGTAGCAGTGTTGTGGCATATTCAAATTGCATTTCTTGCCTTCGATCAGTTTTGCAAATCTTTTACTTTTCTATGCCTTGTCGCGCATTCCTTGAACCTTCTGTTGTATTGACAATATTGACATCCGAGCTCTTTGAGTTGCCCTTTGTCCTCAAGGGAAAAAGTGGAAAATTGAATCTTAATGTGTTGAAACACCTTCTTACTATCCACGAGAGTATTGAGTGCATGTGGCGGAAGCTCTTCATCCATGGTAGAGAGCTCAGGAATGCTAGTGTAGGTAATAATGCCTTTTCCCAGATCCTTTAACTCCTTCCCTGTGAATGGATCCAAACATTTCAAGTGCTTTCTTTTAGGCCGCTCAAAAGTTTGTACACGGGGGCAGTGAGAAGGGTTAATCTAGGCTCGTGGGGGTGTTCTGGGATCGACCACATCCATGGCTTCTCCGCCTGGGTCGAGCAGAGTCGATTCGAGTTGTTGGGTTACGATTGGTGGCTTGTGGTTCATGAGCCAAAGCTTTCATGCAAAAGTGGCCACCTATGACGATGCCTTTTGGTGGAGCTGCCTATGGATTATGGGCTTTGATGGAAAATATGTTTGGGGGTTAAAGGTTGTGCGTGGAAAGAGCAGTGTGAAAGGTTGTGATTTGTGTGTGTTGGTACAATTTTCGGTATGGTGACGTGTCACCTTGTGATTCGATTATCGAACTCTTCTCTGCTCCTATCTTCCTTGATGATCTGTAAAAAATAACAAACGACTAGTCGAGGGCACCGACTACACCCACTCCGATGACTAAGTCAGTATACACTTTATGCTTTTCAGGGAAAACTCTAGAATTTCAGAGCTTACAGAATATATTTTAATACTTGGTATGATGACCTTATTTATAGACTTACAGGAGTCCTTGAAGTATATATGGAATAGGAGTCTTAGCACTAGATCATGCATATTTTAACCTTATCTTCATAGAGTTTGAATTGAGTGTAGGTCGGATAGGACTCTTCCTCTTTCAAATAAACTTCACGTTGATAGGGATCTGTATCCCTTTAATCTTGGGATATTGATCTGTTCCTCAAATCTTGGGATTAGATACTTCAACAGGAGTTCCACAAATCTTGGACATAGAATACTAACAGTTAACAAATACTCATTTTGCAGAAGATGAGGAGATAACCTTACAATGCTCGTACTGACCAAAACTCCGAGGTGGGAACATCCGAGACATGTTGGCTCCATACAGACTAGGAGATCTCAGAGTATTCCGCATCCTGCGGAGTCTTGAGGTCCGAGGTGTCCCATCTATCGGGTCATGCCATAGTCCGAAGTGTTTCAAGCATTGAGTTGATTTATCCATACTGAAGATCGACAAACATCCGAGGTACCCCGACCGAGGTGTTTTGGTAGGTTTGGACCAAGCTGACCCACATGAATCAGATTGGGTTGGTCCGAAGTGATTGGACCGAGTCGGACCGGGTCGAGCCGAGGTGACCAGGCTGGGTTGGACCGGGTCGAGCATATGGGTTGAAACTCCAACTTGACTTGGGGGCCACATGGCTTCAAGACCGATTATTCCCCAACAGTGTGGTATTTGGGGAATAATAAAGTGTTTTTCTAGTGGTGATTGGAGTGGGAAACTTGATTTTTGTGGTGATGGAGCGATCGTGTTATGGTGGGGTGAAGTTGTTGAATGGGTTGGTGTTTTCAACTGTGGTGGGTGTGGAGATGACATTATTGGTTGCTCCAAAATTAGTTGATCCAAACGTGAATTCATGGCAGCAATTAGCTTCCTTACCTTGCGCTTCTCTAAATCAAGCTTTGCCTCGAAACGATCAAGCTTTTGATCGAAACTAGAAGATGATGGAAGATAGTGAAGCGATTATTGGCTCTGGTACCAAGTTGTTACGAACCTAACTATTATGTTTGTAACAGAATAAATTAGGTTGTTAGATAGAACATCAACCTCTAGACAAACACGTAGTTTGTGAATAAACTTTCATTAATTGATTTTTCATACGACATCTACATCATTTTATAGATAATAATGCAGCTAATTCCAGGAAAATAATATTATATAATAATGCCTAAAATAAAGAGATTGCAATAATATGCAATCATTATGATTATTGAAAATATTAGGATAATATTATGAGAGAACATTAGGAGAAATCTCATAGAAATATTATGGTAATAGTTTGGCGACTCTATCAATTAAGCAAAGAGTATTAGACTTCTTTGGATTGTACTAGTATCACTTCTCCTTTTCAGTTTTTATCGTAGATAATAATAATGAATAATATAGAATCGAAGAGAGAGAGAGAGAGCAAGGGAAAATCAAGATACAGATTTACGTGATTTGACAATGTGTCTACGTGTACAGGAGTACGGTCCTATTTCAGCATATGATCTAGATTTACATCATAATATACTTATGAGAAAACCTTAATTATACAGATATATTCTGGAAAACTCCAAAATACCCTGTTGCATTGCTCCGCCAACTGTCCACTTATGCACTCATAAGAGCATATCCAGTATCTAAAATGCATAATCAAAAAGCATAATTCTCTATTTTAATTATTACTTTTTTTTTATATATATATACAATTTCAACAGATTTTTTATTCTATTCTATACTTTCTTTTAAATATTATTTTTATCAATTGTTTTTATTATATTCTAATTTTATATTTTCAATATTATTTCTCCTTTGCTCCCGCCACCATTTTCGCACACAAACCACCCAAAAAAAATCTCTTCCAACCAATTCGGCGAAAAACAAACCCAACCAAATCCACCCCTTCACCAAATCGGCAATGACAAGAACAACCAAAATAAAAAAATTTCTCAAACCCATAATCCATGATCCACTCCTTCAAGCACCAAAACACCCAATAAAATCAAAACTAGAACCCATTCGATCAAAGTTTAAGCAAACAGAAAAGCAACTAAAAAGATTAATTTCTCTCAAACACAGATTCGGCCAAGTAGATAGAACACCAAATTTGTTTTCCCATTCCTGCATTTTCCGTTGTAAACCAAAAATTTTTCTTGGCTTGTATTTCTCAATGATTATTTACAGTGCACATAGGGCCTTATATACAAAGTGAGTGCCCACTGAATAAGGAAAATACAATAAGCAAATCACAGAAAATATGGATAGTCAATCACACAGATTATACAAGGTAATTTTGATTGTTTCCTTAAGGATCAAAGGTTCTATTTTTGCCGTGACTGCCAAGACTTGCTGCTGTAGTTTTCCTTATCTGCATATGAGCATCTATACCATCTTGATCTTCCTTTTCTGAATGAGGACAGCTATGCCCTGCGCTGCAATCGTGAGCTGTAGCTTTGAATGCCTCATTGTGATCTTTCCTTTCCTGTCTTGATAGTGAACCAGCTGTGCAATCACAGATTGATGTATCACAATCTGTGATTGCGTGATTACTGGTGTGCTGCTGTACTAGTGTAGCATATGGGGCTGGAGTACAAGTGGCCGTGTCTCTTTTCTTGGATTCTAACTTGGTGACACGGTGAGCACATGTGGCAGCATCCCCTGCCTTGGAGTGTCTAAGTGCAGGGGCATAACTAATATCACTAATATTTTCTGTAGGAAACTGAAACATTTGAACCTGAATAACTTTAAATTGCAAGTTTGAAACAACATGATCGAGATGCCAATAAGTGTAAATACAATACAGTATTTGTTGGCGGATATAACTTCTCAACACCATGAACCCGTAAATGGTTCAGTACTAATCAAACAGAGTTTTTCAAAAAAACAAAAAAATCAAACAGAAGAAAAATATTGCTTATAAAAAGCTAATTGGTAATGGCAAAGTCTTGCCACAAGAATGTTCCCAAACTCACATAAGATCACTGTCTTGAAGTATTATCTGCTAATTTAAAGTTCCAAGTCTTGAAGTTTTCCCCACACATGGAGGAAAACTACTTGGGGCCAATGTCCTTGAGAGCACAGATCTGCTCCTCTCCCATAGCAGACATCACTGAAACAACCAGATATTTTCCCTCTTGTTAATCCATCCTTGATCTGCATAATAACTTTCAAATGAATAATATAAGAATTAATAATCCATCAGTAAACTGCCTAACAATTGCCTAGATAGAAGAGCTTTTTTGTCGGCAGGAATCTAATAAAAGTTTTAAGTCATCTATCCTTAGTATTACCATTCTCAGTCAGCAGAATCACCTGAAGCATTTAACGAAATATTACATTTCTTTTAAGTTCACTTAAATCCAAGAAAGTAATCAACGGGAAAGCTTGAGCATACAAATCCATCCTCAGATATATCAATCTGCTGTTGACATGGGGAACCTGTAATACAATAATTTACATGTTAATATCTCGGAAGCACCACAAATTCATGCAACGTACCCTACAGCAGTATATACCATAGATCTGATCGAATAAATATACAAAGAAATAATAGAGCTCTCACATTACAGTTGGGGGACGAGGGAACAATATATATCCTCAAGCTTCTTGGAAGTGAAAATGTCAATTACAACAAAGTGGCACTTAGCAGGTCCATGCTTCCCAGTTTTGGAAGTTGAAACCTCCACAACCTGCAATGAAGACAAAAAGATTGGTAAGGAATTTATTACAACAAAATAATCATTCAAAATAACGTTGAAAAAAGACATACTTTGCATAATGTTGAATACATGTTAACAGAATATAAAACACATTTTTTTTTTTCTTCTATTCTGTACATTATAAATTCGAGGACTTTTGAACAATTTGCTGAAATTTAAGCTTCCATAGAACCAGAAAGCTTACAAAATCAAACTGATAACAGGTCAGAGAGAGAGAGAGAGAGAGAGAGAGAGACCTTGGAGAGAGATGCGTAAATGGAGTCTTCAGTCTTCTAGTGCAGGGCTGTTCCAGTCGTCTTACTGATTTTTGGAGAGAGACGCGCAAATGGAGCTCTTTGGAGATTTCGTATCCACATCATTTCTCATATATAGTTAATGTCCGGAGACATTTTAGTCTATCCAGATGTTTTGGCTTCTCTTTCATAGCATAAGTTCCAGAAATATCAAGATGACGCAAATTAACGAGTTTATGCATATCTCTTGGCAAGGCAGTAAGATCCCAACAATGTGATAAATTCAGTGTTTGTAAGTTGCACAACTTACATATGGAACCAGGTAAACTTTTAATCGGAGTGTAAGAAAGATCCAAATATCGTAGATGTATAAGATTACCAGTTAAATATGGCAACTTAGTTACCTCCTCTTGCTTAGATAAAATGAGCACCCGTAAACATCTTGTCTTTGGCAATGGAAATTCGGCTAGAGACATGTAGAACTTACCGTCCCAAATGGAACTTAATTCTCGGACAGTGCGCAACCTCTTTGCTTCAGGAAAGATCTCAGACTTCTTTTGACCACCAAACATCTCAAGCTTCCTACTAATAATTTTTTTACGAGAATACGATAAATGGCGAGTCTTGGATCCAATTTCATAAGAACAGTCATCATCAAGGCTTAAAGCAAATTGTCTAGATATAAATTTTGCCAAATTGCTAACAAGGTCATGCATTATATATTTATTGCCACTTGATTGTTGGAATAATGATCTCGATACAAGAGCATGGAAGTAATCGTCACCAACTTCTTCCATTGTTTTATTTTTGTGTTCCGGCAAGAAACCTTCTGCCATCCATAATAAGACTAATTTGTTTCTTTCAAAAGCATAACCTTTTGGGAATATGGAGCAGTATGCAAAACATCGTTTTAAATTTGGTGAAAGATATTTATAACTTAATCTTAGAGCAGGAATGATGCATGTTTCCTCAATTGGCAAATTCCATAATTCACTTCTCGATACTTTATACCATTCCTCAACATCTAACTTAGGCCGCAAGAGAGACCCAATTGCCTTGATTGCCAAAGGTAGGCCTTTGCACTTTTCAACAATTCTTCTCCGTAATACTTCTCGCTGCAGACGTTGATTAGAGTTACCATTGTGGAATGCATATTTTACAAATAGCGACCAACAATCTTCTATGGGCAACTCCCTTATAAGAAAAGTTGCACTAGCGAGCATTACTGATGAAACCTCCTGATCACGTGTTGTTACGATGATCCTACTTTTTTGTACCCCATATTTCAGAGCATTACTTAAGACCTCCCATTTGGCATAATTCTTATTCCAAACATCGTCTAAAACAAGTAAGAACTTCTTTCCTTTCAACGTCTCCTTGAGTTTAATTTGAAGCTGATTTAGATTCTTACTATCAGCATTAGCAAGCGAACCTACTTCCTCTAGAACTGTTTTCATCACCATGACCACGTCAAATGTATCTGAAACATAAACCCATGCTTTAAGGTCAAAATGCTCATTCACCTTGTTGTCATTATATACAAGCTGAGCAAGGGTGGTTTTGCCAATTCCCCCCATGCCCACTATGGCAATCACACCTATGTCACTGCCACTCGCATCATCAGAGTCAGAGAGCAGTGACTTAATTATATCCTCCTTTTCAACATCTCTACCACAAATGCTAGATTCTTCGATCAAAGATGTCGTGGGCACTCTTTCTAATGGTTGCCCCCCAACACCTGCTCTCAGACCTAAAACACCTATTTCTTTTGCAAGGTCTTCTAATCTGTCAATTACATCATTTATCTCCTCTACTATCTTATTGACGTCAAAAGGAGAAGTAGAGATGGGGTTACGTACCTTACTAAGAATATTGATTCCAAATTCAGAATCCAACTTGCGTCGCAAGTCTTGTGTAGCAATCTCGTCCAAAATGTCTTCTGAAGTATACACAGTATCTTTCAGCTCGTCGAGCCACTCTTTAACACTTGTCTCCGTAAATTGCCTGTCCTCCGCGTCTTCGAGCACTGCAGTCACAGTCAACAGCGCGATCTTCAACTTTCTTAGGAGTTTGTCGGTGAGTTTTTGCCCCCACAAGGAGTCATGGAAACTGCGAGAGATCATTCTTTCAAATAAGACTTGGAGGAAGGGAGAGAGAACTATGCCTGCAACTTCAAGTGCAACCTCCATGTTTTCTTGTTTGCAAATCAAAGTAAACTAAGGAAGGTGATTGCAAAGAGCAGAGCAAAATGAAGACTGCAAGCTGTGTTTTGCTTTTCCACCAAAGAATTGAACATATATAAAGTGGAGTGATGGTCCTACAGGAGTAATTGAAATTTGTTTGATATTGTAATTATGAGAGAGAAATATAATGTGTAAGTGGACCAACTGATCATGAACGTACCTCCTACAGCATCTTCTTGCTTTCAATATGATTCCTCAAATCTTTCCTTGGCGCCTTTAATAACTCTCTCCCCTCCCCCTTCTTTTCATTTTTACATTTTTTAAAAATATTAACTCAAAATATTTTTACTTTTTTTTTTATTTTTTATATCACATCAATAATTTTTTTATTATTATTTAAATAAAAAAATTGACTACAATAAAAAAATTTGAGTGTGAATAAAAAATGATTGATGTGATATAAAGTAAAAAAAATTTATATAAAAAAGTAAAAAAAAATTGTATTATAATAAATTTTTTATTAAACGGAGCCAAGGAAAGATTTGAGGAATCATATTTTGAGGGGAACAGAATATTCCATTAAGATAAGTCCGCAATTACAACGCTCAACAACCAACTGGGGCACAAATTAAACCACACATGTTGGGACTGCTGAGAGATAGCAAATTTTGCCAGTACATGTGCAGCCCTATTCCCATCTCGCCTCACATGAGAGACTCTCCAAGAGGGGAAATTCTCAAGCATCCGCCTAGCTTCAAGGACCAAGTTCCCGACAGTGGAATCGGTCTCCGCAGTACTCCCCAAAGCCAAAATGACCTCACGGGCATCGCCCTCCAACTCCACCAATTGGGCTCCCATGTTGTGGGCGAATTGCACGGCTCGGCATGCCGCTAAGGCTTCTGCCACAGATGGGTCTCTGATATAGGGGATAACGTCGCACATGGCCGCCTTCACCTCCCCACTGTGATCCCTTGCGATAATACCCATGCCCATGATTTTCTTCCGGTTATCCAGCGCGGCATCCCAGTTGAGTTTGATGCTGTTTGCCGCCAGTCTCAACCATCTGGCATGCGAGACCTGCCCCCCAGGCCCTGCAGCCGAATAGACTTCTCGGGACTTCCTGAAATCTTCAATAATGTCAGTGGCTTCTTTGATCAGGATGGGAGGGGGCAAAACTAAACCCCCAAAGACCACCCTATTGCGCCGGGCCCAGACTTTGTAAGCGATCGAGGCGAACAATTCCAAATCCTTGTCCTCCAGTCTATCACAAAGAGAGGCGAAAATGTCGAAGAACTCCTCCGCCTCCACCGAGGTCTTTTGAATGGGACCCCTGCAACAACCCCACACCGCTTTGGCAGAATCGCACCTCCAGAGAACATGCCCATTGGATTCTGCGTCGGAGCTGCACATCGGACAGAGCTGGTCAGTAACAATCTTTCTCCTGTGAAGGTTAATTTTTGTTGGAAGAATGTTGTTGCATGCTCTCCATAAGAAAATTAGGATGTAACGGGGTAGCTTTAGATTCCATAAACGTCTCCAAATAGGGATAGCAGATTGTATTGAGGAAGTGCTCCAATTTCCCCTCCTCCTTCTCTCCACTTCTAGATGGTAGGCACTACGAACCGAGAAGTTGCCATTCTTGGTCCCTACCCAAATTAATTTATCCTCCTGGGACCGGGGGTTGATAGGGATACTGCAAATCTGTTCCACAGTTTCCTCCGGGAAAATTTGTTTAATTAGGGGAATGTCCCACCAATTGACTTCCTGGTTGATGATATCAGCAACCTTAGCATCCCTAGAAATGATCCGCACGGGATCGAGAATTTTGTGAGGGGAAATAGGGATTCATTTGTCCTTCCACAAGTCAATCCTCCAGCCATTCCCCACCCTCCATATGAGGCCCTCTTGAAGGAGGGCTTTTGCTTGCCAAATGCTCCTCCAGGCATAGGAGGGCTTCTTCCCTAGATTGGAATCCAAAAAAGGCACACCCGGGTAATATTTCTCCTTCAGAACACGAGCAGCCAAGGAGTCCGGCCAGTTCAGCAGCCTCCAACATTGCTTTGCAAGCATGGCCCTATTGAAACATTCAAGGTCTCTGTAGCCTAGGCCCCCAGTGTCCTTGCTTCGACCCATTCTCTTCCATGACATCCATGCTATTTTGTTAAAATTCTCCTTAAAACTCCACCAGAATTTCCCCATAATGGAGTTGATCTCTTTGGTTAGGGTTTTAGGAAGGCTGAACACACTCATAGTGTATGTTGGAATCGCTTGAATTACTGCCTTTAGCAAGACCTCCTTCCCTGCTTGCGTGAGGAATTTTTCCTTCCAACCGTTCAGTTTAGCCCATATCCTTCCTTTGATATGATTGAAGGAAGATATCCTCGACCGACCGATTAAAGCCGGGAGTCCTAAATACCGCTCAAAGCTTTGCACTTGACTAGCACTTACCCTTGACAGAATCTCCTCTTTGGCCCCTGGAGGAGTATTTTTGCTGAAATAGATAGCTGTTTTCTCCCAATTGATCTTCTGCCCTGAGGCCCTTTCATAGCGATCCAGAATTTCTTCAATATGTCCCCACTCGCTAGTGTTAGCTTTACAGAACAATAGGCTGTCATCGGTGAAAAAAAGGTGGTGTATTCGAGTTCCACCCCTGGAAATGGGAACACCTGTAATTCCTCCTTCTCTTTCCGAATTTCGAATTAGGGAGCTAAGAGCCTCGGCGCAAAGGATAAAGAGATAGGGCGATAGAGGGTCGCCTTGTCTCAGACCCCTCGAGGGAACGATCCTCCCACAGGGCCTGCCGTTGATTAGGATGGAGTAGCTTACAGTCCGGACACACATCATCAGAAGGTTGACCCAACGGTCCGCAAATCCAAGCTTCCGGAGCATAGCCTCCAGGAAGTCCCACTCCAATTTGTCATAGGCTTTGCTCATGTCGAGTTTAAGAGCCATATGCCCCTCCTTCCCCGAAAGTCTAGTAGCCATAGTGTGGAGGGTCTCAAAAGCCACTAAGATATTGTCAGAGATCAAACGGCCTGAGACAAATGCACTTTGCTCGGGGGAAATAATGTTAGGGAGGATAAGCTTCAACCGGTTAGCTAAAACTTTAGAGATTAATTTGTACAAAACATTGCATAAACTGATTGGCCTATAGTCCGATAGTTTAGAGGGTGAGCTTACCTTAGGGATAAGAACAATGTTGGTCATGTTAATCTCTTCATCAAGCTGTCCCTCCCCGAGGTAAAACAAAACAGCTTTGCACACGTCTCTGCCCACCGTAGACCAATTTTTCTGGTAGAGCCGTCCGGGCCTGGGGACTTGAGGGGATGCATCTGGAAGAGCGCTTTCTGAACTTCCTCCTCAGAGAAACTGTGGAGGAGCCAGTTATTCATATCATTGGTAACCCAGGTTCCAATCAGATTAGTACAGTCCTCCACCAAACCAGTACTTTGGGAAGTGAAGAGCCCCTCAAAATAACTAAGAAACACCCTGCCAATGTCTTTGTTCTTCCTCCATATTCTGCCCTGCTCGTCAGCCACACTCCTAATGGAGTTGGTTTTCCTCCTATGCTGAACCCAAGAGTGGAAAAAGGCTGTGTTCCGGTCCCCTGACCGAAGCCAGTGCTGTTTTGCCCTCTGCTTCCATTTCAGCTCCTGAAAATCAAGTAGATCCTCAATCTCTTTCTGGAGTGATCTGATCTGAGCACCCAAGACAGGGGACTCAATTCGTTGGAGGGCTGCCAATTGTTCGGATTTCCTCTTGATATCATCCTCCACCTTACCAAATTTCTGCCCGCTCCAGCTTAGCAAAGCTCTTTGACAAGCACCCAGTCTCCTCTGGATCCCTTCTGAGGGGATTCCCTCAGTGTTGTCATTGCTCCAGGCTGCGCTTATAACCTCCCCGCATTCCACGTCGCTCGTCCAACTAGCTTCAAATTTAAAGCCCCTTCGTACCGGACCCTGGCCCTGCCTGTCCAACTGACGAGGAGAAAAGCTGACCAGGATAGGGCTGTGATCAGATGTTCTCGCCGCCATGGTCAAGACAGAAAAATATGGGAATAAAGTGCACCACTCCGGATTAGCCATAGCACGATCTAATCTTTCCCTGGTGAAGGATCCGTCTGCCTTCCTGTTGGACCATGTATACATAGATCCCAGATATCCCAAGTTGCCTAAGCGACAAGACTCGATGACTTCCCGAAACCCTTTCATCTGGGATTCCCTGCGAATGTTGTAGCCTTCCTTTTCCACCTGTTCTACAATTTCGTTGAAATTACCCGCGCATAACCAAGGTATCGGATGGCAGGTGTTCAAGAATTGCAAAAGCTCCCACGACTCAGCTCTTCTAGCTATATCAGGATTGCCATAGAAACCCGTGAGCTTCCATGAAGGGTTATTCTCCCTGTCCTTAACAATAATGTTGATATGTCTTCTGGAGTAATTATACACTTCTAAGTTGGAGTCCGAATTCCACAAAAAAGCTAGACCCTCACTCTTGCCAACCGAATCAATCACAAAAAAGCTATCGAAACCAAGCCTTCTTCTAATGTTATCCATGTGCTGTTTGGAACAGATAGTTTCCATAAGAAAAACAAAAGTGGGCCGTCTCTCCCTCACCATTTGGTGGAGATCCCGAACTTTCCGGGGGTGCCCAAGTCCCCGGCAGTTCCAACTTAGGAGAATCATTGCGGCCGGCGGGGCTGGTGTCCAGCCTCCGCCCAAGCCATGTTCAGTGCCTCCTCTGCATCTACCCTCCCCTTCTTCCCCTGCTCTGTGAAGTCAGCTCCAACGGTTAACACTGCCTCTTCAAAATTTCTCTTGCCCGCCTTCTGCGGTTCCAGGGCCGTGGCAGGAGTTCGAGCCCTGTGTCTCCACTTACGGATGGAACCTTCTCCTGGCAGGTTCCTCTCATTTTTGTTTTCTTCCGAAGAAAGAGATGGGCAGTCCATCTGGGGCTCAGCCAGTGATTCGGGCCCAATGACATGGGATGGAACATCCAAAACCTGTCCGCCCAGCCCAGTATCCAGCCCATCCTGCTCTGGACCTACCATGTGATCTTCCCCCTGATTTTCCTCAGTTGCCTTGTCAATGTCCCCCTCTGCGACCGATGGATAATCATCCTTAGCCACCTGAACCTCAGAGAGCATTAATTCCATGAAGTCACATCGCCGGTTTTGACCCTGCTTCTGTCCTATCTCCACAGTCTTGGAATCCCCAATCTCTCTTCCCAGTATGGTCTGCAGGATTTTCCTCTCATTTCTTTCCTCGAGGCTGTCAGCACACCTTCCCTTGTTAGTGTCCATACCTTGGAAATCTGAGGTGGCTTCCCTTCCTTCCTCTAACTGAGACTGTGTCCCTGGGTTGCCTCCGGCAGCCCCTTCCCTCCGGTTGGTTACCCTTGTGTCAGTTGGACTTCCCCCCCGCCTCCATCCATACCTCGAGTGTCCTTGAGAGAAGCGCATGTCTTCTGCCCGGAGCCAAGTGCCCCATTGCTTTGGGGAGGGCTCTGTTCCCTGCTTGGGGTTCTTGTTTTCGCTACACTGCGAGTGTTTGTGGAAAATGCGTCCACAGTTGAAGCAGAAGTGTGGGAGTTTTTCATATCTAAAATTTGCCCACACCATCTTTCCATTAAGCTCGAGGGCTCGACCTCTTTCGAGGGGCTTGGTGATGTCAACCTGAACCCGGATTCGAAGGCACCTCCCCCAACCTATCCCTTCCCCTGTAACGTCCACTTCCTCCACTCTTCCAATGGATTCTCCAATCTTGAGCCCCACATGTTTGTTCATGCATATTAGGGGAATATCGTGTACTTGAATCCAAAACGGTGACTTTGAGAAATCCATTTGGGCGGGCGGAATACTTTCCTCCACTTCTTTAAGGATCAGGACACTTCTGTCAAACAGCCAAGGACAGACCTCCAGTACTCTCCTTTTGTCAGCTTCTGAGGAGAACTCAAAAAGCCAAATGTTTTCCTATAACTCCTTAAAGACCACTTTTCCAGCCGTTTTCCACAGCTGAGCCATAAACGCCCTAAACGCCTCCTTCTGAATCCTTCTATCAGACATGAAGCGGCCAATCAGGCAACGCCCATTTGCCAGTCTCAGGTCTGCAGTCTCATCTTCTGTGATCTCAATGCTCATCCTTTCACCCTCCAGCAGTCTCATGCTACCACCTAGCTTCTCCACTAACTCCTCCATCTAAGGTTTGAACTAGAGAAGCCAGACAAACTGGACTCGTGACCAGACCAGACTAACTATCAGACTCCTACCTAGCAGGGACCGGCTAGGGACTCCACCCACTCTCCTCTTGTGATTCTAGGAGAAAGCACAAGAGAGAGGACTTTAGAATTTAGATATTTGAGGAATCATATTGAACGCAAGAAGATGCTGTAGGAGGTACGTTCATGACCAGTTGGTCCACTTACACATTATATTTCTCTCTCATAATTACAATATCAAACAAATTTCAATTACTCCTGTAGGACCATCACTCCACTTTATATATGTTCAATTCTTTTTTTGTTTCTAATTTCCTTCGTAGCCTTGAATTCTATCCGTAGGTGGATTGAATGCGGCCAATTGTGGTGGCCCCCACACTACGTGATTCAATAAAGAAAAATAATAGAAATACTTGTGCTGCACAACTTGTGCACTCACAGCAAATACAAGAAAGTGGGACCCAGCACTGAATCTCACTTCTTTGTGCCTACTGTGAGTGCACAAGTTGTGCTCAAGGAGTACAACGATCACTCCTCTTTCGCCCTTCATTATCTGCAACCTTGCAAGGTGCGCGGAACTAAAAATTTTTAAAGAGGAGAAGGGTCCGGTCGGTATGGAGTGGTTCACGAACTCCAAAGGTCATGGGTAGTTACCACCCCTCTTTCTTTTCATTTTTTTAAAAATTTTTTTTTAAAGTTTTATAATTTTTTGTTATTTTGCAAGGTGCGTAGAACTAAAAATTTTTAAAGAGGAGAAGGGTTCGATTGGTGTGGAGTGGTTGACCAACTCCAAAGGCCATGGGGTAGCTCCAGCCACTCTTCTTTCTTCTTCTTCTTCTTCTTCTTCTTTTTCTTTTTTTTTTTTTTTTTTTTTTTTTTTTTTTTTTTTTCTCTTTAACTTTTTCATTTTTTTTTTTAAAGTTTTATAATTTTTTGTTATTTTTAGTTTTTATTTTTGTTATTTTTAATTATGCATATCGAATTTTTAAGGCATGTGACATGGACTTTCGTTAATTTTTTAACGAAAGTTGGACGGAGGTACTATTTCTGTCTTTAGTCATAATTGATGTATCATCTATGAATCGAATTCAAGGCTCTAATTAGAGCTGTTTTTGTTAAAATAGCTCCAATTAATTTTGAGCCATTTTGAGAAAAAAATGCTCTAATTGGAGCCGTTTTAACTAAAACGGCTCAAATTAGAGGCGTTTTAACTAAAACGGCTCAAATTAGACTTGTTTTAGCAAAAATGGCTCTAATTAGAGCTGTTTTTGTTGAAATGGCTCCAATTATTTTGAGTCGTTTTGAGAAAAAAGACTCTAATTAGAGCCCTTTTTGTTAAAACGCCTCTAGTTTGAGCCGTTTTAGTTAAAACGGTTTCAATTAGAGCCATTTTAACCAAAAAAAAAAAGTTTCAAACTAGATCCATTTTTGTTAAAACGACTCCAATTAATATATATAACACTTATATATATATATAACACTACACTATATAAGTTGTATTTAGGGTTGTAATCGAGACGAGGCGAGCTTTGAGATTTCAAGACTGTCTCATTTATGAGTTTAACTTAATTAAATAGTTGATCTTGAATTAGAGCCGATCATAACAGGATCATAGAAGCGATAGAAGATCCGATCGATTCAAGTGTATTACTCTAATTGATTGAATATCCAATCAATCATAGTACATTATTCTGATCGATCATTATAGAGTTCGATCAATCAAACTTAACACAGTAAAAATTCGATCTAACGTGCGATTGATCCTAAGTATTGGTCTGATCGATCGATCATGATAGGATCAAAGGATCGATAGAATCATCCAATTGATTTTGATGTATTACTCCGATCGATCCTAATGCATTAGTCTAATTAACGATCATAGGATCGATAGAATCATCCAATCGATCCTGGTGTATACTCTGATCGATCCTAGTGCATTAGTCTTATCGATCGTGATACGATCAAATGATTGATCAAACTTGACACAATTGAATGTTTGATCGAATATCTAACTCATCCTAGTGCATCGGTTCGATCTATTGTGATACGAATGTTTGATCAATCAAACTTGGCACGATGAATGTTCGCTCTAACGTCCGATCGATCCTAGCTAATTAAGTAACTATGATGTGAGCAAGTAGTAAATCTAAAATATTATATATAACTAAGTAACTATAATAAAAGTATAATGTAAATATGTATATAACTGTTATTAATTAACTATGAGTAATGTGATATATGCGTGTTTATATTATATATATATATATATATATATATATATATATATATATATATATATATATATATATATATATATACTAACTATACAATATATGTTATATACGAATTAGTATTAATTACTAGTTAATATGTTAGTTTAACTTACTATAGTCTTCAAATGGTAGCTCAATCGGCTGAGGACCATGCTTCATGAAGTGGAGCTCACTAGTTCGAATTCCCCCTCCTCTTTCTTGTGTGGACATGTCAAAATAAAAAAAAAAAAAAAAGTTTAACTTACTATATAAATACTATTATCAACATATTATAATTAATATGTAATATTATATTTAATTAGCAGAAAATGACTCTTGCACAACTGTTGTGCACCAATTACTCATTTTAATTAGCTAGTATACTATATGCTTATATATATATATATATAAATTTTTTTAATAAAAAACTAATTAAAAATAAAAATAAAAATGATTGGAGCCGTTTTGTGATAAAAACGACTCTAACATTTTGAGGGTTTCGTGTCCTGCGCGTGCTACACCCAAAAAAATTTCAGGTTTTTGAGTTTCAATTTTTTTTTTCTTTCACGTGACACCCATAAAATATCTCCTTCACTTACATTTCTCTTAATCTCTAGAAACACCCAGATCTCTCTCTTTCTTTACTCTCTCTCTCTCTGATCTCCATCACTCTCATCTCTCCATCACTCTCTAGCATCTTCCTTTCTCTTCAGCCATTTCTTTCTTCTTTCTTCTTATTCTTCTCCGGTCTTCTTCCTCTCTCTCTCTCTCTCTCTCTCTCTCTGACCACCGTCTCTTGAGACCCAGTTAAGAGACCCATGACTACTGTCTCTTGCTAGCTAAAGCTAGCTTATTTTTTTATTTGTATTTTTTTTTTTAATTTTGTTGCTTTAGTAAAAATGAAAAAAAAAAAAAAGTACTTTAAAATCTGCTATTGTAGTTATTGTAGTTTAGAAACAATATGTTTTCGTTTTGATTGATTGATTGTATGGAAAATATTTGATTCATAGAGTTTGGAATGAAAGGCTAAAATGAGTAGCTCGAGGGAGGAATCTCCGGATTGGTTGCGTTCTTTCTAGATAATTTTTAATCAATACATAAAGATTGGATTTTTTTTATGTGGATTTTGTATTTTTGGTTTGTGGGTGTTCTTGTTTTTATTGGTCTTGCTTCATAGGGGAAGTTTTAGATTGTGGGTATTAGTGTTTATGAGATGTAATTGGAAGAAAGAATTTTATTTTCATGTTTCTATTGTGGATTAGTTCTTCTATGAATGAAAAATAAGGTATCTTTGAATGTGAAACTGGGGTTCAATTTGTTTTTGGGTAAGGTTTCTCTGTTTTATGGTTATTGAATGGCTCACCAAAACTGAGGAAAAAGAAATGAAATTTCCTAAAACTTTGGAGTTTTTGGAGAGGAATAGATGCATAGAATGTTAATTTTTTCTGTGTTCAGATAGACTAATGAAACCCAGAAGACTTGTTCTATAGAATCATCAAAAATGAAAATTCCTATTATGTTGATAACCGTGTTTTTTTTTTTTTAGTATAAAAATGTTCCGTATTTTCTATAGTTGCTGTGCTTTTATTTTATTCTTGCTATAAGAAGTATTACTAAAAAAATAATTTTTTTTTTTTTTTTTCAATTTAGAGTCGTTTTAAGGGTCCATAAAACGACTCCAAAAAAATGATATATATATATATATATATATATATATATATATATATATATATATATATATATATATATATATATATAATTTATTTATTTAGAGCCGTTTTGAATCCTTAAAACGACTACAGCTAGTTAGAGTCGTTTTGGTTCAAAACGGTTCAATCCGAGTCTTTAATACTAGATGTGTTGACCGGTTGTCAAAACGGTTCAAAAAAAACATTTGAACCGTTTTTAGGGCTTAAAAGGGCTCTAAAAAAGGGTTCAAAATACCTTCTAGAACGTGAAAATGATAAAAATAAAATTCAATTGCGCATAGAACATCTGCGCCAGATTTGGAGTGGAATTCTGACAAGAGACAAAATATAGAAATGATAGAGAGTTTGTTGAAGCGGGTTTTTTAAGATATTCTCCAAATTTTAGAAAAAATTTTATAATAAAGACCTTGTTGGGGATGCTCATAGGAGACCGACATATATATATATATATATATATATATATATATATATATATATATATATATATATATATATATATATATATATATATATATATATATATATATTAGACTATGATGAAATTTTAAAGTATGGCCATTATCAATAAAATACCAAAAATATCTTTAATCCATTTTTGTCATTTGGTTTTTGGATCTTTGGGAAGGGGATCATGGCCTCCCCAGATCACCTCGTCTAATTTCACCACAGTTCACACAGATATTTCCTAGCTATCACTAGAAAAATCTACTTATACTTTTGACATGAAAAAGAAAAAAAAAGAAAAGAAAAAACTAAATTAGTCCCTATCGTTATGTAATTGTAAAATTGATCCATGCAATTTATATTGTTATCAAATAGATCGTTATGTCAACATGGCATTAGATTTTTCAACCAGAATAGTATCAAGCATGTAGATAACTATGTTAGATCCAATAAAGCGTCTCTGCACATACAAAATACCAACTTAGCTTGACACATGGCAAAAAATCCAAAAATAAACAAAAAATCACGAGCAATGCTAGTGCCAATATTTTTCTCTTGGAGTGTCATACTAATGAAATAATACAATTAGAAATAAAGTTCAAACTTTATATGAAAGAAAAAGTTTCTATAACACGCAACATAAAGAGATTGCGAATAATAGAAACAAATGAAATTGTTATAATAATTTAAAGTAGTATTTAGTTTGGTAATATTTGGGAGGAAGAAAGAAAGAAGAGAAAATGAAATCAGTTCCATATCTTTCAAGTGAAAGCTATAGTAGCAAGTGGTAAAGTAAAAGCTAGCTTCATGGGAGCTTCTTCTTTAATTAATTAATTTATTTTTTAAAAAATTATCTACCACATTCACGTCTTTGAAGTGCGTTGTGACAAAATAATTTTAAGGATCACCAAAGATTGACTAGTACAATCTGAATCAACACACAAAATGACACTGGAACCGATACCACTACCCATGTCAAATATTAAACTAAAGATTGTAGCGCCCTTTACATAATGGAGAATCCATTTCAGTGCCTGCTAGCAAACCTTGCAAGGACTAACAACACTGACCGCTTATGAAATATATAGACAAGTGTAGCTGCCAACTACATTAGAGTAAGGTACATGCGACATGAAACACTCCATGCCACCTCTTCACTTTGTGCTGCTAACACTGCTAAGAGTCTGAAATGTGCGTCATACCAAGTACTCACTAACCCAAGGATTTTCTATGCACCACTCAAATCCTTCATTTCAAACTCATCACTTGAAAGACATTTCATTCTCTTAATCTCAAACAAGTTTTTAGCAGTAATAAGCATGTCATCCACATAGAGTAACAAATAAACAAAAGAACCATATTCAAAATGCCTATTATACACAAAACCAACATGCCCTTAGCCAAGCCCCTCACCTCTCCTATGACAACCTTCACATCTCTCAGCAAATATGCTGGCATTACCTTAATAGATGCTACATTATATCACAGGGTTGTTGAAGCCCTTTTGTATCTGGCCCTAACTCGTCCTGACATTGCCTTCACTGTCAACAAATGCTCTTATGTTATGCAAGATCCCCAGGATGTTCATTGGATTGCTGTGAAGTGCGTCCTTTGGTACTTGAAACACTCCATTACACACGACCTCCTCATCCGGCCTTGCCGCTCCTTCCAACTTATTGCCTTTTCTGATGCTAACTGGGCAGGCTGCCTCGATGACAGAAAGTCCACTTTTAGTTATTGCACTTTTCTTGGGCCTAATCTCCCCTCTTGGCACTCAAAGAAGTAGCTTACTGTTTCTCATTCCAGCACTGAAGCTGAGTACAAAGCCCTTGCTAATGCCACTGTCGAACTTATCTGGCTTCAATCCTTGCTCAAAGAACTTGGTGTCGTCTTACCCTTTGCTGAGTTTTGCTCCCATTCTTTTTTGTGACAATATTGGTGCCACCTACTTGTCCTCTAACCCGGTCTTCCATGCTTGCACCAAACACATTGAAATCGATTATCATTTTGTTTGGGATCATGTGGCTCTCAAAAGTCTCATTGTCAAATTCTCTCTACCAAGGATCAGTTGGCTGACATTCTTACTAAGCATCTCACCTTTGCTCGCTTTGCTCTTCTTCGGGCCAATTTCAACATCTATTCCAATCCGTCCAGATTGTGGGGCTGTATTGAATCTCACGCCAACCCTACCAACAAACTCAATTCAGATAAACCAAATCTCAAAGACAATGAATTCTAGGACAGCCACAGTTTGCAATCTCCTGATATCAAGGAGGCTCAAGGCTGCAAAAGATAGCCCCTCTCTAAGGATACAACAGCACTAGACTTTCAGATTTCAAGACTTATTACTGCTGTCCATAGGAAACATGGAGCCCAAACTTTTCCTATTCTTAAGGACCTTTTTCCTGCTTGATCAACTGCTGCTAGCATAAGATTAGGAATACACTACAAAAATTAAAGTGATTTGTGACTAACTTTTAGTAGTCTTTTAGGATGCCTGAAAGGCTACTAAACAATAGTGACATGTGAGTAGTGGCCTTTCTACAAGGCCACTAAACAGGGTGTCAGTATTTCTGATATAGTGGCATGTTATTGATTGACACGCCACAAATTAGTGGCGTGTCAACTAGTGACATGCCACTAATTAAGACAATTCTTTTTTTTTTTTTTTTTAAATACAAAAATTCTGTAATTCGAATTCTGCAACCCTATTCTATTACATTTCCATCAATCTATGATCAACACAATCCCAACAATTTGCATTTTTATCAATAATCAATAATCGATCACAACTACCAGAAAATCATTCCAAAAGTTTCAATAAACATGTCATAGATTCATAACAATCAAAACAAAAGTTTCAACAAACAAAATATATAATCAATCTTTGTCATAGATTAGTGGCGTACAGTACCGGGTACTGTAGTCACGTGGCTAAAATCAAAGTTTTTTGTAGTGTATTTGGTTATGAAGTGGAAACTCTTTGTATCAAAGAAAAAAATCACTTTGGGGCAACCAAATATAGGAAATCAACTAACAGAAGAAATAGCTAGTTACAAGACAGTCGTACTCACAATACATTTGCAGTAGTCATACCTTGAACTCTAACAAGTATCTATAATTGAACGCCTCTCTACTAGACCCTTCTGAAGAGTTCTTCAATTGACTCCATTAACTAGAGCTCGATCCTCTCTAGTAAATTAATTTATTTTTAAAAACCTATTAAAGTTAACTTCCCTAAATTTGTATTTGTAATAAATAGATATATATATAATCTTGAAATTGACTATTTATAATATAAATTATAACATCTATATACACACACACATATTTATATCAACATTCAAAATCACAAAGATTAAACCTATATATATCACATTGGGAAGAAAATTCTCTTTCATCTATCTAAATATTTAAAGGTAGTTTCATTATGAATTTCAGAATAATACTATAGAAAGTAATTACTGAAGTTATATAGATTTATATGAACTTATACAAGTCGAGCCGAACTCAATTTATATGAGTTTAGCTTGTCAAGTTTCCACTTAATAAACAAACCGCGCGTCTGAGTTTATAGAATCTAATGAAAGCTATTCGTGAATAACTCCATTTATTTACACTAAAATCCTTAAACTAATAGTTCCAATTCGTCCCATCTTACACTAATCTTGGTTATTGCTATTTAGGGCCTTATTTTACTAGGGGCTTTAGGCAACTGTCTACTTCACTTAAGCAATGATCCAGCCTTGAAATGAAGCTAATAGTAGATTATATCATTGTACTAGTTAATTCGGGTTATATCATAAAAATTCTCTTCTCTCAAAATCTCATTATCCCTATTTTGAAAATATATTTATTTTATCTATAAATATATATATTTATTTATTTTTATTGCTTTTACTTTTTTCTTCATTGAACCAATAGAGAAAACATGAAAACCGTAATTAAGATTAGTCTATATGGTTTCACTGGGTTGCAAATTGCTCCATGAAGTTTAAAAAGTGATTAAAAAAAAGAAACTAATAGGGCCCACTACAAAAATTGAAGTGGTTTGTGACTGGCTTTTAGTGGCCTTTCAGTCACCCTAAAACGCCACTAAACATTAGTGGCGTGTGATTAGTGGCCTTTTTAGAAGGCCACTAATCATTTAGTCAGTATTTCTGACTTTGTGGCGTGTCATTAAATGACACGCCACAAATTTGTGGCGTGTCAGATAGACACGCCACTATATATGGCGTGTCAGACACGCCACTAATTAAAGTATTTTTTTTAAAAAAAGAAAATTGTAAATTCAGTAATCCAAATCTAAAAACCCTGCTTAAACATACACTACAATCCAAATTCTGCAATCCAAATCCGAAATTCTGTATCGAAATTTTGTATCGATCTACTACAATTCTATCAATGCATGATCAACACAATTGCAACAATTTAAACTTTTATCAATAATTACAAGTACAAATAAATCATTCCAAAAGTTTCACTAATATATATATGTCATAGATTCATTACAATCAAACTAAAACTTACAACAAACAAAATATACAATCAATCTTTGTCCTAGATTGATACCAAAAAGTAATTACAAAAGTTCTCCAGCAACAGGTGTTAAGCTGTATGACAGATAGCGCCTGCAAGAACAAAACAATGCCAACAAACAAGTCGATTCAGATACAATAAATTTAAATTCCCAAAAAATACAATAAATTTAAACTACCAAAAAATAATTCAGCACATGACCTCGATATCCAGTTACATCTACTCCTTCCAGTACAAAAGAACCTGCAACACAATATCCTATTAATATTTCGTTTAATAAAATAGAGAAGAAAATTGTGGATCATTTTCGTTTAATAAAAATAAAATTTAAGTTTTCCCTTTAAATTTTCTCTGCACCAAGTGTAGCATAAAGTGAATACTGAATAACATCTCTGACATGGTGTGCTTGTCTAAACTAAATCTCCAAGCTATGGTTTTCATCCAAACTTCTCTACCAAACAACACAAAGACAATTTATAAATAGTAATATATCTGAAGGCCTGCAAGTCAACTTAACAGTTAATACATCTCAAGCAGGGTAGATGTTTACTTTAAAAGGGCTGAGAGTTTGATGAGCATCCGACTTTTTATCAAAATCATGCAAATATCAAATATGTTGGGAGGTTCTGAAGGTTGATATATGAGACTGAGTGGAGTGCTTATTTTGTAATACCTCGATCTCATGTTGGGAAGCCTTTCTCAAAATTTTCAACTCTTTGGGGAACTTATTAATGGGGTTGAACCCCAAGAATTCCGCTTTTGAAGGAGAATATCTACCATTTGCCTCCAAAGAACGGTCTTATGTTGATAACATTCATCAGTACAATTCGGCGGGATCTCATGACTTTACCATGAGAAGACCTCTGGCTGAACACTCCTAAAGCCTGTTTTTATTGATTTACAAATATTTGCCTCCTGGCTGTTGCTTATGTTCTATAAGTCTTACATCTGCATCTTTATTCGCTTCTATTTAAGAAGAATGTTAACATGTTGTGGTGTCTATTTCAGATACATAGAGATCTTTTCATAACATTTAGACATGAAAATATGCCCAAGATGGCAAAACAAGTAACTGTCCTATTTTTTTGGGTTCATGTTATGCAAACTCATATTTTTGTGAGCCGAGTCATTAATTAAGTTATATTACTTGCAACTATTACTGTTTACAATTTGCTCGTCTTTGGGACTTATTTGTTTTCCTAAGATCAATATATATCTTTATATTAGGGGTATATATAGATATATATATATATGCCAGTGCTTCTGTACAAACTCTTACTACATTAGTATCTTTGTATCTTAGATGAAGTTGTATATGGTACTGGTGTAGCTCACAGTTTATAACGCTGATAATATTTCATTGTATATTCATTATAAATAGTAATCAGTGTAGAGAAACATCTGCTAAAGTGAAAATCAACTACTTATATATGAAGATGTGTAAATATGAAGATGTGTAGATAACAGAGTCGGATTGTGCTATAGGAACTTCTGAACCACTAGGAAAAGGAGAAGCTCTTGATCATCAACTTATGGTCCTTAAACTAAGACAACCAAACATATAGAAACTTGCCCTTAATCATCATAATGTAGTCAATGCAATAAGGAAGGGTTTTCAGGTCAAGACCATAACAGAAATGAAGCTCAGAGAGATAAAAACCTATTTCTTAAGGAAACAAACTAACATTAAGTACAAACAAACTGACATTAACCTACAATATAAGTATGTTAGAGGATCATTACCACAAAGAGAGAATATGAGGGTCTAAGACTATCATATTTTTAATAGGTTAAATAGAATAATATAAGATTAATTGCAATCATCCACCCTAAACTATGAAGACATTTGTAATGTTCACCCTAAACTACAAAAAAATCATTCCAAAAAAAGCAAGTACATATTTGCTAACTAAAATAAACTTAAATGTTACCCAATATCAATCGTCAGCAAGATTTTCATGATCGGGTAACTGCATAGCATTTTCCGTAGGATCTGCGAATGATAAAACAAATATAGTTAACAAACAATATGATCAAATCATATCAAGTCCTAAGCATTCAACAAAGTAAATTTAAACAGACGTAATCATACCACGAAAAAGAAATCCATTAATTATTACCTGATCTGCTATCAACAGATGATACATTCATACGATGTGTAGAATTTTTGTCTGGCACTGCATTATCATGAGAGACTCCGGGCATGGATGCTGACTGGCGCCACAATGACTCCATTTGGCTAAAACGGGACATAATTTGAGATTGTGCTGCCAACACCTCATCCATTTGTAACTTATGTCGTGCCCGCTCAGCCTCAAGTACTCTCTCGATCTCAGAAGCTTGTCGTGCCCGCTCAGCCTTGAGTACTCTCTCCATCTCAGAAGCAAACATTTCTTGCGAAAAGACGGCTTGCCCTTGATTTTGTGAACGTGGCTGTGATGGTGTATGGTATGAGCGTATGGACCCCGGCACAGGCCAAACATTTGGCCCAACCTGCCGAACTCTGCCGGCGTACTCCGGCTTATTGCCGAGCGCCTGGTCGTACGCATCGTCATGTCTCCAGCGTGTTGTTCCTTGTGTTATGCTTGACGATTCGGCAGAGTCGGTTGGCATTAGCATCGCCATCCTCTCCTGCATGTCGTATTAAATGTTGGTGTGTCAAACTAATGTGCATCGTAAATAATTAATCACACATATAAGTAAAACAATATATGAAAGGTGAATAGCATACACATCTCTCTTTTACTATATCATTTGGATAGCTTCCATCCTTCCTCGTGTGAGATTTTATGTACGATTGTGCTCGTGTAGGAGGAATGCCATCCTTGATAGTCTGCCAAAAGAATAAAACATTATAACACATGTTTATATATACAATGTTTAGTACGTGATAAATTGGTGCACATACTTCTTCGTGTGACAACCTCGCATAACTTTTGGTCCCCGTGCAATGAGGAGTATTTTGCAATGCTCATAATTGCTTCATATGGTCAGCATACTCCTACACAATTAACATTCTTATTATGTAAACACTAACACAACTAAATGAAATTAATTAAACTACACAAAATAGTAATATAATTCATGACTAACCTGATACTCCTCGTCACACCAGTTATTCATTAACGCATCCAAGTCCTCGGGGTGGTAGTTGGAGAGTTTTCTTGCCCCTACTCTTGCTCGTATCGTCTCAGGAGTATTGCCCCGTTGAATGCCTAGGTTCATTTTTGTACTGTGTCTCCAATTCTTAAGCTTTACACCCATATCCCGAAATGCATCTCGTTTTACTTTTCGTAAATCACAACTTGGCGGGATGTAAAAGTCCACCTACACAAGTTGAAAATTGATAAATAAATAAAAAAAAGAAAAAAAAAAAAGGTTTAGCGGTATGTAAAAAAGCCCACTTACCATCAGGGCTTCCCATATATCCTCCTTTGTACGAGCCGGTACATGCCCCCAATCGTCCCGTAAATGCACATAGTTCCCGCTCCTTATTAGCTTCCCGGTTTGCCGTCTAAATTTGTTGGCGCTAAATCCTACGGGTTGCCAGCCTTGATTATAATCCATCACGACCCTCTTCCCCGCGGGGATCTCCCATGCCTTATGCGGGTCTGTAATGGTCATAACTTCAAAGGAAGTGCTGCCATCCGGATTAGTACCTATAACAGTAATAGATATCGATATTAATTATTTCGAAATGAATATAAAATACAAAACAATAAATACGTATATATCCTTTAAATTTATAAAAATATGTACTTACTTATCGTCCGGACCTGATACGCGCCCAGCACTTGTGTAGCAAGCTCATCCTCGGGCTGTGCATCATGCAAGCCCTCCGCGGGCTGTGCATCATGCAGGCCCTCCGCGGGCTGTGCATCATGCAGGCCCTCCTGAGCTTGTGTCTCACTATAGTCTGGAAGATGTGTCTCGGTATCATGAGAACCTGATAAACTGTAGTCAAATAGCCGCGCCACGTGACCAAGGGAACATGCCTCTAACTGGCTCACTGTCTACTGCATATGAGGCAGATGGTCAAATGTATTATCCGGCATGTTGTACTGATATCCTGAGTGATCATCTGCGAACACTGGTCTGTACCCTGCCTCTGTGTGCGTAGGGTCGCTCTGTGTGTGCGCAGGGTCGCTAGATCTCGATCCTTGGCTCCTATTTCGCTTCATAACACTTGGGATTCTATAACTCATTGTACCCTGCAAAATACATCACGTATTTATACATTATATATCAACTATATGCACCACAGTATTTAAATGAGTCACATATTTAACAATCACCAATCAATGTAGAAATAAATAATTTCAAATTTCAAATAGATTTTTTTTTTTTTTTTTTTTTTAACACATACACTGGGATCGGATCTACGTCGGGTCGGATGTGATCGAAGTCATCTTCCAGATTATGGTCATTATTACTGGTCAATAGGAGCGGCTCGCACTCGTGGTAGTTAGCACATGCATCATCATGCCCTTCACCACCAACATCGTATACGTTCCTAGGTTTAGTTCTTACAGCGCAAGCCCAACCTGGGTCCCGTTCATCTTCAACGTAAAAAACTTGGTCAACTTGTGTAGTTAACACGTACGGCTCATCAGTGATAAGCTTTCCCGTGTGGACAAGTTTTTTGAAATTGACAAACACTAGCCCATACTCATTCACCTTGTACCCTATGTCCCTCGTGGTGTCCGCCCAATCACATTTGAACAAGACGTACTTGGTCCTGTCGTAGTACTCGACCTCAATTATTTCTGTTAACTTCCCGTAGTACATTTCGCCATCAACGGTCGGCACACACACACCGCTATTCTGAGTCCTCTTTCCTGCATCATGTGCTCGAGTGCGAAACAGTTTGCCATTTACAACATATCTGTTATATCTTATTGCTGTCTCTTTCGGCCCTCTACAATGCATCACTAATTTGTCACCCATTTCCTTCCTACCTCGATCGTTCACTCGATCGACCTATAAGTATATTACATACAATGTAAACGCACAAAGTTAGTTTGGTTAATTATATGATGTACAAGTTCAACATTTAATAGTTAAACATGATGATAATTCGTACATATTCACGGTACCAATCGCAAAATTGTTCATGATGTTGGGCTTCTAACTGATCATCCGTAGTTCGCCCCCTATTATGTGATCGCCTAAGCGTATCCATGTGCATCCTACAATTGTCAATTAGTCGCATTATTATTCACCCCAAGGCTGTAACATAATTGAACATACATATTTATGTAACACAACTTACGCCCGGAGCTGAAGGAACTCGTCAGAGTTCTTCGTAATATATCGGTGAATCTGTGTCAATGTGATACGGTCGAGGATGACCCGTGTTCCCGCCCCCTTTGAACCATCAGGATTTCTTTGGATTTTGTTGTGAAATGTTGGTGCATTATCTAGATACCTCAAGCAAAATGTCATCAACTCGGTCGCTATGTAGCCTTCCACAATGCAGCCCTCAGGAGCTGCTTTATTGCGTACATTATATTTGAACCCCCCAAGGCTCCTACGTAGGAACATCATTGAAGAAGTGTGGACAAGTTTTTGTATCCTAATATAGTAAAAATTAAAATAATTATTAATCATGCACAAATTTTACCTCTCTGCCGGATACATCCACCTATATTGTACGGGTCCCCCGAGTCGGCATTCACAGACAAGATGCACGACTACGTGAACCATGCTAGTAAAAAAACCAGGGGGGAATATCTGTTCCATCTTGCACAAAGTGACACAAACGTCACGCTCTAGTCGGTCCATATCCTCTTGTGTTAAGTTTGTAGAGCATAAGCCCCTGAAGAATACAGACATCTGGTCTAACCACGTTATTTTGCAGTGATCCGCGCAATGCAATAGGGAGAAGTTGTTGCTTCAGTACATGGCTGTCATGACTCTTTAAGCCCGATATTGTACATTCTTTAAGTCTTACACAACGAGAAACGTTAGAGGCATATCTGTCGGGCATCCTCACATTTCGAATCACTTTCAAAAAATGTGTTTTATCATCCTTAGACATTGTGTGGCATGCTGCAGGCATATAGGTTATACCATTATCGGCCGTGAACGGATGAAGTTTATGTCTCAAACCCATTTCCATCAAGTCTCTGCGGGCTGCAATGTCGTCCTTTGTCTTCCCTGAGATGTCAAGAATTGTGCCAAGTATGTTGTCCATTACATTTTTCTCTATGTGCATAACATCAAGGTTGTGCCGCAATAAATTATCTTTCCAGTACGGCAACCTAAAAAAAATACTTTTCTTCTTCCAAACTACATTTGCAGTCGATGTTTCTCCCTTCTTCCGCTTCTTCCTTTTTTTCTTTCTATCCTTGTTTGCCATGCCCGCGTTCTCATCCCCAAATACCATACCCTCTAACGTTCCCAGAATTTCATCTCCACTTTGCACCTGAGGGGCACATTCTAATTCTCGGGTTCCATCAAATATTTTTTTGTTTCGCCTCCACGGATGATCCTTGGGCAAGTATCGTCTGTGCCCCATAAAACATTATTTTTTACCGTGTTTTAACCATTTAGACCGTGTTGAATGCATACAGCAAGGACATGCATATTCACCTTTGTTAGGCCATCCAGACAAATCTGCGTATGCCGGGAAGTCATTTATTGTCCACATCAATTGCGCTCGCATCACAAAATTATTTTTCTTCGAGGCATCAAATGTGCGTATCCCAACATTCCATAGTTCTTGTAACTCCTCAATCAATGGTTGAAGGTAGACATCTATATCCATTCCAGGTGAACTTGGGCCCGGGATAATCAGGGATAATATGAATGATGTTTGTTTCATGTACATCCAAGGAGGCAAGTTGTATGGAACAAGCATTACTGGCCAAGTGCTATAGGAAGTACTCATGTTCCCAAATGGATTAAATCCATCTGAGGTTAGACCAAGCCTAACGTTCCTATTGTCGGCCGAAAATTCTGGATGTAAGAGATCGAATTATTTCCATGCTTCACCGTCAGCCGGATGCCTCAGCACCCCGTCTTTAGTGCGGCCTTCTACATGCCATCTCATGTGGGGCGCTGTATGTTCCGACATAAAAAGCCTCTGTAGCCGAGGGATGAGTGGAAACCACCGCAATACTTTCACCGGACGTTTCTTTCTCGACGATATGGGTTGACCATCCTCATCCAAATGAATTTCATCCTTCCACTTAGATTCTCCACAGATGATGCATGATTCTAATTCTTGATTGTCCTTCCAGAATAACATACAATTATTACGACATGCAGGAATCTTCTCATAACCAAGCCCCATGTCACTAAGAAACTTTTTCGCCTCATATGTATTAGCTGGCAAAGTGTCATCACATGCAGGCAGCAACTGGATGATGAAATCAAGTAAATCCGAGAAAATCTTGTTGCTAATTCCGCCAACATACTTCAAGTTGTACAAATGTACAATAACACTCAGCTTGCTATGTTTAGTACCCCCATGAAGTGGCTTCTCCGACTTTTTAAGCTTGTCGTAATACTTCTGAGTGTTCCCTTCAGCTGATTCTTCATTCCCCCCAATTTCTTCACCTCCCTGAACCACGACCTCAGGCTCACAATTGTCTTCTCTAACTTCGTGCATGCCGAATGCATCACGCAACATTGAGTGCATGTCACCACTATGTTCTGTGCTTCCACTAGTCGCATCTACGGCCGGGCGATTCGAGTAAGAACCTGCAATAGGACCCCGAACATGCTTCTCACCGTGCCAAAACCATGTAGTGTATGTAGTCAGCATTCCCTTACCCCCTGTCAAGTGGGCAAGTACGACGCAGGGCGGATGACGCTGGTTATTTCGACACGACTTACAAGGGCAATGTATATTTCCATTGGGGATTCTACAGTTACTAACTGTGAAGTCAACAAACGATCTAGACCCATCTTTATATTCCCTTGTACCCCTAGACTTTGTCATCCAAGTCTTGTCCATTTTCTTCTCTACGTACAATACAAAATAGTAACAAAATAAAGCAAGTAACATATTAGGAAGGTCATTATTTTTTTCATCATTAATATTAAACATGATCAACTGCAGACAGCTTTTAGATTTTAAATTATGATGGAAGATAAAAAAAAGGATAGGGAACAGTTCGTTTGTGATAATATAAAGATAGACTTGAGAATGTTGTAAGGTTTTAAGAACACTAAGATGTTTTCTTCTAATAATTTAGAGCAGTGATTATTCTATTGGATATATTATTTTATTTTAAGGCTAAAGCTTCATACAATGGAAAAATAAAGATGAAGACAGTGTCTTACGAGTTTTATTGGCATGATCGGGGGGAAATAATTGAAGGGACGACCATCATTTTGAGTGTAGTTTCACCTAACGTGGTGTGAAAGCACATATACTTTCCAACAACAATTTTGTATTTATTTTTTTATTTTTTTAATTTCTTTTCTTATTAAAAAGAAGGGGCACTTTAGAAAAAATATGCAAAAGAAGTCGCGTGTGGAGCACATGACATTTTTTCCATCTATATTGATGACAAATACTGATGAAGTTTCTAATTTCACAAGTGGTGGTACTATCAACTATGGGAGCTAAGATGTTAATTTTTAAAGTTAGTAATATTCTATTCTCTATTAATTAACTAGGTTTCTTTAAATGTTAAAATTTTAGCATATTATAACTGCTGAGTTGTTAAAACAGATAGTTGGTTATAACCTAATATCACAAAATTTCAACCAACGAATTCCAAGTCAAGATTTGAAAAACTTGAGTACAATAAGTTGTAGAAAATCTTAATCCTTGAAAAAATGGAGGAATAACGGTTGTTATTCTTGATCAAACAATATTTTTTAAAAATCATATCATTTTTTAAGGGACACAAAAATTACACATAAAAGACTTCTAAAATTACTAAACCATATATATATATTTCAACCATTTCTTCAAATTTGGTGTCCGGAAAGGACATAAATGGTTGGCATGGTCAGAGTTTGGGCTTCATAAACGACAATATCTCTTATGGAATGGTGAACTCTAATGTTTTATTGTTTCTCAAGAAAAGTCTTGTTCTGTTTTAAAATGTTTCATTGGTCTGTAGTCTATACCACTCTTTCTCTACTCTTTCCTTAGCTACAATGTCATAGCTGTTTTATAGCATCATGCACTTGCAACAACATTTTAGCTGTTTTATAGTCCCAAGCCACCATATAAAACATTATGGAAGTGAGCTTTCTTTTTTTCTTTTTCTTTTTTTTTTTTTTTTTTTCTTTTTTTTTTTTTTTTTTCTTTTTTTTTTTTTTAACATACAATGTGAAGATTATAAGTCCACCCTTGAAATATGTTTTTGATGTTTATAATTTGGCTTAGAGTATTTATATATACTTTGAAACTTATGAAGATCGAGTCATTTAATTTTGAAGTAAATAATTTAAAGTGTTTATAATATGTTTTTGTATATGTGAACATATGATTAATCTTATCTATGTATAATTTGTAACAAATTTTATATGTCTTTAGAAATAACAGTGAAAGAGACATCATATAAAATGAATATGAACTCCGATGCTAATGATTCAATATTCGTTAGTCTATGAAAAATAACAAAACGACTAAATAATAATTGAAGGGAAAACAAAACATTCAAAAAAAAAAATCAATTACGCAACATTAAACACATAATCACCAAAACGAAAAATACTAACCTTGGGCAGGGGTGATCTTGGGCGGCCGGGAATGGGCGGCGTCGGTGGTGGCCAGCGTCTGGCTGGGCAGAGAGCTAGAAATGAGAGAGAGAGAGAGAGTGAGAGAGAGAGAGCTAAAGAGAGAGAGAGCTAAAGAGAGATATTGAGAGGGAGAGAGAGACAGAGGAGATGCATACCTGGTCGGCGGTGGGATGCGGCGGCCGGGAATGGGCGGCGTCGGTGGTGGCCGGCGTCTGGCTGGGCGGAGAGCTAGAAATGAGAGAGAGAGAGAGAGAGTGAGAGAGAGAGAGCTAAAGAGAGATATTGAGAGGGAGAGAGGGACAGAGGAGATGCATACCTGATCGGCGGTGGGATGCGGCGGCCGGCGATAGCTCAGACGAGAGGGAGACAGAGAGAGAGAGAGAGAGAGAGAGAGTAGAGTGAGAGGAAGAGAGGTTTCGTGCAGAAACAGGGAGAACCGCGCGTTTTTGCGCGGTTCTATGAAAATTAGTGGCGTGTTATTCAGACACGCCACAATTTTGCGGCGTGTCTGACTGACACTCCACAATATTGTGGCGTGTCTGACTGGCACGCCACAATATTGTGGCATGCTAAAGCCAACATGCCACTAATTTAGTGGCGTTTATTTTTAACACACCACTAATTATTTTAGTGAGGTGTTAAAATTTAACACGCCACTAATTAGTGAAGTGTCAAACAGTAGCTTACTGTAGACACGCCACTAAATGCACTGTTTTTTGTAGTGGCCATGGATGCGTTTTCCATTAGCAAATTGGATGGAATCCGTTAATATGTCATGTGAGCTGAGCACCAATAATATTTTAATACATGTCTTTTAGAATAAAAAAGATTAAAAAAAAAAAAAAAAAAAAAAAAAAACAAGACAAAAAAAAAAAATATATAAAAATATAAAAACAAAAACAGAAGGCAGTAAAACAAATTTGAACTTCCACATTTGCGATGGATGCCTGAGCTTCATGGACTGTTTCTTTAAGCAGTTGAACGCCTAGGTGGGAAAGACAATAAGTTTTATTTCTTGGTGGCTTAGGAAGGTCATTTATATAGGAACTAGCTAATTGCCTTCACAGCATCATTCGATTATTCAGGCTGCAAACATCTTCGATCTTCGGATGGTGCACCCTATAATTCCACTACGAACTCGATCCATGGCTATCTTCTTTCATTTCCATTTGGGTACTAACAAGTAGGTACATGTAGGGCACTTCTGCACTTGGGTAACTCATACAATTCACATACAGACTACAGTTTTTCTTAGTGGTGTGACCACTACCGACCCGATATCTAGGGGAACTACTAACACTTGACACGATCGTGCATAAGCACTCAAAATAAAGGAATAAGTAGCCCCAGAATCAAATAATGATGTAGCTTTATATCCAAGGATAGGAATATTACATGTCACAATCTCTGGGCCCGTCTCAGCCTCTCTTGGTGTACGTCAGAGCGTAAACTTACGCCGGAGCCAGCGATTTCTGCGCATTTAATTTCCTTTACAGAATTGAATTTGACCAATTAATGACAATCATTTCGGCTCGAATCAGTTTCTAGTATAGATTATCAAATTTCGCCTTTTGAATCGCCGGCCAGTACTAGTTTGCCTATCGGTGTTCGACCAATGCCAATCTTCTAAGTCGGTGCTCATTTTTTTTACTGAGACAACAATTTCCTTGGACCGAGTTAAGTAGAGACTAACTACCTATTTAGATCCCTCATTGCACTCTCTCTCTCTCTCTCTCTATATATATATATATAGAGAAATGATCCCTACACTTATTTCTCACAACAGTCCCACAACAAGCTGACGTGGCTGGTAATATTTTATTATTTTTTTACACCAGCCACGTCAGCTTGTTATGGGGCTGTTGTGAGAAATGAGTGTAGGGATCATTTCTCATATATATATATGGGATTTGATTGTTGCACAACACCCACACAACATTGGCACAACACCCTCTCACATAAGGGTGGCAATGAATCATTACTCATATGCAAGATGTAGTGAAGTCTGTTTGTTGGAAAGAACATTCTTTTTTAGATTATTATCATCGTTTAAGGTTATACACAAAAGTTTTTGCCAAGATCTACTAGATTATTTGATTCACTAGTTTTGAACTTGATGATTTGTGAACTTTAGGCATATATTGTTTTTAAGGAACGTACCTCCTCATTGCTTTTGCTTCTGAAAAATACCCAAATTCTGTTTTGATCACTGAAATTTAAAAATTATAGTAAAATCTTTCATAATTGATTGTTTGTGTCTTGTTATTTTATTATACATGCTTCAGCAAATGTAGTTAACGGAAGTCTACGTGGAATTAGAAAGTCATGGTGGCGTGACTTTTTTGTTGATATGACTTTGGAGATTTTGAGTGTAATTTAGAATTTGGGGATAAAATCTTACCTTTATGCATATATATATATTCCATTAATTTCCATACATGATACTACATAAATATTATATTCATAAAATACAAGTCACTTTCAAGATGCCTACTCAAAAGAGATCACATGCATCAACAAATTCTATTAATAAATATCTGTTCATGATTAAACAACATCGATACATAATTTATCATTCTAAATAATAAATAAGAATTTTGAAGTTTCAATAAAATATGAAGAACAAAAAGTTGATTTTAATCTTTCGGTTTATATATTAATATTCACTTTATTATATACTTGATTACTACTTCATAGGTAGCCACTCTTAACTTCCGTGCATTATCTCCAGAAATTGATTAAAAATGATGAAATAGATTAATTTCTAACATTCCCATTATTTCACTATTTTAACTTCATGATTTTGATTGTTCTAATTCAATTACTACCATTATCCTTGATAATTCTTCTTTTTTTTCTTTTTTTTTTTTCTTTCAGAAAATGCTAAACTATTTAGATTTTGAGCTTAATTATATAATAATTAAATATTTTAACCATTAAAGATGTTAGATGAAGATTCCATAAATACTTAATTATCTTCGTTGAAATTGTGTCAAACCTCTCGCCGAGTCTTGAGGGGTTGGTTTCTGTCATTGAAAATAATCATACTCTAAGTTGAATTGAGGTAGTAGTAGTTCCGGTCCGGGTCCAATAAGGATTAGTCCTTGGAGAATTTGGTTAATAGTCCAACTCCAAGTTGAATTGGGATAAAAGTCCGAGACCAAATTAAACTCCAAGGTTAAGTGGGAGTAGAAAACATAATTCAGGTTTGACTCCACATTTTTGCCTACAAATAGGCCCATACCCCAAGTATAAACTACAGACTGATTATTTTATGTATTGAGCATACTTTTCTCTCAGAAGCTAATTTAGGCATCGGAGTAAGACCCTCTAAAGAGTTTCTTAGTTTTAGTTGTTTTTCAGTATTCTTGAAGAGCGTGAAAAATATCAAAGAACATGTCGTTCATACCGTACCGAAAACTGTTCTAACAATTTCCATTCTCCATTCTACAAGGATAGACACCAAAGGGGAAGGCAGAGGTGTTACACCCAATTTTTTTTAACTTCTTCTTCTTTTTTTTCTTTTTTTTTTTTAAAAAAAATTTATTTATTTATTTTATTTTTATTAGGTATTAGTACTATGACTTAACTTTAAGAATAACGGTGGAATTATAACTATAAGAACCATACGAGAGCTATAACTAAAAACTTCTTTTACATTTATTCACAAAACTTTACAACTTTATTTATGCTTACATTCTACTATTACATTGTTTCATACTTTTTAAATTAAACATATACAAAAGATATTATTACAATTCAAACTTGATCAAACCTCTATCAAACTTCGTTTGGGTTTCAAAATACTATGTCATCTTCAATTTCTAAGGATAGTAGTCCAAACTGTCAGGTTCTCTTGGGTCTGTATCCTCTACAGTTATAAATTTTAACAATCTACAGATGGAACTTGTGAGTTCACGTTCATTAAGCAAATGCAATTAATTATGCTGTATGTGTATGGGAGTCCTTTAAATTTTTCCTCTTTTTGTTAATGCAAGAAAATCCCTCTTTACTGAATGAATAAAAATGAGATAGACTTTTATGATTTCAATGTTCCATGAACATGAAACATATAAACATAAATACAATTACTAAACTAGTTTTTCCCTTAGCCTGTGTCGAACTTCCTACCTTGTTCAACTTAAAGGTGTTGAATATCCTTCTTAATTCATTCAACCAGAAAGAGCGAGAAAACCACTCCGCTCAACTATAGCTCCGCAAATTAACCCCAAATGGATTGAGCTTTATTGAAAATGTCTTCTCCCATTCAACCAAAAGGGTCAGCCAAACCACCCTGCTCAACTAGTACACTGCAGATTAACCCCTTCTGATTTGGCAAGTTGAGCATGCATACTATCCCCGCTCAATCGTGAGTTTCAAATGTATAATCCCAAATTGAACTGGGCTTGTCTTGTGCAAATTTTCGTATTGTAAACTTCATAATTTTCTTTATGGGGAAAATACTCTTTACAAGTTTTCCCATCTGTTAGCGTTTTTTGTCTTCCCTGACAAAAATGACACACAAGTGACGCACGTAGGTCTTTTGGGGATGAAGTCTCCAAAATGTCCTCAAGGGGTAAAGTGTATGTGTAAAAATACAGAAGAAAAAAGACTAGGGTTGCTGAAACCATCCTCAAAGAGCTACCACCATTTGGCCAAGCCACCCCCATTCAGCCAGCATGCCATCCCATGTGGCCAAATGGGGGTGGTTGTGGTCAATGGGGGTGCTAAACCACCCTCAAATGCCCATAGGGGTGGCTCAATTGACCCCCCCCTCCCAAAACCATATTTTTTGTTTTTCCTTTTTTTTAAAAAAAAAAAAAATTAAATATTAAAAATTTTCAAAGACATTTTGGAGAGTTCAGGTCTGAATGACGCAAGTGATCAACTGGCTTTCCGTCAAAAGACGAAAAAAAAATTTGACCAATGGTCTCTTCTACCAATGGTTGAAACTCAGGGGGGGTAAAATCTATTTTCCCCAAACATTTAACTATTTAAGTAAGCTTTTAATAAAGTTGGTTTGCGTACATTTTTGGAGTAAGGTTTCCCTAATATTTTAATTTCACGCGCAAATTAAATGAGGCTAAGTGTATGAAGGTAGGGAGCTGATCCTTGCACAACAGGTTGTGTACAAGTTGTACACAATCAAGTCACATGGTTAATTGGAGTCTTGGGGTTAGGCAAAGACTGACTACGTACTTCTAAAGATCCCTTACTGCACACTTTCTATATATCTGTTTTCATTATCAATTACATGCTAATCGGAGCGTTCTGCATGCGGTCTCACCCAATCATCGGTGAATTGGTGAAACACAACTTATTGGAAGACAAAGCAGTTAGCAATAGGTTGATTGGATGATTTTGGTCTAGACTTTAACTCATACTCTAATAGTACGTAAGCCCTAAGTGGGCAACATATTATGCCCCATTAAACTTGAATATGTTCTAGATATAAGCCACTCGCCCAGTGGAAATGGATATATGCCAGATGTGGTATATAAAGTCTTTTTGTTGGAAACAACATTATTTTTTAGATTATTATTGTCGTCTAAAACCAGGTTATACGATATATAGTGATTGTTCTTTTTACTAAAGAAAAACATAAATATAGAAGCTTCATCAACATATTCTCATGATAGATCGAATATAATGTCATATTAAACACTATTAATTAATTGGAAGTGATATTAAATATATAGTAATGGAACCAATACTAAGAGCTTGACTAAAAGGTGGAGCTTATGCTTTCATTCAATAATTGGCCAAGACAGAAACATGGTTCTCCCACTGAATCTAGTCACAAGGCAGTACTTGTCATTTTAAAGTTAATTGAGGTAGCTAGGTTATGTGAATCACCTTTTCTGGAAACGGCATTTACATGAAATAGATGGAGCTTATAAGCAGGGAATGATATAGCAGGAAGAGCAGGGAGAGAGTGTAAAGCCATTTTGGTGTGAAATGATGAAAATGGAAGAGCAGGAAGAGAGTGTGAGAGGAGAAAGAGGAAGGGTTAAGAGAGAAGAGGTGTATGGAGAGCTGAAACCATATATTTATTGCATATTCTCTAATTTTTGCTTTGCAGGATACAATATAATCTCCAAGGTCGCTCTAGACAAAGGCATGAGTCGTTATGTGCTTGTTGTCTATGGACATGCTTTTGGAACTTTGGCTACTGCTCTTCTCGCGTTTATGTTTGAAAGGTGAATAAACCCTTCTCTTTCCCTCTTCTGTTTTGGCATTCTTTTAGACGATTCAATTGTAACTTCTGTTGAGAAAAATTAAGCGGAAACAATAATCAGAAAAATCAATGCGACTTTGAGACGTGTATGAACACTATCTTTAAGGTAATAATTGCTCCCATTCGAAAGAGTTTGTTATCGGGTTACAAGCAATTCACCTCCAGGATACAACAAAGTCACCAACTGCAGATAACAAATTTTGAAGCTTGTTATTTAGAATTTCTTTACAAAGTTGTGTATTTGACTTGAGAGAGTGAGAAAAATAATTATATAAAATTCGTGCGAAAATATATCCATTTATAGATTTTGAATGACACTTATTAAAAAGTTATATCTTTTCAAATTCTCAGTTGCAAACAGTTACATATATAGATAATAGCAACTGAATAAAACTTTCACTTTGAAAAGGAGGAGTTTCGAACCTCTCACCTAAAACTCAAATGAAAGAAACTATGTCACTTGGTCCATTTAGCTAGCCACATCATAGAAAAAACGATCTATAAATATTTATAACAACTTCTTCTGCGCGCTCTTACCAGAAAGGAAAGCAGAAAAGAGAAAGACTTTTCTCATTGTGTAATTGAATCACAATGTCCAGTTTAGAAGTTGGGTCGAGCATATATAGAATCAAAAAACTAAAAGAACAAGCGCGCATGCCTTAAAGGCTAGTAGGCTAGCGCCTACCTTACTGCATGTGGAGTAGACCTAACAATGAAATAACTATTCTTTTCTGGTTGCAAATTAACCAAAAAAAAAAAAAGGTTTATTCCGATGGCAGCTGACGATCGCTTGGGGTGTTCAGCAACTCCCGGTTGTTGTTTATAGTTGGCCGGCTGAACATTTTTTAGAATCGGTGGCCGATCATTCCATTTTAACTTTTTGTATTCATAGCAAGTAATATTCATTTTTGTTTAGGTTTATTGGAGGCTGTCCCTTGGACCCATTGGTCATTACCCAACTAAGAAGATGGGCCAAGATCCTCCTTATTTTATTTGAAATGGAGATGAACCATTTTATGGTATAAATAATGTTTTACAAATTTAATAATATATATTGGCAATTGATAAACATGTTGTCATATCATTTAAAATTTTAAATGGCCTGATTATATTTAAACGATCCATATAGCTTTCTTCATACCTTTAATATCCTTTTCGGGGATTCAACAATAAAAGATATTACTAGTTGAGCCAATATATTAATACCCACTATTTTCTTATGCTTTATTATTGGAAACTTACTCTCTTCCTCTTGTTGTTGTAGTTTTTTTTTGTGGCCAAAATGACATTTGTTCACGTTATTTACTCCCCAAAAGAGTAATTTACAATACTTTATTACTGTAAATTTACTTCTCCGTTTGTCAATACAGTAAGTATCGATAAAGAAACAAATAAATAAATCTGGGTGTGAGTTCTTAGTGATAATTAATCAACCATTAATATTCGCTTGCAGGAAAAATGACAGCAAAATTAGCGTACCAATCTTAAGAAATGTCTTCTTTTTGGGTGTGTTGGGGTGAGTAAACTGTCTGCAAATGACAATGTCATGGCTGCTGCGCGCTTTGTAATATAATCCCTTGTGGTTAAATCCTACTTTTTCTCACCTTCGAATATAGAGCTGTGCTAGGGAGGACACTGCTCTACGCTGGACTGGAAAAGACTACACCAGCTATTGCATCTGCATTAGGCAACTTGACTCCAACAATGACCTTTATCTTAGCATTATTATGCAGGTATGAGTCCTTCGTTTTTTATTGGAGGCCCGAGCCTTTCTTTCTTGAAAAAGGGATATAGTTCGATCACAAATAATTAAAAAAAAAAGAGAAATGTTAGAGCTTATTCTAGTGTTCTTTTTGGGTCCTTCAATTCTATGCTGACATGACATCCTGTTTTTAATTAGGAAAAAAAAAAAACTACAGCTTGATTTTTTTTTCTCTCTTTCTCATGTCTTTATTAAAAAAATAATAATAATAAAACAGGATGTCATGTCAACATAAAAAGAACCCAAAAGAATAGTATAAGGAACTCTAATATTTCTCAAAAGAAAAACACAAAACATTTATAGATGTAATGTTGAGAGTAGAAGAAGGAAAGAAATGTTTACCTTCCTTTTCAAAAGGAAAGGTCAATTATACTCACATCAAGACAAACTGCCTCCTTTAAAAAGATAATAAAACAATACACACGTACATGCAATATTAGAGATACAACTTGTTGATGAAAGATTGATTTATAAATCCAAAAGTTTCTTTGCTTTATCTTTTGATAAGCACAGGTGAGAAATGCTATATGCACTCCCAAGTACACATTCTCTACGTGACAATGAAAATTATCATTGGGTTCAAAACTTAATAGTAATTCATCCAAAATTCAATTGTGATGTCAATGCCACGTTAGAGAGTGTGCATTTGGAAGACAATGTAGCAGTTCTTTTTTTCCTTTTTCATTTTGTAATTTTCCTGTCCATATACGAAAAATTTGAAACCATACTTTTACCCTTCAAAAATGATGACATGTCTTGTCGTTTTCTTTTCTTTTCTTTTCTTTTTTATTCTATTGAATGTCGGCAAGGGCGAAAAGAAGAAAATTACAAGAAAATAAAAAACAAAGGCAACACAGCCATCATTAAAACAGTACTTGGGAATTAGTTAAATAAATCACTTGGCCCATCAAACGAACAGAGACCACCAAAGAAAGAGGTTAAAGTAGACAAAGTTCCGAGAATGGAACAAACTACGGAACGGCCAGCAAAGGGAGGGAAGGGGCATGACCATCTTGAGGCCCTTCAACCTTATCCGGATGACATGTCTTGTCTTGTTTATACATTCAAATGATTCTTGAGGCAACTAAATTTGACTTGGCATATGCAGGATGGAGAAACTAGAGATTTCTAGGCGTGGTTCTCAAGCCAAGATATTAGGAACTGTAGTTGCCTTTGGTGGTGCAATACTCATGACCCTATACAGGGGGATTGCCGTGATTTCTCTACATACTAGAAGCTCGCATCAACATGTCACCTCCTCAAAACTATTCCTAGATAGGGATTCAATAAAGGGCTCCCTCATGCTTGGCGTTGCATTCCTTTCACTGTCAGCATTCTACATATTACAGGTGATTTAGACTAGATATTCAAAAAATAGCTAGACTGCTTATGTTTATATATACAATCAACGAACAGAAATTAAGAACCATCGACTCCCAAGGTTGCATGAATCCTCTCAATCAGTGAAAGAATGCTAGTGTTTCAGTTATTGCTCATAAGAGTACTAGCAGCAGCTTCTCTTTCCTCTCGATCTCTTTTTCTTAACATATATTTGAAAGAATTTTTAAATGTTAGAGGAGAAAGGAGAGAAGAAAGAAAGAAAAAATAAAGCATTTTTTTGAATAAAATAATTATGTTAAGTGAAGCACCTTTAAATTAATAATCACAACATTGGTAGCTAATTATTTTGCTTTAGAGCATAAGATGAATGTGAAAAAAGTTTTTCTGAATGAGACTCTTGAAGAAGAGATGTCACGAAATAACCCGACGGGTTTTATTTTGATCAAGGTGACTATCTTGTTTGCAAGTTAAATAAACCTATATATATATGGACTAAAACAATCATTTCATCAATGGTATTTAAAATTTCATAATGTTATTACTTCATTTTATAGAGTACATTGTGCATAATTGCATATATATATATATATATAGCAAAAATAGTGGGAGTGAGTTTGTTTTCTTAGTCTTATAGTTGATGATGTTTTACTTGCAACTAATAATTTGGGTCTACTACATGATACTAAACAATTTATTTTCCATAACTTTGAAATGAATGACTTAGGTGAAGCCTCTTATGTCCTAGGCATAGAGATTCACAGAGACAGGTTTGAAAATATTCTAGATTTGTCTCATAAGGCCTATATTAAAAGGGTTTTGGAGAAACTAAAAATGCATGAATGTACACCTAATGCATCATCTATATTGTTAAGATAGATTAATACATTGTATATTACATGGAAGGAAATGTTGATCTGAAAACATAACCGCCATGATTCATGCATTGTATCTCTCTACATGAAACTAAAGCTTGAGTAGTGTTTTTTTTTTTTTATTCAAAGAAAAAAAAAATTATGACCATGTTTAGTTTTAGCTACCCAAATAGTTCTAAAGATCGATGTGTCATGGGAGACAACTCAGACAAGTGAGAGAATATTAGAACACATCTCCAATGAGGAGACTTGAAGTGGCCACCATGTCACATATGTTATGTATTATATAGTATATTATTCTAAAAGATATTTTATTAAATTAAAAGGTTGGGAAATTAAAAATATAGATTACTACTAAAGATCAAAGGTTGTTTCCCTTGAATTTCATTAAACGTTGTCTCCCTTGATGGAAGGAAGTAACGTTATAATTGTGGATATGGGTCTTGACCTTCTCACTACAAAAAAATTGCTCATTAGAGGTGACATTTTGTCGCCGCTAAAATTTCCATAGCTGACCTAATTATCATCAGCTGATGATGACTCAATAGTGGCGACTACTAATAATATTTTTGAGTTGTCACTGTTGATCAACAGAGTCGACATGTCGACGCTAATTATCATTAGCTGATGATAACACAACAGCGGGGACATTAATAATATTTTTGGGTCAATGCTAAAGGCTTTAGAAAACCAATTGTCCCTGCTACTGGTGTAACATTAGTGTCGACTTAGGTTGACGCTAATGCCTAAAAAATAATAATAAAAAATAATAATGTTATTAGCGTCAACTCTGGCTTGTCATCTTTGATACTTTAGATAAATCATCGGCGGCGACTCTTGTAGTGTCTATAAATAAGCCCGCGACTCTCAACCATTCACAACTTTAATGTTAATGGTTGTAAGATTGAACAAATTTACATACGTTGAACTTTGGTTCTTCAATAAAAGCACTTAGAGCAATAATGGTCAGAAGCAAGTGTTTTATGATTCTTTTTATGTTCATATGTAATTAATTTTTGCTCTTTCCAAAATCTTACAATATATCCTTGTTTCTATTAAAGTATTATTTTTAATTACAATCAAATGGTAAGTATTGCTTACTTTATGAAACTATTTTTGTAAAGTTTAAAACACTTTAAAAATAGCTATAAAACCATATATACTCGTTAAAACATAAATTTTGGTTGAATGAAGAGATAGAATAAAATTAATTAGTGCAAAATAGAATAAGGTAGATATATAGATGTATGAGTTTAATTAGGTATCGGATCTAAAGATTTTGGTCAATCTTGTCCACTCAAAAAGGAACAAAATTGATGGCTATTGCAGACGGCTACAATCAAGATGTATCCCGCACCAATAAATCTCACATATCATTGACGTGCTTATCGGGCACCTTTCTCTCCACTATTATGACAGCAATTTTGGATCATAAAGCTTCATCATGGAGATTGTCATGGAACGTAAATCACCCTTGTTGCACCAATCTATAGTGTGAGCTTATGAATCCCATCCCTTCTTTCTTTTCTTTTCCTTTTTATACTGATCAGCCATCCATGAAAACCTAATTTTATGATTTCGTACAGGGAGTTGTGATATTTGGAATTACAGTTTATCTTCAAACGTTGGCAATAAGAAAAAAAAGGACCAGTTTTCATGACAGCGTTTAGACCATTGGCCACTGTAAATGTAGCCATTATGGGCCTATTCATTTTAGGAGATGCTTTATACTTGGGAAGGTGAATGTGGATTACTTTTGTCTAGAAAAAAAAAATGAGAAATGTACAAATTTGGAGTTAATATTTCTTATATTTTTCCTGCTTTTCTTCTAGTGTTATCGGGGCTATATTGATAATTCTTGGTTTGTATATATGCAACTCTATGGGGTAAGGAAAAAGAGAAGCAGGATAAGCTCTCGGAGGAAACTGTACGTGTAGAGGAAAGTATTGAAATAAGACAAGAAAATTAAATTTGTATATGTTCAGGGCAGTGCAATTACTTCATTTTAATTAATTTGCCTAGCTAAGAGCAATATATCATTAGAATCTGTGAACAAAACAATGCATTAGAGATTTATTTGTCCAAGAGAGAAATTATTATAGAATGATTTCCTTTAAATATTAATGGGGGCTAAACCATTTTCACTTATATTACAATTACATAAGGAAATGAGCGAGGCTCCATCAATATTAATGGAGCTGTGTCTCGTCATAATTTATCCCTATAAGGCTATAATACTATTTTTAAATCTCTTATCTACTAACAGAATCATGCGAGTGATACAAAGACATACAAAAGGGTATGAGTATGAGTGTGAAAATTTAAATAAAATAATTTATGGTTACCGTTAATCTAAGCTTCAACTACCATGGCCCCTTACTTAGTGGTGAAAATGCAGACGTGGTTATTAGCAATATTTGCATTCGCATCATGCTATTACAATCCGTATCCGCTTGGTTATTGCGATTATTATCTGCTATCTGCATATGAGGTAATGAGAGTTTTGGATTTGATGCAGGAGGAAATCGGACGCAACTATAGAATTAATTAATCTATGATGTGGCGATGTGATTGGTTTGATTTAAGCAAAAAAGGGAAGGGTCAACTACTCAAGAAAGAAAGAAGAGACCTTTGGCAAATTGTGATTTAGAAGATATTCTTTACCAAGTTGTCAACATCCATCAAAAGAAATACCAAGAAGGAAAGAGGAGACTATCGACAAATCTCTTGATTCATCTTTTAAAGAATTCTCATATTTATTTTTACGTTGTCGTCAAGATGTATTATAGTTATTATTATTTTTCCCTAAAATATGGTCATTCTTTGGCACCAAGTATTTTCCATTAATTTGGAGATATTCTTTGGTACAAAGTATTTCCATAATATGCTTATTTGTATTTATTTCAAGTCTTAGGAGATTTATTAGGCTTTTCAGGATTTTGCTATTTTTGGCAAAATTCTTCTAAAGACCTAATTTTCAGCTATTTAAGCCCGGCTTGTGGGCGTTTTTCAGCAGCTTATTGTTATCGATAATTTATCAAAATTCAGAGTTTTCTCTCAGTTTTGGGGTGAATTTCCTGTTTTCTTCCTTACAAATTGCCTGTTGATTAGCCTACAGAATAATCGCTATTCTGTTCCGGCGTCAGAATTACTATATAAATATATATGTGCAAATAATATGGTTATTACTATATGCAAGCTTAAATAAATTAAGATTTTACTTGTTACTCAATTCAGGATTATCAGCCACAGAGGTTCATTGTCTGATAAAGTAATCGAAATTTGAATTACCCATAAAGGGTCATTGTCTCATGTAGTGAGGTATGACTTTGAAATTATATTGAAAAAAAAAAAAAAAAAAAAAAAAAAAAAAAAAAAAAAAAAACCTTATATAATCTAAGGGTCCTAAACTTACCATACAATGCAAGCTATGGTCACTTGCTTTGGCATCCCCCCTCTTTCTCTCTCTCTCTCTCTCTCTCTCTATTTGCATTACTCATGTCTCTTAAATTGTTTGATGTGGGCTTCCTAGATGTGCTCTGTTTTGAGACATTCTCTTCTCTAGATGTTGGTTTGAAAATTGGGTTTTGTATTGGCTGAAGCTGGGAAGTTCTTTCATTTTCAATGTCGGAGTTTGTGCTCGATACTAAGCTAATCCTAAGGAATCTCATCTCACCGTAGTCAAGCACATCATCATGTATGTAAATGATACAGTTAACTATCGTATTTGTTTTTCTAGAGAAACAAATCTTGTACTTGCAGGTTACTCTGATGCAGATTAGGCTGAAAATGCTAACAATAGGAAAAGCACCTTTAGATGATGTTTTTATATTGGTACTAATCTGGTGGCTTGGATGAGTCGGAAACAATCTTCGATTTCCCTCTCAACTGGTGAGGCTGAGTACATTGCTGCTGGAAGTTGTTGTACCCAGTTACTTCGGATGAAGAAACTGCTTAGTGATTATGGCTTCACTCAAGACACTATGGTCATCTACTGTGACAATACCAATGTTATAAATATTTCTAAGAATCCGGTTTAGCACTCTCGTGCCAATCACATCGACATCCGGCATCATTTCATTCGAGATCTTGTGGAATCCAGGGAAGTAGCTCTTGTTTTTATTCTTACAGAAAATCAATTGGTTGACATCCTCACAAAACCTATTGATGGAAGCAGTTTTGAATCTCTCAAAAAAACCATTTGTGTTTGTGACATGTCCTAGGCATGTCCCTAATTCATACTCGGATCAAACTCTTCTGTTCATTTAGTCTTTTCTGTAAGATGCATGATTTTTTTTTTTTTTTTATTAAAAAAAAAAGAAAAAAAAGAAAAAAAGAGATTTGATGCAAGGTTTCTTTTAAAGGTTTCAGCTATTTCATGTATATTTATCTGTTTTAATAGTTCTCTGTGCTTTGATAGAATATGCATTCAAATGATTAAGTTCTAAGTATGATATGTGCTAAGTTTTCCTGCTGCATCATTACTAGATAGTTGCTTTTCTCATGCGATGAAAATGTACACTATCTAAGGCTCCCCTAAGGTACATCTTTTTTTTTTTTTTTTTTTTTAATTTTTTTTATCTCTGATTTTCTGGTTTTGGAAATTCTTTTAGAGAGATTTTTTTTACGTGTTAAGATTGTCAAATTGACCTACTCATTAGTTGAACCTAGCCCAAAAAATTCTGGCTTCCTCTCTAGGTTGCAGTATCAACAAGAAACAAACAGTTATACTTCTGAGTTTAATGATTATATGAATAAATTCATTGCTTCTGTGCTGATTCAGCTATATATCTTGTCATTCATGGTGCAATTAAAAATTCAACATATTGCTGCTTCTTAGAGGGAGAGTATCAGATGAAGGTGGATAGGCCCTAATAAGACAAGGTTTGACTTTTGACTGATCTAACTATGAAAATTCTCTTTTTAGAAAATTCAGTTGCTTTAAATCATATCAACGAAGATTATACCTTATTGAGAAAGCCTTCACACACACATGCATTGCATGAGTTAAGTTGACTATTGAAATATCTCTACCTGCGAAAAATTTATGGTCATTGATTACTTAACTCTTTTCTATATGTATGCGTATTTTTTACCAGCTATATGACTGTTTTCACAGGTTTAGATACATGTGTGTGCTGATTTCTTGTTGAAGACCTAACCTTGTTCTATTCTCTTGTTTTATTTTGGTTTTTGGTTATGGTTTTTCTCTTATACTCTGTTTACCCTTTGTTCTTTTGAGATAAAAATGGGAAGTATTTTTTGTTTTTGGACTAGGAATATATTTTCAAACTGGTCAAGTATTTTTTGTCCCAGAATGGCTACAGTGGGAGTTTGTTAGTATTTATACTAGTAACATTCTAGTTGACAAAAACACTGTATGTAATGGTTGCTTTTTAACAGGATTATCAATTTTATTCAGAGTCTTCATGTTATATGGACAGTGTCTCATTTCATGCCATGTGTTGGTCACAAGGTTCTAGAAGATGTCCATAAAGATTCCATGCAGTTTTCAAATTAGAACAACCGATTCCTGTGCAACCATCCGGACGGGCCTTTGAAAGTGTTCGGACATCCCTCAGTATCTAGAAGCTTCAGCGTTGCAGCCGTCCGGATGACCAAGCAACAACATATGAACACTAGGTCATGCTACTCCGAGTTCGACATGGAGTTAGATTTTAGTCGACATTATTTGAAAAGTTTCTGCCAGACGTCCGGACAACGTGGTAACACGTCCGGATTCTATCTAACATTCCAGAATATTTCAGGTTTCCTTTACGGACGCGGAAATGAGTGACAGTGAAGACCGTCTGGACGCTCGGCTAAGCCATCCGGACATGGTTCTGTTTTGAGAAGAATTACGCTATTTTGAAAAGGCTGTTGCAGAAAACCGTCTAGACGTGGGTAAGTTACCGTCTGGACGCTCCATAGTCAGAGTCCGAATTTGTCTAGGATTAGGTTTTCTAAAGTCTATAAATAGATGGCTCTAGGCTTGTAATTTGTAAGAATTCAGTATAGAATTCCATAGTGCTTAAAAAGAGTGTTTAGAGAGAATTGAAGATCTGCTAGCTCTCTAATCGTTGCCGGTGTGTGCTCTTTGTTTCAAGTAAAGCTTATCTTAGGGGTTGGCCTTAAGATAAATGATTCTATTGAAGACCCCTTCAAGTAGGAGACTTGGTTGGAAAACGTTTACAATGGGCTTCATGTCAAAGTTAAAGGTATGACTACTGTATTAGAGATATGTGAGTATAAGTGTCTTGTAACTAACTTTGTCTTCGGTATAATGGATATCCTGAGTTTGGCTGCCACATTTCATCAACAAATATCTTGTATTTTTTATTTTCTACAATTAAAATATTTTGTTTTACACGAACATACAATTATTAATTTAGAAGTCATTATTTATTTTTCAGAAGCTAAGTGTATGAAGGTATGGTTAATTGGAGTTTTGGGGTTAGGCAAAGACTGACTACATACTTATACAGATCCCTCACTGTACACTTTCTATATATCTGTCTTCATTATCGATTGCATGCTATCGGAGCGCTCCGCAAGCGGTCTCACCCAATCATCGGTGAATTGGTGAAACACAACTTATTGGAAAACAAATGTGACGCCCCGCCTTTTACAAAAAGGCGTAAGTGAAAATTTTAAATTTTCACGTGACATTATGATATCATCAGAGTTAAAATTTGACAGCGGAATATAATATATCCAACAGACTTGGATTAAATAACACGACAGAGCTTTTAACTGAAATACTCCTAGACAATCATGAAGAAGATACTTAGAACAAATACAAAGAAACATGTGTCAATAGTGACACAAAAGAATACATGAAAATTTTAGCAATCTTATCAACACAAAATGTTGTAAACACAGAAGACTACAAACAAAATACAATATATGTATCTTTAGCTTTTAAACCTCTTGAGTTCTAATCTTCATCTATTAAACCTCCGCGAATATATATATAGAAACAAAAACACAAAATAACCTAAGTGAGTGCTGTTTTTAATAATATAATGAATATTGATTTATTTAATAAATGCAACATAATGCAGATATGACTTTATAATCATATATATACGCAATATGTGATTAATGGTAGCTAATCATAGTCATATATCGAATATAAACGTAACCATAAAATAATAATATGACAGTTTTAAATGCAAAGTTTTAGGTATTACCCTTTTTCCACTCGTCTGTTGGCCTAGGCACGGTTAGAGTCTTATTTGAAGCCTGGGTTTCCTCACTTTAACTTTTAATTATATTCTTTGGGAGCCTAGGCTCCCGGAAACCTAGGTCTTCCCTGGTGACCTAGACTTTTTCGGTACTTCCATATTCACTGCACCTAGGCAATCAGTGAATCGTCATGTACCACTGTGGATCTAGATCTACAGCTTGTTATTAAACAGATTATTAAAATAATAAAATATGCAAAGTCACATGCGCAAACAAGTAAATAAAACAGTAGACACAATATTATGGAAACATTCTACCAGCTTCGTCCTCAGTAAGTATAGAAATACTTACAGTCCTTTAGTGCAGTTCTCATAACTCATCATCTGCAATATATATATATATATATAAAAGATATCTTTATCAGTTCTCTCTTCTACACATTAAATAAGTCAATTTCACATCATTATAGGGTGATTTATCATTTTTACAAATATTTTACCAAAATCTTCTAATAACTCCTAATTATTTCCTTATCTACTAATAGAACAATACTCTAAAATACAAATCTACCTTTCAACTATATAACAATCTTAATTGATTATTTTGAAAACCATATTGCAATTCTTTTTAAGATCCAACCTTTGAAAATACTATTTATCCACAAGTATTAGTTATACACAGTCCCAAAGAAGCATGTCTAACCATTAAAACTCATTATATTAAAAACTTAGCATGTTTAACCATCATAAACCCCTAGATTTAGCTAAAAATCATCAACCATGCTATTGCTTGGCCACGTCTCAGAATCTGGAAAATTAAACACTAAAGAAGCCTACATTAAACAATACTCATGCTGATAAACCAATTTCAACTGAAAATAGAAAACCTCCAAAACTGATCTGGCCAAACCATCATCGAAACAGAGAGATACCCCTAAACCTCAAAATATCACCCAAAATCAATCCGGTCAACAGCAGAGGCATACACACATCAAGATTTCAAGAACAGCCACCCATTCGGCTAGAGCACCGTAAAACTGTCAACACCCCAAAATACCAACACATAGCCAAAACAGGGGACATACTAATTCAGCTGGAAAAGATGAGAACTACAGTAAATCAAAATCAATATACACTCACACTTACAACTATAATCGGCCAAAACAGGGGTTAGAGATCAAGCTTGTAACAGGTGGATTCTTACAAGACAAGTGGGCCATCTCCTATACACGTGGCAGCACCATTTCCTTTATACGTGGCAGCTATTGGTGGTATAGAGAGGTGTTGCTTAGAAGCTGGGCAGTACTGGGTGATTTCAAACGGTGCTTAGACAATGTCGTTTTAGAGGCCTCTTTATCATTTGCGTTTTATGCTTGTTTTATGCGTTGTAGTATAAGTCGGTGTAGGCCATTATATAAGGCCAGCTTAGAGAACGTTGAGGTAGTTTGTTGAGTATTTGGTTGTTCTTTGAACATTGGAGAGTGGCGATCTCGAATTCTGCCTTATCAATACACTTTTCTCTTCATTCGTCCATTCATCTCTCTTCCTAAATCCATTTCCATTTCCATAATTCTGCAGTAGAACAGTAACAGATAATAAATCTGTTACAATTGGTATCAGAGCCCTAGATCTACGAGGAAATTGTTTTGATCTTGTTTGAAGCCTTGGATCCATGGATCTTCACCATTTTGATGGAAAAAACCTTTCGGTTTGGATGTTCCAGCTTCAGCAAAATTTCATCTACTATAATACTCCCAACGATCTTCACAAATATATGATGGCCTCATATCACATGGAGGGTGAGGCTTTAACTTGGTTGGAAACAATGGAGAGAAGTGGAGTTTTTACGATGGATGCTGATTGGGAGAAATTTGTGCGACTCATTCACATTCGATTTGGAGATCATGGAATCATTCGTGTACCTGAAGCTGAACAAGAATCAGATGAACAAAAAGGTGATGCAATCGACAAGTTAGACGAAGAACACCACACGTTGATTCAAGAATCAGATCCAATTGAAGGCACAACACACACAACAATTCCCGAATCTGAAACAGATCCGGTTGCAACTACCTACCACGAGAAAGGAGAAGAGGAGAAGAAAGGTGGAGAAGCCATAAATGCGGTTGGAGATGCTTATCACCTGCTCGATGAAATTCCTCAACCGAAAGAATCAGAATCTCTCTTAGGGAAGCCATTTCCAATTCTGGTAGAGGGTGATATCAATGAGCAGCACGTGTTTGATGAAAGGCTGGGAGAGTTGGAATTGGTGGTCCAGAAGCATAGATGGAGGTGGAAGCATGGGGAAGAAGAAGAAGATGCACGGTACCGTTTTGAGCTAGACAAAGACTTCTTCAAAGATGGCTTAACAAGTTATGAGGTAAATTTTTCTTATTCTGAAGCTGGAGAAAACAAACAAGACCTTGGGAAATTGGTAACTTGTGAAAGATGTGCGGAGAAGCTTCATTACAAAAGGCGGAATGAGAATGAGCTAGAAGGAAAACAGGAGCAAGAAGAAAACAAAAGAAAGAGGAATCCCGATATTGAGCTAGAAGATAAAGATAAAGATAAAGACAAGTGGCATCCGAATATTGAGAATGGAAGAACCTGGAAGCTGCCATGTGTGAAGATAGGCTACTACGTGGCAGTTGCAGAAATAATGCATCTTAAAGAAACTTTTACAAATGGACCATTATGCTGGGCTGAGCACATGTTGCTGGATAATGAAACTGGACTGGACCCTTTTGATACCAGTTGTGGGCAAGGAGCAGTGGATGAAATAGTTCCTTCATCAGAGTCACTTGCAACCAAGGATTACTCAAAAATTGCGATTTTTTCTGAAGCTAGTGAGTTTGAAAAGAAGTTAGATACTGGAAATATAGAAGGAGCTGAATCATCTCTACGAGAGAGTAGTTGTTTAAATTATGAGGATGATGTACATGTTATTTTCATTAAACATAGATGGCGTTGGAGATATCTTAAGGGTTGGGAAAGAGGCATTATGTTGAAGGTTGGGTGTACGGGTTTCAGAGACAAGTGCCAGTTTCTGGGTTTGACGGGCTCGGTTGTTTTGAGGAGCGGGCAACTGTCAGATATCATAGCACAGCTTCAAGAATTGCTGAAGGGTACAAATGAAGCTGAGGTGCCGCCTTACAAGTATGACACTGCAGTTCTTGCGGCTCATATTCAACAACTGGCTCAAGAGATTAGAGAGTTTGCTGTGTCCAGTCTGGTAACCATCTTCAATGGAGATTCTACACCGAATGGGGGCTATGCATCTTTCTTGGTGCCTGTTGTTGCACGAGGAACAATGAGATATTGCTACATGGGGTGGAAGGGTTGGTGGCTTCCTGATGTGGAATCAATTGGGTTTGATGTTGAATCAATCCAGCAAATGCTATATGGGTTGGAAGTAGAGATCATAGTGGGTTGGCTCATTTTCAGACATTTTAATCATGGGAAGCTAAATTTAGCAGGGGCTGAAACCGTGGTATGGAAAGCTACCCATCGACTCTTGTGTAGCTTAAGGTACCGGTGGTGGAAATTTAGACACAAGCTGCTACACGCTCAAGCTCTGCCACTGAATCAAGTCATTGAAGTGTTCCTTGTTCCTCAATTTAATGGTGCAGATCCGGATCAACCAAGATTTTTTAAAAAATGGAAGCAACAACAAGAAATTGAAGTTACCCGCCAACTGTTCGACGAAATGCCTCAAACAAAGAGATTGGGGTGGATCGTTCCCAAATATGTCATGGTGCAGAAATTTCAAGGCAAGGATGAGCTTTATCAAGATGAAGAACCCGTGACAGTTACCCAAAAGGCTGAAAAATTAAAGTTGCAAGAAGGTATGCCCATCACATCTTTGAAGAATTTCCAAGATAGTGTTTGGCCTTATCAAGATGATGAGAAGGTGTTTGCTGGATTGCTGGAACAAGGGTTGGAATTAAGGAGTGATATGGTTTGGGAATCTTATTGGGGGGTCATTAGGACAAGATGGCAGTTGCCGCCATTACACCAGGCAGTGATTGAATTTTGGTTTGATGAAATGTCACAATCAGGTAAGGTGGAATTGCATTTTCCAGAATCTAGAGCCATGGTTAAAGGTGTTTTCTCCCTTGGGTGCGGCTGCTGGGTTTTTGATCCAGGAGGAGAAAGAGGGCTACGAGAAAGAGGAAGAGGAAATGGGAAAGAAAAGCAAGTGGAAAGAGATGGGAAGTTAGTTGTGAAAGAGACTTTGCTTTATAGATTGGACAGTATGTGGGGTTTAACCTTCAAGGTATCTTGTTGCGAGTGTTGCAGAAGGACGAGTCTTGAGGAAATAGCTGACAAATCTTCACATCAGAGGCTTGACTTGGCTGATTTTGATGCACGCATTCAGCTAGCTTATCAGATGAAAAGGCTGCTTTTGTGTTTCAATAGTCTTGTCTTCCCTTGTAAAGGGGCATCCTTCATCCAATTGCACACCTTGTGGGCAAGGTGTTCTAAAGAGGGGGGTCTTGTAACAGGTGGATTCTTACAAGACAAGTGGGCCATCTCCTATACACGTGGCAGCACCATTTCCTTTATACGTGGCAGCTATTGGTGGTATAGAGAGGTGTTGCTTAGAAGCTGGGCAGTACTGGGTGATTTCAAACGGTGCTTAGACAATGTCGTTTTAGAGGCCTCTTTATCATTTGCGTTTTATGCTTGTTTTATGCGTTGTAGTATAAGTCGGTGTAGGCCATTATATAAGGCCAGCTTAGAGAACGTTGAGGTAGTTTGTTGAGTATTTGGTTGTTCTTTGAACATTGGAGAGTGGCGATCTCGAATTCTGCCTTATCAATACACTTTTCTCTTCATTCGTCCATTCATCTCTCTTCCTAAATCCATTTCCATTTCCATAATTCTGCAGTAGAACAGTAACAGATAATAAATCTGTTACAAAGCTTTAACAAACCCATTCAAAATCAGTGAAGAACAACCGAACAACAACACAAGGATACTCCAAAATTAACAATCTAAAATACACAATCATCTTAACAATGACCCAATAGAAAAGCACAAGAAATCATCAGGAATTTCTGTTTAAGGTTGGAGGAATTCATCGGAAAACATCTCTGGGCTTCACCGGAAATTTCACTGGAAAATTGCCCCTGGAAATCGCCGTATTTCCGGCCAGAATCGCCGGAAATCACCCCCAGCTCAACTGGCCAACGATCCACAGGAAGTCGCGCCTCTGCTCGCCGGAAAGCGGGTCTGGGTTCGTCGGGTCCTCTCCTCTCTCCGTCGGTTTCTCGAGCAACGACCACCGGAAATCGGACCTCCGGTGGTCTTCTCCCGGCTTCACTCTCAGCTCCGGTCTCTCTCTCTCTCACGATCGGCGCCTCTTCTGTCTCTCTCTATGTCTCTCTCTGATTCTCTCTCTCTCGGGCTCTCTGTCTCAGAAAAGAAGAGAAGAAAGAAGAAAGGAAGAAGAAAAGGGAACCGGGTCTCTCTCCTCTTCAGATTTTCTCTCTTAACTTCACTCTTCTCTCTCAAACTCATCTCTAATCTCTCACCACAACTTCCCCTTTCTCCCATGATCGTCCCCTTTCGGAGACACGGACGGAAACAGGGAAAGAAGGAACAAGAAGAAAAGAGAAACGAAAAAGAAAAGAAGAAGAAGAGAGAAATGAAAAAGAAGGAAAACTCAGTAAATCTAACTGAGAGAGGGGCGAATTCGAAGAAGAAGTGCGTTTAATTTATGAAAAGTGTAATAAACTATGGTTAGTTTTTATGTCAGTTAATTAATTTGAGTTAAAAGTAAAATATCGGATTAAATCATGATTAAATTTTACCTTAGTTAGATTAATCTGGGTTAATATTTAAAAATATCTGATTAATTCATAGTTAACTTTCATCTAATTAAATTAACTAGAATTACTTTTTAATAAAACTAATTATTATTAATTATGAGTATTTTTATATAAGGTCTTTCTCATTTAATAACTTACTAGGGTATAATTTTAGAGTAATGATTCACTACCACCTAAATATACAACTTTTCACCAACTTATCTATGTTGCAAGGTGGTCCCCCATCTTAATTTATTTTTAAAAAATAAAAAAACTCAAAAAATAGTGGGGGACCACCTTGCCACATAGGCAAGGTGGTAAAAAATTGTATATTTGGGTGGCATTGAATCATTATTCATAATTTTAAACCCGTTTTGAACACAGTTCTTTTCATAATTAATGTTAATTTTTAAATAACATTATTACACTGATAATATTCTTATACAAAATAATATTATGTACAATAAATATTTCTCAATAATATTATATATCAATAATATTATTCTATCAAATATTCTCATATAATAAATATTGGAGATTATTATCCCAACTAATTTATCAAATATTTAGGTTTGTCTATTATCAAATAAGAACAGGTGGCGCATAAATATGCAATTATCAGAATAATGTCGTTCAAGCGATTATCAATCGACAGGTCGATCGAGCGATGGTAGAGCAATAAGTCGATCGATTGGCAAAAGTGGTCGATCGAGCAATTAAAAGTGTGAATTGATCACTACGGGTTTTAAATTATATTTTAGCATCCTGTCTTAAAATTTGGGGTATTACAACAAAGTAGTAAGCAATAGGTTGATTGGATGAGCACTAAGTGGACAACATATTATGCCCCATTAAACTTGAATATGTTCGATCAAGATGCAGTGAAGCCTTTTTGTTGGAAACAACATTATTTTTTGGATTATTATTGTCATCTAAGGCCAGGTTATACGATATATAGTGATTGTCCTTTTCACTAAAGAAAAACATAAATATATAAGCATCATCAACATAGTGGCGTGATAGAATATAATGTCATATTAAACACTATTAATTAATTGGAAGTGATATTAAATATATAGTAATAGAACCACTACCAATATCGAGCTTGACTAAAAGGTGGAGCTAGCTTATCTTTCATTCAATAATTGGCCAAGACAGAAACAAGGTTCTCTGAATCTAGTCACGAGGCACTTGTCATTTTAAAGTGGAAACGGCATTAACATGAAGTAGATGAGCTCATAAGCAGGAAATGATATAGCAGGAAGAGCAGGAAGAGAGTGTAAAGCCATTTTGGTGTGAAATGATGCAAATGGAAGAGCAGGAAGAGAGTGTGAGAGGAGAAACAGGAAGGGTTAAGAGAGAAAAGGTGTATGAAGAGCTGAAACCATATATTTATTGCATATTCTCTAATTTTTGCTTTGCAGGATACAGTATAATCTCCAAGATCGCTCTAGAAAAAGGCATGAGTCGTTATGTGCTTGTTGTCTATGGACATGCTTTTGGAACTTTGGCTACTGCTCTTCTCGCGTTTCTGTTTGAAAGGTGAATAAACCCTTCTCTTTCCCTCTTCTGTTTTGGTATTCTTTTAGACGATTCAATTGTAACTTCTTCTGCGTGCTTGTTAGAAAGTGTAAACGAAAGTAGAAAACCGAAATGTTCCTAAGGCGTGTTATCTTTCCTTAAGAAATTATTTGTCCTCACCAAAAAGGTATGCAAAGGGTTACAATAAATATTTTTTCAGGATACAATGGAGCCCAGAATCCTCTGTTTGTTTAATTGCGTTTTGCACAAACGAAAATTAAATCAGAACATTTTCAGATTTTTCTATTATATCAAGAGACAGACATAAACTTATAATTTTAAATACAAAAGATATCAGAAAAAACATTCAAGAAAAAAGAAAAGAAAAGAAATTTTGTCATCTTTTTTATTAATAGCAGGATAATAGTTACTTTTGTATTTTATTGATAACTTGGACAGCAGTTACTTCTGTATTATGTTGATAACTGCTAATCCAACCCTGCGTCCATAACTGCTTAAGTGATAGTTATACATCCAAGCATTACTTTAAATGCTTAAAGTGTGTTGGGCCTTATAAATGCCAACTACAATTTCTCTTTTTCTTATGTGGAACTATCTTTATTTAATGCACTTTAACACATTCATTTTAAAACATTCCCAAGACACAAAATAAATATATATACGTACGTATTAATTTTGAAAATGCTTTAACACCGCTCTTACCAGAAGGGGAATGAGAAAAAAGAAATTGGATAATTGAATCAGAATGTCCAGATGAGGAGTTGGACTCGAGCATGCATATATAGAATTCAAAAAACTAAAAGAACAAGCGCGCATGCCTTAATGGCTAGCAGGCTAGCGCCTGCCTTGCTGCATGTGGAGTTAGACCTAACAATGAAATAACTATTCTTTTATGGTTGCAAATTAAACCAAAAAAACAAAAATGTTTATTCCGGTGGTGGCCGACCATCGCTTGGGGTGTTCAGCAACTCCCAGTTGTTCTGTTTGGTTGGCCGGCCAAACATTTGTTGGAATTGGTGGCCGATCATTCCATTTTAACGTTTTGTAATTCTTAGTAAGTAATACTCTTTTTTTTTTTTTTTTGGTTTATTGGAAGGCGTCCATTGAACCTATTAATTACTCAACTAAGATGGACCAAGATCCTCTTTATTTTATTTGAAATAGAGATGAACAATTTTATGGTCTAAATAAAGTTTTACAAATTTAATAATATATATTGTCAATTGATAAACTTGTAGTCATATCATTTAAAAATTTTAAATAATGACCTGATTGTATTTAAACGATCGATATAGCCTTCTTCCTTCCTTTAATATCCTTTTCGGGGATTCAACAATAAAAAATATTACTAGTTGAACCAATTAATACCCACTATTTCTTATGCTTTATTATTGTAAATTTACTCTCTTCCTCTTCTTCTTCTTCTTCTTCTTTTTTTTTTTTTTTTTTTTTTTTTCTTGCCAAAATGACATTTGTTCACGTTATTTACGCCTCAAAAGAGTAATTTACAATACTTTATTATTGTAAATTGACTTCTCCGTTTGCCAATACAGTGTGAGTATCGATAAAGAAACAAATAAATAAATCTGGGTGTGAGTTCTTAGTGATAATTAATCAATCATTAATATTCCCTTGCAGGAAGAATGACAGCAAAATTAGCGTACCAATCTTAAGAGACGTCTTCTTTTTGGGTCTGTTGGGGTGAGTAAACTGTCTGCAAATGACAATGTCATGGCTGCTGTGCGCTTTGTAATATAATCACTTGTGGTTAATTCCTACTTTTTCTCACCTTCGAATATAGAGCTGTGCTAGGGAGGACACTGCTCTACGCTGGACTGGAAAAGACTACCCCAGCTATTGCATCTGCATTAGGCAACTTGACTCCAACAATGACCTTTATCTTAGCATTATTATGCAGGTATGAGGATTCTTTTCCTTCGTTTTTTATTGGAGGCCCGAGCCTTTCTTTCTTGAAAAAGGGATATAATTCGATCATAAACAATTAAAAGAAAAACACAAAACATATATAGATGTCATGTTGAGAGTAAAAGAAGGAAAGAAATGTTTACCTTCCTTTTCAAAAGGTAAAGGTCAATTATACTCACATCAAGACAAACTGCCTCCTTTAAAAAGATAATAAAACAATACACACGTACAATATTAGAGATACAACTTGTTAATGAAAGATTGATCTATAAATCCAAAAGTTTCTTTGCTTTATCTTTTGTTAAACACCGGTGAGAAATGCTATATGCACTCTCAAGTACACACTTTTTATGTGACAATAAAAATTATCATTAGATTCAAAATTCAATAATGATCCATTCAAAATCCAAATGTGATTTCATTGCCACGTTAGAGAGTGTGCATTTGGAAGACAATGTTGCATTTCTCTTTTCCTTTTTCATTTTGTAATTTTCACATCCATATATGAAAAATTTGAAATCATACTTTTACCCTTTAATGATGACATGTCTTGTTGATTTCTTTTCTTTTTATTCTATTCAATATCGGGAAGGGCAAAAATAAGAAAATTTCAAGAAAATAAAAATCTCCTGGGAATTAGTTAAATAAATCTCCCGGCCCATGAAACGAACAGAGACCGCCAGAGAAAGAGGTCCGGTTAAAGTTGGCAAAGTTCCGAAAACGGAACAAACTATAGACCAGCCAGCAAAGGGCAAAATGGGGCATGACCATCTTGAGGCCCTTCAACCCTATCCAGATAACATGTCTTGTCTTGTTTATGCATTCAAATGATTCTTGAGGCAACTAATTTGACTTGGCATATTCAGGATGGAGAAACTAGAGATTTCTAGGCGTGGTTCTCAAGCCAAGATATTGGGAACCGTTGTTGCCTTTGCTGGTGCAACACTCATGACCCTATACAGGGGGATTGCCGTGATTTCTCTACATACTCGAAGCTCGCATCAACATGTCTCCTCCTCAAAACTATTCTTAGATAGGGATTCAATAAAGGGCTCCGTCATGCTTGGCGCTTCATACCTTTCACTGTCAGCATTCTACATATTACAGGTGATTTAGATTTGATATTCAAAAAATAGCTAGACTGCTTATCTATATACAATCAACAAATAGAAATTAAGAACCATTGAATCCCAAGGTTGCATGAATCCTCTCAATTGGTTGAAGAATGCTAGTATACGTTTGAGTTATCGCTCGTAAGAGCACTAGCCAAAGCTTCTCTTTCCTCTCTCTTTCTCATAACATTTATTTGAAAGAATATTTAAATGGTATATGAGAAATGAGAGAGGAAATAAAAAAAAAAAATAAAGCATTTTTCTGAATAAAATAATGTTAAGGAAAGCACGTTAAAATAATCGTAGCATTAGTAGCTTATTTTGATTAATTTAAAACATCGGATGGATGTGAAAAAAGCTTTTCTAAATGAGACTCTTGAAGAAGAGATGTACATGAAATAACCTGACGGGTTTTATTTTGATAAAGGTGACTATCTAGTTTGCAAGTTAACTAAATCTATATATGGACTAAAACAATCATTTCATCAATGTTATTTAAAATTTCATAATGTTATTACTTAATTTTATGGAGAACATTGTGCATAATTGAATATACCAAAAATAGTGGGAGTGAGTTTATATTTTCCTAGTTTTATAGTTGATGATGTTTTACTTGCAACTAATGATTTGGGTCTACTACATGACTCAACAATTTATTTTTCGAAACTTTGAAATGAATGACTTAGGTGAAGCCTCTTATGTCCTAGGCATAGAGATTCAATGAGACAGGTTTGAAAATATACTAGATTTGTCTCATAAAGCCACTATTGAAAGGGTTTTGAAGAAACTCATAATGCATGACGTACACCTAGCTAATGCATCACCCATATTGTTAAGATAGATTAATACATTGTTATTTCATGGAAGGAAATGTTGATATGAAAACATAACCGCTATGATTGATGTATTGTATCTCTCTTTACATGAAACTAAAGCTTGAGTAGTTTTTTTTTTTTTTAAAAAAAAAAAAAAAAAATTATGACCATGTTTTATTTTAGTTACCCAAATAATTTTAAAGATGTGTCATGGGAGACAACTCAGAGAAATGAGAGAATATTAGAACACACCTCCAATAAGGAGACTTGAAGTGGCCAACATGTCACATATGTTATATATTATATTGTATATTATTTTAAAAGATATTTTATTAGATTAAAAAGTTGGGTAATTAAAAATATAGATAACTACTAAAGATGAAAGGTTGTCTCTATTGAATTTCATTAAACGTTGTCTCCCTTGATAGAAGGAAGTAATGTTGGTATTGTGGATATGGGTCTTGGCCTTCTCGACCACTACAAAAAACTTGCTCATTAGCGGCCACATTTTGTCGCCGCTAAATTTCCCATAGTCGATGCTAATTATATATCATCAACTGATGATGACACAATCGTGGCGACTGCTAATAATATTTTTGGGTTGACACTGTTGATCAATAGCGTCGACATGTCGATGCTAATAATTATCATCAGCCGATGATAACCCAATAGCAGCGACATTAATATTTTTGGGTCAACGCTAAAGGGTTTCAACAAAAACCAATTATCACTACTAGTGGTGTATCATCAGCATCGGCCCGAAAGTCACCGTTGATGGTATATCATCAGTGTCGAATTAGGTTGACGCTAATGCCTAAAAAATTAAAAAAAAATAATAATAATAATGTTATCAATGTTGACTTTGGACTATCATCACTAATAATTTACCATTATATAGTCAACACTGATGGTATATCATCATCAACGACTCTTGTAGTGTCTATAAATAAGCCTGCAACGTAACTCTCAACCATTCACAACGTACTTTAATGTTAAGATAAGCTAAAAAAATCCATCCATCACATTCCATACAAACATATTATTGGGTTGTAAAATTCAACAAATTCACATACGTTGAACTTTGGTTCTTCAATTAAAGCACTTGAGCAATAATGCCCGGAAGTGTTTTATGATTCTTTTTTTGTTAGTATGTTAATTTTCTTTCAAAATCTTACAATATAATCTTGTTTCTATTAAAGTATTATTTTTAATTACAATCAAACGGTCAATATTGCTTACTTTATGAAACTATTTTTTAAAGTTTAAAAGACTTTAAGAATAGCTATCAAACCATATATACTCGTTAAAACATAAATTTTGGTTGAAATGAAGAGATAGAATAAAATAAACTCGTGTAAATTAAATAGAATAAGATAATTATATAGATGTATGAGTTGAAGTATCAGAACTAAATATTTTGGTCTTGTCCACTCAAAAAGGAACAAAATTGATGACTATTGCAGACGGCTACAATCAAGATGTATCCAGCACCAATAACTCTCACATCATTGACGTGCTTATCGGGCACCTTTCTCTCCGCTATTATGGCAGCAATTTTGGATCATGAAGCTTCATCATGGAGATTGTCATGGAACATCACCCTTCTTGCACCAATCTATAGTGTGAGCTTATGAATCCCATCCCTTCTTTCTTTTCTTTTCCTTTTTATACTGATCAGCCATCCATGAAAACCTAATTTTATGATTTCGTACAGGGAGTTGTGATATATGGAATTACAATTTATCTTCAAATGTTGGCAATAATAAAAAAAGGACCAGTTTTCATTACAGCGTTTAGACCATTGGCCACTATAAATGTAGCCATTATGGGCCTATTCATTTTAGGAGATGCTTTATACTTGGGAAGGTAAATGTGGATTACTTTTGTCTAGAAAAAAAAATGAGAAATGTACAAATTTGGAATTAATATTTCTTATATTTTTCCTGCTTTTCTTCCAGTGTTATCGGGGCTACATTGATAATTCTTGGTTTGTACGCAACTCTATGGGGAAAGGAAAAAGAGAAGCAGGATAAGCTGTCGGAGCAAACCGTATGTGTAGAGGAAAGTATTGAAATCAAATAAGAAAATTAAGTAATTTTGTATATGTTCAAGGCAATGCAATTACTTAATTTTAATTAATTTGCCTAAGAGCAAAATATCATTAGAATCTGTGGACAAAACGATGCATTAATTAAAGATTTGTTTGTCCAAGAGAGAAATTATGATAGAATTAATGGTTTCCTTTGAATATTAATGGGGCTAAACCATTTTCAACTATATTAGTGAAACTATCTAACAATTTGAAGTATTCAATATATATAGATTTCTTATTCGAGAAAGAACCATGCGAAAGTAATAATTTTTAAGTTCTTTTTTCTGGTACTATAATTCTTTTCATTTATGCATTGTTATCCACTATCCAAAGTCAAGTAAAAAAAATTAAATCATTTCCCTCTATAATTCAACCAAATTTAAAAGATGCCCATGTATATTTTTTAAAATTTATTTGAATGTTTTTGATTTTGAATAATTTTACTATTACATACGGAAATGAGCGAGGCTCCATCAATCTTAATGGAGCAGTGTCTCATCATAATTTATCCCTATAAGGCTATAATACTATTTTTAAATCTCTTATCTACAAACAGAATCATGCGAGTGATACAAAGACATACAAAAGTGTGAAACTGGGCTTTTTCTCTTTTATTTTAGTGAGTATTAGTTTGAAAATTTAAAGAAAATAATTTATGGTTACCATTAATCTAAGCTTCAGCTACCATGGCCCCTTACTTAGTGGTGAAAATGCGAATGTGGTTATTAGCAATATCCGCATCCGCATTTGCATCATGCTATTACTATTCACATTCGCTTGGTTATTGCGATTATTATTTGCTATCCGCATATGAGGTAATGAGGGTTTTGGATTACTATATATATATATATACGCAAATAATACGGTTATTACTATATGCAAGCTTAAATAATTAAGATTTCACTTGTTACTCAATTCTCGATTATTACCCACAGAGGTTCATTGTCTCATAAAGTAATTGGGATTTAGATTACCCACAGAGAGTCATTGTCTCATATAGTGAGGTATGATTTTGAAATTATATTGAAAAAAAAAAAAAAAAAAAAACCTAATATAACCTAAGGGTCATAAACTTACCATACAATGCAAGCTATGGTCACTTGCTTCGGTATCCCCCCCTTCTCTCTCTCTCTCTCTCTCTCTCTCTCTCTCTCTCTCTCTGTATTTGCATTACCCATGTCCCTTAAATTGTTTGATGTGGGCTTCTTAGGTGTGCTCTGTTTTGAGACATTCTCTTCTTTAGATTGTTAGTTTTTGTGTTGACTGCATTCTGTTGGACAAAATCACTTCTATGTAATATTGCTGCTTTCACAGAGATGTTATTTTATTCAGAGTCTACACTTCAGTTATGAGCTTCAAGAAGACTCTGTGCAGAATTCAAATCAGTTAGTTCAGTTCCCTTGCATTCGTCTAGATGACGTGGTATTCCTTTAGGACGCTCATCAGTCAGCAACATCCGTCCGGACGACGAGAACTTTCCGTCCTGACGCCTATCAATGTCTAAAAGCTTTGAACAGTTCAAGTTTACATCTGTCCGGATGTAATGGCAAATCGTCCAAATGCTCTTCAGAGTTCGAGAAGATCCTAGTGTTCCAGTGAATTTGTCCGAATGACGTGGCTATACTGTCCGGATGCCATTCATTGTTTGATAAGCATTAGGGTTTCTGCTTCACGACACAGTTATGGGAAGACGGCTGCAACCGTTCGGACAACGTGTGATCCCGTTCGGACGATGTCCTCCATAAGGCAAGTCGTGCATACAAAGTTCAACCGTCCGGACGTTAGTCTTCTTGGTGCGGACAATCAAGCATCATATAAGGAAATTGTATGCACCAGTTCAACCGTCCGGACATCAGCCTTCAGGGTCCAGACGCTCAAAGCCTTATTATGGTAATTACATGCAACTGAAATGCAACCGTCCGGACGTTAGGGCAACACCGTCCGGACGCGGCCTTTTTATGAAAGCTTTCAGTGCTATTTTGAAAAGGCGGTTGCAGTTGACCATCTGGACGCTTGGTCAAGCCGTTCGGACACCCTCGAGTATTTTGATCATAACTTTTTGGTCAAATATCGGATTTGGAGGAAATCAGCGTCATTGGAAAAAAGCTAACGAAAAATGCTGCAATTTGATGGTCCATACGGAAAATAGAATCGTCTTGACAGGCCCCGTCCGGACGACCCTGTCAAAATTCAAGAATTTTTCAGAATTGCTTTTCGGACACGAAATAGTTGCCCGTCCAGATGCCCAAGGCTACTGTCCGGATGTGCGTGCCAGAGACTCCATTTTTTACTCGAATTAGGGCTTCTAAAGCCTATAAATAAGGGGTTCTAGGCATGCATTTGACACAGAATTCGGTGGTGAATTCCTTATAGCTTAGAGGAGGGTGTGTAGGGAGATATTGAAGATCTGTTAGCTCTCTAGCTTTTGTAGTGTGTGATTTGATCAGCTGTGAAGTCTATCTTAGGGGTTGGCCCTAAGGTAAAGGATTCCATTGAAGACTCCTTCAGGTAGGAGACCTGGTTGAGAGGCGTTCGTGTTGGGTTACACGTTAGAGTTCAAGGTACGACCACTACATCAGGGGTATGTGAGTGCTACTACTTTGTAACCAGCTTTATCTTCTGAATAGTGTATATCCTGGGTTTGGCTGCCTCGGAGTGATTTTTTTCTTAATTGAGTTTCCACTTCGTTAACAAAATATTTGTCTCCTTTAATTTCCGCATTTAATATTTTGTTGCACACTGTTCACACACACTTGTTAAAATTAGAAGTCCAATAATTTTCAATTGGTATCAGAGCAGGTACACTCTGTTAAGGATTTATTTCCTGAGTGTGATCCTTATCTCTTTGTAACTTCTATTTTTTTATTACACATTTTATCATAAATTCTTCTTAGTTATCTAATGAGGATTCTGATATTAAGCTCTTTAAGGTTTTTAATAAATTGAAGAATGCTCAACATTTTAAAGTTTCTCATAAAGAGCTTAAAAATGTGAAGCAAGAAAAAGAGTCTTTGATTGTTCAATTATCTGAATCACATGCTTTGATTGACTCTTTGAAATCTGAGAATACCATGCTATTTGACATTATTGATACACTTGAGAATAAATTAAAAGAATCTGAAGATCTCTTGAAAACATTCTCAAGTGATAATTTGAAAAGCATGCTCTGTATTCATTCAGATATTTCTAACAAGCCTGCTTTAATTGTTGATGATATGAGTACTTCTACTTCACATGCTTCTGATTCTGAATTAGATATTATGCATGTGGTAGTAGATACAGCTTGTTTAGAAAATTCTTGCTTAAATAATCATGTGATGCCAAAATCCAAGGAATCAAGAACACGAGGTAAGTTTGTTCCTACTTGTCATAATTGTGGGAAAATTGGTTATATTAGACCAAATTGTTATTTGTTGAAATCCCACAGGCCTTGGATTAAGCAGGATGCTCTAAGGAAAAGTGAAGTTGAAGATTATTCCTCATCAAAATATGTCCCTCCGCATAGGAGACATATAAAAGGTAAAGACAATATTATTTGTAAGAATGCTAACTATAATTCTGCAGAGAATGTCAAGAAGCATTCAAACACTAAAAAAGCTTGCCCACCTGTCATCACTGCGGGATCACCGGTCACATCCGATCCAAATGTCCACATCTCCAGGCTCAAAAGTCGAAGGTTCAAAGGGAGCTTCCAGCAAGAGCTACATTAGGCATTCTACCTCCGACAGCACATCAGGCTCCAGTGGCAAACCAAAGAAGAACAAATCAAGGTGCTACAAGAGAAAGCCACAGAAGCCTATTAGCTACCATGACTAAGAAAGGTTTCTGATTCTGATGCAAGGTATGCTAAGGAGAATGAACAACATAGACAAGACCTACAAGCTACCGCCACAGGTCAAACAGGTATGGGTCAAGAATGATGAGACCATTCACCCCTTGAAGGGGAGTGGACTCACCTAGTAAAGGTGAAGTCTCACTATGCCTAGGATTTTGGTTCCTAAATCCTAGTGCATGTCAGGTATGTTTGCACTGCATTGTTTTTCATGTCATATCTTATTCATGCTTTGCATTCTGTTTGAGGAACCATTTATTTTATCCCCCATAGTTTCTCTTGTTATCTTGAGAAACATCTGCAAATATTTTTTGGGGATGACAGTTAAAGCACGTCGGACAGTTGCTTTTCTGTTTTGGTATTTCTAAACCTCTCTCCATGAGGACAGGTTTGGCTTTAACTTACATGCTGGGAATAGATGTTATTTCCTTTTCCATAAGCATGTCTTTGTTGTTTTTCTGTCTCATTTTTCAACAAAAAAAAAAAAATTGAGGGAGAAGATGCGGAATTTTATTTTGATAGTTTTTCAGATATTGCATGTGTTTTTGCCTGATATCTCAGTTCATTGTGCATTGATTAAATATGCTTATATATAATTGAGAGTTTATGCATGATATCTGCTAAGTTTTCATGTTGCATCTTAATGATAGAAAGTTAATTTCCTCATGCGATGAAAATGTGCACTATCCAAGACTCCCATAAGATACATCATTTTCGTCTCTAACTTCTTGCTTTTAGAAATTCTAATGAGAGAGATGTTTTTGATTAAGATGGTCAAATTGACCACATGCTAGTTGAACCTAGAGCCTAAAATTTTTAGCATTCTCTCTAGGTTGCAGCACCAACTAGAATCAAGCAGTAACTCTTTAGTTTTCTGTGCTATATGCTTATATTCACTACTTCTGTGTTGAAATAAGGCTTGTCCTTCATGGTGCAAATAAAATTTTACATTGTCCTTCATGGTACAAGTAAAACAATTAAGTGCTGCATCTTAGGGGAAGTGTATTAGATTAGGTTGGCTAGGCCCTAATAATTAATGAGGTTTGATTTTTTACTGATCTTTCATTGCTTTTCTCTCTTGTCTAGAAAATCTAGTTGCTTTTTGTCATATCAGTTAAATTCATACATTTTGGGAAAAGTCTTCACACACACACGCATTGCATGAGTTGAGTAATCAATTTAAAATTTCTATCTGTAGGAAAATTTGTGCTTATTGAATACTTAACTCTCATTTATATCTTTGCATATTTTTGCAATGCTATTTGACTGTGTTATCAGTTGATTATACATGCGTGTTCTGAAGCTAACTTTAGAGAAAAATATTTTTCTGCAAATTTTTCTCCGGTTTCAGATTTTTAGTGTGAAGTGTTCGGACGGACCTATTCTTACGTCCGGACGAGTGCAGTCTTGCTGTACGCTGTCTTAGCAATAGCCGTTCAGATGGTTAAGTGACATGTCCGGACGGGATCTCTACAGGTTTAAGACTTGCGTCTCTTTCTTTGCCATACACACATCTTTGCATTTTTATTGATTTATCATGACATGTTGTGTTTTTCTCGTTGATTTCTCCCAAAATTTTGATATTCTTTGCATATCTCTTCTCATCCCATGATCTTCATTGTGTCTTCTGTTATTCTTTTAAGTTATTGTGCTTTTAGAATATTGAAATATTTGTTGGGATATTTTCTTGAGATAGTGTGCATGAAAATCCTATTTTGTCTGTGTGTTGGGTTGATATTGATATATTTGGGTCATTTGGATTGCGATCTTTGCTTTTGTAATACTTGGGCATTCAATTGACAGCTGTCATAATACCACTTTCATTTTGGGACTAACAGGATCTAATATTTCTTTGTGATGTTATTTTTGAAAATATTTCTGTTTAAATCTTTTCAGGAATATGTCGTCCAGCAACTCCCAGCACAATATCTGACAGATGGATTATTTGGAAAACTGACTGTTGTTGAAGTCGGATGTTCAAATTCCAAAGGTCTCAGGATTAAGATGAGTTTTTTTCCCTAGCTCATGCAAAGCCTTCGGTAGCATTCCCTCGGATCTTTATCAGTTAGAGGTTCAGTGGTGAATCTCCTTATTTATTTTCCTGACCAGTTGCTTAAAGGATTTCAATATGCGGATAATTAGTTTCAGGCTTTGCAAAATCAAGAGATTGATGATTTTCAGTACATGGTTCCCGGCTTCCTGAGCTAGAAGCCGAAGTAGTACAAATCCAGCTTTTTATACGGATTTCTATCCGTTACTTGATTTCAGTGGATCAACAGGATTTGGTACTTGGAGGATTTTTGTTCCTTTCTTTTGGGCCACTTGCAGACTCTTTTCTATTTTCCTATTGTTTTGGATTTTAGAACGTTTTTGTATGTGGATATTATTACTCTGTTTACCCTTGTCCTTTTGAGACACTTAGGGGGAATAATTTTTGTATGGTTTTTCTTCTTACTCTGTTTTACCCTTTGTTCTTTTTGTGACAAAAAATGGGGAGTAATTTTTGATTTGGACCGGGATATTATTTTTAACCGGTCAAGTGATTTTTGTCCTAGAATGGCCAAAGAGGGAGTTTGTTAGTTTTTGTGTTGGCTGCATTCTGTTGGACAAAATCACTTCTATATAATGTTGCTGCTTTCACAGGGATGCTGTTTTATTCAGAGTCTACACTTCAGAATAATGTTGCTGCTTTCACAGGGATGCTGCTTTCACGTGGTATTCCGTCCAGACGTTCATCAGTCAGCAACATCCGTCCAGACGACGAGAACATTCCATCCAGAAGCCCATCAATGTCTAGAAGCTTTGAACAGTTCAAGTTTGCATCTGTCCAGACATAAGGGAAAATCGTCTTAATGCTCTTCAGAGTTCGAGAAGATCTTAGTGTTCCAATGAATCCGTCCGGACGAAGTGGCTATACTATCTGGATGCCATTCAGTGTTTGACAAGCATTAGGGTTTCTGCTTCAAGACACAGTTATGGGAAGATGGCTGCAATCGTCCGGACGATGTCCTCCATAAGGCAAGTCGTGCATACAAAGTTCAACCGTCCAAACGTCAGTCTTCATTGTCTAGACGATCAAGCATCATATATGGAAATTGTGTGCACCAGTTCAACTGTTCGGACATCAGCCTTCAGCGTCCGGACGCTCAAAGCCTTATTATGGTAATTACGTGCAGTTAAAGTGCAACCGTCCGAACGCTAGGGCAACACCGTCTGGACGCGGCCTTGTTATGGAAGCTTTCAGTGCTATTTTGGAAAGGTGGTTGCAATTGACCGTCTGGACTCTTGGTCAAGCCGTTGGACACCCTCGAGTATTTTGATCGTAACCTTTTGGTCAAATATCGGATTGGGATGAAATCGGCATCATTGGAAAGCTAACAAAAACTGCTGTAATTTGAGGGTCCAGACGGCCAATAGAATCGTCCCGTCCAGATGGAAACATCAAGTGTCTGGACAGCCTTGCCAAAATTAGAGAATTTTTCAGAATTACTTTTCGGACACGGAAACAGTTGCTCGTCCGGACGCCCAAGGGTACCATCCGGACGCGCTTGCCAGAGACTCCGTTTTTTACTCAAATTAGGGCTTTTAAAGCCTATAAATAAGGGGTTCTAGGCATGCATTTGACATAGAATTCGGTGGTGAGTTCCTTATAGCTTAAAGAGGGTGTCTAGGGACATATTGAAGATCTGTTAACTCTCTAACTTTTGCCAATGTGTGATTTGATCAGCTGTGAAGTCTATCTTAGGGGTTGGCCCTAAGGTAAAGGATTCCATTGAATACCCCTTCAGGTAGGAGACCTGGTTGAGAGGCATTCATGTTGGGTTACATGTTAGAGTTCAAGGTACGATCACTGCATCAGGGATATGTGAGTGCTACTACTTTGTAACTAGCTTTGTCTTCTGAATAGGTGATATCCTGAGTTTGGCTGCCCTGGAATGGTTTTTCTCTTAATTGAGTTTTCACTTCGTCAACAAAATATTTGTCTCCTTTAATTTTCGCATTTAATATTTTGTTGCACACTGTTCACACACACTTGTTAAAATTAGAAGTCCAATAATTTTCATAGATGTTGGTTTGAAAATTGGGTTTGGTATTGGTTAAAGCTGGGAAGTTCTTTCATTTTCAGTGCATGCAATCAATGCTTCTGAACATGCGTAGAAATCTATGGCTTTCACTTTCTGCTAGCAATCTAGTGATGTCTTTATTGTTGGAAAAAATGGAAATAACCGGTTGAACAAAATCATTTAAGACTCTCTATTATGGTGGCTTCTACAATCTTAAAGTATTAGTCCATAAAATTAGCTGTAACACCATATGCATGCATCCTAAGTGCGGTTGTAATCTTCTGAAGGAAAGAAAAACCAAGCTTTTTGGAACCATCTCTTCTTTGGACAAAACATGTATCCTGGGCTTCAACCACATATTAAATACAACAAAAAAGATCACGACTCATTTGAAATCTTATTCGAAAATATTTGTGAAGATATATTGGTGGTTTCGCAAAATAATCACGAAAAAGATCTTCCCTGGCTTGCAAGTGATAACATTGGATGAACGAGCAATGTTTTTTAGAACGACCATATGATGTTGATCTTTCTTCTTGCATAACAAGATTTGTAATTATCTCAAACTCTTCATCGGAGTCTAACTCGATAAGAAGTATTTTGTAAAAATAAGAACAAACCATAAAAAGAAAACAAAAATTGAAAATGAAGATGAGTTTTGCAATTATCTGCTTAGAGATTTGATACACGTGAGTTGTTCATGAACTCTCTAAGCAATCCTTTGTTTGTTCAATTTAAAAGTGATAGTTTATTTGTCTTGAGTTATTTGTTAAGTTTAATTGAGTACAATTCAACCAGTTGAAAGTAGGCATTTGCCTTGGCTTCTTTATTATCTATTAAATTTTGCAAGCAATTTGGCCAAACCTCGGAGAGCTTCTAGCAGAACAAGAATGTCAATAAATTGATGTTGAGAGGATTTTTCACTATATAAACTCCCTGTTTTTAAGGTGTCATCACACCGAATCTGTAGAAATTGAATGCAGAACACATTTTTGGATTGGTCTTCTGCAGCACTACCTCTTCTAACAAAAAGATAAGTCACTCGCCTAGTGGAAATGGATATATGCAAGTTAACTTTGCTCGCTATAGAAGCGTCAAAGGACACAATGTCTCATCTCTACCCATTAATTACCACAACGTTAGAGGCGATTGCTCGTGTGAGTTAGCCAAACTTAAGCCTATTGACATACCTTTTCTCCATGACACTGAACACATGGTGAATAAGTGGGTGCTCTTCGAATGCTCATATTCATGCCACAATGATTATAGAACACACCATTATCATGTGCACGATGAGCAATACCATCATTTAGGAGAGAAATCATCTTATATGGTCAACTACAAACAACAAAACAGCCAAGTAATGTTTTAGGACCATTTATTTCAATGCGCAACTACACATGTAGTGACTCTAAAAAAGTATGCCCTACTAGAATTCAAGAGATTCTACTTTATTCATAAAATGCCTATTAGATCTCAACAAATCATCATTAAGTCAATGACTTTATCGTGGCTTCTCATTTTCGGTCAAACTCATAAGATGACCTTAGGTTTCAGTCTCAAATCGTATTGCGACTTTAAGACATTCTCAATGTGACTTTAAATTTCAGTCAACATTCCCTATTGCAACTGCAAGGTATTAAAGGAATCACTTGTATTTAGTAGCAGCATTTGAGATAACCAACTTTTCAATTCATTTAGGGTAAGCAATTATGATTGTGTCCCCTAAGAACAATCGCAATAGTCTAGCCATTACCTCTAAAGGTTTGTCCAGATCGCATCACAAATTTGCTCCACTAAAGCGAAAGAAAAATTACCCTCTAATGAAAACCCGAACTATTGACTCCCATGAGTAGAAAACACAATGGAAACATATAACATAAAACAGTATGAGCCATCTCAACTATCAAGTATAGAATATAGATTCTTTGGTATTCTCCATCTCATTAATTGTCTATGGGTTATGGTACTAGAAACTGTCTGTCTCAAAAAACAGTTTCATAAGACTCATAGTCCGAGCTATATTTCACACACCCATGGCCATTGTCTTATAATAAGAACAACCATTCCTTAAGTGACAATTATCAATCCAAGATAACCAGATTGTCTCCTACATTCACTTACATAAGATGATACTTTTTGAGGATTGTTGATTGCATTCAAAGAACCCATTTATTAATAATCCCGACTAGGTATACTGGGTGTCTTGGAATAGATGGTTGTTATAGGCCACGTGAAAATGTATGAACTGCAATCTCTACGCTCTTTGTACTTCGCACCTCAAACATTACAAATACCAACCATCTAATACTCCCTTGAGAATCAAATCCTTACATAAAAGTTTCAAGATGTGCGATCGATGAATATACCAAGGCAACTCATTCAGTGCCATGAGATGGATGTATAGACTTTTTCAATTACACTTTACCAGTGTTAGATCAACAACTTTAGGTCGGATCACTTAAGTGGAATAAATCTTATATTCTATACTAAACACTCCTATCTTTTGAATTCAATACATCTAGCGGAGCACAAATAAAAATTACCTTCCTATCACTAAGTGATGAGAGCAAATTTTATATTGCTACCACACTACTCAATAAGGATCTTATATTTTTGCAAAAAATATTGAGGGTCATTCCACTAGTGGTATATTTCCATTCAATGGTACACTCCCACTGGGCAAAACATTCACCTAGTGGTTTACTCTTACTATTCTCGACGACATTTCAGATAAATAATAATGTTTTTTTTTTAAAAAAATAATATTAGTATTAGGGTGAGATAAAACGTTTTTAACACAATTTAATATAAACATTTCATATTTAAAAAGTAAAAAACCACAATCCCCGCACTCACCGAGAATAAGAATAATAATCTTGACTCAATTACCAAAAAACAGAATAATTTAGATCCTTAATTTATCCAGTTTGGAAATCACTTATATTAAATTTACGTTGCACCAACTAATTTCATGTGCACTTATCCTTAATAGATAGGTGAATGAAAATCATTCTAAGGACAACTTATTGGGATTGAGGCAGCAAACTTATATTACATCTACCCAAATGTGATGTAACTGATATTTTGCGTCATTGTTAACCTAACATCATGTTCTCAGCAAGTCACAATACTGTAAGTTCATTGTTCTCTTCGTATAAGTTTTTAGAAAAATTATACTTTTTCACTAATACGATTCAAAAATGAAGTATTTTAAAATATATATTTTTTTCGGAAAAATATTTTTCTTTTTAATTTCTCCAACAAATTCAAAAAAAATATATATATATATATATTTAGAATTTGTGAGAAAATTAATTTTAACCATCTCGCATTAAGATGGTGAGACAATTTCTAATATCATCTCCTTAGCTTTATTAAGGCGCAAACATAGGAATAGATTAATTGTAGAAGATGTTCTTACTGCCTTCTGACTTTGCTGAATAAAAGAGAGAGTTCTTATAAGCGAGAACACTTTTAATCTCTCAAACTTTCTTACCCATCATCATATGCCTCGTAGCATAATTAGCATATCATTTCTCCAAATGAGAAATAATATAAAAAAAAAAAAAAACAATAAATGACCATCCAAATTCTAAACCTCTTGAGAGAATCACTGACACCATTACTTTGAATAAGTCTTGAACCAACTTGGGTATCGACTTCGTTAATATCACTATATGTAAAGCGTTTTGAAAATGTAATATCTCTACGGTGTGCAACATATACACTCCCTTGTTACTTTTCAACTGCTATCTAATAACTAGTGATATTTCTCTATTTCTCGCTTACCCAATTATTTTCATGTTTTGCAATCCACTTAGGAGAGATAAGAAAAAAAATCCTAACGAGAACATTAACTCAATCTTAACCTTTTATTGCATCAGTGCAACCACGAGCAATAGGTTTAGATTGATTAAGTTGTACCTAGTTGTCTTAGACTTTGCCATAACTTCCATCATTGCCGATAAGCCGTTTGGCATTACATTACTCTTAACTCGTATCTTATGTAGCTCTCAAATTCTCACATTTTTGCTTGGACCAATATGTCTCGCCAAAAACTTAAAATGTGAGCAATATTAGTAGTTCTATTAAATTTAGCCTCAAAAGGGCATTGCTAATATTTTAAATCAATGCGTTGCCTTAGAATATTAAGATACTCTTCGTGCACATTAGGATTTAAAGCTCCTACTAACCAATCATACTGGTGAGTTAAACTAGATTCATAGCAACTTTTAGAAAGTATGCAATTATCTATGAATGAATATTGTCTAAGTTGCTTCAAAATAATAATACTCAACCCAAAATTATGAGAGCAATTAATATTTGCAATACAAAAATGCGCAACTTAACTTACTATCCATAGAATTATTTAAGGCAAAAAATAATGGTTCCCCTTAATTTCTACAAAAATTGTAGTGCATAGTACCTAGTCGCACTAACAATTTCACTTAGAAAATTCTAGAGGTTTCAGAATGACAATGATATAAGGCAATCTTACTCTAACAAAAACCATTATCCTATGTTTCCAACAATGGCTTAAGGAGGAGATTAATGCGTAATTTAAGTCGCATAACAAATCTCTAGGGTTTCTAGTTCATCTACATTATCTCAACGTCATTGCAATAACTATGCGCAATAAATTATATTTAGCACACACTTTTAATTTGCAGCATTAACCTAAACTGGACAATGATAATTCCCTACAAGTCACGAGATCGAAAAATTTTGCCAAGCTCATAATCATCTCTCGTGCCGTAGGTAGTATGTTACCACCTCTAATTCATTTAAAGTGCAAATTGTGTATGGAAGGAGTTTAAAATATAAACTCTACTCAACCATACTCCCACTAAATTCAACAATCAATATGTACGTAATTCTGGGCATACTAATTTATTCCCTAATATTATGGAATAAATTATGAATAATTTCACTAAAGTCATGCCACATATCTCATATGCAATTACATACATAGATTATAACATGCATTCCAAAATACAAATAATAGCATATTTCAATATTTCTCAAAAAATATTATTTTAAAACAAATTAGATTTAACAAATAAAAAATCCAATAATTTTAAATATGCCATCCATTTTATGCATGTTCTACATGGAATAAAAAAATTCCAATTATTAAACCATGTGAAATAATCATAGAAAATTTTAATTGAATAATCATGGAGAAAATTCTTTTCAAAATTTACATTGCCAACTATAGTAATTTATTAATAATAAATCAAAATATTGACAAGCAAATAACAAGTGCAGTAGCTAAGTGGTCAAAGGGTGATATTTTGAAACAAAGGAGCATGGATCGAGTCACCATACAGGCGCCTCTGCCTATCGATCAATCCCTTTTCTTTCTTTTTTTCTTTTTTTTTTTTTCTTTTTTCGGATCTAGATCAGCCCGTCAAAACAACTGAGTGACAGTCTGGGATGGGCCAACCCATTGGACACAGCTTATGGGTCCTTATAAGCCAGTTTAAGCTTTTTTTAAAAAATAAAATAAAATAAAATAAACCAAGCACATTTGGGTTTAGAAACCCTACCCGAGCCCAAACCAATTTGACCCGAAAAAAAAAAAAAATTCTCTCTTTTCTGCATAACTGCTGTCGCCAGACATTATGGTGGCCATGCCATCGTCTCCACCCAACAGCGACTGCCAGATCTGGCCGTGTGCTGCGGCCTGATCTCGCCATGTGTAGGGCTTGATCTGGCCGCATACTGCGCGGCCGCCACTCAACATCTACAACTGAGCACTAGCGACATTGCCTTCATGTGTGGCAGCACTACCACTACTCTGGCAATGTGTCACTACCTATACAACACTCTAATGACATATGCACGTTTTTCAAACTCAAGAAAAAAAAAATACACAGAACCAACTAACACTGGCTCTGATATCATTGTGAGAAATATAATAATACATAGCGGAATGAATTAATCGGTACCTTTGATGTCTCGAAATAAATTTGATCTTACGTAGTTGTTCCACATGCTTTGTTCTTGAATTATTCTCTCGATGATAGAGCATACTACTAGAACAATACTCACATATTCCACAGTCTAAATGCCTTCCACAGATTCATAACACAAGAGAGAGAAATATACAAACATATGCTGCCATCAGTTTTTACCACATTAACATTTTTGTCTCTTTTTCTCTGTATTAAGCAACTGGTGCATTGTATTGCTTATATACAATACTTTGTGTATGTAACCGTTATTCCACATTTGGAGTAATGCCAAGCATCACTTCCTTTGGTGTTGCAACACATCTGTTGGGAAGCATTACATTGCTCCCACTGCAAAAAAACTTGGCATTCGCCATGTGGCTACAGCAGCCATTACTGTAGCCACGTGGTAAGATGCAGCGAGAAAAGCGAAATAGACATCTGGCCACGTGTATTTATTAGACGTGGTCACATTGCCGCGTGTAAAGGATCCACGTGGCCAGATGTGCATGTATATTAATTACACGTGTCAACATGGCCACGTGGATTAATACACATGCCCACATGGCCACGTGGATTTATACATGTGGCCGCATGGCCACGTGGATTAATGCATGTGGCCGCATGGCCACGTGGATTAATGCATGTGGCCATGTGGACAAGTGTAATTATGGGACGCGACCATGTGGCTGCGTGTCTAAAATCCACGTGGCCAAAATCAACCACGTGGATTAGAGCACGTGGCCACATGGCCACTTGGTCAAATGCACGTAGCCCATTGTTTATTTTTTTTTTCTTTCCCAAATTTAAAAAAAGAAAAGAAATATATATATATATACACAAAATATAAATATTACTATATACATGCATAATGACTCGTATATACCCTACCTTAGATTTGTGCTATATATATATATATATATAGCTAGGGTTTTTGGCTATATAATATATACAGTTAGGGTTATGTGATATATGTAAATAGTATACTTATAAGTAAACCATAACCCTAATTAGAGTTATGTGGACATACTATAAATAAATTTTATTATTTTATACTTTATAAATTTAGTACTAATTTATTTCAACTCTCCTCATTTAGTCAAATCTCGTATAAGTCCTTGTATATATATATATATATATATATATATATATACACACACATATAATACATATATATATACATATACAAGTGTTAATGGTATATTTTACTAATAGAACCCTAACTCTAGTTTAGTGCTGTATGCATATTGTACAAAACTAAACCCTAATTTGGTGCTATATATATATATATATAGCACCAAATTAGGGTTTAGTTTTGTACACCGTCGCCTTAAAAATTGTGGTACAAATATATATTTATATATAAAACCTATATAATTAATACTATATCCATGCATAATGCACGTAAGCGGTTTAGAAACTATATACATGCATAATGACTCGTATATACCATAACGTTAGGGTTTATGATTATATATAGTATATACACTTAGGGTTATGTTTTAGGGTTCTGTGCTATATATAAATAGCACATTTAGGGTTTAAGGGTTTAGTTCCTTATATTGTACATATAATATTTATATACCACCCTAACCTTATATTTGTGCTATATATAGTATGCGTACGTATATATAGTACGAGTTTACTTTTATGTACCATATATATATATATATATATATACACGTTTTAAAATTATTCACGTTAAAAAATTAATATTACTTTATATATTTCAACATATATACTTTTTATGGGTATATAAATATTTATTGAACTTTAACGTACCCTAGGGTAGTGCTATATATAGTATATATACTTAGGGTTAGGGTTTAGTTTTAGGGTTAAGTTTTAGGGTCAGGGTTTAGTTTTAGGGTTTAGTTTTAGGGTTAAGTTTTAGGGTCTGGGTTTAGTTTTAGGGTTTAGGGTTAGGGTTTATATAAACTCTAAAACGTTTTAGGGCTTAGGGTTTAGCACTATGTACAGTGCATACACTTAGGGTCAGGTTAGGGTTTGTCTTTGTGTTTAGAAGTAAAATATATATATATATATATATGAAAAAATGCTATAATGGGCGACGTGTATTTTAAATACACGTCACCCATTTGGGACTTGGCTTAATGCCACGTCCCTGATTGGCCACGTGGAATTATGCCACGTGGCCAATCTTTTGGCCAGGTGCCCTGCGTGGGACAATTCCCGCGCAACACTTGGCCAATTTTTTTTTTCAAAAAAAATAAAAATATAGTTTAAATATATTAAAAAAAAGTATTAAATAAAAAAAAAATGTTTAAATGTGGAAGCTACCCATTTCGACATTCTCTCTCTCTCTCTCTCTCTCTCTCTCTCTCTCCGTCACACCACAGTGGCGAGCGTCCCCACCACCGTTGTCTAGCCTTTTCTCCGGTGTGGTTTCCTCCACCGTCCACCACCTGTTATCTCTCTCTCTAATCTCTCTCTCTCTCTCTCTCTAACCAAAAGGGACTACTCTCTAGCAGTTACTCCGGCCATGGTTCTACTCTGGTAGTGCCGAACTCTCAGCTCAGTTTACTCTCTCTCTCTCTCTCTCTCTCTCTCTCTCTCGGTTTGTACAGATAGTATACTCACCTTTTTTTTTTTTTTCCTCCAAATATGCAGGTACATAGGCAACCCCAAATCCTTATACTACGAAATCGATTGTGAGTAATTTTTTTTTTTTTTTTTTTCATTTTATGTCTTGAATTTTCTCCTCTGTCTCTGTACATTTTGTTGATTTGTTTGTGATATTTGCTGATTTTTTTGGACTGGGCAAACAACACGTAAAAAAGTGTAATATATTTCCTAAAATTTTTTTTCTACCATTTTTTATTTTTATTTTTTTATTGCAATGTTACTGATTTATTGTAATTTGTATAAATATATGAATTTTTTTTTTTTTTGTCTATTTTGGTTTTGCTGTATTTGGTTATTACATGGATGATGGAATTTTTGTGTACACTAATTCAAAATTTTGTTTTCATTTTTTTTTTCTTTTTCTAGTGTTTATGTTACTATAATGTTGTGTTTTTTTTTTTTTGTTTTTTTTTTATTTTATTTTTGAATTTTAATTGTTGATGTGAGAGTTTTTTATATATATTTTAATGTGTTATTATGAATTTTGGAGTTTTTTAGAAGTGGAAAAAATCAAACAATATCCGCTATTACTTTAACGTTATTAAAATTTGATATTAACCAACAATGACAAATTTAAATTTAAATACGGAATTATAATCAACAAATTGTGTTATGAATATGTATAAATTGTAGCAAAATTAAAAAAAATAAAAATAAAAATAAAAATTGTACTACTAATATACATAAATCCTGATGGTAATTTTGGAAAAGAGAAATAGAAAATAAAAAAAAATAAAAAAATAAAAAAAAACTTTTACTGTCCACTGTTTACAATACTATTCGTATTAAAAATGTAATCCTTACGTCATAAATGTGAATAATTCGATTGTCCTTATTTCACTAATTTTTAACTTTAAACGATGATGTGAGGAGATTACAGATTTATGAGAAGCATTCGGTACAATTCGCTTTAACAAAACATAAAAAAATCATAAAAAAATCAAAATATCAAAAAATGAATTCTACAAATAGTCCATACTTAAACCCACATATACAAAATCAGTAGTTTAAAATAAACATTAATCTTAAACAAGTGTTTGATACAATTTCAACATTTTCTTTTTTTTTTTTTTAAAAAAAAAAAGCTTAATTGTTGATGTGGAAAGGTTAATCATGATTTACGGTTAGGCTATGAACATGGATGAAATGGAGAGTTTTCGACATAACCACAATATGTCGACATAAAAAAAGTTTAATTTACTTTAAACGTTGATGTGAGGAGATTACATATTTATGAGAAGCATTCAGTACAATTCGCTTTAACAAAAAAATAAAATATCAAAATATCAAAAAATGAATTTTAAAAATGGTCTATACTTAAACCTACATATACAAAATCAGTAGTTTAAAATAAATATTAATCTTAAATAAGTGTTTGGTACAATTTCAACATTTTCTTTTTTCAAAAAAATGTTTAATTGTTGATTTGGAAAGGTTAATCATGATCTACGGTTAGGCTATGAACTTGGATGAAATGGACTGTTTTTGACATAACCACAATATTATAAGAAGAATTTTCCACACATCCATATTTAAAATAATATGCAGAATCAACTGTTGGTTTGTTTATATTGTATTTAGAAATAAAAAAATAAAATAAAAAAGAAAACGAAAAAAGATACAAACGTCAAATTTTAACAAGTGCAACGACCACGTGTTTATTAATTTATTGTTATATTTTTTGAAGTTTAATTGTTGACGTGAGACGGAAAAGAGAAATTTAAAGCTGCTATGAACGTAGACGAATTTCGTTATATTTGACCAAAAATAAAATTTCTGAATAAAATTTTGGACTTATGCATATTTCAAATAATATGTGCAATAATTTATTTCAAACAAACGTGAAATTTAAACAAGTTCATCAACCACGTTCTTTTAGTAATTTTTTTCAAGGCTTTTCTGTTTAACTATTGATATGAGAAGGTTATCAAAATTTAAAGGTGCCAGTAATGCATACGAATCTCAGTATATTCGATCAACATAAAATAAGGACAAGGTTGTGCGACATGTGCATATTGAAAAATAACCCGTGGAATGATTTGTTTAAAACAAACGTGAAATCTTATCAATTTCAACAACCACGTCCTTGCCTATTATTTCACTTTAAATGTTGATGTGGAAATGTTTTATAAATATTAAGGTGCTATGAACCCATTACCAAAAGAAAATAACCGCAAATTTAAAACAGAACTATGAATATTCAAAATTTATATAGTCATACAACAATTTTTGGCCACTAACATGAAATTTTCTAAAGACGTTTGGGTCATTGTTTCTTTTTATTTTTAATTTTTCTTGGGTTCTCAAAATGTTAGGCCGTATAGTTATTTGCTCAAATTAAAAATAATATTGTGTTTCGGGCTATTGATTCACGTACAGACAAATATGGACAAGTCTTGGATGTCAGCCCGTAGGGGTACGACACAATATAATGACGGGTGTAGAGCTTTCGTGGAATTTGCCGTCGGTAACTGTACAGCTACCGATGGTAAAATTTACTGTCCATGTAAGTATTGTGATGACCCGTTTTTTTTTTTTTTTTATATATACAAAACATTTCATAATCGTTAATCCCTTAAAATATAAACGGATCTTCACAGTGGCACGACGATATGTCGCAAAGCCAACATGTGTACAAATTCCATAACATGTTCATGGTATATCAGAGTATAATATGTATCTACTATGCAGCGGAAAACATAAACCTATTAGCGGGAATCACATCTTATATGTCTATCACAATTAATGACAATAAGAGCCATTACATAACTATATGATTTAAGTCTTTCCTCAAATTAAATACATAACATAAATGGCTTAACAAAGTTTATGTGGCGCAAGCGTCACAAGCCATAATCAAAATACCTAAAGGAATAGACATCCCGCGGTCTAACACATTACAATCGTCGCGTTGAGCTTTAGTCATAATATCCTCAATATACTTCTACGACACCATATACTATGACCAGAATACCTGCAGCCAAAGAAACATCATCTATACGGTTGTGGGGGTTTGCCACATCCGTATAGGTGGAATTATGAGCCCACCGTCTTAGCATAAATAAATACACTAAGACCTCAGAGGTATACTATTCACTGAGTTTTCGCAAAGAACCAACTTTTCATTTTTAGTCGTGCGTACACTATAACAGCTACCAATCTTATAAACTTTTGTTTGAAAAACCCCATAGCTGATATAGCAAACACCGACTAATAGAAAACATTTAAATACACTGGGCAGCTAGTATTATACATAAAAGATTCGTTATAGAACACAATGACATTTAAATCATGCAACCATCCGATACCAATATACATAAGTTCTTTTTCTATCAAGACTTTTATGCATACTAATACGTCTAGCAAAACTACAATATACTTTCATAAAAACATCACACAATCCGATACCAATATACATAAGTTCTTTTTCTATCAAGACTCTTATGCATACTAATACGTCTAGCAAAACTACAATATACTTATCATGAAAACATTACACAATTTAAACAATGCTATGCATGCTTATGATAGTCTTTTTGTTCATTATGAGCCTCACGCTCTCTTCATTATTATGAGCCTCACGCTCTCTTCTTTATTATGAGCCTCACGCTCTCTTCATTATTATGAGCCTCACGCTCTCTTCTTTATTATGAGCCTCACGCTCTCTTCTTTATTATGAGCCTCACGCTCTCTTCTTTATTATGTGTTCGTGCATTATGCTTTACAACTCAAACTCTATACTCCTATTCTTTACAAATCATGCTCTCTTCAAATACAATGAACCAATAAACATGAAGTTTTCTTTATTTTTCTTTGCATAATTGCAGTACATATTCAGACACTTTAAATCAATTCAAACATTTCATTTATGCATCATTTCATAACATCATTGATATTTCAACATAATTGAAACTACTTAAAACATTCAAAGCATACATGTTAACATATCGTTGGTTCAGTAGAAAATCATCTATCATTTGCATTTCTATAAAATACGAAAAATATCTTTTCTCAGTGAGTAGAATACTCACCTTGGCTGCATTGGACCCACGACTCAGACTCTACATTGGAGAACCCATTGAAGTCTCCAATTCGGACACTATCCTGCAAACATTAATAACATTAGACTATGCTTTTGAACTCTATACTCTATGACACATATACTACTCACGTGCTCACACGTCGCGTAATCCACTTCTAGGGCTAGTTAGGGATCCTAAACTATTATTAGGTTATCATTTAGACTAGGTTCTTATTTTATTCCACTTATCATCTCTAGGACACGTTTACTATCTTATTCGACTACTTACTATTATTATTATTAAGTCACACTATCTTCGTTAATGCTTTTATAGCTTGTTACTCACCTACATATATATATACATATACATGAATGTATACGATGCTTAAACCCCATCCAATGATACACTAAAATGCTTAGTGTACATGAATAGGTGGATTAGTTACTTAGTTACCTACTTATCATTATTAACAATTAAGTCTTATAGTTGGTTTATCCATTTAAGCAAATTAAGTGTATTTGGTCCATACACATACATATACACATATATGTACCGGATGCTTATCAAGCTAAGCATTATACCTGGAATCAATTTATTATTAGTTCACAACTCATATCAATTTTATTACATCCATTTTGATGTCTAAATTGTTATCTATGTTTACTTGACTTACTCATTGATTCTTGTATTTCTTTTACAGAAATTTATTTATATATTTCACTTTATCTCTTTTATTCTTTTCTTTGACTATTTCCTTTTCATTTTATTCTATTAAGCCTTACAACGTATTTTCCATCTCGACCATATTTGCTATTTGCACAAAGGATCTAAATACATTAGATTCACACTCTTCAGTTCCCCTCTACAAACAAAACCTAACCAAGCAATCACCAAGTAAAGTAAACTATCCCCATTAATAACCAATTGGGCATAGCCATCAAAAGCTATCAAAATCATAACAATTATAATCATTCAACCACCATTTACTCTCAACATTCCATATACCTCTTAATCCAATTTTCACTAAAGCTTCATATCTATTCATCAATCTCCAATGAAAATCCACTCTCGACAACCTACATGGGAACTAAAATCTTATTACATAATATAACACAATTCTATTACATAAATTGCCACACTTCCATCACTAAAGTATTAAACCTAGATTTCACCTTAGGAAAATCCAACAATGTTCCATAGAAAACAATGAATATCTTATCAACTCAATTCTTAAATCAGCCACCTAATTCATATATAACAAATTTGGATAACATCAAGAACCCCAATCCATGGTTTCAACCAGTCATAGCCAAGCAAAACACCCATCAAAATCACCCCTCAACTCGATCAAGGCCCATAGCCATAAACTCCAAAACAGCCCCTCATTTGCAACCAAGATTCCATCAACAACCTCAAGAAAATATTATCAAATAATCATATACATAAACTATCTCTAATAAACCTTCAAGCATCAACCACCGTGAAAACCAACCGAAATCATCTAATTATATACCAACAAATCCAACCCCCAATTTCTAATTCCACCAAAATACACCCATTAAAATCACCCTCTATAAACACGTCCACAACAATAAATTAACCAAACCCAACACTTAACATCATCCAATAATTCCACACTATCATAATCACTCTAAATTAGCTCAAGAATCATATCAATTAAAATAGCCCTAAATCAGAATTCCAATCTTTCTCCATATTAAGTCGATCAAACAACCCCACAAATTCACAATTTCAACACACATGGTCACAACAAGAAATCCCAAAACCAGCTCCCATTCACGACCAAATTCCATCAACAAACCTTAAGAAAACATCATCAAATCACATACATATATTCTACCATTAAATTTCCAAAACAGAGGAATTAAATCAAACACCAAAGACCCATAATCCATCTCCAAACAGGGGAAACCCATACCAAAGCCACAACAAAAATCAAATCAGCTCTACAATCTCAAATAAACCCCATTCGGATTTGCAACCAAAAATCTTAAACATTAACCATTGAAAATCAACCCAAATCAAAACCTAAATATCAAGGATCAAACTACATCAAACCAACAACCCATTCGGTCAACAACAAACCAAGTGGAAATTCAACCAAAATCAAAGACAAGGGGAAGAGAAACCATACCGAAGCAAGGCCGGAAATCGGCTCTGGTTCGTCGGAGGACTCGCCGGACTACACCACCGAAATATCGGGTCTCACGGGTTCTTGGGTTCGGGTCGCGGGTTGCGGGTCCAAGCTCTTGGGTTCCGCCGGAAATCGAGTCCTAGGCTCCACCATAGTCGACCCACCGGTAGAGTCGGCCGGAACTCGCATCACCGGCGTCGATCCATGGAGGATCGGGCTCCATCTCCCTCAACTCTCTCGATCTCGGTCTCATCTCTCGGCTCTCTCAGTTTCATCTCTCTGCTCCCAACTCTCTCTCTCTGATCTCCCTCTCCATCTCCTGATCTCACTCTGTTATCTCTCTCTCTCTCTGCGTTCAGGTAGAACTAGAGGTGTAAACGAGCTGAGCTACTCGTGAGCTTACTCGAGATCGGCTCGAATAAACTCGACTCGTGCTCGAATCGATTATTAAATGAGCTACTCGTGAACACGAAAATCAAACTCGATTATTAAACGATGCAAACTCGTATAAACTCGACTCGACTCGACTAAAGCTCGTGAACCCGCTCGTATAAGGATCGACTCGTTTATTAAGGCTCGACTCGTATATATATATAACTAGTTTTATAATATAGTATATTAATAAATAATATACTATACGTAAGCATAAATTAAGTAATAAATAACAATAGTTATTAGTTAGTATATATTAATTGGTTATAGGTATATAAAATAATAAAAGTGAATAATATCAATAATTAATTATTAGTCATATGATATAATGACAATTTGTATACTTAATCATATTATTCATGTTATATAATAAGATTATATGGCTATATGATCATATAATAATATAACATTGTGCCATATGACATGTAAATATAAAATATGCAATCACTTTATTATATGTTATGAGTTTATCATTAAATACTTAATAATCATTACATCACGTGATCTAAGATTTAAGATCATACGAGTTGTTAAATCATTAAATATGCTATCATATGATAATACTTAGATCGTATGATCATATAATATTAGTAGGTAGTTATAAATTATGATTTATGACTCATAAATTCATAATGATCAATTTGACCATATTTAATTACTTATTATAGATTCATAGATAATTGTAATTCAGATTCTAGACTCATTGGCAATTGCCTTATTGTTTGTTTTTATTGCAAAATTCTAATACGTGCAAGTGCACATTATTTTGAAAATTTGTGGTTTAATTTTTAATTTTTTTTTTTTTGCTAAAGTCAATAATTTAAATTATGATACGAGCCGAGCTCGAGCCGAGTACTCGAGCTCGGGATCGACCAAAATGGTCGAGCTCGAGCTCGAGCTCGGACAATAGTTTCTGTTACGCGAGCCGAGCTCGCACAAGATTTTTCAGCTCGTGTCGAGCTCGAGCTCGAGCTCGAGCTTTACTGTTTGTTAAACGAGCCGAGCCCGAACAGGCAATACCCGCTCAGGATCGGCTCGTTTACACCCCTAGGTAGAACAGAGAAGGAAGAAGGGTAATAGAAAAAGAAGAAAGAAGAGAAGAAAGAAGAAGGAAAAGAGATGGGCGTGCGGGTCCAAGGGAAAGCAGGGGAAAAGAAAGAGGAAAAAGAAAGGAAAAGTAGACACGTGTAGTGTGTGTGGTTCCAAAAGAAGATAATGTTATCTTCTTCCAATAAATCATGTGCTAACACATGGCAATAAAATATTACATTTTATTATTCAAGTTATATTACTTTGTCTTAAACCTATTTTATTCCAATCATATAAATTTATCTACTTAGGATTTATTATTAGTCCCATCAATTCAATAAATATAATTTATTAAATGCTACACTCCCTATTTATTTTCTTAGTCTTTACAAGTACTGTCGAAATAACCAGCGCCACTCCCCAGATTATGTTCTTGCCCACCTGACAGGGGGTTAGGGGAATGACTCCAGGATACAGTTTGTGGTATATGCACTGTGAGACCGCGAGAGTGTCTGCTGTTCCTGGCCAGTGTTCGAGTCATCCCAGTGTCGTAAATTTGGCGGCCGGTAGCACTGAACAGGGTGAAAGCACTGAACAGGGCGGAGGTCTAGAACAGGGTGGTGACATGCGCGCCATGTTGCGTAACGCCTTTGGCGTGCACAATGTTAGTGAAGCCGTCAGTAGCCAGTCGCAAGCAGTTAATGAAGGAACCTTTGGACGGGACGCATTGAAGTACTACGAGTTGTTAAAGACTGCCGGGAAGCCATTTCACCCTATTACCAAGCATAGTAAATTGAGTGCTATTGTACACATGTAGTACTTAAAGTGCATTGGAGGTATTAGTAACAAAATTTTCTCTGATATTCTCGAGCTTATTAATCAATTGTTGCCTCCTTGCAATGAGACCTTGCCAGTTAATACATACGAGGCGAAGAAGTTCCTCAGTGACATGGGTCTCAGGTATGAGAAGACTTCGGCCTGCCGTAATGACTATATGTTATTCTGGAAAGACAACAAGGACTTAGATTCATGTATCGTATGTGGAGAATCTAAGTGGAGGGCTGATACACATTTAGATGAGGATGGTGAGGTCATATCACTGAGGAAAAAATGTATAGTGAAGGTGTTGAGGTGGTTTCCACTCATCCCACAGCTACAGAGGCTATTCATGTCAGAGCATACTGCGCCCTATATGAGATGGTATACAGAAGGCCGCACCAGGGATGGCGTATTGAGGCACCCGGCCGAGGTGAGGCATGGAGATCATTCGACATTCTGCATCCGAATTTTATGGTAGACAGTAGGAACGTGCGGTTTCGTTTGACAACATATGGATTTAATCCTTTTGGGAACATGAGCACATCTCACAGCACATGGCCCGTAATGATTGTACCGTACAATTTGCCTCCTTAGATGTGCATGAAACATTCGTGATTGATGAGTTGCTGGAACTGTGGAATGTAGGGGTACGGATATTTGATGCTTTGAAGATTGAATATTTTAATATGCGAGCACAGTTGATGTGGACAATAAACGACTTGTCGGCGTATGCAGATTTATCCGGTTGGCCTAACAGGGGTGTGAAGGCATGTCCTTACTGTATGCATTCGACAAGGTCTAAATATTTGAAGAACAGCAAGAAATTTTGCTATATGGGGCACAAGATATACTTGCCAACTGAGCATTTGTGGCAGCTGAACAAAAGAACATTTGACGGTACTAAAGAATTAGAATGTGCTCCAAATGTGCCATGCAGGGATGAGATCCTCCAACAGTTGGATGGAATAGCATTTGGGGATGAGAACGCGGGTAAGAAGAAACGGAAGAAACGGAAGACGGGTGCAGCAAGTTCTGATGATGTTGTGTGGAAGAAGAAAAGTTTTTTCTTCAGATTGCCGTATTGGAAAGACAATTTGTTTCGGCACAATCTTGATGTTATGCACATAGAAAAAATTTCATGGACAATATACTTGGCATTATTTTGGACATCAAAGGGAAAACGAAGGACAACCTAGTAGTTCGGCTGGACTTGCAGGAAATGGGGTTGAGACCTAAATTGCATCAGTTCACAGCCGCAAATGGTAAAACATATATGCCCGCAGCTTGTCACACGATGTCCTGGGAGGACGAAGAAAACTTTTTGAAGGTTCTTCGAAATGTGAGTCCCGGACGGCATTTCACAGTGTGTTCGACTCAAGGAACGTACGATCTCGGGGTTGAAGAGCCATGATGGCCACGTACTGATGCAGCATCTTCTCTCACTTGCATTGCGCCAGTCACTGCCAGATAAGGTGGTTATACCTCTTTTGGAGATTTCTACATTTTCCAGAGGCATATGCCCAACCAAGCTAACATAAGATGAGATGGACCAACTGCGGGATGACGTCTGTATCACTTTGTGCAAGCTGGAACAAGTATTTCCTCCGGCATTTTTTACCAGCATGGTCCACTTGGTCGTGCATCTTGTGCGCGAGTGTAGACTCAGAGGAGCCGTGCAGTATATATATATATTTTAATTATTCGGATGTATTTGGTTGGACAAACTGAAAATGTCTTAATGTGCATGTGTGTACGCCAGGAGCCTTAGGCGTTCAAGTCTAATGTGCTCAATAAAGCGGGCCCTGAGGGGTGCATTGTAGAGGGTTACATAGCGACCGAACTGGTGTCGTTCTGTTCGAGGTATCTAGATTACGCACCAACCTTCCACAACAAACCTCAGGGAAATCCTGACGGTTCAAAGGGGGCGGGAACGCGATTTAGCCTGAACCGTTTGACAATGAACCAAATTCATCATTATATTGTGTTCAATTTCGACGAGTTCATTCATTTACGGATGTAAGTAGTGTTTACATATTTAACAGGATTAAAATACAATTATTAATAATAATTAGTACATAATTATATCCGCTGAATGTAGGATGCACAAGGACACGCTTAGGCGATCATGCACTAGGGGTCGCATTACGGACGCTCTTATTGAAGCCCAACATCATGAGCAGTTCTACGAATGGTACCGTGGATATGTAAGGAAATAGTGGTATTTCATTATATAGTATATACGCTGCAAGTTCAGTACAGATTTAAGATAGGATTTACATGCCGTAATTAACCAATGTGGTGTTTAATATTTGTAATATACACATAGGTTGATGGACTAGATGATCAACGTAGGGGGGAATTGGGCCATAAATTGGTTATGCATTCTAGAAGGTTGAAGGAGACAGCAGTAAAGTATAACAGGTACGTGGTCAATGGCAAACTGTTCCATATGCTTGCCCATGATGTGGGAAGGAGTACGTAGAACAGCGGCATATGTGTGTCAATCGTTCAAGGCAAAACGTACTACGAGCAGTTAACCGATATAGTTCAGGTTGAGTACTATGACAGGATTACGTACGTACGTACTATTCAAGTGTAATTGGGCAGACCCCACGTTAGACAAGGGATTCAGAAGAGATGATTATGGCCTAGTGTTTGTCAACTTCAATCACCTCGTCCACAGGGGAGAACTGATTACTGATGAGCCTTACGTGCTAACATCTCAGGTAGACCAAGTATTTTACGTCGAAGATGGAAGGAACCCAGATTGAGTTTGTGCCTTAAGGACAAAACCGCAAAACATGTACGACGTTGATCAGGGGGAAGGGAGTCATGATGTAGGTGCTACCTATCACGAGTGCGTGCCGCTCGTATTAGCCATTGTTGACCTACATGATATGAATGATGAATTCAAGGACGACAGGCCCGACATAGATCTAATTGAAGCTCCTGTTGGATAAGTGCTATATTAATTGTTGGTACAATTCGCTAAAATTCAATACACATTTTTAATTTGTGACATATAGTAATTAATAAATGTGATCATTGTCTAATTTGCATGAATCACATTGTACAATTTGCATGTTGCTTACTAATATATAATTGGGTAGTTATACTTTTAACGTGTTTAATAATATTTTTAAATTTGTTCGCAGGTTTCCATGAACCAGAGACGCCCTCCTTATGCACACAGGGCACCACGCCCACCTATGCCCTCCACGACCACGTCCACGTCCACAGCCCAGGGGTCACTTTATATGGCGCCATGGCCACACCACCCAAATGGCGCTTATAGACCGTTATTGCCGGGTACTGCGGGGATAGCCATGTCAGATCACAGGCAGACCCCTCCGCTGGATATTCTTGTTCGACATATTCGGAGCCGCCGTCATTCTCACAGCTAGGGATCACCTCACCGAGTCATGTGACTCGATGGTGGGTGCGAGACGGTCATGATGGGATCAGCCAACTTTAGGCTAATATGTCGTACATTCCGTACCCATTTTCTATCCCTACGCCATGTGGATTTGATAGTGAGACACAGGATGATAGGTTTCCGCCATCACAGCTGGGGGAGAGGCAAATGTCGGCCACGGGGGTGAGACACATGTCAGCTCCGAAAGAGAGCCAGGGCCTGGCACCTGGGGAGAGCCAGGTGCCACTTTCTGGAGAGAGTTAGGGGCCGGATCTTGGGGAGAGCCAGATGCCCCATGAGGGGGACTTCGCGACATTGGGTCCCGATCAGTCGCCCCCTGATAGCCCACATGATATGCTTTAAGACGACGACCAGCAGCCTCCCCTAGGGGAAGGGGTCGGCGAGGAGCATGCTGATGACCCAGCGACCTAGTGCATACAGACTAACCAGATTCGATTGATGGGTAAGTACATATTTATACATCATTGAAACCTATAATATATTCCCAATTAATATTAAGTTTGATATAACATAAATTATATCATTGTTTACTATAATTTATTTTTGTAGTATATTAAATTAAATGTTTTATCTTCTTTGGTTAGGGTACAATCCTGACGGGAGCATCTACAATAAGGTGATTAGGGATCCGGAGAGGAATTGTGTAATACCCCGTATTTTAAGATGTTGAATAAAATATCTTAAAATATGATTTAGGACCTAATAATAAGGTAAAAGAATAAATATGAATATTTATGAAAATAAATATGAATTTAGAAGCATTTATAGTTTTAATTTGATAAAAACTCAAACGGACCTTAAACTTTGGAATAACGGAAACATGGTCAAACGAACTCCGTTTTGGTCGATTCAAAAGCCAGAACGCTCATCTCGAAGTCCTTTAGCTATTCTACAAATTTCATAATTTTTAGGCTCCGTTTAGAGTGTAAAAACACCCACAAAAAATACTACCCTTGATTTAAACGAAAATTTAGCAAATAATTTGTAGGCCCATTTTATTTATATAAAAACCCAGCCCAGCCCAGCCCATGTGAACCCAGCCCTTGTGAGACCCAGACCATGTGGAACAGACCAGCAGCCTACGCCTACTTGTGCACGTTGAAGAAAAAGAAAAACAAAACTCAATTCTCATACACGTTCAGTCAATCTACTGTTTTGCCAATTAAGAGTTTAGTTAGAAGCTAATTACTAGTTACTTATAGATAGGAGCTATTAGGAGGGTGATGATGGTTCTCTCTCCCTCTTAGTCAGCTCGCCACCCACATAGAAGCACCCCATCCATCGATCACAACCCACTCGAGTAGATCCAACCGTCCAAAGAAGGTACAGCTCCCTTATCTCCATCTCTTCTTGCTGCCCACGCCTGGACAGCACAACACTTGTATGAATCAACCCCAATCCATCGATTCAAGAACACTTGTGATGCATCCAAACCATCCAATTCACTATATAAGGAGAGGCAGCCCTTCATGTCATCGCACACCTTCTTCCTCTTCCCAAAGGCTCTCTCGGTTTCTCTCGGCCAAACAAGCAGGAACGTTGTTCCTCTATTCTCTTTAGTTCTTCCAAGTCATCTCGTCCTCAAACAGCAACCCAGAATAAAGGAAAACTCTCTCTAATATTTTCTAAGAACAGCCACTCTCTCCCTATATCTTTCTTTTGGCCAACAGCAGCGTCCAACCTCCTTCTCCTCTATTCTATTCCATCAGAAAACAGAGGAGGAAGATCATCCCATTCTCTCCGTTTTTCCTCTTCTCTCTCTGTTTCTACTGGTTCCTTAGCAGCTCTCTCCCTTTTTCTCTAATTCGGGTGCAGCAGAAACAGGATCTCTCTTCCCCTTTCTGGTAAGCTATCTTCCGCTCAACTCTCCAACTCTCTGTCCTTGTTCTTTCTCGGGTGCAACTTGGTTAGAATAGAAAAGAACAAATAGGAACAAAAGAAAAGAGAAAAGAAAGGGGGAATCGTGCTTCCTTTGATTTGTATATATATATATATGTTTAATTGATATAAATTATATATGTAAGTATGTACTGAACTGTGTGGGTGTTATGTAGATATGAGTTAAATAATATTAAATGTGTATATATATAAAAGAAAAGAAAAAGCAAAAGAAACGAAAAAGAGGAAGCAGTAAGCGAACAGGAAGAAGAAGAAGAAAAAAGGGTAATAAAGGCCTTGTTTACTAATCTTCTCCCCTCCCCTCCCTTTACAGGGAAATTTTTTTTTTTTAGTGAAAGTAGAAAGTGATTGATGGGACATAAAATAAAAAGAACTTACGTGAAAAAGTAAAAAAAATTTGTATTATAGTAAGTTTTTTATTTAAATAATAATAAAAAATTATTTATGTAATATAAAAAGTAAAAAAAAGGTTAAAAATGTTTTGAAGTTGATTTTTTTTAGAGAGGTAAAAATAAGAGAGAAGGGAGTAATTAAACGGGCCAAAGGAAACAAAGGATGACAAAAAAGTCTCTAGACTTTCTCTTTCAATCAAACTAATAAAAAGGATTCTCTCTCTCACGTCCTCTCTCTAGGAAGTTCCACCTTTTTCTTTCTTTGTCTTATATGCTTTCTCTTAAGTGAAGACCTGATATGTATATATATATACACATATACTCGGTCAAACAATAAAAGAAATAAAGGGAAAAACATAAAAAGGAAGAATAAAGAGAAAAGAAATAAAAGGAAAATGATCCTCTCTTATCTCTCAGCTGGTTGAGACTTTGAGTGGGTATTTTTATATCTTCGAGGTATTTTTATTAAAAGCTTTGATTTTATACATTTTACAGTTTTTATTATTTTAAGTTGTGTTTTAAAACAGGCATTTTAAGTGGCGCAAAAGATTTATAAAGCACGCCGTTATAATGCCCAAGTAAAAAGTCACTATTTTACAAAAGCACCATTACGCCACTCAAATATGTTAAAGTATTTTAGGGTTATTAATACTAATGCCTTTATTCTCCCAAATTTTGTAAGATTAAAATAAGGATTATTTATACTGTATCGCTTGTGTACTTTTAGAATATAAAACTCATTAATTATATTAATGGAGTCACTATGTCGATTTGGTACAAAAATAGATAAGCTTTTATAATACCGTTTTACTTAAAGGGTATTGTGGATATTAATTAATAAATACCGTAATAATGTCTGCATAAAAAATGTGATAATATAATTAACTCATTTTATGTCGTTATAATATCTAAGCGACATTAGAAATTGGGATAAGTTATTTAAAAGTCGAACGTGAAAAACGTGGTAAAATACGTTTCATAGCAAATTCTTACTAACACACTATCACATGTACAAAATTGTATTGCAGTGAGCACTTGTGTGAATATTGTCCAAAGCAGGATAGAACTGTAAGTATTTATTATTTACTGAGGGTGATGCTGAATTTCTATAATGTTATGATTTTTGCTTTATTTAATTGTTTGCGCATGTGAAATTTGCATATTTTGTTATTTTAATTAATGTATTTATTTATAAAAGAGTTGGGAGTGACGTCTGTCAACGGACCAGGGAGTGACGTCTGCCTGTGCCAAAAATATTAATAAAAAAACAGAGTAGGGAGTGACATCTACCTACGGACCAGGGAGTGACGTCTGTCTGTGCCAAAAAGATAATAAATTATTAGAAGAGTGACGTCTTCTTAGAACTCGCTAAACGTACGGGAGTGACGTCTCCTATCATTCGCTAAACGGGAGTAACATCTCCTATAACATGTTAGACAAGAGTCACGTCTCCTTGAATCTATTCGTTAGAGTTACGTCTCTATAAGGTGAATGCTAAAAGAAAATGGTTATTTAAATAAATAAGACTGTGTATATAAAACTGTCATTTTATTATGTCATTGCACTGTGTTATTTATTTCTAATAAACCAGCAATCATATTATTATTGAAAACAGTGGACTTACTAGGTGTTTTTGTGTTATTCTTTCTCTCTGTATTAAATATTAATACAGGTTATGAGGAGGATGAGTATCAGGATTGTCCAGACCCTTAGGTAATCTTGATGGCAGTATCTGAGGCTAGGATGCCTCCCATTTTTGTGGAATACTATATTTAGTCCATTACTATAATATTCGAAGAACAATATTTATATTTCCATTGGTATGTAATAATAATATTATGAGTGTTTTGATTGTAAATTATATGTGTTATATGTGGCACAAATACTATTTTATGTGCAATTACTTAATTACACTCTTTCTATATATTTTGAAGTATTTTTGTTAGAAGCTTTGATGTGTTATTATTAAAAAATATATTCCGCTGCCAATTTATAACTCTGATGATGTCGTAATGTCATATGAAAATCGAAATTTTCACTTACGCCTTTTTGTAAAAGGCGGGGCGTTACAAATTGGGTGCTCCCGAGAGGGAATTAGATTGTGTTGCAGTACAATGCTGCAACACAACCTGTAGGACGAGCCTGCAATCGTTTTAGGCGTGCTACAGGAATGCTTGTGAGGAGCAGGTCCCACATACATATATGGGACGAATGGGCGAGGGTAGATAAGCAGATTAAGAAGGCTATGTGGGATGTCCTGATGATATGTTTATGAAAGATGTTTCAATATACGTTGGCATTTTACTTTAATTAATTTATTTATTTTTAAATTTGAACTTAGGGTTATGTTTTTTGTTGAACTTATAGAATTAATGTTTAAATTGCATGTGCAGGAGGGGTTTTATCTGCCTGTATCTGCAGATTTACACAAGGTGCAACACGAGGCGTGGGCTGATATTGGACGCAAGCACCGTTCATGGAAGGCCTCATTTAAAAAAGAGCTACATTTTCAAGAGGGTGACACGCCAAAAAGTATACGAGCAAGAGTGCCAAACAAATTTTTTTGACAAGTATGACCCAGCAGATGTGGGGTACCTACTGAGGGATTAGTGTACTGAGCAGAAAATGGTATGTAGGTATTTGATTGTATTATTATAATGGTGAATTTTCAATAACTGTTCAATTAGGTTTATTACTATTTTAAGTGTGTCAATGATTAAATATTATGAAATGTTCACTGCGTAGATGACTTGTGAACAAATGAAGCGGATGCTAGAGCAGAACGACCTCCCCCATTGCTTGGGATCAAAAAGCTATGCCAGATTTAATCATGATGCGGTATGAACATATATATGTAGATTTTATAATATTAGTATGTAATTCTTTTTTTAAAAATTAATATTACTGTTTGTTATTTATTTCAATTGGATGGCGACAGGCAACTACTTTTGGCACGGCCCCTACTCGAGCTGAGTCGTTCGTGAAGATGCACACTAGGAAGGACGGCACTCACTCGAACGAACGTACACGGGTCCTATGTGTATGCTACTGATCTATTTTACTAATATTTCTAAGTTATGCGTATGATAAAGTATATATTGACTACATGTGTATTTTATGTTCATGACGTATAGGAGAGGATGACACATAATTTATCTAGTGATCCTGCCACTACTCAAAGCGTGTCAGAAGACACGGTGCGTTGGGCACCAAACAATGCGTACGAACAGGCGTTGGGGAGGCCTGAGTACGGGGGGAGGGTTCGGCAGGTTGGCCCGAACGTTACTCCCGTATGTGGGACGTGTTTCTCATATCAGGCTCGCTCACAAGGAGGATCATCCCAGTGAACGTCTCGGGGCTGCTCCATACATGAGAGCAAGATGGCGACAATGGAGACATTGCTATAGGCTCAGACCCAAAGGAATGACGCCTTGGAGTAGCGCCTGCGACAACTGGAGGCTGTGCTCGCCTCTATGGGAGTATTACATGCAAGCCCAGGTGCTTAGCAATCTCCACCTACAAACGGTGGTAGTACATCGTCCGTTTGCAGTGCATCTACAAGTATGATTAATATTGTGCAAACTGTTTATTTTTAATCAATGTTATGGACTTGATATGCACAGTATACCAAATTTTTTAATTGTTTTTATTACTTGTAGTTAATGCGACAACGATTGGTCCGTTGTCGCTTATTGGACGACAGCTGAGCCAGCACTCCTCCGTCGGGATACCATCGCCCACTACACCATCCCTTGTGCAGCAATCGCCCGTTGGCGAGTACATGCCTGGTACAGGAACCCGTGATTCACAAGGACGGCCTTCAGATTTGTAGATATTTTGTGTAATTTACACTTGTTAATAACAATAACGTTTATTAGTACATAATCTATTGTTGTCTTGGACTTATAATTATTGATTTGTGTAATTTGATTTTGTGTTTATGGTAAATTCCAAATGTTGTCCTAATATTTTTGGGTAAAAAAATTTATCAATATATTGTGGTTTTTTTTTTTTGAAAAAAAAAAAAAAAATTGCCACGTGGACTTTGATCCACGTGGCGACAGTCGGCAACGTGGATCTAAGTCCATGTGGCACATTAGCCACGTGGATTATGTTCCACGCGGCCAACTGTCAGCCACGTGGATTTAGATCCACGTTGCCAACTGTGGCCACGTGGATCAAAGTCCATGTGGCCTATAGTCAGCTGCTTATATTTAATCCACGTGGGCAATGTGCCACATGTATTAAATCCATGTGGCTGAAACGTCAGCCACGTGTGTGTTACACTTGGTTGACGTGTCACGGTGTGTTCGGTGTGACACATGGCACAGTGGTGACGTGGACGCGTGACAAATTGTACATTTTGCAACAACCGGATCTACCATGCCGCACACACGTGGCCAATTATACGTGGCGAACAGTTTGCCACGTGTATGGGCCCCATACACGTGGCAACTTGCAAGTGCCGACTTGCAAGTTTTTTTGTAGAGTCCCTAACCCACATGTAGGGAAACAACGGTTGCCCACTTTGGATGTCAATATTTTCTACATACACAAAAGTTTTTTTCAGGATCTACTAGATTATTTGATTCACTAGCTAGTTTTGAACTTGATGATTTGTGAACTTTAATTTAGGCATTGTTTTTAAGGAACGTTGGTCCTCATTGCTTTTGTTCCTGAAAAATACCCAATTTCTATTTTGATCACTGAAATTTAAAAATTATAGTAAAATTTTTCATAATTGATTGTGTGTCTTGTTATTTTGTTTTATATATATATGCTTCAGCTAATGTAGTTAACGGAAGTCTACGTGGAATTAGAAAGTCATGGTGGCGTGACTTTTTTGCTCAGGATATGAATTTGTAGATTTTGAGTGTAATTTAGAATTTGGGGATAAATCTATATAAAAAAAAGAATTTGGGGATAAAATATCACCTTTATATATATTCCGTATATACATGATACTAGATAAATATTATATTCATAATATACCAGTCACTTTCTAGATGCCTACACAAAAGATCGAGACCACATGCATCAAGAAATTCTATTAATAAATATATGTTCATGATTAAACAACATCGATACAAAATTTATATATCATCCTAAATAATAAATTAAGAATTTTGAACTATGAGTATTAACTTGAAATTTCAATAAAATATGAAGAACAAAAAGTGAATTTTAATCTTTTCGTTTATAGATGAATAGTCACTTTATTGTGTACTTGATTACTACTTTATAGTAGCCACTCTTAACTTCCGTGCCCTCTCTCTAGAAATTGATTAAAAATTATGAAATGGCGTAATTTCTAACATTCCTATTATTTCAGTATTTTAACTTCATGATTTTGATTGTTCTAATTTAATCACTACCATTGTCCGTGATAATTTTTTTTTTCTTCTTACAGAAAATGCTAAATTATTTAGATTTTGAGCTTAATTACATAATAATTAAATATTTTAACCATTTAAGATGTTAGATGAAGATTGCATAAATACTTAATTATCTTGCAAGTTAGGCAAGCAACGCCAACACGTTAGCATCGTTTACCCTGTAAGTGATGCCAACACGTTAGTGTCGTTTGCCCTATAAGCGATGCAAATTCAGCTAGCTGTAGAAAACAAACGTCACTAATTAAACGTCGCTAATTAATTATTAATGTTTTAGGACTATTTAACGACTTTTAAAAAACATCGCCAAATTATAGTTTTTTTGTGGTGTTGGTTGAAATTGTGTCAAACCTCTCGCGGAGTCTTGAGGGGTTGGTTTGTGTTGGAAATAATTATACCCTAAATCGAATTGGGGTAGTAGTACTCTCAGTCTAGATCCAATAAAGACTCATTGAAGAATCTGATAAACACTGCAACTCTCAGTTGAATTGGGATAAGAGTCCCAGATCAAATCAAACTCCAAGGATAAGTGGGAGTAGAAAACCTAATTCAGGTTTGACTCCACATCTTTGCCTATAAATAAGCCCATACCCAAGTATAAATTACAGACTAATTATTTTATGCATTGAACATACTTTTCTCTTAGAAACTAATTTAGCCATCAGAGTGAGACCCTCGAAAGGATCTCTTAGTTTTAGTTGTTTTACAATATCATGGAGAACGTGAATAACATCATAAAACATGTCATTCACACCGTACCGGAAATTGTTCTAACAGTTTCCATTCTCCCTTGTACAAGGATAGACAACAAAGGGAAAGGCATAGCTGTAACACCCAAATTTTTCACTTTTTTTTTTCTTTTTAGGCATAAGTACTATGACTTAACTTTAAGAATAGCAGAGTCGAATAAGGTAGGAAGTTCGACACAGGCTAAGGGAAAGACTCAGTAACCGTATTTATGTTTATATGTTTCATGTTCATGAAACATTGAAATCAAAAAAGTTTCTATCTCATTTTTATTCATTCAGTAAAGAGGGAATTTCTTGCATTAACAAAAAGAGAGGAAAAATTTTAAAGGGCTCACATACACATACATCATAATTAATTGCATTTACGTAATGAACGTTGACAAACAAGTTCCACCTGTAGATTGTTAAAATTTATAGCTGTAAAGGATACAAACCCAGGAGAACCTGACAGTTTGGACTACTATCCTTAGAAATTGAAGATGCCATAGTATTTTGAAACCCAAACGAAGCTTGATAGAGGTTTGATCAGGTTTGGATTGTAATAATATATTTTGTATATGTTTATTCTAAGAAGTATGAAATAATGTAATAGTTTAATGTAAGTAAAAATAAAGTTGTAAAGTTATGTGAATAAATGGTTTTTAGGGGATGAAGTACCCAAAATATCCTTAGGGGGTAAAGTGTAATAATAAATAAATAAAACGAAAAACAAAACAATTGGGGGTGGTCGAGCCACCCACTTTGGCTAGACTAGGGTGGCCGAAACCATCCCAAAGAGCCACCACCATTTGGCCAAGTCATCCTCGGCCATTCAGCCAGCATGCCACACCATGTGACCAAATGAGGGTGGCTGTTGCCATTGGAGTGGCAATCTATCCTAAAGTACGCAAAAGGGGTGGCAAAATTGACACCCCCCCCCCCCCCCCCTTGTTTTGTTTTAATGTTTTTTTTTATAAAAAAATAAAAAATAAAAAAGTCTAAGTACATTTTTGAGAGATCAAGTCTGAAAGAACACGTGACTGGCTTTCTGTCCAAAAAGATGAAAAAGGAAAATGACAAATAATGGTCTTTTTTACTGATGGTTGAAACTCCAGGGTTTTAAGTAATGCTTTTAATAAAGTTGGTTTGTGTACATTTTTGGAGTAAGATTTCCCTAATACTTTAATTTCACGTGCAAATGAGGCTAAGTGTATGAAGGTATGGTTAATTGGAGTCATGGGGTTGGGTAAAGATTGATCGACCACCTATAAAGATCCCTCACTGCACACTTTCTGTATATATGTCTTCATTATCGATTGCATGCTTGTTATCAGAGCGTTCGGCAAGCGGTCTCACCCAATCATCGGTGAATTGGCGAAACACAACTTATTGGAAGACAAAGCAGTTAGCAATAGGTTGATTGGATGATTTTGGTGAAGACTTTAACTCATACTCTAATAGTAAGCCCTAATTAGGTGGGCAACATATTATGCCCCATTAAACTTGAATTAATATGTTCTAGATATAAGCCACTCGCCCAGTGAAAATGGATATATGCCAGATATAAAGTCTTTTTGTTGGAAACAACATTATTTTTTAGATTATTATTGTCGTCCAAGGTTATACGATATATAGTGATTGTTGTTTTTACTAAAGAAAAACATAAATATAGAAGCTTCATCAACATATTCTCATGATAGAGTATAATGTCATATTAAACGCTATTAATTAATTGGAAGTGATATTAAATGGATAGTAATGGAACCAATACTAAGAGCTTGACTAAAAGGTGGAGCTTATGCTCTCATTCAATAATTGGCCAAGACAGAAACATGGTTCTCCCACTGAATAGCTAGTCACAAGGCACTTGTTGTTTTAAAGTTGAGGTAGGTTATCAGGTTATGTGAATCACCTTTTCTGGAAACGGCATTTACATGAAGTAGATGGAGCTTATAAGCAAGAAATGATATAGCAGGAAGAGCAGGAAGAGTGTAAAGCCATTTTGGTGTGAAATGATGAAAATGGAAGAGCGGGAAGAGAGTGTAAGAGGAGAAAGAGGAAGGGTTAAGAGAGAAAAGGTATATGAAGAGCTGAAACCATATATTTATTGCATATTCTCCAATTTTTGCTTTGCAGGATTCAATATAATCTCCAAGGTCTCTCTAGACAAAGGCATGAGTCGTTATGCATGTGCTTGTTGCCTATGGACATGCTTTTGGAACTTTGGCTAGTGCTCTTCTTGCGTTTCTGTTTGAAAGGTTAATTAATCCTTCTCTTTCCCTCTTCTGTTTTGGTATTCTTTTAGAAGATTCAATTGTAACTTCTTGTGCTCTTACCAAGAAGGAAAGAAGAAAAAAGAAAAACTTGGTTCTTCATGGAATAAAAAATCACAATTCTATTTTATGCATGTTTTACATGGAATAAAAAATTCCAATTATTAAACCATGTGAAATAATCACAGAAAATTTTAAGGGATAACTTCACAAAAGGGTACCCAACTATACCGCTTTTTCACTTAAGGGTACCAATGTAGCAAAACGTTCAATCGAGTGTATGAAGTTATCAAAACCGTTCAATGTAGGGTATTCCGTCACCCTCCGTTCTAAATCGATGACGGAGGCCAAAACACGTGCGTTTCACGTGATATTTTAGCCTCGAACTACCACTTTTGCCCCTCATCTAAACGATCAAAAAGACCCGTTATACTCGAACTCAAAACACACTTTTCTTCCCTCCCAACGCAACACAGCAGCCGAACTTGAGAGATCGGGCTCTCAAACATTTTCGTCCAACAACATCGTGAAAAGGTGGGTTTTTATTATTGGCCATTATCCTCCTAAACTTCACTCCTATTTTCGTTCATGAAGGAGACGGGTTTTTATTCTTGGCCATTTGTGCAGTTACGGCGCCGGGGTGAAATGGAGCCTATGTCCGACAGTGAGTCGACAGAGTCCAGATCAAACGGTCCAGTATGCAAATGTGGAAAGACATCATCATCTTGGATGTCGTTCACCCTAAGTAATTTTGGTAGGAGGTTTTTTTCATGTGTAGATTACAAGGTAAGAGATTTTCTCCAAAGTTTTTCCTTTTGGTTTTCCCCAAAGTTTTTCCTTTTGATTTTCCCCAAAGTTTTTCCTTTTGATTTTTTCCAAATTGTTTCCTTTAGGGTTCTATCTCTGAGTTTCCGTGAAATGGGTTGATTTTATTTTATTTCCGATTATTCAGAAACCAAAGGTGAGATGTGATTATTTTAAATGGCGTGATCCTGAAATCTGTGTCTACGGTTAGAGAGTTGTGTCGAGATTGAGAGATTGGCACGAGAATCTGAAGGCACTGAAGGCCGAACATGAACTGAGTCGAATAAATAGGTTGGATGAAGTTGAAAAATACAAGAATGAAGTTGAGAAATGCAGAGCTGAAGTTGAGAAATGCAGGGCTGAAGTTGAGAAATACAAGTTCAAACTACAGAGACAAAAGGATAAGTCTCGGTCAGTAGAGAGGAAGTACCAAATTGCATTGGTCTGTTCATGGGTGATGTTGATGTGGTTGCTGGTATATCCTTCGTACAGCAGAGAGTTTCTTCCATTAAGAATGATGTTGCAGTGAAACAATTGATCAATTGTACGATGATCAATTGATCAATTTTGTTGTTGATCAGATGCTAATGTTGTAGTTGTAGTATTTTGTAATGCTCTGAACATTTTGTAGTGCAAGATTCTGTAATGTTATTGTTAATATTGATGTTGTTGACATTGTATGGTACTTGGTATGGTAATTCATTATGCACAATTCAATTATGAGCAATGATTGCAAGTGGGCAGCAAATGGGCATAAGCAAATATGGTACCAAATTTTGTAGCATCTTTGGCCACAACTTTGGTACCAAATTTGACCACAATCCTCATATGCTTGAGCATTAACATTATGCACTTCTCTTTTCCTTTTGTACCAAATTTTGGTACCAAATCTGCAAAGGGGCAGTAAATAGGTACCAAACTTTGTTCCAAATTTGGTACCAAATTTACAAAATAGACAGTAAATCCACCACAATGATACCCTGCACAAATCCACTTGATACCATAACCTGCCTAATCAATTTACAACAATGGTTGCAAGTGGGCAACATAACCAAATTTGGTACCAAGTTATGCAGTAAATACTTGGTACCAAACTTTGTTGCAAATTTGGTACCAAATTTACAAAATGGACAGTAAATCTACCACAATGATACCATAACCTGCACAAATCCACTTGATACCATAACCTGCCGAATCAATTTACAACAATGGTTGCAAGTGGGCAACATAACCAAATTTGGTACCAAGTTATGCAGTAAATACTTGGTACCAAATTTTGTTCCAAATTTTACCACAATCCTGCACAACCAAATACTTCCATACCATAATCTGCATAACCAATTACTTTAACATAAATCATCACACTTTAACTTTCCATAAATCATCACACTTTAACTTCATTATTGATAATAAACCATGTTCATCACACTTTAACATAACATAACTAGCAAACTTGTTCATCAAACTTTAACATAACATAACATAACATAACTATCATCACACTTTAACATATGTCAACATAATAATAAACCATGTTCAGACTCTCCACATCTTTTTCTTCCCTTTGTCATTCTTCTTTGCAACTCCTTGTACTTCTGGTTGAGGAATGACAGTGGATGCAGCAACCAAATTGTGGATGTCGAAATCAGGGGGAGCAACTCTAAAAGTGATACCAGTTGCACTTCTGGGAGGACCCCATGAGCATGCTGGTCCACCCCCTGGAACTTTCGGTGGTCCAGCAGGGTTTCCAGTGAGATCGACAAGGAGTTTTCCTTTGCTCTTGTGCATTCCTGTTTGTAAAACAGAAGTTCTCAACCTGCCAGATATTCTTATCCTGGTGGCCAACCCGAGATTGCTCTTTTGCCCCCTACCTTGTGCAGTAGCAATGCCTTCACCCTGACTGCTTGCACCCCTTCCTTTTGTGCTCCTTTGACCTCGACCTTGTGCAGTAGTTGTACTGCTTTCACCCCTTCCTCTTGTCGTATTTTGCCCTCTACCTTGTGCAGTTGCAATGCCTTCACCCTGACCTTGTCCTTCCCCTTCACTGCTTGCACCCCTTCCTCTTGTGCTCCTTTGACCTCGACTTTGTGTAGATGCACTGCTTGCACCCCTTCCCTGACCTTGTCCAGACGCACTGCTTGAACCATCTTCTCTTCTCCTCTTTTGCCCCCTACTTCCTGTTGGGTGAGTAGGATTACCAACACATGGGGCACTGGATGTGGCACTGGATGGGGCACTTGGCATTGATGCAGTAGATTGGGCCACAGATGGGGCACTGGATGAACCATCCAACTACAAAAAAAATCAAATAAACTAGTTAGTAAACAACATTGAATAACATACAAGTTTGCAATCATAAATATAACACAGGAAACACTTACCCTGTCAAGATTGCAGTCAAGATCTGCTGCATGTTTTCTATAGAAATTCCGCCTACGTTCTTGTCTTTCATCATGTTGCATCCTCGCAGTGCATGTTCTAGTATTGTGACCATATTTTTTGCACATCCTACATTGGTTCTTCGTACCACCCTTTCTAACTGTGTAGGGATTTAAGGTCTCATCAGCCCCTCTGTTCCTCAGTTTTTTAGGTCTTCCCGAAGATGCCCTTGCCTTAGGTGGTTCAATGATGGGTTGATTTGTCCTAGCCCACTGCTCCTCACTGGGTACAGGGTAGATGATGGGTGTGTATGCCTTTAGGTACATCTCCTTGCCAAAGTATGGGCTCAGATAATCCTCAGGGTTGCCTCCACCATGCCATATTGATGAGATGGCATGAGCACATGGGATACCAGAAACATCCCACTTTCTGCACCCACATGTCTTGGCAGGTAAATTCACAGCATACCTTCTACCCCTGCACTCGACCTCAAATAAACCATCACCAGCAAATGTTGGTGTACAATGTCCGGCCTCATCTTCTTCTATCTCCAACTTCTCCTTAATTTTTGGCCCAACATTGCCTTCCATCGCAGCTATAATTTCTCTTTTCCGCTGGTACCTTCTCATCAAACTTGTCCTAATGCCTTCCAACATTACCAGTATGGTCTTATCTCTGAACTTGGTGATCCAAGAATTGAAGCACTCGGCCAAATTGTTGTGTAAGAGGTCACACTTTGCATATGTGTTGAACCATCCCTACACCAAGTTGCAGGGTCAACCTTCGAAAGGTACTCATAGGCTGGCAGATTAAGGCCCTTAAGCTCTTCCATTACAGCATAGAACTCATTCTGTGTGTAAGATACAGCAGCTCTCCACAGCAAGTCCTTTAGTAACACCCCCCGGTGACCGTCGTTCCGAAAATCGGCGTACAAGTGCCGCACACATATCCGATGCTCAGCGTTAGGGCACACCTCCATAAGACTTGGTATAAGACCCTACACACATGAAAAGCAAGTCAAACACATAGAAAAATACCACATAATCTGGAATGAAATGTCCAGCATAAAAAGCATAAGTGGAAAGATACCTTTTGTCTATCTGAAATAAAAGTCCATCTACGTACACCACTGGGGCGAAGATCAGCCAATAGTGCCTCAAGAAACCATGACCAGCTATCCTTGGTCTCTGCCTCTACAACTGCCATGGATATTGGATACATGTTATTATTGGCATCCCTTCCAATAGCTGCCATTAACTGCCTCTTGTAAACCCCCTTCAAGAAACACGCATCAAGGCCTATCACAGGCCTACACCCATCCTTGAAGCCATTTTTCATTGCTGCCAAGGATATGTATATCCTTTGGAATCTACATGGCATTTCGGCATAGGTCTCTCAACCATCAAAATAACACAACTCCCCACATTTGTGCTTCTGATTGTCGCGCAATAGTCCCATAGACGATGGTACTGCTCACCCAACTTCCCATAAATCACCTCTTGTGCCCTCTTCCTAGCCCTATATAGGGTACTAGGATGGATTTCAACATTCCATTTCTTCTTCACCTTCTTCTTCAGGACTTCTACAGGCATGTTCGGTTGATCTCTAAAACTGTCCAAGCACCACTCAGCAATCCACTTGGAAGTAATCAAATGATTCTTGTATTTCCGAGCACATGTATGTTTGGGCCTAAATGAAATCAACATGAATGTGGCCTCACCCTTCAACTGTCTTCCATAAACCCTATATTTACAATTCTTCTCTCTACACACTGCAATTACTTTTGATTTAGAATTCTTTTGGTAAACTAAGTCCTTCCCCTTCAATATATTGGCCTGTTTAATAGCTTTTCTGAAATCATACACACTATCAAAAGTATTACCTTTCTGCAGAGTCGGCTTCTCAAAATCAGATTTTGAAAATGGCACCCTCTTGGTGACACACGGCCTTTTTGAAGAATCCGGCTCATCATCTCCACTAGTATTATCGGGAGTGATCAGTATACCACTCCAAGACACATCGGAAACAGGCTCATCCTCACCCTCAACCACACCCTTACCCTTACCCACACCTTGTGCAAACTCATCTTCAGCTGCAGCTAAAGCTACTGCTACTTCTGCTTCCAAATCTTCTTCTACTATGTGTGATGGTTCTCCTACAAACTCTTGATCTACTCCTACATCTTCTCCTTCGACAGAAGCTCCTGCCTCTCCATACCCCGTATCAACATTTACTTCTAAGGCGTCCGAGTCATCACTTAGAACCTCATTCCAAAATGGATCTCTCCTATATACAGTATTTCTCTCATATTCTTCTTCATATTCCTCATCAACACTTTCCTCTCCTCCAGGTAAATCTACAGGTACATCATACAAAATAAACCCAACCACATATAACTCTGCTACTCCATGACCATTGTGGTGCCCCACCATTTCAATGACATCATGGTCAGAAGACAGAAGCCGTAGCCCTTCATCTAAACTCTTGTTAGGTATTCTGTAATAAATTAGATCACCGGGATTATACCCATAGCACTTAACTACAATCTCCACCTCAAAAAAAGACAGCTCATCTTTGTCATACAAGTCAGGGTAATTTGTTACATCCCCACCAACATAGGCTACCCCATTTTCCCTATTAAACCGACCTTCGTGGTGCACCTCAAACATAAGACATTCATTAAACATTATGTGTCCTACAAATTGACCAAAAAAAAACTAAAAATGAACAAGTTTGAAAATTCAATGAGCAGACAAAAAGAAACGAATAAGACACTACAATATTGCAGTCACTAGATAAAGTCATTGGGACCCCTTCATCACAGACAAAAACAAACCAGCACATTGCACAGTCATCAAAAAGACCCACGGGACCACAAGAGTATACAAAATTCAGAGCAGCACATTGCACAGTCTTACCGACCCAGCACCAATCACAACACACCCCAAACAAGATACTCACAACATGAGGGACCACAAAACGTAAAAAATATACATTTTTCACTAACATAAAAACACAACCAGATGTTGACAGTAGCGCTAAACATGGTACCCAAACAAAATCAACCAGATGTGAAAACCCCCTCAACTACAAACATGATGTTATTAACATACAAAAATCACATAACTGAACCGGATTTCACTAACCCATTAACAAAATAGTAAACTTTGATAGATTACGGTTACATAAATAAACTAAAATATAAGTTAGGGTTTAGGGTTACCTTTCTCAACCCTTTGTGTATTTCACTTCTGTATACAGCCGAAAGCCGAATCGATTTAGAACGAAATGCACCAGATTAGGGTTCTGAGTCGCAAGAAGGAAGTGGGTGAGTTGTGTTCGAGGGAGTAGTTGCTTCGAGTTGTGAAATTTTTTCGGCCGATTATTCTTAAGTTTAAAAAATCCGAACGTTTAGATGAGGGGCAAAAGTGGTAGTTCGAGGCTAAAATATCACGTGAAACGCACGTGTTTTGGCCTCCGTCATCGATTTAGAACGGAGGGTGACGGAATACCCTACATTGAACGGTTTTGATAACTTCATACACTCGATTGAACGTTTTACTACATTGGTACCCTTAAGTGAAAAAGCGGTATAGTTGGGTACCCTTTTGTGAAGTTATCCCAAATTTTAATAGAATAATCATGCAGAAAATTCTATTCAAAATTTTCATTGCCAACTATAGTAATTTATTAATAATAAATTAAAATAGTGAGAAGCACTTAGCACTGTTCGTGCAGTAGCTAAGCGGTGAAATGGTGGTATTTTCAGACATTTTCTACATACACAAAAGTTTTGCCAAGATATATCTACTAGATTATTTGATTCACTAGTTTTGAACTTGATGATTTGTGAACTTTAGTCATTGTTTTTAAGGAACGTCGGTCCTCATTGCTTTTGTTCCTGAAAAATACCCAAATTCTATTTTGATCGCTGAAATTTAAAAATTAATTATAGTAAAATCTTTCATAATTTATTGTGTACGTGTCTTGTTATTTTGTTTTATATATACTTCAGCTAATGTGTAGTTAACGGAAGTCTACGTGGAATTAGAAAGTCATGGTGGCGTGACTTTTTTGTTGATATGACTTTGGAGATTTTGAGTGTAATTTAGAATTTGGGGATAAAATCTCACCTTTATGCATATATATTCCATATATACATGATACTAGATAAATATTATATTCATAAAATGCCAGTCACTTTCAAGATGCCAACACAATCTAGTATCATGTATATATGGAATATGGAATCTATGGAACAGTTCTCCCTCTCCCCTAATCTTGTGCGGACATGTAAAAAAAAAAAAATAAATAAATACCTACACAAAAGAGACCACATGCATCACACGATACAAAAAGTTTATCATTCTAAATAATAAATTACGAATTTTGAACTATGAGTATTAACTTGAAATGTCAATAAAATATGAAGAACAAAAAGCGGATTTTAATCTTTTTGTTTATATATGAATAGTCACTTTACTATGTACTTGATTACTACTTCTTATATAGTAGCCACTCTTAACTTCCGGGCATTCTCTCTAGAAATTGATTAAAAATGATGAAATGGCGTTTGACAAACGCCATTAATTAAACGCCATTAATATTGATTAAAACTATAGCTAGTGACATAACACAAACGTCACTAATTAAACGTCGCTAATTAATTAGCTGCGTTTTAGGACCATTTAGCGGCGTTTAAAAAACGTTGTTAAATAACAGGTTTTTTTTTTTGTGTTGTTGGTTGAAATTGTGTCAAACGTCTCGCAAGTCTTGAGGGTTTGGTTTGTGTTGGAAATAATTATACTCTAAGTTGAATTGAGGTAGTAGTGCTCCCAGTTTGGGTCCAATAAAGACTCCTTGAAGAATCTGATCAACACTGCAACTCTCAATTAAATTGGGATAGGAATCCTAGACCAAATCAAACTCTAAGGTTAAGTGGGAGTAAAAAATGTAATTCAGATTTGACTCTACCTCTTTGCCTATAAATAGGCTCATACCCAAGTATAAACTACAGACTGGTTATTTTATACATTGTATACTTTTTTCTCAGAAGCTAATTTAGGCATCGTATTCTTTGAGAACGTGAAAGACATTATAGAACATGTCATTCACACCGTATCGAAAATTGTTCTAACAGTTTCTATTCTCCCTTCTACAAGGCTAGACACCAAAGGGAAAGGCAGTGGTGTAACACCCCAATTTTTCACCTTTTTTTTGTCACTTTTCTTTTTTAGGCATTAGTACTATGACTTAACTTTAAGAATAATTGAATCGAACAAGGTAGGAAGTTCGACACAGGCTAAGGGAAAGACTAGCTTAGTAACCGTATTTATGTTTATATGTTTCATGTTCATGAAACATCGAAATCAAAAAAGTCTCTATCTCATTTTTATTCATTAATTCAATAAAGAGAGATTTTCTTGCATTAACAAAAAGAGAGGAAAAATTTTAAATGGCCTGGGAATGATGATGTGCTTATATGTATAAATGCACCGTTTATGACACAATGCATTTTAAAGCCGTGATGGTCATGAACCTATCAGAACTCCGTAGTTAAGCGTGCTTCTGCGAGAGCAATCCCAGGATGGGTGACCTCCTGGAAAGTCTGGTTTAGGGAGCCAAAAGCGGACAATATTGTGTCATTGGGGGTAAGTCGTTACATGTAGATTGTTAAAATTTATAGCTGTAGAGGATACAAACCCAGGAGAGCCTGACAGTTTGGACTACTATCCTTAGAAACTGAAGATGCCATAGTATTTTGAAACCCAAACGAAGCTTGATAGAGGTTTGATTAGGTTTGGATTGTAATAATATATTTTGTATATGTTTAGTTTAAGAAGTATGAAACAATGTAATAGTAGATTAATGTACGTATAAATAAAGTTGTAAAGTTATGTGAATAAATAGTTTTTAGGGGATGAAATCCCCAAAATGTCCTTAGGGGGTAAAGTTTTTCTTTTTTTTTTTTTTTAAAAAAAAAAGAAACCAAAAAAACAAAACAATTAGGGGTGGTCGAGCCACCCCCTTTGACTAGACTAGGATGGCTGAAACCATCCCCAAAGAGCCACCATCATTAGGCTAAGCCACCCCCATAGGCAACGTACAGCCACATGTGGGTGGCAAACCACCCTAAAGTGTGCAAAAGGGGTGGTTCAATTGACCCCTCCCCCCTCCCTATTATTTGTTTTTATTTTAAAAAATATATATATATTAAAAAATTCGAAGACATTTTTGGAAACAACATTATTTTTTAGATTATTATTGTCGTCTAAGGTTATATGATATATAGTGATTGTTGTTTTTACTAAAGAAAAACATAAATATAGAAGCATCATCAACATATTCTCATGATAGAGTACTATAATGTCATATTAAACACTATTAATTAATTGGAAGTGATATTAAATGGATAGTAATGGAACCGATACTGAGAGCTTGACTAAATTAGAAGGTGGAGCTTATGCTTTCATTCAATAATTGGCCAAGACAGAAACATGGTTCTCCCACTGAGTCTAGTCACAAGGCACTTGCAAATAATTAATAGTGTTTAATATGACGTTTTCTGGAAACGGCATTTACATGAAGTAGATGGAGCTTATAAGCAGGAAATGATATAGCAGGAAGAGCAGGAAGAGAGTGTAAAGCCATTTTGGTGTGAAATGATGAAAATGGAAGAGCAGGAAGAGAGTGTAAGAGAAGAGAGAGGAAGGGTTAAGAGAGAAAAGATGTATGAAGAGCTGAAACCATATATTTATTGCATATTCTCCAATTTTTGCTTGGCAGGATTCAATATAATCTCCAAGGTCTCTCTAGACAAAGGCATGAGTCGTTATGTGCTTGTTGCCTATGGACATGCTTTTGGAACTTTGGCTAGTGCTCTTCTTGCGTTTCTGTTTGAAAGGTTAATTAATCCTTCTCTTTCCCTCTTCTGTTTTGGTATTCTTTTAGAAGATTCAATTGTAACTTCTTGTGCTCTTACCAGAAAGGAAAGCAGAAAAAAGAAAAACTTGGTTCACAAGTTTTCTCATTGTATAATTGAATCAGAATGTCCAGATAAGAAGTTTAACTCAAGCATATATGGAATCAAAAAACTGAGAGCACAAGCGCGCATGCCTTAGAGGCCGCTAGTAGGCTAGCGCGCGCCTAGCTTACTGGATGTAGAATAGATAGACCTAAGAATGAAATAACTATTCTTTTATGGTTGCCAAATAAAAATAAAAAATGTTTATTCCCATGGTGGCCGATCGACCATCCCTTGAGGTGTTCGGCAACTCCCGGTTATTTTTATATATGGTTGGCCGAACAGTTTTTGGGATCGGTAGCCGATCATTCCATTTTAACTTTTTGTATTCATAGTAAATAATACTCATATATTTTATTCTAATGAATCATCATTATTGTCTACCAAACGTGCCCGGATGTTTTGAACTCTTAATTTTTTTTTTTGGAGGGTTCATTGGAGGCCATCCATTGGACCTATTGATTATCCAACTGAGATGGATCAAAATTCTATTTATTTTATGTAAAATAGAGAGAAACCATTTTTGTGGTCTAAATTAAATTTTAGATATTTAATAATATATATTGTTAATTGGTGATCATTTTGTCATATCATTTAAAAAGTTTAAATGACCTGATCATATTCAAACCGAGATAGCCAGCCTTCTTCCTTCAATTCCTTTAATACCCTTTTCCTTGGTGTAGTCGGGATTCAACAATATTAAAAGATATTACTAGTTGAGCCAATTAATAACCACTATTTTCTTTTGCTTTATTATTGTAAATTCACTCTTTTTTTTCTTTTTTTTTTTTCTTTTTGTGTGGCCAAAATGACATTTATTCACGTTATTTACGCCTGAAAAGAGTTTTTTTTTTTTTTTTTTTTTTTAAGAAATAAAAAGTGTCAAATTGATACTTTTACGAAAAGTGATTTTTTGTCAAATAAATGGATCCAAACATTTCTTTTTATAGGTTACTAAACACATTTTCACTTAAATTGATATTTCTGCATCCAAAAAAAACTTTTGGAGATGAAAAGAAAGAAAAAAAAAAGAAAAAAAAAAAAAGAGAAAGAGAAAAGAATACTTTTTAAATCTGCAATAACCGAGAAATATATTTTATAGGTTTTTTTTTCTTTTTCCTTCTCCCTTTCCTTTCCCTTCTTCGTTTGTCAATATAGTAAGTATCGATAAAGAAACAAATAAATAAATCTGGATGTGAGTTCTTAGTGATAATTAATCAACCATTAATATTCCCTTGCAGGAAGAATGACAGCAAAATTAGCGTACCAATCTTAAGAAATGTCTTCTTTTTGGGTCTGTTGGGGTGAGTAAACTGTCTGCAAATAACAATGTCATGGCTGCTGCTTTGTAATATAACCACTTGTGGTTAATTCCTACTTTTTCTCACCTTTGAATTTAGAGCTGTGCTAGGGAGGACACTGTTCTACGCTGGACTGGAACATACTTCATCAGCTTTTGCATCTGCATTAGGCAACTTGATTCCAACAATGACCTTTATCTTAGCATTATTATGCAGGTATGAGGATTCTTTTCCTTCGTTTTTTATTGGAGGCCCGAGCCTTTCTTTCTTGAAAAAGGGATATAATTCGATCACAAATAATTAAAAGAAAAACACAAAACATATATAGATGTCATGTTGAGAGTAAAAGAAGGAAAGAAATGTTTACCTTCCTTTTCAAAAGGAAAAGGTCAATTATACTCATATCAAGACAAACTGCCTCCTCTAAAAAGATAATAAAACAATACACACGTACAATATTAGAGATACAATTGTTGATGAAAGATTGATCTATAAATCCAAAAGTTTCTTTGCTTTATCTTTTGTTAAACACAGGTGAGAAATGCTATATGCACTCTCAAGTACACACTCCCTATGTAACAATAAAAATTATCATTAAATTCAAAATTCAATGGTGATTCATCCAAAATCCAAATGTGATTTCATTGCCACGTTAGAGAGTGTGCATTTGGAAGACAATGTAGAATTTCTCTTTTCCTTTTTCATTTTGTAATTTTCCCGTCCATATACTAAAAATATGGTTTGAAACCATACTTTTACCCTTTAATGATGACATGTCTTGTTGATTTCTTTTCTTTTTATTCTATTCAATATCGGGAAAGGCAAAAATAAGAAAATTACAAGAAAATAAAAACCTCCTGGGAATTAGTTAAATAAATCTCCTGGCCCATGAAACGAACCTAGACCACCAAAGAAAGAGGTCCGGTTAAAGTTGGCAAAGTTCCGAAAATGGAACAAACTACAGACCGGCCAGCAAAGGGCAAAATGGGGCATGACAATCTTGAGGCCCTTCAACCCTATCCAGATAACATGTCTTGTCTTGTTTATGCATTCAAATGATTCTTGAGGGAACTAAATTTGACTTGGCATATTCAGGATGGAGAAACTAGAGATTTCTAGGCGTGGTTCTCAAGCCAAGATATTGGGAACCGTTGTTGCCTTTGCTGGTGCAACACTCATGACCCTATACAGGGGGATTGCCGTGATTTCTCTACATACTCGAAGCTCGCATCAACATGTCTCCTCCTCAAAACTATTCTTAGATAGGGATTCAATAAAGGGCTCCCTCATACTTGGCGTTTCATACCTTTCACTGTCAGCATTCTACATATTACAGGTGATTTAGACTTGATATTCAAAAAATAGCTAGACTGCTTATCTATATACAATCAACAAACAGAAATTAAGAACCATTGAATCCCATGGTTGCATGAATCCTCTCAAACGGTTGGAGAATGCTAGTATACTTTTGAGTTATCGCTCATAAGAGCACTAGCAACAGCTTATCTTTCCTATCAGTACTTTCTCCTAACATTTATTTGAAAAAATATTCAAATGGTATAAGAGAAATGAGAGAGGAAATAAAGAAAAAATAAAGCTTTTTTCTGAATAAAATAATGTTAAGGGAAGCACATTTAAAATAATCATAGCATTAGTAACTTATTTTGATTAATTTAAAGCATCGGATGGATGTGAAAAAAGCTTTTCTGAATGAAACTCTTGAAGAAGAGATGTACATGAAATAACCTGACGGGTTTTATTTTGATAAAGGTGACTATCTAGTTTACAAGTTAACTAAATCTATATATGGACTAAAACAATCATTTCATCAATGTTATTTAAAATTTCATAATGTTATTACTTCATTTTATAGAGAACATTGTGCATAATTGAATATACCAAAAATAGTGGGAGTGAGTTTATATTTTCTTAGTTTTATAGTTGATGTTTTACTTGCAACTAATGATTTGGGTCTACTACATGACTAAACAATTTATTTTTCAAAACTTTGAAATGAATGACTTAGGTGAATCCTCTAATTATGTCCTAGGCATAGAGATTCACTGAGATAGATTTGAAAATATTCTAGATTTGTCTCATAAAGCCACTATTGAAAGGGTTTTGGAGAAACTCATAATGCATGAACGTACACCTAATGCATCACCCATATTGTTAAGATAGATTAATACATTGTAATTACATGGAAGGAAAACATAACCGCTATGATTGATGAGTTGTATCTCTCTTTACATGAAACTAAAGCTTGAGTAGTTTTTTTTATTTTTTTTTTATTTTAAATTTATGACCATGCATGTTTAATTTTAGTTACCCAAATAATTCTAAAGATGTGTCATGGGAGACAACTCAGACAAATGAGAGAATATTAGAACACATCTCCAATAAGGAGATTTGAAGTGACCAACATGTCACATATGTTATATATTATGTAGAATATTATTTTAAAAGATATTTTATTAAATTAAAAAGTTGGGTAATTAAAAATATAGATAACTACTAAAGATGAAAGGTGTCTCCCTTGAATTTCATTAAACGTTGTCTCCCTTGATAGAAGGAAGTAATGTTAGTATTGTGGATAAGGGTTTAGGCCTTCTCACTACAAAAAAAACTTGCTCATTAGCGGCAACATTTTGTCGCCGCAAAAATTCTCATAGTCAATGCTAATTATATATCATTAGCTGATGATGACATAATAGTGGCGACTGCTAATAATATTTTTGGGTTGACACTGTTGATCAACCGCGTCAACATGTCGATGCTAATTATCATCAGCCGATGATAACCCAACAGAAACGACATTAATATTTTTGAGTCGACGCTAAAGGGTTTCAACAAAAACCATTTGCCACCACTAGTGGTGTATCATCAACATCGACCCCAAAGTCACCGTTGATGGTATATCATCAGCGTCGAATTACATTGACGCTAATGCCTAAAAAAAATAAAAAAAAAATAATGTTATCAACATCAACTCTGGCCTATCATCACTGATAATTTACCATTATATAGTCGACACTGATGGTATATATATCATCAGCAGCGACTCTTGTAGTTTCTATAAATAAGCCTGCAACTCTCAACCATTCACAACTTTAATGTTAAGATAAACTAAAAAAATCTATCCATCACATTCCATACAAACATATTATTGTAAGGGTTGTAAGATTCAACAAATTCACATACGTTGAACTTTGGTTCTTCAATTAAAGCACTTGAGCAATAATGGCCGGAAGTGTTTTATGATTCTTTCTATGTTAGTATGTTAATTTTCTTTCAAAATCTTACAATATAATCTTGTTTCTATTAAAGTATTATTTTTAATTACAATCAAACGGGCAATATTGCTTACTTTATGAAACTATTTTTAAAGTTTAAAAGACTTTAAGGATAGCTATAAAACCATATATACTCCTTAAAACATAAATTTTGGTTGAAATGAAGAGATAGAATAAAATAAACTCGTGTAAATTAAAAAGAATAAGATAATTATATAGATGTATGAGTTGAAGTATCGGAACTAAATATTTTGGTCTTGTCCACTCAAAAAGGAACAAAATTGATGACTATTGCAGACGGCTACAATCAAGATGTATCCAGCACCAATAACTCTCACATCATTGACGTGCTTATCGGGCACCTTTCTCTCCACTATTATGGCAGCAATTTTGGATCATAAAGCTTCATCATGGAGATTGTCATGGAACATCACCCTTCTTGCACCAATCTATAGTGTGAGCTTATAAATCCCATCCCTTCTTTCTTTTCTTTTCTTTTTTTCTTTTTTTTTTTTAATACTGAGCGATCCATGAAAACCTAATTTTATGATTTTCTTCAGGGAGTTATGATATTTGGAATTACAATTTATGTTCAAACATTGGCAACAAGAAAAAAAGGACCAGTTTTCATGACAGCGTTTAGACCATTGGCCACAATAATTGTAACCATTATGGGCCTTCTCATTTTAGGAAATGCTTTATACTTGGGAAGGTAAATGTGGATTACTTTTGTCTAGGAAAAATGAGAAATGTACAAATTTGGAATTAATATTTCTTATATTTTTCCTGCTTTTCTTCCAGTGTCATTGGGGCTGCATTGATAATTCTTGGTTTGTACACAACTCTATGGGGAAAGGAAAAAGAGAAGCAGGATAAGCTATTGGAGGAAACCGTACGTGTAGAGGAAAGTATTGAAATCAAACAAGAAAAGTAATTATGTATATGTTCAGGGCAGTGAATCTACGGACAAAACGATGCTTTGTAGGTTGCATTTCTGCTAAATCTTTACGAGACTTCACTCGTTCACTAGAGAAATTTAGGGGTTTAAAAGACTTGTTGCATGTGATAAATGCAATCGTATTTTCCACAAAAGATGATGTAGAGTAGATGTTTATATTTCATTTCTAGTTTTAATGCTAGGAACTAGCATTATGTAAGTTTGGGGTGTGATAAGTTTTGAAATATTCTATTCAAGACCCCTTAATTTACATTTGTTAACCTTTGTTTATATGTAATGTTTTATTGTGTTTTAGTGTTATCTCTCATTTTCAGCTCTTTATTGGAAACAAGCTCAAATCATCAAAATTAAGCCTAAAAGATAGCAAGGGCAATGAAGATTAACTAAGGACTTCAAGATCATCACTACCAAGAAAAATTGGATTTATCATTGTCAAGAGAAAGTCGATTGATCGACTTTATAATCGATCGAGTGACTTGCCATCGAGCGATTCAGGACAACTGATCGAACGAATAATCGATTGATTGACTTCGTGGTCAATCGAGCGACTTTTGTTCTTCCAGAACGTCAGATATTTCATAATTTCTATGCGGTGGGAATCAAAAGTTGGTTTGTGCGGCCAAAAATGGATGTCGACATCGTCTCTTTGTGTGGCCATAATCGACTCTTGTTGATATTTTTTGGATTGAATTCTTTATAAATATAGTAGCCTAGGGTTTATTTTATGCATTCTTTTGGGGTTTTGATTTTCTCAAGTGCATCCCTAGTTTATTTTTGTGCCTTTTACTCTCCTTTGATGCAACTCTCTGAGCCAAAATCCATAGAGCTTTTTTCCTTTGCTTTTCTCCTTGTTTTTTCATTTCTAGCTTAGGGTTTGTGTTTCTTTTTCTTTTCTTTTTGTAATCCGAATTTCTTAATTTTAAGATTGTGTTTGTAGTTCATTGTAATTTTGTTTCTTTACTGTTTTTCATAGATTTCATGCTTAAATTAGTTTTCATTATATGTAGCTAAGTCCATTCTTAGGGTTTGATCAAGTCTTTTCCAAATACCATGGATTGTTCTTGATATTCTTAGGCTTTTCTTGATGTGTGTAATGATTGCATGGTCTTGAGGATTTGGGTGTAACTAAATCATTTCACAAGTAGTTGTTAGGTGGGTGATTTGGGTGTAATTAGATGGGTTATTATTACTTCTTAACTAAAGTAACTTTATGTCGAGATCGTCGTATGGTTAACACTCATTACGCGCTCATATAATGCATGTTAGGGAGATCCATATTAGACTTTAAGCTTTTTATTGGTATGCAGTTTGGATGAGATCATTACCTTAAGTTTTCTTTCCTTACTTTTACTTTCGTTTTCATCACTTTACTTGTTTTAGTTTTGATACTAAAACTTTTCTTTCTTTTTCAAAGTTAAATTAGATACATTTTTAAATATTCAATTACGCAAAACAACCCTCCAATTCTTGTCGTTCGACACCCTTACTATAGTACAAAGATTCGTACTATTGCGAGTAGTTCAATAAAATAATAAAATCCATGTTCGTTGCGTTGAGCAACGTACTAGTTATTGTGTACAATGATGATGAATAATAAGGAATCGAAAAGAGAGAAAGCAAGAGAAAAACCAAGACAAGATTTACGTGGTTGAGCAATTTGCCTACATTCATAGGAGTGCGGCTATATTTAATAAATTTATTTAGGATTACAGTATAACATATTTATAGCAAAACCTTAATGTACAGACAGATATGAAAAACCCCAAAAAAATTAACAAACAGATAGAGCTTCTAAAAATCTTTGAGATTTGACTATCTATGTAACGACTCAAAGAAAAGCGCTAGCCATATCTGCACTATTACCCCAAAAGGAGTAGTCAATTTGGACATTTCCTAGAATCCCTTATAAAGCCCAATTTCACCTAGTAACTAGGCAATATGAGACTTAGCACCCATGAGTATCTTAATAAGTCACTCACTCTATTGAGTTATTCATCTCTTCCCAATATGGGACCGGGGTGTTACAAACTTCCTCTTTTAAACCCCTGACGACCCCGTCAGAGCCACGTTATGCAGTACTCTAGTACCACATGACCTAGCGTTACTAAGTGGCTCTGATACCATTTGTAACAACCCAAGAAAAAGCGCTAGCCACATCTGGGCTATCACCCCAAAAGGACTAGTCGATTTGGAACTTTCTTAGAATCTCTTATAAAATCTAGTTTCACCTAGTAACTAGGTAATGTGGGACTTAGGACTCATGAGTATTATTATAAATCACTCACTTTATTGAGCTATTTATCTCTTCCCAATATGGGACCAGGGTGTTACAATCTAGATGCTAGACACGGTATTCAAAAACTTTGATTAATAAAATATATGGTAATCTATATATATACTTAACTCCCATTCAATTGGGTTGATGTGGCAGTGCCCATCAGTCATTGAAGAGAAACTATTTCATGGTCCGAATTTCATTTTGTTGAATCTAAGAGTGTATATGGTGCCATGTTAATAAAATTTTTAAATGACATGACAAAATGTTCAACACATGGCAACATTCACACCGTTAGATTCGTGAAACATAATAAGGACCATGAAATGGTTCCTATCCATTTAATGGAGAGGATCTTGATCTATCTCGGTTGGATAATCAATATGCCCAATGGACGGCCTCCAATTAACCAAAAAAAAAAAAAAAGAGTACTTAACATCTAAGGCACGTTTGGTAGACTACAATGATGATTCCTTGGTATAGAAATGAGTATTACTAGGAACACAAGAAGCTGTCATGACCATTTTTATTCCATCATTTGGTGGACTAGAATGATGATTCCTTAGCATAGAAATGAGTATTATTAGGAACACAAGAAGCTGTAATGACCATTCATATTCCTTCGTTTGGTGACAGCACATAAAAACAATAAATAAAATTTAGAAATTTATTCCATTAAATCCACTAAAATTTATTCTACTCTTCCTTAGTTAAGGGCCTTATTGTTTAGGTCATTTTTTGGATTAATTCAGATGAACCAGACATCTTCTCTGTTGGCTTTGTTGGCCCGTAGCCAACAGGCCAATCTTGTACTTTTGACACCTTCTTTCACTTATACGGGAAACACCGTCAAATGGAGTTCTAATAGAGGAAATGGGATTCAAACCAATTATACAATCGTAGGAAAAAATGTTACTTCAGTCAACCAACACATTTAGACAAAACTTAAGACTTTAATTTTTTATTCTAAGTTTTAAAATTTTATAAGCTATAGATCTCTATTAATTCTCTAGACTCTTGTCCTAGCAAGAATATAAACTCATGGTCCTCATAATTGATTCGCTCTAATACCAATCTATAAACACCTCAATTGTTAATACACAAACTGAAAGTGGAAAATATAATTTTTCATGTGGCGCTCTACTATATATATATTGAGACAAGAGTTACAAGATGATAAATTATTGTTAGTGTAAAAGTAGAAGAGACTTGTAACGTTCAGATTTTTTCTCTATAAATAAAATCTTGTATACAATCAAATATATAAAGGAAAGATGTAGCCAACAAAAGGCTTTGACGTGTGGATGTAGGCTATAAGCCGAACTACCTTAATTCTATGCATGTGTCTCTCTTTCTTATTCTCATATATTTGCTAGATTATGTGTTCTTACATGGTATCAGAGCTATAGGCTAACACCAATTTTCAATCCTATGCAAATTTTTCTTCTTCTTTTTTTTTTTTTTGCTCACTTATCCTTTTGCATCTTCAATTATAACCAAAATCAAAATGTCCACAAATACCCATTGTGTGCCAATTTATTTTTATTTTTTTGAGTTTTCTCAGCTTTCCACATTTTCTCATCTTGTGCCCGAGCTATTTCTCTTCCCACACCCACATGAGTCTCTCTCTTTGTTAAGATGACATGTCGCATTGCCATTGCTTTCTCTACTAGCAAATACCACCACCCAATTCTCTCTTATTTAAAAAAAAAATGCCCAAAGAGGTTTCATGCTCATAGTTGGCACAATTTTGGCCATAATAACCGCTTCTGACCAAAGTTGCCGACATCCAAATTTTGGCCATAGTAGTCGCTACTGGCCAAAGTTGCCGATGTCCAAGTCCCGGCCATAATTGTCAAAGTCCAAGTTTTGATCATAGAAACCGATATTCCAATTCAGGATATAATAGCCTCTCTTTTTTTTTCTTGCCCTTTAATGTTCAAGATCAAACCTCAACGTCTGTGTTATACCGTTAGGTTTGTGGGGGCATATTGAGACAAGAGTTACAAGAACTCAAGAGACAAAAATTATTGTTAGTGTAGAAGTAGAAAAGACTTGTACCATTCAGATTATTTCTCTATAAATAAAGTATTGTGTACAATCAAATATATAAAGAAAACATGTAGCCAACAAAAGGTTTTGACGTGTGGATGTAGGCCATAGGCTGAACCTCCTTAATTCTCCGTGTTTCTCTTTCTTGTTCTCAGCTCTTCCTTAAATTATATAATCTTACAATATATATATATATATATATATATATATATATATATATATATATATATATATATATATATATATATATATATATATATATATAAAATAATCACATATAAAAAAATTTCATTTCTGTTTGGAACCCAGTAATCATCTCAAAACCATGTATACAAGATCTTCTAAATAAACTTCACCTTATATAAATATTGAACATTATTTTCATAAACTTATAATATACATCTAAACTTTGTTTCTCAAAATGTGCCACAAGTGGCAACTAAACCCAAAATCTAACTATACTGAGTCAACCCTTCCAAAAGTCGAGGCTTCCTTTCACAAAGTTGTATTTTCACGAATGAGTTTATCATATAAAAAAAAAAAAAATGTCATGGTTATTAATATTACCACTTGAATAGAGAAGTATGTATACATAGTAATAAAACTTCATATTTTCCTTCGCACTATCTTTAATACATAAATAAATCCACTTCCCATAATATGAAGCAACACCACTTCATATCATGATAATGAAAAACATAAGTTCAAAAAACATAAATAATACATATCATGTCACGTGCTTTATTTCGCATAATACTTAACATGGTCATACATCATTATTTACATACTTATTGAAAAATAATAAGACTACTAATTTATCGTGTGTTGTGATCAAGTGTGTAACAAAATATTAAATGCGGAATTTAAAGGAGACAAATATTTTGTTGACAAAGTGGAAACTCAATTAAAAAAAAAATCACTCTGAAGAAGCCAAACCCAAGATATCCACTATTCAGAAAACAAAGCTAGTAACAAAGCAATAACACTCACATACCCCTAATGCAGCGATCGTACCTTGCACTCTAACACGTACTTATACGTGAATGCTTTCCAACCAGGTCTCTTACCTGAAGAGGTCTTCAATGGAATCCTTTACCTTAGGGCTCCTCCCTAAGCTACACTTCAAAACTGATCAAATCACACAACGACGCTCAGAGAGCTAGCTAATCTCATAATATCTGCCTAAACACCCTCTCTAAGTACAAAGGAATTCACCACCGAATTCTGTAAATAATACAAGCCTAGAGACTTGTATTTATAGGCTTTTGAAGACCTAATTCAACACTGATTCGAAGTTCTCTAGGCTTTGTCCGAACCTAGACATAGGGTATCCGGATGGCAAACTGCAACCGACTTCCATGACGCGCTTCACACATTTCCTTGTTAAGGATCTGTCTTCCGCTTCCAAACGGTAATGCCCTAGCATACGGACGGATGCAAGCTGTCTTCACCGACGTGCGTGTGCTGTGCTATTCAGAATTTTCTCGAACACTGATGGGCATCCGGACACGTCCGCTGGTCCGTCCAGATGTTTGTCTGGGCCGTCCGAACGATCAAGTTGTATTATTTTTTATTAGCTTTCTAATGACACCATCTCAATCCATTAAAAATACTGAGACGTGTGCAAAATCTTCTTGAACACTGAAGGGCGTCTGGATGTGTCACTAGGCCGTTTGGATGAAAGTCAGGGAACCAACTTTTGCTGAGTTGTAAACTTCACAGAATCTTCCTAGAATCCGAAAATTGCATTCTTGATGCTTGTGACACTAATACTTGTTGAAAATAAATATTGACTTCTAACTTTACCAAGTCTGTGTGTTTGTGTGCAACAAAATATCTTAAGTGCGGAATTTAAATAAGACAAGATATTTGTTACAAAGTGAAAACTCTGTGAAAAGAAAAACCACTCCGAGGCAGCCAAACCCAGGATATCCACTATACTGAAAATAATGCTAGTTACAAGACACTCATACTCACATACCCTTATGCAGTAGTCATACATTTAACTCTGGCACAAAGCCCATCGAAAAAGCTTCCCAATCAAGTCTCCTACTTGAAGGGGTCTTCAATAGATTCATTTACCTTAGGGCTGATCCCTAAGATAGACTTCACACAAACTGTTGAGCACACACCGGCAACGGCTTGAGAGCTAGCGGATCTTCGATTCTCCCTAAACACCCTCTCAAAGCACTATAGAATTCGATTCAGAATTCATACAATTTACAAGCCTAGGGCCCTCTATTTATCGGCTTACAAAAAACCTAAATCTATTGAAAATTGGACTCAGGCTGTCTATCATCCGGACGGAAGATAGCTACATTCGGACGGTCTTCTAAGATCGCCTTTCAGAAACAGCGCAATTCTATCCTTATTAGGTCCACGTCCGGACGGCTTGGCCGACCGTCGGGACGGTCTTTGCTATAACTCCTTTCTGCATTCGAACGAAATATTGGAATATTCTGAAATGCTGGACAGCATCCGGAGGTATTGCCACGTCGTCCAGACGACTTGCAAAGACTTCCCTATAAGTGTCGACTTCTGAAATCTAGCTCAGTGTAGAATAATGATTGACCTAGTGTCTAGACGGTGTTGCTCTGCAAGACACTGCGGGGTGTCCAGACGGTCATTAAAGGCTCATCCGGATGGTTGCACAGGAACGGTTGATTTGGCTTGAAATTTGCAAGGAATCTTCATGGACATCTTCTAGAAGCTTTTTGATCAATCACATGCTTTGATTTGAACATTGTCTGAATACATGAAGACTGAATAAAAACCGATCATCTTGTTAAAATGCAAACATTACATAAAGTGTTTTTGTCATCCAAATTGTAGCCAACATAAAATACTAACAAACTCCCGTTTTGGCCATTCTGGGACAAAAAATACTTGACCGATTTGGAAATACAGTCCCGGTCCAAAAACCAAAAAATACTCCCCCTTTTTGTCACATAAAGACAAAGGGTAAACAGAGTATTAAGTAAAAGCCATAAGTATGTAAAAATGTCATAACAAAAAAATGTTCTTAAAACACAATAAATAATAAATAAATAAAAAATCAGTCATCATCATCAGGCTTGGGGTGATGATACTGCAGGCACTCCCTCATGTCAATCTGACATTGTTCAACACGCTCTCCAATAAGATTAACTTCACGCTGAAGAGCTCTCATGGATGACATAAGCTAAGTAGATGCAGCCTTTATATCAAAGGAATGAGGCACAGCCTGTGATGATGATGCATCAACTATGGGGAGATCTGGTGGAGGCTGAGAAACAACGCCTTGAGCCTCATGCCACAACTATGCATTAGACTTCATGAGAGTCTGTATGCCAAGGGGATCTAGGATCCGTGATCCTGGATTAGAGTCTAAAATATCTGTCACGACCTGAAGACAGATTTGAGTGATTAAATACCCAAAAGACAGACTCGTGTTCTTCTCATCACGAACCTCGAGCATAGTGTGAAAGATGTGCTTGCACAGGCAAAAAGGAGTCTGCATCACAATGGCATAGTGAAGGGTGGCCTTCTTGAGAGTAAGCTCACTCCGTCGAGCTTAAGGCCAAAGGTTTGTCACAACAACCTTTGCTAAGAATCGGTGCATAAGAGCAAAGGCACCGATGTTGATCTAGGAGTGTGACTTGTCCTCTCCCTGTGGTCTAGTCCCAAAGAAATCATGCAAAAAGTCAATGCTGGGTGCCTCATCACCAGGAGGGAAAGGAACGCCTGAGACTGGTGAAACAGCTACTCCAATCACAGCACTGATAAGCTGTGGATCAATCTGAATCGGCTATCCCCTGACCATGGTTTGCATAATCAGTCCTCTATCATTATCTTGGATGATGATCATGTTGCCATAAAATTCATGTACAAGTCTGGGAAAGGCCGGGCAAGCACAGTTGTACAGGTACTCCTAGTGGTTCTCCAGAAGCATCTGAGCAATGGGGAGCAGAATTGGATCCCTCAGATCCGCGCGGAGAAGATTCTGCTCCTATAGGACCTGCCGCAATTGCATGCGGTGCAGCCTGTCAACAACTGACTCTTCAATTCTTTGCCTAACTCGGGGAGGAGAGTCATCGGAAGACATATTTTCTAGGCTAACATCAAATCACAGAGAAATCCATGAAAACATTAATTCCTGTTAGTCCAAAAAAAAAAAATTGGGCATTATGACGGCTGTTAAATGGACTATCCCAAAAATTACAACGACATAAAATGCAACCCAAACAATATCAAGATACCATACTTTAGAAAAAAAAAAAAAAAAAAAAAAAAAAAAAAAAAAAAAGGCAAAAACTCATCCTAATAGTAAAGAATATGAGCAATGAATCATATTAAACTCAAAATTAGATAATCCCAAAGCAAATTATATTAAGCATAAAAACTTAAAATAAATTGGTAAAAGGACAGACAAAACATACCTGGAGAGGAGATAAATTGCAAAAGGGTCAAGCACACGTGAGAAGCACACATAAAAAAGCAAGGAAAAACTACACAAGACGACAATAGAAGCCAAAAAAATGAAATGAAGAGGTTGCGGCGCGGGGGGAATGCGATATAACCCTACAGGGTTCACCATCCGGACAGAACTTAAGTGACATCTGGACGTAGTGCCACGTAAGAAATCGTACAAACACGCCCGCCCGGACAAGGAGAAGGGACGTCCGAACGAATCAACCTTACTGTCCGGACAACCAGAACCACCGTCCGGACCCTTCACTAAAAAATCTAAAAAATAGAGGAAAAATAGCAGAAAAATATTTTCCAAATAATTTCCAGAACACGTATGTATAAAAAGCTGATATCCCAGTACAATTAGCATTTCAAAAATATACCAAGATATAATTGAGAGTTAAGAGTCAATAAGCACAAAAAATTCCCTGCAAATAGATATTTTTCAATAGTAAACTTAACTCAAGCAATTCGTGTGTGTGTGTGTGTGAAGGGTTTCTCAAAAAAAGGTATGAATTTTACTGGTATGACTTAAATCACCCAAATTTTCTAAAGAAGAGAGAAAATCAATGTTAGATCAGTCAAAAGTCAATTATTTTACTAGGGCCTAGCCACCCTCATCTGATATAGTCCCCCTATGCTGCAGCACTTTTCTTTTACTTCATCCTTTAGTGACCGTCTATTTCCACAATGATTTGGTCACTGACTGTTTCTTTAAGAACAAGTTAAGAATAGATTTAACATAAAAGCAGTGGATCCTCTTTTTTTTTTTTTTTTTTATTAATCCATTTTTATTCAGAATTGAATGCTTTTTATCACTTGGTCCTGCAACCTAGAAAGAATGCCAGAATTTATGGGTTCTAGGTTCAACTAGCGAGTTGGTCAATTTGACTATCTTAGCAAAAAAATCTCTCTCATTTAGATTTTTCAAAAGCTAAAAGTCAGAGAGTAAAAAGAAATACCTTAGGGGAGCCCTGGAAAGTGCATAATTTCATCGCATGAAAAAAGCAACTCTCTAGAATGGATGCAACTAGGAAACTTTGCAGATATCAAGAAAAACTCTCAGTTATATAAAGGCAAAAGAATTAATGCATCAAAAACTGAGACATTAGTTAAATATACATAAGATATCTGGAAGCTATATGAGGGAATAATAACACTCTGCATCCTTTATCCTTTTTTCTTTTTTTCTTTTTTTTTCTTTTTTTTTTTTATAAACAAAAACATGCTTCACAATAAAGAGGATTGTATAGAACAAACATGTAAGGTAAAAGCAAACCCGTCCTCAAGGAGAGAGGTTTTGTCAGTACCAAGATAGAAAAGCAGCCGTTCGACGTGCTTTTTCTATCATCCCTATTTAATACCTGCAGAATTTCCTCAAGACAAACAAGAGGAAATATGGGGATAGAAAAGATGGTTACATAACAACATGCAAAGTTTTCATAAGATGATAAAAAAAAAACTATGCAAGTGTACCTAACTTGCTCTAAGATTTAGGAACCAAAATCCTAGGCATGTGTGACCTTACCTACTAGTTAGGTTTGCTCCCCCCCGGGGAATGGGTGTCCTCTTCCTTTTCCTGTACTTCCTTCTTTAGCTATAGTGCCAGAAATCTGACCAGATCTTGCATGAAAAAACTGACGGAAGATGTTCCTTCATATGAGATTTCCCTTTCTACAGTCTTCTGTCCCTCCATATACAGCTTCTTGGAGACCCAAGTCTTTTTTGCATGAGTAGGCTTCTGCAGCTGCTAATGCCTTGGAACATGATTTATGGGCGGAGATCTATGATGCCTGTGTGGCTTAGGTGGAGGACACCTAGGTCTGATATGACTGCTAACTCCACATTGTTGACACAAGAGTTTTAAAAGCCTGCCACTTTTTCTTCCTCTGAACTTGCCGATGTGGGCATTTAGGTCTGATGTGCCTTGGCTCGCCACAATGATGGCATGTGGGAGGCTTTCTTCTGATAGGAAGCTTGGCCAGAGGCTAAGGGATGACTAGTACTTCCCCATCCATAACAGTTTTTTCCATATCCACACTTGAGGGTGGAGACTCAGGAACAACCGGCTTCACAAAAATAGTCTGGGAGGTAGAAGGAATATCAGAAGTAGAAGGAGGAACATACCCGAGTCCGGTCTTGTCGGTTGGGCACTTATGAATAGAGAGCATATGAATTAGCTTCTCGTCTAAGACTCTCTCTAGTTGTAACTGTGTCTCCAGAAGCCTTTCTTCTAAATCATTGATCTTTATGAGCATGGTGGTCTTCTTAGTCCTGAGGCTATTAAGCTCTAGTACCTGTTGCCTGTATTTCTCCCTCAACTTTAAGAACTCTACATATTGAAGTTGATAGGCTGACTGCATATCTTCTTCTTCACTATTCTCAAAGTAGTAAGATTGAGAATCCTTCTTTTCTTCATGTAGGGCCACGAAGGTCAAGAATTTTTCACATTGATGTGCACATTCAGTCCTGATGTGCCCGAAACCTGAACATTTGAAACATTGGGGACTCCTCAGATCTTTCTTCTTTGCTTCGTCTGACTCAGATGTGTAGGGAGCCTTTCTTAGTCTATCAGAGAATTTCTTCTTGAATTATTATCTTTCATGAACTGCTCGAAGTTCTTGGCTGACATTGCCACTAAGTCTTCATCAACGTCAGAGTCTTCATCAGATGAGACTTTGGATTTCTTCTTAGGTGCCTTAGATGCTTTGAGGGCAATAGTCTTTGCCTTTCTGATTGGAGGTAAGGAGTATTCATGTCTGAAAAGATCCTACCAGCTCTTCAATCTTCATTTCCTCCAAATATTTGCTTTATTCTATAGTTGTCTCCTTGATCTTGAAATGCTCAAGCAAAGATCTTAATATCTTTCGGAAGAGTTTTACATCTGAAATTTGCTTCCCAAGACTCACCATCGAGTTTTTTAGGTCGCTAATCTTAGTGTAGAACTCTCTGAAGGTCTCTTTTTCTAGCATATTAATCTCTTCAAATTTAGAAATCAACATTTGAAGCTTGGTAGATTTCACCAGTTTTGTGCCTTCATATGTTGTTTCTAGAATTTACCATGCATCTTTAGCAATTTCACAATTTGAAATTCTTGCGAATTCAGATGGTGAAAGTGCTTGACATAATGCATGGAGGGCTTTATCATTGGAGAGCCATGCGCTTGTTTGAGTAACAGTAATTTTGTCTGTTTCTTCTGGTTTAATCCAACCAGTTTCAACAATTTTTCAAACGTCAATTAATTTTAAAAAGAAGCGCATGCGGGCTTTCCAATAGCCATAGTTCGTCCCATCAAAGGGCAGAACTGAATTAGATTTTGAGACATTTATAAAAATAAACAAAATAGAAGTCAAGAGATTACACTCAAGAAATAAATCTAAAACAGAGTGTACCAAGCTCTGATACTAATTGAAAATAAATATTGACTTCTAACTTAACCAAGTGTGTGTGTTCGTGTGCAAAAAAATATCTTAAATGCGAAATTTAAATAAGACATGATATTTGTTACGAAGTGGAAACTCTGTGAAGAGAAAAACCACTCCAGGGCAGCCAAACCCAGGATATCCACTATACTGAAAACAAAGCTAGTTACAAGACACTCATACTCACATACCCTTATGCAGTAGTCATACCTTTAACTCTGACACGAAGCCCATCGTAAACGCTTCCCAATCAAGTCTCCTACTTGAAGAGGTCTTTAATGGATTCCTTTACCTTATGGTTGATCCCTAAGATAGACTTCACACGAACTGTTGAGCACACACTGGCAACGGCCTGAGAGCTAGAGGATCTTCGATTCTCCCTAAACACCCTCTCAAAGCACTATGGAATTCGATACAAAATTCATACAATTTACAAGCCTAGGGCCCTCTATTTATAGGCTTACAAAAAACCTAAATCTGCTAAAAATCGGACTCAGGTTGTCGAGCGTCCGGACAGAAGATAGTTACGTCTGAACAATCTTCTGCGATCACCTTTTAGAAACAGCACAATTCTACCCTTATCAGGTCCACGTCCGGATAGCTTGGCCGAGCGTCTGGACTGTCTTCGCTATAACTCATTTCTGCATTCGAACAGAACACTGGAATATTCTGAAATGCTGGACAGCGTCCGGACGTGTTGCCACGTCTTCCGAACGATTTGCAGAGACTTCCCTATCAGTGTCAACTTATGAAATCCAGCTCAGTGTAGAATAATGATTGACCTAGCATCCGGATGGTGTTGCTCTGTCTTCCGGACGTCTTCAACATAATCTGCAAGACACTGCGGGGTGTCCGGATAGTCTTCAAAGGCTCCTCCGAACGGTTGCACAAGAACGGTTGATTTGGCTTGGAATTTGCAAGAAATATTCATGGACATCTTCTAGAAGCTTTTTGATCAGTCACATGCTTTGATTTGAACATTGTCTGAATACATGAAGACTCTGAATGAAAATCGATCATCCTGTTAAAATGCAGCCATTATATAAAGTGTTTTTGTCATCCAGAATGTAGCTGATGAGTGCCAAATATTGTGTATTTAGACCCCTTGATTTACATTAGTTAGACCTTTAGCCTTGTTATTTTCTGATGCTTTTGTTAGTTTTTGTGTTTTTATGTTTTTTAGGTTAATAAGTGAGGAATGGCAAAATTCATGTGGAATTTCTTGGAAAATTCGGAAGTTCTGAAGAACTCGATCGATCGAGCTTAAAATCGATCGATCGAATTTTTCCCGAAGTCGATCGATCGAATTTTGCCCGAAGTCGATCGATCGAAATTTCTCAGAAATTACTTTTGCAGAAGCGCGCCAAAACACCCAATCAAGAGCTTCTCCATGACAAAAAGCAGTTCTTCCTCTTATTTTCGCAGCAGTTCACGCTGGTTGCATGACCTTGGTTGTCTCTAGCAAGAGAGGAACCCTAGAGGGGGTTAGAGGAGTCATTTTACATGGGTTTCTAGCCCTAATTTCCTTCTATAAAAGCCATAGCCATACCTCCTTGTTGGGAGAGTCCAGAGAACAGTAGATAGGTTTTAATTTCGTGCATTTTGTAGTGTATTCCAGTAGCTTTTGTTCTTAGACACTTTCTTTTTGTAAAGCTTTCCTTTTATTTTCATAGTTGTTCTTCATTTTCTTGTGGTGTTCTTAGTCATGGAAGGCTAGTAATATTTGCACATTTGATGATATATCATATTTGTTATTCAAGTTCCATTCATTTAAATGTTTTATCTTTTGCAATGAATGTGGTTGTTGGTAGATATAGGACATTTAATGTGTTTCAACCGATGGATACATTGTTTTATCGGTTTGAATGATGATATCCATTGTGATTTGTTCATTGAATGGATACATTGGATGATTTGATTTCAAATAGGTACTCTTTGTGATTTATCTTTGAGTTGGATTCATTTAATGGTTCTAGAGTATGTGGTTGAGAAACTTGAATGACACCCTAAACTTAATGTTCTTTGGGTGTTCAAGTAGAAACCAAGAGTGTGAGTTGTTGGATTTGGTTTGGTGGATTCCTTAGCCTTAGTTCCTTTTAATTTGCATATTTCATTTCATCTCTTTTGTTTAGTCTTTTACTCTTGAATCAATCCTCCAACATTTGGAACTAGGTTAAAATGAGGTTGATTAAACAAGACACTAATATTTGACGATTTCCTTGTGGATTCGACCTCGCACTTGCACACACTATATTGCAAACAATTCATGCGCTTGCGAGTACTTATTAAAACACACATCAATAGCCAACATAAAATACTAACACTTGTCATAATAAGACCCATTTCATATTAGAGGAATAATCTATTAATATTTTGAAGACTTTGAAATATTATGGCATCCCTTTTATAGCAGCACACTTACACGGCAGTGATTTTGTCAACAGAATGTAGCTAATAAAACTAACAAACTCTCCCTTTGGCCATTCTGGGACAAAAATTACTTGACCGGTTAAGAATACAATCCCGGTCCAAAATAACAAATACTCCCCCTTTTTTGTCTCAAAATGACAAAAGGTAAACAAAGTATCTAAACAACAGACAAAAAGTTCTAAAATCCAAAAGTAATAGGGATAATAGAGAAGTGTATGCAAGTAGCCCAAATAATCAGAAGTTTGTAAAACAACTGATAGAGAGAGAAACAAAAATCCTCCATGTACCAAATCCTGCTGATCCACTGAAAGCAAGTGACGAAGAGAAATCCGTATAATAAGCTGGATTTGTGATACTTCGGCTTCTAGCTCTTGAAGCCGGGTACCATAGACTGAAAGCCTTTAGTCGCTTGAGTTTGCAAAGCCTGAAACTAATCATCCGCATATTGAAATCCTCTAATCAACTGGTCTGCAAGATAAATGAGAAGATTCACCACTGAACCTCTAACTGGTGCAGATCTGAAGAAAGATGCAATAGAAGGCTCTGCATGAGATGGAGGAAAAAGCTCATCTAAATCCTGACACCTTTCAAAATTGAGCATATGACTTCAACAACAGTTTGTTTTCCAAAGGATCCATCTGCCAGATGTCGTACTGGGAGCCGCTGGCTGACATATTCCTAAAAATATTTAAACATAAATATTTCCAAAAGTACCACCACCAAGAAAGATTAGATCCTATTGGTTTCAAAAATAATGGGTATTATAACATCTGTCAATTGGATGCCAAAATTACATAAGCAAATATAGCAATCCAAAAGACACAGATATATCAATATCAATCCAACACACAAACAGAATAGGATTTTCATGCACAATATCTCAAGAAAATATTTCAATCAACAAATATTCCAATATTTTTGAAAATTATTGGACTTCTAATTTAACAATGTGTGTGAACAGTGTGCAACAAAATATTAAATGCAGAATTAAAGGAGACAAATATTTTGTTGACGAAGTGAAAACTCAATTAAGAGAAAAACCACTCCGGGGCAGCCAAACCCAGGATATCTACTATTCAGAAGACAAAGCTAGTCACAAAGTAGTAGCACTCACATACCCCTGATGCAGTGGTCGTACCTTGAACTCTAAGGTGTAACCCAACACGAACGCCTTCCAACCAGGTCTCCTACCTAAAGGGGTCTTCAATAGAATCCTTTACCTTAGGGCCAACTCCTAAGATAGACTTCACAGCTAATCAAATCACACTCTGGCAAAAGCTAGAGAGCTAGTAGATCTTCAATATCTCCCTAAACACCCTCTCTAAGCTGTAAGGAATTTACTACTAATTCTATGTTGAATGCATGCCTAGAACCCCTTATTTATAGGCTTTAAAAGCTCAAATTTGTGTCAAAAACGGAGTCTCTAGCACGCGCGTCGGAATAGGAGCCTTGGCCGTCCGGACGGGCAACCTTTTCCTTGTCCGAAAAGCAATTCTAGAATTTTCACAGGGACATCCAAACTCTAGATGTTTCCTTCCAGATGGGGGCTGCCTAGACGTTAATACTTGCCGTCCGGCCCATCAATTTACATTATTTTTTGTTAGCTTTCAAACGACGCTGATTTCATCCCAATCTGATATTTGAGTAAAAAAGTTATGATCAAAAAACCGGTGGGTGTCCGGACAACCTTACCGAGCGTCCGGACGGTCAACTGCAACCGCCTTTCCAAAATAGAACTGAAAGCTTCCATAACAAGGCCACGTCCGGACAGTGTTTCCCTAGCGTCCAGATGGTTGCACTTCGACGGAACGTAATTACCATAATAAGGCTTTGAGCGTCCGGACCCTAAAGGCTGACGTCCGGACGGTTGAACTGGTGCACGCAATTTTCATATATGAAGCGATTGTCCGGACCATGAAGACTACCGTCCGGACAATCGAACTTTGTATGCACGTCTTGCCTTATAGAGAACAACGTCCAAACGGGATCACACTTCATCCGGACGGTTTCAGCCATCTTCTCATAACTGTGTCTTGAGGTAGAAACCCTAATGCTTGTCAAACACTGAATGGCGTCTGGACGGTATTGCCACGTCGTCCGGACGGATGCACTTGAACGCTGGATTCTTCTCGAACTCTGAATAGCATCCGGATGGATGCAACCTTTAATTGTTCGAAGCTTTTAGACACTGATGGGCATCCTGACGGAAAGATCTCGTCGTCCAGACGGAAAGATCTCGTCGTCTGGACGGATGTTGCTGACTGATGAGCGTCTGGACGGAATACCACGTCATTCGGACGGATGATAGGGAACCAGAATAAACTTCCTTGAAAACTTCACAGAATCTTCTTGAAGAACACAGCTGAAGAGTAGACTCTGGATAAAGCAGCATCCTTGTGAAAGCAACTACATTACATAGAAGTGATTTTGTCCAACAGAATGCAGCCAACACAAAAACTAACAAACTCCCCATTTGGCCATTCTGGGACAAAAATACTTGACCGGTTAAAAATACAATCCCGGTCCAAATCAAAAATTACTCCCCCTTTTTGTCACAAAGGGGCAAAGGGTAAAACAGAGTAGTGAGAAAAACCACACAACAATTACTCCCCCTCAATGTCTCAAAAGTACATGGGTAAACAGAGTAATAATATCCACAAACAAAAACGTTCTAAAATCCTAATCAATTGGAAACTAGAGAAAAGTCTGCAAGTGACTCAAAAAAGAGGAACAAAAATCCTCTAAGTACCAAATCCCACTGATCCACTGAAATCAAGTAGCGGAGAGAAATCCGTATTAAAAGCTGGATTTGTACTACTTTGGCTTCTAGCTCAGGAAGCCGGGAACCATAGACTGAAAAATCTTCAATCTCTTGATTTTGCAAAGCCTGAAACTGGTTATCTACAGATTGACATCCTCTAAGCAACTGGTCTACAAGATAACTGAGGAGATTCACCACTGAACCTCTAACTGATGCAGATCTGAGGGAATGCTACGGAAGGCTCTGCATGAGCTAGGGGAAAAAGCTCATCTTAATCCTGAGACCTTTGGAATTTGAACATCCAACTTCAACAACGGTCAGTTTTCCAAAGGATCCATTTGTCAGATATTGTGCTAGGAGCTGCTGGACATCGTATTACTGAAACAAAACCAACCAGAAATATCTCCAAAAATACCATTAGATCCTGTTAGTTCAAAAGGTATTCAAGACGGCTGTCAAATGGATGCCAAAGAAAAATATAAGCAATGCAGCTATTTATGAGGCATAAATATACCAAGATCAGCTTAGCACACAGACAGAAAATGATTTTTTATGCATAATATCTCAAGAAGATATCCCAATAAATATTCCAATATTCTAAAAGCACAAAAACTTAAAGGAATAAAGGAAGACATAGTGAAGATCATGGGATGAGAAGAGATGTGCAAAGAATACCAAAATCTTGGGAGAAATCCATGAGAAAAATACGCAACATGCCATGATAAATCAATAAAAAATGCAAAGATGTGTGTATGGCAGAAAAAGAGACGTAAGTCTTAAACCTGTAGAGATCCCGTCTGGACATGTCACTTAACCGTCTGGATGGCAACTGCTAGGTCAGCATATGGCAAGACTGCTCTCGTATGGACGTAAGAATAGGTCCGTCCGAACACTTCACACTGAAAATCTGAAACTTGAGGAAAATTTGCAGAAAAATATTTTTCCCAAAAGTTAGCTTCAAAACACGCATGTATAATCAACTAATAAAACAGTCAAATAGCATTGCAAAAATATGCAAAGATATAAATGAGAGTTAAGTATTCAATAAGCACAAATTTTCCTGCAGATAAAAATTTTAAATAGATTACTCAACTCATGCAATGCGTGTGTGTGTGTGTGTGAAGACTTTTCTCAAAAGGTATGAATTTAACTGATATGACAAAAAGCAACTAGATTTTCTAGACAAGAGAGAAAATCAATGAAAGATTAGTCAAAATTCAAACCTTATTAATTACTAGGGCCTAGCCACCCTCATCTGATACACTTCCCCTAAGATGCAGCACCTAATTGTTTTACTTGTACCATGAAGGACAAGGTAAAATTTTACTTGCACCATGAAGGACAATGCTTATTTCAGCACAGAAGCAGTGAATGTAAGCATATAGCACAGAAAACTGAAGAGTTACTGCTTGATTCTAGTGGCGCTGCAACCTAAAGAGTGCCAGAATTTTTAGGCTCTAGGTTCAACTAGCATGTGGTCAATTTGGCCATCTTATCAAAAACATCTCTCTCATTAGAATTTCCAGAAGCAAGAAGTCTGAGAGGAAAATGATGTACATTAAGGGAGCCTTGGATAGTGCACATTTTCATCGCATGAGGAAAGTAACTATCTATAATTAAGATGCCACAGGAAAACTTAGCAGATATCATGCATAAACTCTCAATCATATATAAGCATATTTAATCAATGCACAATGAACTAAGATATCAGGCAAAAACATATGCAATATCTGAAAAGCTATCAAGAAAAAAAATAAAATTCCGCATCTTCTCCCCAATTATTATTATTTTTTTTTTTTTGTTGAAAAAAAAATAAGATAGAAAAACAACAAAGACATGTTTAAGGAAAAGGAAATGACATCTATTCCTAGCATATAAGGTAAAGCCAAACCTATCCTCATGGAAAGAGGTTTAGAAATACCAAGACAGAAAAGCAGCCGCCCGGCGTGCTTTTAACTGTCATCCCCCAAAAAAAATATCTACAAAAGTTTCTCAGGATAACAAAAGAAAATATGGGGGATAAAATAAGCGGTTCTTCAAACAAAATGCAAGGCATGAATAAGATAGGACAAGATAAACAATGCAATGCAAACATACCTGACATGCACTAGGATTTAGGAACCAAAATCCTAAGCATGGAAGACATCACCTACTAGGTGAGTCAACTCCCCCTCAAGGGGTGAATGGTCTCATCCTTCTTGACCCATACCTGTTTAACACGTGGAGATGTTTTGCGGGTCATGTCCATGTTGGCCATACTCCTTAGCATACCTTGTATTAGGCTTAGCAATCCTTCATAGCCATGGTTGCTATTGGGCTTCTGCGGCTTTCTCTTGTAGCGCCTTGATTTGTTCTTCTTTGATTTGCCACTCTGATAGGCAGGAACAAACTGCTGCTGATGCCGTGGAGCCTGAAGTGTGGTAGGAGGTAGAGTGCCTGATGTAGCTCTTGTTGGCAACTCCTTCTGAACCTTCGACTTCTGAGCCTGGAGCTATGGACATTTGAGTTGGATGTGACCGATGATGCCGCAGTGATGACAGGTGGGCAAGCTTCTTTTGTTTGAATGCTTCTTGACATTCTCTGCAGAATTATGGTTAGCATTCTTACAAATAACATTGCCCTTACCTTTTATATGTCTCCTATGCGGAGGGACATATTTTGATGAGGAAGAATCTTTAACTTCACTTTTTCTCAGGGCATCTTGCTTAATCCAAGGCCTGTGGGATTTCAACAAATAACAATTTGGTCTAATATGACCAATTTTCTCACAATTATGACAAGTAGGAACAAACTTACCTCGTGTTCCTGATTCCTTGGACTTCGCATCACATGATTATTTAAGCAAGAATTATCTAAACAAGCTGTATGTTCTATCACAGGCTTAATATCTAATTCAGAATCAAAAGCATGTGAAGTAGAAGTACTTAAATCATCAACAGTTAAATCAGGCTTGTTAGAAACATCTGGGTGAATACAAAGCATGCTCTTCAAATTATCACTAGAAAATTTTGCCAATTTATTCTCAAGTTCATCAATAATATTAAGCAACATGGTATTCTCAGATAACTGAACAATCAAAGACTCTTTTTCTTGCATCACCTTTTTGAGCTCTTTTGAATAAATAATTTTATCCAATTTAGAAAAAACTTTAGAGAGCTCAATATCATGATTTTCTTCAGATAACTGAGAGAAATCCATGATAAAAGGTGTAATAAAAAAATAGAAATCACAAGAGATAAGGATCACACTCAGGAATTAAATCCTAACAGAGTATACCAAGCTCTGATACCAATTGAAAATTATTGGACTTCTAATTTAACAGTGTGTGTGAACAGTGTGCAACAAAATATTAAATGCAGAATTAAAAGAGACAAATATTTTGTTGACGAAATGGAAACTCAATTAAGAGAAAAACCACTCCAGGGAAGGCAAACCCTGGATATCCACTATTCAGAAGACAAAGCTAGTTACAAAGTAGTAGCACTCACATACCCCTGATTCAGTGGTCGTACCTTGAATTCTAATGTGTAACACAACACGAACGCCTCCCAACCAGGTCTCCTACCTGAAGATGTTTTCAATGGAATCCTTTACCTTAGAGCTAACACCTAAGATAGACTTCATAGCTGATCAAATCACACACTGGCAAAAGCTAGAGAGCTAGCAGATCTTCAATATCTCCCTAAACACCCTCTCTAAGCTGTAAGGAATTCACTATTGAATTCTGTGTTGAATGTATGCTTAGAACCCCTTATTTATAGGCTTTAGAAGCTCTAATTCGCATAAAAAATGGAGTCTATGGCATGCGTGTCCGGACGGGAGCCTTGGCCGTCCGGACGAGCAACTTTTTCCTTGTTCGAAAAGTAATTCTAGAATTTTCGTAGGGCCGTCCGGACGCTAGATGTTTCCATTCGGACGGGGGCCGTCCAGATGTTAATACTTTCCATCCGGACCATCAATTTACAGCATTTTTTATTAGCTTTCAAATGACATTGATTTCGTCCCAATCCGATATTTGAGTAAAAAGTTATGATCAAAATACCGGAAGGTGTCCGGACGGCTTGACCGAGCGTCCGGACGGTCAACTGCAACTGCCTTTCCAAAATAGCACTGAAAGCTTCCATAACAAGGCCACTTCTGGACGGTGTTGCCCTAATGTCCGGACGGTTGCACTTCGACGGCATGTAATTACCATAATAAGGCTTTGAGCATCCGGACCCTAAAGGCTAACGTCCGGACGGTTGAACTGGTGTACGCAATTTCCATATATGAAGCTTGATCATCCGGACCATGAAGACTACCGTCCAGACGGTTGAACTTTGTATGCACGTCTTGCCTTATATAGAACATCGTCAGGACGGTTTCAGCCATCTTCTCATAACTGTGTCTTAAGGTAGAAACCTTAATGCTTGTCAAACACTGAATGGCGTCCGGACGGTATTGCCACGTCGTCCGGACGGATGCACTTGAACGCTGGATTCTTCTCAAACTCTTAATAGCATCTGGACAATTTGCCATTACGTTAGGATGAATGCAACCTTGAACTGTTCGAAGCTTCTAGACCCTGATGGGCGTCCGGACGGAAAGATCTCATCATCCAAACGGATGTTGCTGACTGATGAACGTCCAGACGGAATACCATGTCGTCCGGACGGATGACAGGGAACCGGAATAAACTTCCTTGAAAACTTCACAGAATCTTCTTGAAGAACATAGCTGAAGAGTAGACTCTGGATAAAGCAGCATCCCTGTGAAAGTAGCATCCCTGTGAAAGCAGCAACATTACATAGAAGTGATTTTGTCCAACTAAATGCAGCCAACACAAAAACTAACAATTTTAAAGAGCACAAAAACTTAAAAGAACAAATGAAGACATAAATGATACAATGAAATAAGAAAAAGATGTGCAGAGAATGTCAAAATCTAGGGAGAAATCCACAAGAAAAACACACACCATGACAAAAAAAAAAAAAATTGCAGTGCTGTGCGAATGGCAAAGAAAGCAAAGGGATCGCGTCCGGATGTGTTACTCACGTGCCCGGACGGCACACTATCAGATCATCCATCGACAGAGCCATGCTCATCTGGACTCAAGAACAGGTCTATCTAAACGGTTCACACTAGAAGCTAAAAACATAGGAAAAATTTGTAGAAAAATAATTTTCTCTATAGTTAGCTTCAGAACACGCATGTATAAACAACTAATAAGACAGTCAAAATAGCAATTCAAAAATATGCAAAGATATAATTGAGAGTTAAGTATTCAATAAGCACAAATTTCCCTACAGATAAAAAATTTAAATAGATGACTTAACTAATGATGTGTGTGTGTGTGTGTGTGTGTGTGAAAGCTTCCTCAATAAGGTATGATGTTTGCTGATATGATTTACAACTTAATTTTCTAAAAAAAAAAAAGAGAAATTCAATGTTAGATCAGTCAAAAGTCAAACTTTATCTTACTAGGGTCTAGTCACCTTCATCTGATACACTCCCTCTAAGAAGCAACACTTTTCTTTTACTTAGTCCATTAGTGTCCGTCTGTTTCCACAATGAATTGGTCACTGACTGTTTCTATAAGGACAAGTTCAAGAACATTTTTAAGCACATTCAGCAGTGGATCTTTTGAATCCAGATTTTTTGATTTTTAATGCTTTTATTTATTGCTTGTGCTGCAACCTAAAGAGAATGCTAGAATTTATGGGTTCTAGGTTCAACTAGCAAATTGGTCAATTTGACCATCTTAGCAAAAAAATCTCTCTCACCAAAATTTTCAGAAGCTAAAAATCAGAGAGTAAAAAAAAATGTACCTTAGGGAAGCTTTCCATAGTGCACAATTTTTTCATTTCATGAGAAAATCAACTATCTAGCATTAAGATGCAACAAGAAGACTTAGTAGATATCAGGCATAAACTCTCAATTATATATAAGCAATCAATGCACAATGAACTGAGATATCAAGTAAAAATACACTCAACATCTGAAAAGCTATCAAAAGAAAAGAAAAATAAATAAATAAATCTGCATCTTCTCCCCCATTTTTTTTTTTATATTAAAAAAAATAATAAGATAGAAAAACAATAAAAACATGCTTATGGAGAAAAGAAATAATATCTAGTCCTACCATGTAAGGTAAAAGCAAACCTAACCTCAGGGAGAGGGGTTTGGAATTACCAAGACAAAAAAGTAGTCGCCTGACGTGCTTTTTTTGTCATCCCCATAAAGTCTCTGCAGAAATTTCTCCAAACAACAGGAGAAAATATGGGGATAGAATAAATGGTTCCTCAAATAGAATGTAAGGCATGAATAAGATATGGCATGATAAATAATACAATGCAAATGTACTTGACATGCACTACGATTTAAGAACCAAAATCCAGGCATGGTCAGACTACACCTCTACTAGGTGAGTCCACTCCCCTCAAGAAGTGAATGGTCTCATCCTTCCTTACCCATACCTTATTTACCTAAGAGGCAGGGTTGTAAGCCATGTCCAAATTGTTTTGTCTCACTAAGACACTCTTCATCATGTTGACAAGCCATTTATAGATCTGATTATTCTTGGGCTTATGAGACTTCACTCTGAAGCATTCGGCCTTGGTGTGGTGGTACGCTTGAGTCTAGACGACTCCGTATGTGGATTTTAAATTTATAAGTTTTACCACTTCGCAATAGTACGAATCAATTGTACTATAGTAAGGGTTATCGAACCACAGAGATTAGGGACTGTTTTGCGTAACGGGATATCTAAAGAGTGTATTTAACTTAATTTTGAAAAAGAAAACAAAAGTAAAGGTTGTAGAATTGAAGCTACAACAAGCAAGGTAATAAAGACCGAAAATAAAACAAACTTAAAAGAAACTTAGGGTAATGATCACATCTAATCCTCAACCAATGGAATGCTTCATGTCTATATGGATCTTCCCAACATGCATATGAGCGCGTAATGGGCGTCAACCATTACGACGACCTCGACATGAAAATACTTTCGTTAGGACGTAGTTATAAAGCACCTAGTTTGACATCAAACACTTACCACATAAAGATTAATCTATAATTGAAAAATGTTTATACTACCAAAGGTGTGAGGGATTGATGCTCCGTAGCTTACTACTTTATAAAACATCCTAATAAGCATACACGATATATGAAAACTCTAATTAGGCCACAATGATAAGGTATCTAGTTTTACACCAATCTATTCCATGTAAAGATTAAACTACAATGGAAAGATGTTTTATACTACCAAAGGTATGAAATGACCGGTGTTCCCTAGCATACCCTATAAGGTGATTCTAATAGGTAAACACACATCATGTCAAATAGAACCATTGCAAAAGACATCGTTCTCTTTCAAGAACGTTGATTTTACTCATGAATCCAAGAAAACTCATAGACAAGCAAATTCCTTTTTCATGAATAAATGGATTGGAATCTTGAACACAAAACCTTTTAGCATGGGTTTTGCGATCCTCTAACCCTTCACAATTATCAAACACTTCTAGAAAATTCTAAGAACATCAAGAACATCCCATGGTTTTTGGAAAAGATTTTTGATCAAACGCTAAGAACTAATTTAGCTAGACATGAAATAAACTAATCTAAGCATGAACATTAATGAAAACAGTAAAGGAACAAGAAGAAAATGAACTAAAACAGTAGATTAAAACTTAAGAAATTCGGATTACAAGAAAGACAAGTAAAGAAAATACAAAACTAAACTAGAACATGAAATTTAAAGGAAAAACAACAAAGGAATTAAGCTCTTTGGATTTCGGTCCAGAGAGTTGCATCAAAGGAATCTAAAAATACAAGAAATTAAGTTGATACACCTGAGAAAATCCGAAACCCCGAAAAGATGCATAAAATAAACCTAAATCCGAATTCCATATATAGAGGAAATTGAATTTACAAAAAGACTACAAGAGCTAATTCTAGCCAAGTATTCAGAGCTGGTCACCGTCCATTTATGTCCATATAACTCAACTTTTAATTTGGATCGCCCAAAGATTTGAAAATATCTGGACCTTCTGGAAGATGCGAAGTCGATATATCGAATATATTTCGATCGATCGAAGTTCGATAGATCGATTTTTATATGCTCTGAGAATCGATCGATCACATCTGGATCGATCGAATATATTTCGATCAATCGAACTTCGATCAATTGATTTTTATATGCTCTGAGAATCGATCGATCGCATCTGGATCAATTGAAGTTGAGTCGACTGAAAGTAGATCGATCGAATTATTAGCTGTACAAATAATCAATCGATCGATTGAAATGCCTTGGACGATTTTTTCATCTTTTCAAGATCAACCTCGAACTCTGGAAATGACCAAATTGCCCTTGACGTATTTTTAGGTCTAATTCAAGTGTTTTGAATTAGATTTCAAATCAGACCTGAAAATAAGACATAACACAAAACTACAACAAAACATTATATATACAACACAAACTAGGTCTAACAAATGCAAATTAAGAGGTCTTGAATCGAATAATTCAAGACTTATCATGTGGCCATACTTACCACAATGACGGCATGAGGGAGAACCCCTTTGAGGATAATGTTGTCTTTGCTGAAAAGCATGATGAGGCATGGAAGGTTTAGAGCTGGACTTACCTATCTTTGGCTCTTGTTTCTTGATCCGAGGCTTATGATGCCAGATCTGATGACAATGTGGCCTAATATGTCCTATGACACCACAATGATGGCAGCTAAGCTGACTTCATTTGCTGAAATGCTTCTTGAGAGGTTCTGCAATTTTAAGGTTAGCATTCTTACACAAAACAAAGTTCTTACCTTCTTAAGATAAATGTCTCCTATGGGGGGAACATATTTATTAGAAGAAAGTTTCTCAATATTGCCTTTTTTAGGGGGCAACCTGCTTATTCCAAAGCCTGTGAGATTTCAACAAATAACAATTTGGTCTAATATGACCAATCTTCCCATAATAATGACAAGTAGGAACAAACTTATCATGTGTTCCTGATTCCTTGGACTTAGGCTTTACATAGTCATTTAAGCAAGAATTTTCAGAATTATCTAAACGAGCTGTATCTACTATCATAGGCTTAATAACAATATAATCTAATTCAGAATTAGAAGCATGTGAAGTAGAAGCACTCAAATCATCGACAATTAAGTCAGACTTGTTAGAAATATCTCTTTGAATACAAATCATGCTTTTCAAATTTTCACTAGAGAATTTTCTTAAGATATCTTCAGATTCTTTTAGTTTAATCTCAAGTGAATCAACAATGTTAAACAGCATGGTATTCTCAAATTTTAAAGAGTCAATCAAATCATATGATTTAGACAATTGAATGATTAAAGACTCTAAAAGGAGTTAACAAAAATATGGATCACACCCAGGAAATTAATCCAAACATGAGTTTACCCGCTCTGATATCAATTGAAAAATAATAAGACTCCTAATTTATCATGTGTGTGTGTGATCGAGTGTCCAACAAAATATTAAATGCGGAATTTAAAGGAGACAAATATTTTGTTGATGAAGTGGAAACTCAATTAAGAGAAAAACCACTCCCTGGCAGCCAAACCCAGGATATCCACTATTCAGCAAACAAAGCAGTAATTGATGTTGTCTTTTATTTACCAAAATATATCAATCATAAAATTACCACTCGCAATAGTACGAATCCTTATAGGATAGGGTTATATTGAGGGTGTCGAACGTCAAGGACTGCAGGGGTATTACTATCAAGTTTTTCAAGATTAAATAAAACTTAATTAAAAATATATTTGATTTTTGTTTTCTAAAAATAAATGCATAAAAGTAAAAGATATAAATGTAAATAGAGTAGGGAAAAGATAAAGAATAGGGGATTGATTTCACCACTCACCGCATAACAATAGTCAATCATAAATTAACAAGGAAAATTCAAACTATGCATGATATAGGGCTTGTCTCACTCGAGTAGTCAAAAAATTACCTCTAAAAAATAAGTATAATCCATCTTTGGTTGGCACGGACCATCCACCTAACCACTAAGATGCGGTACGAACCGTCTTCCCTAAGTATGGATTAGAAACGTCTTTAATAGGTTACACACAATCAATGAAATAGTATAACCCATCTTCAGTTGGTACGAACTGTCTACCTAAATTACACTAAACTAGGGTGTAGTATAATCTGCATTTCCTAGGCATGGTCTATCTAACCCTCTTGATCATATGTCAATTAAAATCGTTGTATAACAATTATTCACATAATCACAGAAAATATGAAGGATTGAGGTCAATTAAGATAAAAGACTTTCTAAGACAAGATAAGAAATTCATAATGATTGAATATAAAAACATTAAGATCAATTCTCACAGTTAAACAACCATCATGCATATAGTAAATACCAAATTAAAATTCAATTAAACCATTGTTACTTGGAAAGGGCTACATCAACACCCTATGACGAATTTAGCCGCTCATTATAGTCCTAGGATGGCCTCCTGCCATGTTCTTCTCCTCTTCAACTTGTCAAGCCTCCAAGAAAAAATTTATGTCTAAAGCTAAGCACAAGCACACATTCTCTTGAAGCTTAGGAGTGTATTTATAGAGACTAGGAGAGGCCTAGAAGCTCTTAAAATTTCAGAAAAATCGTCTCTTGAGTCTTCTTGTCTAAGTAAGAGATTGAAACTTCAATCCAAGTAGGAAAAGGATTCCAAATTCGTCTAGAATTGCGGACTTTTATTGAGGGGTGATTTTGGCATAGTAAACGTTAGAATTAGGGAAAAGCTATTTCTGACATATTTGTTGCATTTTTTTATTAGCTTTCTAACGTCACCAATTTTATTGCAATCCGATATCTAACCTAAAAGTTATGATCAAAACACTAAGACATATGCAGAATCAAAATTTGAACCCCATCCGATTTTGACTCTTAGTGGAGAAATTTCGATTTAATCCTTCACTTGATTTGATTAAACTTAACCTCATTATATAGGTCTTCTATTATGATTGGTTAAGCTTAAACATATCTTCTAGGCCTTCTCAAAATGTGTTTTAAGCCCAAAATTAATGGAATTAATTGCATCTTTATTTAAAACTTAAAAACATTAAAACAACACAAAATCAAACAAATAACAATGTTAAGAAATTAACATATATAAGTTATGGGGCTTGAATGTGTAACATTCGGCGCTTATCAGTAATACTCACACACCCTTGATGCAGCGATTGTACCTTACACTCTAACATGTACCTATACGTAAATGCTTTCCAACCAGGTCTCCTACCTGAAGGGGTCTTTATTGGAATCCTTTAGCTTAGGGCTCCTCCCTAAGATAGACTTCAAAACTGATTAAATCACACAACGACCCTTAAAGAGCTAGCTAATCTCACAATATCTGCCTAAACACCCTCTCTAAGTACAAAGGAATTCACCACTGAAATCTGTAAATAATACAAGCCGAGAGATCTGTATTTATAGGCTTTTGAAGACCTAATTCAACACTAATTTAGAGTTCTCTGGGCATCGTCCGGACCTAGACATAGGGTTTCCGGACGGCAAACTGCAACCGACTTTCATAACGCGCTTCACACATTTCTTTATTAAGGATCTGTCTTTAGCATCCTGACGGTATGCCCTAGCGTCCGGACAATTGTAAGCTGTCTTCACCGACGTGCGTGTGCTACGTTGTTCAGAATCTTCTCGAACATTGATGGGTGTCTGGACGCGTCTACTGGTCCATTCGAATGTTTCTCTGGGCTATTCGGAGGTCAAGTTGTATTATTTTTTATTAGCTTTCCAATGACACCAATTTCATCTCAATCTGATACTTGAGCAAAAAGTTATGATAAAAATACTAAGACATGTGCAGAATCTTCTTGAACACTGAATGGCGTCCGGACGTGTCACTAGGCCATCCGAACAGAAACTAGGGAACCGACTTTTACTGAGTTGTAAACTTCGTAGAATCTTCTTGGAATCCAAAAATTGCCTTCTTGATGCTTGTGATACTAATACTTGTCATAATAAGGCCCTTTTCCATATTAGAGGAATAATTTCTGAATATTCTGAAGACTTAGAAATCTTACAGCATCCCTGTTATAGCAGTACATTTACGCGGCAGAGATTTTGTCAATAGAATGTAGCCAATAGAACTAACACTTATGTTTTTTCTTTAAACTTATGTAAGTGTATACTCACACTTTACCGCTGGGGCTAAATGTATATCTCCACTTAACCACTAGGTTGTTACTATTTATCCCTCTTATAGCTTCAAGGCGCTAAGTGTATAACCCTACTTAACTACTGGGTTGTTAGGTTACTTTATTTCTCCCTTCCTAACATGAGGGTGTTAAGTGTATAACCCTCACTTAACCACTGGGGTACCCACATACATACTTGTCACATAGATTATTGATGAGTGCCAAATATTGTATATTTGGACCCCTTGATTTACACTAGTTAGACCTTTGGCGTTGTTATTTTCTGATGTTTTGGTTAGTTTTGTTGTTTTTGCATTTTTGTAGGACATTAAGAGAAAAATGGTAATTTTCAAGTGAAAATACATAAAGAGCTGGAAATTCAGAATTCCTGAAAATTCGGAATTCCTGGGAATTCGATCGATCGAAACTCAAGTCGATCGATCGAAATTTGCCCAAAGTCGATCGATCGATTATAAAATCGATCAATTGAAATTTTGCGGAGCTAGAATTGCTAAAACCCTAACTAACTCTATAAATACCATTCTTTTCTCATTTTTGAAAGGGGAGAACGCTTGGGAGCGCCCTAGGCGCCGTTCTCACTGTAGTTTAGGGTTTTTTGGTTGATTTCGACCTAGAACTTCAATCCTTTGTAAGTTTATTTGATTTTAATGCATTCTTGTTGTATATTTATGATTTCTTAGGTTATGTGTAGCTAAAATTTCGTCTAGGGTTGAGGATGAAACCTCACCATTGAAGAGAAACTGAGTTTCCATGCTTGTTTATGCTATTTGAGTTTATGGGTTTTGATTTCTCATTGTTCTACTTCAATTTTTGAGATTATTCTTGGATATCTCTTGTGATTTCCAGATACATGTGATGATTTAAGGTAGTTTCATTAAATTGATGGCTTGGGTTTTCATTTATCAAAATGTTGGATAATCAGTGTGTTTCATTCTATGGATTCATTTGATGATTTAGTCAAAACTATATATCTTTTGTGATTTATGCAAGAATGGATTCATTGAATGATTTAAACAATTTTTGAAGTAAAGTATAGCATACCTAAGATTTGCATGTGAAAACTTCAAAATATGTGTGATGAGCATGAGAATATGTTGCTATGATTTGGTGGGTGTGGATTCCAAAACCTTAGAACCCTTTATTTTTATTTATTTTGTTTATGTTTTCTTTTGTTAAAAACCCCTAAATTTGGAACTAGGTTAAAATAGAATTAATTTGAATAGAGATTAATTTTCGCAACACAATATCCTGTGGAATCAACCTCGCACTTGCAAAACGCTATATTGCAAACGATTCGTGCACTTGCGAGTACATTAAAATTTCACAACAATTATCATAATCATTTTCATAAATCTTGTTTTCCTTCCAAATCTCAACCTTTTTTCATAATCCTTTTTCCATGGATAAATCATTTTTCATTTAACACACATATGAAACATTGGTAAGATACATTCATAATTGCATTCAAATAATAGAGCTCAACAAAAATATACGTAACACGCTTTTGTAAAATAATGCAAGGTTAGTTAGTTTATACTTAAAACTTTAACTTAATCTATTGAAACGATTCTATATATCCCGACTCCGTACTTTCTTTTCATTTATTCTGTATCTAACTGTTAGGTTCGAATCCTTATCTTAAACCTTACAACCTATATCAAATTCTAGGATCCTCGTAAAACTCAAAATCCCCCATAAAAAAACTTTAATTATTATGTGCTGACTGATCTTGATCGACCAGGCTCCAACCAGGGGCGGAGCCACACTTTGGCTTGGGGGGGCCTGGCCCCCCCCAAGCCAAAGGTCTCCCCAAAAAATTAAAAAAAAAAAAAATTAAAAAAAAAATTAAAAAAAAATTAATTAATTTTTACCTCTATTTAAAAAAATTTATAGTTTTGGCCTCCCCAAATTATTATTTTTTTCAATTTGGCCCCCCCAAAACCTAAAAGTTGGCTCCGCCCCTGGCTCCAACTAAGGATCTACCGAGATTGATACCAACTTTCTAAGATTGGCTCAGTCAACTGAGGTCTCCCCAAAGAAACCCTAAGGTTTCTTTAACTATCTAGGTCAACTAGGGCATTGAGCTCGGTTAACCAAGGTACCTTAGACAATAGTGCAAATTTCACAAACTGTCACGAAACCTTGTTTCCCAACCATTTTCATGTCAACGACTTTGTAGACATTGTATATAACATATAACAATGAAAATTATTGTTTAAAAAAATTATTTAGTGTCTCACTTTTAAATTTAAGACAAAACCCTTATTGTATAAAATATCATTTTTATGTTTTGCTTTTATCCTAACGAAATTTGGTCAGCACAACAACGTGTTTATGTGCATAACAAAACTCATGCATGCCCTTTTCTCATGGTTTAACGAAGAATAATTAAAATCCTACCCTACCATAATTCAGGATATAGGCCACTTGGGCCTTTTTTTTTCTTTTTTTCTTTTCAACAGGTTGTATCTTCATTTTTAAAAAAAAAAAAAAAAAAAAAAATTGGTAGGAGCTAAACAACCTATCTTTTCGAGGTCATATATGTTGAACCACCTAAATGATTTGTCGTTTAGAACATAGAATGATGAAAGAATTTTGGCAGAAGCCAAATGATCTAACTTTTAGGTGTCATATTTGTTGGATCACCTAAACGAATTGTCATTTAGAGTAGTGAAGGATTAGACCATCCTTCTGTGGCGGCACATGGAGAGGCGTGAGGCGTGTGGCATGACTGACAAAAGCTTATGGTGGCGTGTATAGGCACATGAGATTTTTGCATGGTTTGTGTATATCAGAGCCAATGAGCTTTTGATTGATATGGTCAAAAGCTTGATAGGATGCTTTGAAGACAAGAATTCGAGGCAGAATTTATTGAACAACGGTGAGGAGTCCCAGGAAAGAGGTATCGCCAGGAAAAGGAAGAAAAAAAAACCTTAAGAGTCCATAGGGCCAATAGGATCGAAGACTAATGTTAGCAGATGGCTTTGATACCATGAAAAAAAAATCATAATGACATGAAAAATAAAGAAAATAGCGAAAATAGAGACAAAAATTGTCGGGTGGTTCAGTGTCAAACACATACGTATGCCTGCCACTAGGGAAGAGCTCGATACGGCAACATTATACTCGATCTTATTCCTTGATGATATTTACATTATAAATGATAACCCCTATTTATAGGAGAATTGGGGTAGGAAAAGATAAAGATAAGTTTTGTGATTTGATTACCAACAAACTTAATTACAATGAATTCGGCCATTAAGGTAATTATCTTATAGAGAATATAAACCTAATATATATATATATATATATATATATATATATATATATATTCTAACATATATGAGTACGTACATAAGAAAATTCACACTCAGATCATTCCTAACGCGATAGTGATTGTTCCTTTTACCAAAGAAACATAAATATATGGACACCATCGACATATCAACATCAACATCATATAACTTCATATTAAACACAAATAATTAATTCGAGGTGATATAGAATATTGACAGGTAATGGAACCAATGCTTAAATATGCTTTCATGCATTCAATAATGAGGCAAGGCAGAAATATGGTACTCCATCGAATCTAGTCACAAGGCGCTTCCCGTTTTGTATATCTACGTGTGTACCACTTTTTCTGGAATTGCAACATAAAGTGTTTGTATTATTTACATCCAATTTGATTATTAAATAGATGGAGCTTCGCAGCATTTACAGCCATTTTGGTGGGAAATGATGAAAATGGAAGTGCATGCAGGAAGAGAGTGGGACAGGAGAAAGAGGAAGGGTTAAGTGAGAAAAGGTGTATGAAGAGCTGAAACCATATATTTATTGCGTATTCTCTAATTTTTGCTTTGCAGGATACAACATAGTCTCCAAGGTCTCTCTAGACAAAGGCATGAGTCGTTATGTGCTTCTTGCCTACGGACATGCTTTTGGAACAATACCTACTGCACTTCTCGCTTTTCTGTTTGAAAGGTTTAATATTTTCCTCTGTTTTTGCATTCTTTTAGACGATTCAGTTAAAAAAAAAAAAACCACAAAGAAAAACTTTTTTCACAAGTTGGACACGAGCATATACAGAATCACATGATGTGGTTCTCTCTAAAGATACGTCTCATAAACTTGGTAACTAAAATGATTTCCCTTGGCTGCTGTATCCTTTAAAATCAAAAGCCACCATGCACCCGGCCCATTGACCAGCAGGCTCTCAATTCATGAAGCTACAGAGTTATGTTTGGTATTCAAGATTAGGGGACCAAGAATGAAATAACTCTTCCTTTATTTTGTAGCAAATTATTTTCGAGATTAATTATTCTCACGAAATAGATATTCCCTTAAAATGAAGAGTAACTATGCATTTTAAAAAATGTAAAAAAGCTATTCCTCAGGGAATTAAATAGCATTTTCCTTTTCGAAACAAAAAAGAAAAAAGAAATTGTTCTTAAAAAAAGGTTCATTCCCATGGGTTGCCGACCATTACTTAGGGGTGGTCGGCCACCCATGAGAATGAACCTTTTTTTCGGTTTTTAAAAAAATAAAAAATAAATTTTTTTTTTTTTTTTTTTTTTTGGAAAATCATTTTTACAGTTGGGATATTTTTGAAAATTTGATTCAATTCTAGTAAGAAGTTTTTATTGTTTATGTGTTGTCAACAAATGAAAGAATATAAATAGTCATTACAGCTTCTTGTGTTCCTAGTAATACTTATTTCTATGCTAAGGAATCATCATTCTAGCCCACCAAACGATGGAATAAAAATGGTCATTACAACTTCTTGTGTTCCTAGTAATACTCATTTAAATGCTAAGGAATCATTATTGTAGTCTACCAAACGTGCCCTAGATGTTATGTACTTTTCTTTTTTTTTGGTTAATTGGAGGCTGTCCATTAGACATATTGATTACCCAACCTAGATAGATCAAGATCCTCTCCATTTCAAGTGAAATGGATATGAACCGTTTCACGGTCCTTATTATGTTTCACGAATCCAACAGTGTGAATGTTGCATATGGGGAGCATGTTGTCATGTCATTTAAAATTTTTATTAACATGGCACCATATACACACTTAGATTCAACAAAATTAAATTTGGACTATGAAATAGTTTCTCTCCAAAGATTAATGGGCATTGCCACATCAATCGAATTGAATTCGAGTTGAGTATATATGTAGATTACGGAATATTTTATTAATTGAAGTTTTTGAATACCATGTATAGCATCTAGATAGTCAAATCTCAAAGATTTTTAGAAGCTCTTTTTGTTAATTTGAACAAAAAAACAGAGTGGCAACGTTTATTTATAACTACCGAGGTTTTGAGGATTACACGTTTCAAGTAAGAGAAACAAGAGAAATGTTAAAGCTCCTTCTAATGTTCTTCTGTGATCTTTCTATGCTAACATAACAACCTGTTTTTAATTATAAAAAAAAAAAAAAAAAAAAAAAAAAAAAAAAAAAACTACAGCTTGATTTATTTCTCCTGTTTTTAAGTGTCATATCAGAATAAAAGGACCCCAGAATAATATTAGAATAAACTCTACCATTTCTCAAGAAACAAAGTAAACTAAATATATAGAAAGTGAGAAGAGAAACGACTACCGGCTGTCAGGAGGCAACAACCATTGGGCGTGAAACATGACAATCTTAAATAAAGAAAAAAATAAATAAATCTCGGTGTGATTTCTTAGTGATAATCAACCATATCTTAATATTCCCTTGCAGGAAGAATGACAGCAAACTTAGCGTACTAATTTTATGAAATGTCTTCTTTATGGGCCTCCTGGGGTGAGTAAACTGTCTGCAAATAACTATATAGATATATGTCATGGCTGCTGTTTTGTAATATTATCACCTTTGGTTAATTTCTACTTTTTCTCACTTTTAAATTTAGAGCTGTGCTAGGGAGGACACTGTATTACGCTGGATTGGACCAGACTTCATCAGCTTTTGCATCAGCATTAGGCAACTTGATTTCGTCCATGGTCTTTATCTAGCATTATTATGCAGGTTTGAAGATTCTAAAATCTATCCTTTGTATTGTTCTACATCCAATTCTTAAATGCATGACATGTCTTGTCTTGTTTATGCATTCTCATGATTCTAATTGAGGGAACTAAATTTGACTTGGCATATTCAGGATGGAGAAACTAGATATTTCCAAGTATGGTTCTCAAGCCAAGATATTGGGAACTGTTGTTGCCTTTGCTGGTGCAATAGTTTTGACCCTATACAGGGGGATTACCGTGACTTCTCTACATACTCAAAGCTCGCATCAACATGTCACCTCCTCAAAACTATTCTTAGACAGGGATTCAATCAAAGGCTATGTTAGCTGTTACGTTAGTTACAGCACGTGTTAAATGTGATTCTCGCTGATCACGTTTGTATTTAGTAGTTTACTTGTTGATCACAATTCTTTTCCTCTGTTATATAAACAAACTTCATGCTGTAATTCATTATGACATTAATACAATTTAACAGAGAACATTTTCTCTCTTCTAGTTTTCCTTTTCTTCTTCATTTTCTACTTCCGTAAACACAACATTTCAATACTTAACATGGTATCAGAGCAGGTTCCTTTAACAATGATGGGCCTTTCCCTTCCGTTGTTGAACACGTGTTTGGCCAAAGATACCACACGTGAGGAGGAATGTTAAAGTGTCCCACATTGCTAAGAGATTCTTATCTTATAAACTTTATAAGTCATGGACACTCCTCCTCTCTCAAGGCGTCTTTTGAGAGTGAGTAAGGCCCATGGACTTTTACATGGTATCAGAACATTTTTTTTCTTGCCTGAAATCCACAGTTCTTCGCTTGCTTAATCTTTCTCTCAATTTTTTTCTTCATCTTCTGTTAAGAATCTTTCATCATTTTCTCATGTCAACTCCTTCGGATTCTCCAATTTCTTCCATCACCATTGTTGGCGATGCATCTCATCCTCTGTATCTCCATCACGGCAACAGTCCAAGAACTCTCCTGGTTTCTCAGCCGTTGACTGGAGACAACTACAATTCTTGGAGCCGATCAATGACTATGGCATTCATTGCAAAGAACAAACTTGGACTTGTTGACGGTTCTTTACCTAAACCAGAATCTTCTGATGATCCTTTGCTTTCCGCCTGGATCCGATGCAATAATATAGTCCTATCTTGGATCATGAACTCTGTCTCCAAAGAAATTGCAACCAGTATCATTTACATCAGCACAGCTAAAGCTATGTGGAAGGATTTGAAGGAGCGCTTTTCACAAGGTAATGCTCCTCGCATTTTTCAATTGCAGAAAACTATGTCTGCGTTATCTAAGGGAAATAGTAGTGTTAGTGCTTACTACACTCAATTGAAGGGATTATGGGACGAACTTGCTAATTATCATCCCATCCCTGCTTGTTCCTGTGGTGGCTTGAAGACTGTTGTTGATTATAACCATCAGGAATATGTTTTCCAATTTCTCATGGGGTTGAATGACTCTTTCAGTCACATTAGAGGCCAGATTTTACTATTTGATCCTCTTCCTACCATAAACAAGGCCTTTTCCTTAGTTCTACAAGAAGAAAGGCAGCGAGCACTAAGTGTTTCTGTTTCTTCATGCTCACTCAATGAAAGCAATTCTCTTCTTTCCCAAGCATCTATTTCTGGTCCAACCAGAAATTTCAAACAATCTAGCCGCAAGGATCGTCCTCTGTGCAGTCATTGTGGCATTACAGGACATATTATTGAGAAGTGCTACCGCATTCACGGTTTTTCTCCAGGTTATCGGTTTACCAAGCCTAAACCAAATGGTGAACATTCTGCTCATTTTGCTATGAATGATGTTCAGTCCATCACAGCCTCATCTGCTTCTTCTGGTGGTTCTGAGAACTAGTCCATGCTCCTTACTCCTGAACAAAGCCAACATCTCCTTAATCTCCTCAAGCCTCAACCTGCTTCAGTTGGTACTCTACCCACTGCTCTTCAAGTAGGTGGATCTGTTGCTCATTACTCTTTGTTCTCAACTATGGGAGGTAATGTTTCTCAATTTTCTGTTTTTTCCTCTCATACAATTGTTCCATTTTCTGCTCCAAATTCATGGATTATTGATACAGGCGCTTCAGATCATATGATATGTTCTTTGTCTTTGTTCACAACCATTACAGCTGAAATCTCAACACAAGTCAAACTTCCTAATGGAAAGTTTGCAACTGTCACACATATTGGGACAGTTCAGCTTTCCACTCATCTCATTCTTACAAATGTTCTTTACATTCCCTCTTTTTCATATAATCTTCTTTCTGTTAGCAAATTAACTCATTCACTTACTTGCTGTTTCCTTTTTTTGCTAAAACTTGTTTCATACAGAGTCTACCCCATTGGGTGACGATTGGAGTGGGTAGAGCACAAGCTGGTCTATACTACTTGCTGCCTGACTCGGTGATGCAGAATTCTTCTTTTAGTTGGCCAGCAAAGATTGATACTTTACCTATTTTTTCTGCCTCTGTAAAAAGTGTACATTCTGACCTTTGGCATTATAGGTTAGGCCATTTACCCTTCTCTAGAATAAAGCTATTATCCTCTTCTAATCCTTGTATATCATGTGATTCCGATAACAGCATTTGTATAGTTTGCCCTTTAGCCAAACAGAAACGGCTTCCTTTTCCTATTAATGTTTCTACCTCTGCAACAATGTTTGATTTGATACATTGTGATGTATGGGGACTGTAACGACCCACCCCCAACACAATATTGTCCGCTTTTAGCTCCCGAAACTAGACTTCCCAAGAGGTCACCCATCCTGGGATTGCTCTCACAGAAGCACGTTTAACTGCGGAGTTCTGATAGGTTCATAACCATCACAGCTTTAAAACATGTTGTATCATAAAGGGTGCATTTATACATATAAGCACATCCTCATTCCCAGGCGATGTGGGACGTCACAATCACCCCATCTTTGGACCCAGCGTCCCCGCTAGCGTCCTTCATTGGGCTTGTGTACGCTCCCACCATCTCAGGTTGGGCAATGGCTCTGATACCATTTGTAACGACCCACTCCCAATGACACAATATTGTCCGCTTTTGGCTCCCCAAACCAGACTTCCCATAAGGTCACCCATCCTGGGATTGTTCTCGCAGAAGCACGCTTAATTGTGGAGTTCTAATAGGTTCATAACCATCACGGCTTTAAACGCGTTGTGTCATAAAGGGTGCATTTATACATATAAGTACATCCTCATTCCCAGGCGATGTGGGACGTCACAGGGACCATTTTCTATCAAATCAATAAATGGTTCTAGTTACTTTCTCACCATTGTTGATGACTTTACTCGTTTTACTTGGATTCATACTATGCATTCTAAATCCCAAACTGCCTCATATATTCAATCTTTTTTCAATCTCGTTGAAACGCAATTTCATACCAAAATCAAAGTCCTCAGATCCGATAATGGGACTGAATTTAGCATTACAGATTTTTTTTTTTCTCAAAAAGGAGTTATACATCAACTAAGTTGGGTAGAAACTCCTCAACAGAATGCTATTGTAGAAAGAAAGCATCAAAATCTTCTCAATGTAGCTCGTTCACTTCGTTTTCAAGCACATCTTCCCTTGACTTTTTGGGATGATTGTGTTCACATAGCTGCATACATCATTAATCGGTTACCTTCTGCTATTCTTCACAATAAATCCCCATATGAATTGTTGTTTTCTGCTCCCCCTTCTTTTGATCATTTCCGAATTTTTGGTTGTCTATGTTATGCTTCTACTTTAACTAGACAACGCACAAAATTTGATCCTCGAGCTAAACCCTCAGTTTTTGTTGGTTACTCTTCCTTTCATAAAGGCTATAGATTGTTTGATCTTCACACACAATCCTATTTTGTCTCTCGGGATGTAGTTTTTTATGAGCATATCTTCCCTTTCGCTCATTCTTTAGACTCTTTTGTTTCTCCTCTTTCTAATCCTACAGACTCTCTACTTTCCCTTCTACTGATGGTCAATTTGTTTTTCCTTTGGCTTTTCCTGATTCTTCTTCTACTGATATTCATTTTTCTTCACCTCCAGTTGATACTTGTCCTAATTATATTCCTAGTTTAGTTGTTTCTGATTCCTCTATTTCAATATCACCTTCTTCTCCTTCTGTTCCAACAACACCATTTTCCATTCCTATTCTTCAAAAATCTACTAGAAAGAAATGCACCCCCGGTTACTTGCAACAGTATCATTGCCAGCTTGTTCAACTTCCAGTTCAGTCCATTCCCAAGGTAGATTCTGCTCATCCTTTTTCTTTATCTTCTTTTCTTAGTTATGATCATATTTCCCCTGGTCATAAACATTTTTGCTTATTCGTATCCACTAACCCCGAGCCCCAGTTTTTCCACCAAGTTGTTAAGCACCAGCATTGGCGTGAGGCTATGGCTGCTGAAATTCAGGCTTTAGAACAGAATCGCACTTGGCTTCTCACTGATCTTCCTCATGGCAAGAAAGCTATAGGCTGTAAATGGGTGTATAAGGTGAAATTCAAGGTTGATGGCACAATTGAGAGGCATAAAGCCAGATTGGTTGCAAAGGGTTATACCCAATGCGAAGGGCTGGATTATTATGACACTTTTTCTCCGGTTGCTAAGCTTACCACAGTTCGTTGTCTTTTGGCTTTGGCTGCTTCTCAAAATTGGTATCTTCATCAATTGGATGTCAACAATGCATTTTTGCATGGTGACCCTCATGAGGAAGTTTACATGAGTCTTCCTCCCGGATTTGCTAGTAAGGGTGAACACCGAGTTTGCAAACTTCTTAAGTCCTTATATGGTTTGAAGCAAGCTTCTCGTCAATGGTTTGCTAAGTTTTCTTCAACCTTACTTAGTCATGGTTTTATTCAATCTCGGGCAGATTACTCTCTTTTCACTCGATTGCAAGGTTCAGTTTTTGTTGCCATCTTCGTTTATGTTGACGACATCATCATTGCCACCAATGATTCAGCTTCTATTTCTCCTTTGACCTCTTTTCTTGATACACAGTTCAAGCTCAAGGATCTTGGTCCACTCAAATTTTTTCTTGGACTTGAAATTGCACGCAACTCCAAAGGCATTTCAATTTGTCAAAGGAAGTATGCTCTAGATATACTTGAAGATGCTGGTTTACTTGCTGCAAAACCAGTGACTTTTCCCATGGAAACTAATCTCAAGTTATCTCGCACCTCAGGGGAATCCTTAGCTGATCCTACATCTTATAGGAGGTTGGTGGGAAGATTACTCTATCTCACTATCACCAGGCCAGACATTGCATACTCTGTCCAAATTCTCAGCCAGTTCATGGACAACCCTCGTCAACCTCATTTTGATGCTGTCGTTCAAGTGTTGAGGTATATCAAATCAGCTCCAGCTCAGGGTCTTTTCTTTCCTGCATCTTCCACTCCTCATCTCAAAGCTTTTTGTGACTCGGATTGGGCTGGATGCCTGGATACTAAAAGATCTATGACTGGTTTCTTCATTTTTTTGGGGGAATCGCTAATTTCTTGGAAATTCAAGAAACAAACTACCATTTCCAGGTCTACGGCTGAAGCTGAATATCGCTCAATGGCTTCCACTACTTGTGAGATTGTGTGGCTGCTTCAACTACTCAAAGATCTTCATGTTCATCACTCTTCAACTGCCTTATTATTTTGTGACAGCCAAGCCGCTCTTCACATAGCAGCTAATCCGGTGTTTCACGAGCACACCAAACACATCGAGGTCGATTGTCATCTTATCCGTGACAAGATTCAAGAAGGCATTATTCGGACTCTCCACATCAATACTCATCACCAGTTAGCTGACTTACTCACAAAAGCTCTTGGTTTTGCTCATTTTCATCATCTGGTCTCCAAGATGAATGTCCTTAACCTTTTCCCTTCTTCTGCTCCAAGTAATGTCGGCCATTCCTCTTGAGGGGGGGTGTTAGCTGTTACGTTAGTTACAGCACGTGTTAAATGTGATTCTCACTTATCACGTTTGTATTTAGTAGTTTACTTGTCGATCACGTTTCTTTTCCTCTGTTATATAAACAAACTTCATGATGTAATTCATTATGACATTAATACAATTGTACAGAGAACATTTTCACTCTTCCAGTTTTCCTTTTCTTCTTCATTTTCTACTTCCGCAGACACAAGATTTCAATACTTAACAGGCTCCCTCATGCTTGGCGTTTCATACCTTTCAATGTCAACATTCTACATATTACAGGTGATTTTGACTTTATATTCAGAAAATAGCTAGACTTTACTTCATTGCATATCAGTAGGTCAAAATTGTTTCATCTTGACAAATTCTAGAGATTTGGCTTTAGAACTAAATTTTAATGATGTTATGATCAGGTGGGTTGAGTTTAGTTTTTAATTTATGAGACGGGTTTGAAGAATAATGAGAGTTTGGGAATGGATTTGTCTTGTCTGGGTGATAATATTGTTGGTTGGTCATAGTCTCATTGCTTGGTGTTTGTTAAATTAGAGATTTTGGAGTTCCTTTCCTGCTAACATTACATGTCTGCTCCATGAATGCAATGCATGAATGATAATGATTACTTCTGTTCTTATGAAATTAATTCTGAAAGTTTGTTTTGTTGTGCTTTTATTTTCTGATTTTTTTTTTTATTAGAAACAAATATTTGTTAGAAAAAAAGAATATTTAAATGGAACAGTGATCGAGAATGGTTAAAATAGAGAATAGAATCTAAAAGCAGGTATTTAAAAAGAAAAATGTGATTGTTTAACTAAAATTTGGCTAAAACATGGCCAGCTGGATGTGAATTCCTAAATTACAGTTTTAGTTTGGATTTGGGGAATTGTAGAGATGGGGAGAATCCAAAATATTCTAACTTTTTTTTCACTTTTTATATCACATCAATAATTTTTTATTACTATTTAAATAAATAACTTACTACAAAACAAAACTTTTTCACCTTTTTATAAAACAATTTCAAACTTTTATATACTTTATATTACATCAATCACTTCTTACTACTATTCAAACAAAAATTCCACAACACAACCATTTATCAAACACACCCTATGTCTTCAATTTATCAGCACTTGTATGTGGTGTTCAGGTGACATTAGTACGTGCACAATGAGCAACCATACTTTGACATTTTACAACCAAACTTTGATCACCGAGTGAAGCCAATTTCTAAGAGCGAACAATCTCCCTCTTTGGTCATTCGATGACAAAACACAATTGCAAGTAATTAACAAATTACAACCCCAACCCCAGCCTAACAAACCATTACTATTATTTGATTGATGGATAATGTAAAACTAATTGTTCCATGGAGACATCAACAAACTGATCACACATATTGGGTAATGGAATCAAAAGAAGGCATATAAGAAATTCATGATACAACCCATGCATAAGATTATAATTAGAGTTGACACAAGAATTTCATCCATTCAAATTAAATGAAAACTAAGCAAGGTGTCAATATAATAAACTGAATACACAAGTTGAATGTATCAAAATAACCAAATTTAATACAAAACCATAACCCAAAGAATTGTATCCATATCAACAGCAATATCCCAATACATCAAGTGAATATAACAAGCTTAAAAAAAATTAGAGTCCCAATACATTAGCTCCCCCTCAATCAAAGCACTTCTCTAGTAGAGTCCCAACCCACTCTCAGCATTCTCCCTCTTTTTGTCACAATGGACAAAGGGAGGAACTCAAGCGAACTCATTTACCTCCTATGGAGAGTCCTGAACGTCCTACAATGGATCTTGAATAGGCACAGTAGGGAGGTTGTTAAGAAATTCCAAGCCAACTACTCCAAAATCTTGAAATTTCCCCATATAGTCATCCATGACAATTGTATCCTCCAGCGTAGGACCCTCCCCACCAGCCTCCTCTTGACTTTACTGAAGGAATGTCTTTACATCCAACTTAACTTGTTTCACTTTCGCATAGGTGATAGACAAAACACCGCGAGTCTCCTTGAGTTGGGTCTTCAAGACATCTAGCTAGTCCTCAAAGAACTTCCTCAATCTGAGCCGCAAACAACTGATCAAGATGTTGATACAACTCTATCTTCCATGAAGAATATGGAGCGGCAGAAGAAGAGGAGGGGTGAGCCTGAGAAGTGGAAGGCTGAGATGAGGAAGCCTAAGTACACTTGGATTGTGCTTTAGACTTAGGAACTGTATGCTTGTCAAAAGGAGAGGAAGAAGACAGAGCAGGCTCAAGAGAACGAGGAATATCAAGAGATTTTACAAAGTGGTAATGACACTACCATAAACCAGAGACAACTTGTTAAATTGAATGACAACAGCCATAAGAGTGATGATTAGGTCAAGCCCATCTCAGCTGTGCTTTTTGTTGGCATAGTCATCGACGTCTACTATCCAGATTAACTTCCCGAGGAACTCTTGTTTTTCCTCAGACAGAAAGTTGGTAAATTCCACTAGGAAATCAGCAACAGCTTGTTCCTTCATTGTCACCTTCGGATGGTATTCTATATCGGATTCTCCGAGCTTTATCTGTTAGAAATAATCAACATATTATTTAATCTAACATGCGCAGCGGAAAACGAATAAACAGGATTCAGGCTTACCTCTAGCCATGTTTGCTCAAGCGTCTCCACGATCCATCTGAAGAACAAGAAAGATTATTTGAGGGATCTTCTAACCTATGCCTATTGCTTGATGGCTGTGCTGATGGTGTACACAGGCACTCTATTTATAGGCTAGGTTAGGGACCCTCAAAATGGTAAACACCGTATTTGTTTCCTTCCATCAAGGAAACAATATCGTTAATTGATTTTAAAATCAATTAACCGATTCCATATTTACGGTAATCTAAATTAATAGAAATAACCATAATACCGATTCCATATTTACGGTAATCTAAATTAATGGAAATATCCATAATGCCGTATATGTTTATTGAAAAAATAATAAACATAGTAAATACCGTAAATTTGATATAAAGGCCACAACCAAAAAGGAATAATATATTACATTCTCCCACTTGGACTTTATAACACATGACCATATGGTATTAGGTTCTTTAGTTTTGGCCAATCTTTTATGGAATCCTCCAACTCAGTTAAGAAATGTTTCACATGAATCATGGCAGTAAAACCATTATAAAATTAGGTCGTCCCTTCCATGTATCACGATGTAAAACACTCCTTACATGAGTACCTTATGGATAATCAAGCTTTATGAATGAACTTCCTATAAGTCATTCGGGTCCAACTTTATTTATCCTCATGGATAAAATAACAAATGTGCACAAAAAATCTTTATTACAATAACTTTATGTCTATAGACCAAAAAGAGACAAACCAAGCGAAAATGAATTAATGAGTCTCATATATTCCGCATGACTTTATTCTTTCTTTACCGGTAAACTTTAAGTCATGGGATCCACAATCATTAATTCAGTACTTATATGCTCAATAGACCCTTTATGTCTCTTAATGTTATCTCTCGTACTGAGATACTTAATGTCGATTTACTTCTGCTTCTACTCTTTATTCTTATAAAAGAAGATTATAGTAGAATTACCGCAGAGTATCTTTATGGTCTAACTGTAAAATCGACAAGATTGAGACTTTCAACAAATGTCTCAACCATCATGCCTGTGTACCAAATTCATAGCACGCTAGACTTTTAGCTTTCTTGGTAGACGTAGCAACTATAGTCTGCAAACTGCATCTCTAGGATCTATCATTCAATAAAAAGATATATACCTTAGAGTAGACTTTCTACTATCTACACAATCAGCAAACTCAAATCTAAACAACTAACCATCTTCAAATGGAAAGTGTATCCTTAGGTTAAGTTGTTCTTCTTGGTTCCTTGCATATACCGCAAGGCTTTATTTGCAGCACTTTATTGACTCAATATACTTATTGTCAGTCATATGGTTATGTATAATGCAGACGCTTAAAACTTTTCATCTGCCCTTATTCCAATACCTTTTGGGACATTAATCTGTATTTAATTAGTCCCTCTTAATTGCTACTGAAGGTGCAAATCCTTCATTCTAAATTTTTTTTCAAAACTTTTTTCAATGTAGGCCTTCCGAGACAATGTTAATATTCTTTATGTCTCTGTGAATCTCTATGTCAAAAGACATAAGAGGTTTCACCCAAATCCTTCATTTCAAAGTTTTGTGAACTTTATGTAGCAAACTTAAATCACCACTTGCAAATATAGGACTAGAAAGATTACTGTACTCCCACTGACCTTAAGGTATATATACTAATCAACAAGGTTTTCTATAAACAATAACCTTGTAAAAAGTATCTTACCATTGAGAGATCTATCACAGCCCATAAATAGAATTCTTTAATTTGCAAGCTTTCTGACTGTTATTTATAAAACCTTTTGATTGTTTCATGTAAACCTCGTCCTTAAGATCCCTATTCAGAAAAGTTGTTTTCGCATCCACTTGATGTAGCTCTGGATCAAAAATAAGCTACTAATGCTATGATCATCTTGATGAACCATCCTTAGACACTGGAGAGAATGTTTCACGATAATCAATGCCTTCCTTATGAGTAAAACCATTGGCTACGAGTCTAGCTCGACCCTCCAGCCATGGACTTAACTCTCACTTCATGGCACTGAATCTCAATGAGGAGTTTTCTCCATTCATAGCATGTGAAAACAAATTTGGATCATCTTTATGTCCAACGTCAACATCAGACTCTGGGAGATATACAACATAATCACTAAGAATTGTTAATCTACTTATTCTATAGGATTTTCTTAATTCTACTTCCTCTGCATTTTGCAATGGGAGAATAGATTTTGAACCTGTTCTGTATGAGTTGGTTGTTCTAGAAGTGATTGTGGCTCAGGATAATCAATCTGATTTTCCTGAATACAATCAATCATCCTCTATGAGGAGGAGATTTGGCCAACTCTAGTGCTTCCTCAAATTCCAATTTATGTGAATGAGCACTCCCACTAGGTTCCGTATCCTCTAGAAATTTTACAATCAACAACTCTAGGCTTATATGAAGGATAATAAAACATTAAAACCCTTTAAAGTTTACTAGATAGCTTATAAAAGATCCGCTGATTGTCCTTGAATCTAATTTCCTTAGGCGAGGATTATAAATCCTCTCTTTAGCAAGGCAACCCCATATGTGTAAATAATTTAAACTAAGCTTCCATCTATTTCATACTTTAAAAGGTGTCTTATGGACAACCTTAGATGGAATATTGTTTAACATATACACAATGGTCTTCAAAGCTTTACTCTATAAGGGTAATAGCAGATTAGTATTACTAATCATTTCCCTTTGTGTGTACCTACCTTAATACTCTATGCCTATATTAGATCTTATGATCTTCATATTGTTTCTCTTCTTCTTCCTTATAGATATTGAAAGCATTCAATACCCCAGCTTTAATATTTAGAAGATAGACATACATAAACTTTATATGGTCATCACTGAAAGAGATAAAAATATCTCTGACCATTTAGGCAATGAGTATGGAAAGGTTAACATATTTCAATGTACATGATCTCAAGAATTTTAAAAGGCTCTCTTTGGCACCTCTAATGGTCTTGTTGGTATGCTTTCCCTTATGCAATCCACACAAGTACCAAAGTCAGTAAATCACCGACTTTTATTTTCTGTATGGAGATATATTTCAATCTCCAAAGCCATAACAAGAGCATTTTTAAATTCTTAAAGACTCTACTTTACGTCAACATCACTATGCAGAAATAAACAAATAATTTTGTTTCAAAAATTGGGACGTAGGTCAATTTTAAATAGACTTTAAATAAACCCCAACCAATATTCCACCAAAAAATAAGAAAAATTTCAAGTTTAAAATAAAATTGAAATTTTTAATAAGCCAAACTAGAAAATAGATTTCAAAAAGATTATGGAATATAAATCATTTTTTGAGGTCAAAATTATAACTGAATTTTAAAATTAACCTATAGATCCCAACAAGCTCAAATTATAAACACGTGTTATCCATTTTAAAAAGGACTCTGCATTTGTGTTGACAATGTGGATTGTTAAACCATAATCAATCCACAATATATTTGATTGAGTCACTAAAAGAGATTCACGACATACTAGATATGGAGATTATCTTTATTTTAAGTCATTTCTTATACTTCATGCAATCTTTCTTTATATGCCCTTAATTTTCCTTATTTCATGAGAAATATGTATCTTGATTGCCATAATACTTTATTGGCACCTTATTCTCATGCTTTAAGTGTTGGACATGATTGCATTTATTGGTCCTTCCTTTGACATGAATAATCATGTGAACACTTTATAAATTCTCTCATATCCTTGAACACACATGGTTAGAAGTTTATTTACTAACCATTTATCCTTACGTGTGTTACAAGATAAAATTCTACACTTAGAAGAGAGAATTCAAAAAATTGAAATAGACCAACAATGACTCAAAAATCTCAATCTTTAGGGACTTAAGCTAATCTATAATATCCTTCATTCCCATAATGGGATTATAAACACTTCAGAAACTGTAAAAAGTTTGTCTTTAAAGCTTTTTCTATTAGGGTGCTGGCCAAGTTTTGTTTGAACTTACTAAATGTTCATAAACAACCTTTATAAAACTTTGGCTCTAAAACATTCAGGAATAAATCCCTGATGACTTTAGTGACATGAGATTTCATAAACATCTAACTTAAGTGATTAAATCACTCCCACCGTTCATGCTTAATAATCTCACGTGGCGTACTTAATTCCGCGGGAGTAGGTGGTTTGTCCACACGGAGTACCAAAATTTTTAACACCCCAAATGAAAAAGCATATCAATCATTTTTTTCCAGTCAGAAAAATATTATCATAATGTATTGGAATATAAAACCACCAAAAGGTAGAGTAACAGGAATAGCTGCAATAACCCAAAATTAAAATAAATACTTTAATGCTATGAAGTAACTTTATTTTAAATTAGCCAATGCCAATTTAAATAGTAAATTTCAACCTACCTTTGGGCAAAGGTTGCATCACGCATGAAATTTACTCTTTATTGATAAGACTAATAAATTTAAATATTAATAAATAAAATTCTTCGTACCTTTGGGCAACCGAAAGAAATTTTACTTTTAATACTAAATTTGTTATCTCATTCTAATTAAGTCATAAAAATAAAAACTTCCCTTTGGGGATAGGTAATTAAATTTATGAGTTAATTACAATACGATGTTAATTTTTCTATATGAAGTTCATGTGTACGATCCTTATGCAATTATTACAAAATTAGGATGCTTTGGCTCTCCCAAAATCATAATAATCACGCTGTAATTCATGAACATCTAATAAATCTTTATGAGGTTCATGCGTGTGATCCTGATGTAATTATCATACAAAAATGGGATGCTTTGGCTCTCCCATAATTATTATGATAATTACGTGTGTGTAATCTTGATGCAATTGTCATTCAAAATTGGAATGCTGTGGCTCTCCCAAAATTATCATGATAATTGCTACTTCATTAACATCTAACAACTTTATAGATGCCCCCTTAATGGCCTTAGGAATATAACAAACCAATACTTAAATGGGGTAAACAGCATTTTCCAAGGTGCAAGCAGATGAGCTCCCAGGAAAGTGAGGGGGGTCACACCGGACACACTTAAATCCCAAGACTTTCCTTGCCAGAACTTTCCCCGACATTGCATTCTTAGATATTACTGTAAACACACCAGTATATATGGTATTGTTAATTATTCTTAGGTCTAGGCATCAAACAATTTATATTTAAACAATATAAATTTAAAATATATATTCCTCAATTCATGTATTAAATAAACAATAATTTTAATACACAGTACTGTAAATAATAAAGGGAATAAAACTTTAATATGAGGACATAATAAAACACATGGCCTAATGGTTTAGTAAGTGGCCAAGGCTCTTTACACCTGGTGAACCCAGGTTCTAAACACCATAAGGCCTAAATTCCCCTTTTAAAAAGAACTTGATGGGTTACTGAAAAGGGTTGCTGTATTGGGCTGACCCAATTGGGTTAACCCACTTAATTTGGGTTGGGTATCTGTATTGGGCTACTATATTGGGTTGGGCTTTTGGGTCACAAGACTCCAAATGGGCTACTGTATTTGGCAATTAGGTCAACCCACTTAATCGGGTCAGGCCTCTGGGTCTATGTATAGTGCTGGCCCAAACTAGGTCAGCCCACTTAAATGGCCCAAAACTGCATGGGTTTTAAAAAACTCTACCCGAAAATATATCAAACCCAAAAACTTTAATGGGTCGAAACCCTACCCAGTCACCAACCAACCCGACCCGTAATGTTCCAGATGGGTTGAAAACCCTAAAAATGGAACCCTAGCCACCACCCCTTTATGAAAATACCCATATCAAGATTACAACAACTCAAAATTAGGCAGTATATCACAATACACAGAATAGTGATAAAACAAAAAATAGTTATATCAAATTTATGGGTTTTCACAAACAGCACGTGAACAACAAATATTCACAAAATAATCGCTAATGCGTTTCTATCATGTCACAAAAGACGAAATATTGCTCAAACAATATTGACAAACAGAAGTGAACAATACCAAATAGAATATACTTGATTCAATATTGATAACCAATAAAAAATACTTGATTCAATATTGATAATGCATAGTAAAATTATATGCTGAGCAAAATAGCACAGAGGCTGGCTCTGATACCACATGTTAGAAATAATCAACATATTATTTAATCTAACATGCGCAGCGGAAAACGAATAAACAGGATTCAGGCTTACCTCTAGCCATGTTTGCTCAAGCGTCTCCACGATCCATCTGAAGAACAAGAAAGATTATTTGAGGGATCTTCTAACCTATGCCTATTGCTTGATGGCTGTGCTGATGGTGTACACAGGCACTCTATTTATAGGCTAGGTTAGGGACCCTCAAAATGGTAAACACTGTATTTGTTTCCTTCCATCAAGGAAACAATATCGTTAATTGATTTTAAAATTAATTAACCGATTCCATATTTACGGTAATCTAAATTAATAGAAATAACCATAATACCGATTCCATATTTACGGTAATCTAAATTAATGGAAATATCCATAATGCCGTATATGTTTATTGAAAAAATAATAAACATAGTAAATACCGTAAATTTGATATAAAGGCCACAACCAAAAAGGAATAATATATTACATTATCGACCAATTAATTAGTCCTCTCGACGTTTCTAGCATGTACAAGGCTTTCATCAGAGGGCACTCGATCATGACCCTTATGGTGTGCCCTAAAATAAGGGCACAACCTCCTTACTGAGGTTAAGAGTGTGAATACCAACTTCTCAATCTTCGGATACCTCTCCTCCACCTTTCAGAGAGCTCTGCTAGTATAGTAGACCAGTTTCTACACTCCATCCTCTTCACACAGTAGGGTGGAACTAACAGTCGATGGGGAAACAGCCATATAGAAGTAGAAGGGCTCCCCTCCCTTGTTCGGTCTTAGTGAGGGATGACTCAAGTGCTTCTTCAATTCTTGGAAGGCCTCTTTGCACTTCTCATCCCATTCAAAAGATTTTCTACGAATCGAGAAAAATGGTAAACATTTATCAGTCGATTAAGAAATGAATATGTTCAAGGCAGCAATACACTCTGTCAGTGATTGTAACTATTTTCATGTTTTGAGGGGATTTCATTTCCAACACTACCTTTATCTTCTCGGGATTTGCTTTAAATCACTTCTGTGAGACCACAAATCCAATGAACTTTCCAGAAGACACCCCAAATGCACATTTGGCAGGATTTAGCTTCATTTAGTATTGCCTTTGGGTTTCGAACGTTTCCTCTAGGTTGGAAATGTGCTCCTCGACTCTAATACGTACTCTTAACCAGCATGTCATCAATATATTGACAAGCCTCTGATATGTTGCCCCTGCACTTTTTAATCCGATCGGCATCACCTTATAACAGTATAACCCATGATCAATGATGAAGGAAGTCTTCTCTTGATCATGCTCATGCATGAAGATTTGATTATATATATTCGGAGAATGCATCCATGAAACTAAGAATGTCGTGTCTCATGGTAGAGTCCATGAGAAGATCTATCTAAGGGAGAGGGTCGGAAGCTAATCTTTCGGGAAGACTTTATTTAGATCAGTGAAATCTACAACATCCTCCATTTACCCTTCATCTTCTTTACTATTACTACATTCGCCGACCAGTCTAGATATTGAACTTCCCTTATAAATCCTGCTTGTAGGAGCTTGTCTACCTCTTCAGCTACAATAAAACGGCACTCCATTAATTCTAGAGTTATATAGATTATCGGTTTACTTAATTAGCGGTACTAAAAATTTTAGCTTGCCCACTCAAAAGGAACAAAATTGATGGCTAGCATGTTATAAGTATACAAAACAAATATTATGCTAAAAATCCGCAGCGGGAAGAATTCAGAATTAGCTCTAACCATATTTGCTCAAACAAATTTAAGAACCACAGCAACAGAAACCCTAATAAAATAAATTTTAGTAGAAAGGTATCTTCCACCGTATGTCTGATTGTGCTTTCGGGCCCATATTAACAAAATAGACAAGCTCTTTATTTATATGCTAGGTCAAAGACCCTAAATTAGAATTTTACCTTATTTATATTCCTCCCATCAAAAAATTAGAAATCAAAATAAAATCAATTTTGATTTTGATTCCATAAATAATTTCTTATTTAGAATAAATGGAGACCCATAATTGTTATTAATTTAAATCACACTAAATATCGATCATGTGGCATATAGGCCACACTTCATTGAGAAATTCTTACATAGAGCTCATATATTAATATTGCAGACTTCTACAATAAAGATGTATCCATCACCAATAACTCTCACGTCATTGACATGCTTATCGGGTGCTTTTCTCCCCACCATCATGACAGCGATTTTGGATCGTAAAGCTTCATCATGGAAATTGTCATGGAACATCACCCTTCTTGCACCAATCTACAGTGTGAGCTTATGAATTCCACCCATTTCTTTCCTATTTATACTGATTCATGAAAACCTAATTTTATGATTTCCAACAGGGAGTTATGATATTTGGAATTACAACTTATGTTCAAACGTTGGCAATAAGGAAAAAAGGACCAGTTTTCATGACTGCGTTTAGACCATTGTCAACAATAATTGTAGCCATTATGGGAGTACTCATTTTAGGAGATGCTTTATACATGGGAAGGTAAATGTCAATTACTTCTCGACGCATGACGGAAGGGATTTTTCACAAAATAGATAAAGAATGATAGAAAATAAAAATATTGAATTACAAATAATTTAAAACTTTAAGTCGAGCCAATCATTGAATTTCAAATAGAACTAATAATCTAAATAAACTAAATAACCAATTTATTCTTGTACCATTCAAGCGAAAATGAGAAATGTAAAAATTTTGAATTATTATTTCTTATACTTTTCTGCTTTCCTTCCAGTGTTATTGGGGCTACATTGATAATTCTTGGTTTGTACGCAACTCTATGGGGAAAGGAAAAAGAGAAGCAGGATAAGCAATCGAAGCAAACTGTGTCAGAGGAAAGTATTGAAATCAAACAAGAAGAGTAAGAGTTTGATAAATATGCAAGAAGTAATTTTGTATATGTACAGGGCAATACAATTACTTGATTTATTTTATCTAAGAAACAATTATGATAGGATGATTTCCTGTAAATATTAATGCAGACTCAGCCATTTTCACCTAAATTAATGAAACTATGTAAGAATTTAAATTCTTCAATATATAAAGAATTTTTATGGGACAAATAACCATGCAAAAGTACTAATTTTAAGTTTTTTTTTCAAGTATAGTAAATTAAATCATTTCTCTTTATAATTCGAACCAAATTTAAAAGATGCCTATGTATATTTTTTTTTTAGATTTATTTGAATGGTTTTGATTTTGAAATAATTTTACTATGACATATGGAAATAAGGGAGGCCCCATCAATAGGACAAAAATTTCCTACAAATCGGTTTGTAGGAAATTTCATACAACCCACATATAAGATTGACAAGTGTCCATTAGCATATGAGAAGCACATGTTATTTTAATAGTATTATGTTTAAATCTAGCAATGGGAAAAACACACATTGGGGTTGTGCATTTTGTTTTTCATGTGCCTAATCCAACTATTTAGTTACCAGGTTTTTTACTTAGATATTCAAGGAATGAAGAAGGATCAGAATAGGTCTTAAATTCAGATGTTACCAATAAAATGAAGTAAGAATCAATTGACAATCAAAGCGATGCACAGGAAACCAACAATCAGACTTAAAAATGATATTATCTAGAAAGAAAAATTAGCCTCTTTACTAGCACGACACTCCATGTCTCCATGGAAGATGAGAAGACAGCACTGTGCGGCACAGTGCACAAACAACACTTCAATGGCTCATCTGCTCAAGAAAAATGAAGACAGCAGCAGATAAGAAATGACATGATGGAAAAGAAAAAAAGAAAAAAAATTTGTAAAAGCTAAAAGTCGTCCACTCGTCCTAGCCAGAGATATTTTTCCAAATCTTTTACTCTTAACATTCTGAAGAACTTGTAAAAGCTTGAGCCTTGAGACAAAGACGAGCTGAAAAAAAAAAAAAAAAAAAAAAAAAAAAAAAAAAAAAAAAAAAAAAAAAAAAAAAAAAAAAAAAACCTACTAGTGCGGCCGTGAGGGTGCCTGTGGGCTGTGGGCCTGTGAGCATGTGGCTGTGGTGGAAAAGGAAGTCTGGGACAGGAAGTCTGGAAGCGAAACTGTGGAAGCTAGCATTTTTTTTAAGTATTCTTTTGAGTGTTCTATGAGAAGGATGATGAATTTCTTGCAAATAGTTTAGTTGTATATATTGAAAGGGAAATTGCTAAGAGCTTCAATTTAGATTTGATACTTGATGATTTTGTTTCTCTAAAATGACGTAAACTAGATTTTTTAACACTTTATATTTCTGTCTTTTTTACTAGTGCCAACATGTTTTTGTTGCTAATATATTAATTTTGGCACATATTTATGAATTTTTATAATGTACCTTTGTGATACACATTGCGTGACAAATTATTCAATTTCTATTTTAAAGTATGTTTATCAGCCCCTCCAATGTTAATTACCTAGGTCTGCCACTGAGTCACCCCAATAAGAAGTAATATGGGGAAAGGCTTTGGTATTTTTTTTTTTTAATACCAAAAACATATGTGTATTATTTTTACAATAGCTTACAATGGAAGTGTAAAATACATGGAAAGTACTTACAAGGTAACTATGAAATATAAGAAAATAATTACAAGGCGAGTGTGAAACTTATATCTAACTATTCTATTTAAATTGCTCATAATTTTTATAACAACATATCGTGCAACAAGCGATACTAGTCATGATTTTAATACCATATCTTATTCTAAAGTTCTTAAGTCCAATGTCTTCAAAATCCTTTTCTATCAAGACTCAATCTCCCTTATAATCTTATTTCTTATGTTGTGGTAGATCATCACCTACACCTTACAGTTCAGTTCCTACAGTCCACAAAGCCGAATGCTCTGATACCATTTGTAATACCGTGAAAAATTAATTAACTGGTAATTAACTCTGAGTATTCCTCCCCGTCTAATTCTTCCAAAGAATAAGGCCAATGTATCTCTACTCCTCAAAAGAGAATAGTAAGTAGCGAAAACATAAGATTTTCTATGAACATTAATAATTACAACAAGACTATTTACTAAGAATCATTGCATTAACTAAAATCCTTGCTATATGCACATCATCACAATAAAATAGTTTTATACTAAGCCTTTTATACTCAAATACACTAGGTCCACATATCACCCGAAAGTACTATTTACCATAATCGGCATATGAGATTCTACAATGGGTCCTCAAGCATTATCAGTAACACTACTCCAAACGATTGCATCTACCTAAAGATCCTTCTTACGCAAAAATCTAACTGGCATCTCTGTAAAAACTAGATGTTTTAGAGATGGAGAAAGTAAGCATAAGTCCACCACTTAGTAAGCAAGTAATTAATTGCTGGTGCTAGTGTGTGACTATAAAGAGTTCATATGCAGCTAAAAGTATTAACTCTTGAAATCATTTCTCTTAAAACATTTATTATGATTATTCTTTTAGCAAGCATAATCATTTCATACATATTTGCTTTATCTAAACATTTGTCCCTGTCGTTACTTTGTTTCCCTTTACTTGTACCATCTACAAAGTAATGATAGTCTTTGTTTTGCTTGCAACTACTTGTGCAATCTACAAAGCAAGGTCAGTTCTTACTTTGCTTGCAACTACTCATGCCATCTACTGAGAAAGACAAAGCTACCATATAACCATCTATAGCTCTGCTTAACCCTCAAAGTAAGGTTATGCTTATCCTACACATCATCTTTTGATAAGGACTAGTCCACTCAACCTTTCTCTACGGATCCCTTTCAGTCTAACCCCTTTTACTTAGGGCTAACGGACGGTGATGCCACACCCCAACAAAGGTTGAATTGCACTGCCTTAAAGTTATTAAATTACACACATGCACCGGTGTCACCATTCATTATTCTATTTCACATTTTATCTCTTTTCCATAACATTTTACACAACCACATAAGCATTTCATTTCGTTTATGGATAATAAATCAATCTTTAAAATATTTCATGCAACATTTGAAACAACATTTATAAAAGTAATCCATGTCACATATTTCATACATAAGAATATCTTCGTACTTTCAGAATGCTAAAAAGGTAATCTCAGGATTTTCTTTACAATCATTGTACATAAATTGCGTAGGGTCAATATTTATGAAAAGACTAGCACAAAGGTAACTTTCTTACCTCGATCGCTTAATTCCCTGTTGTGCAAATTTTAATTAACTCACAAGTGCATAAATCGTTTGCAATAAAGGGTTTTGCAAGTGCGAGGTCGATCCCACGGAGAATTGTGTTCTTGAAAACAATTTTATATCTAAATCAATTAAATCCTAACCTAGCTCCGAAAAAGGCTTGAATTTTGGTTTCTTTTTTTTTTTGCAAATAAAAGAAAACCTAAATTAAATAAAATAAAATAAAAACACTAAGGTTTAGGAATTCACACTCACTGATCATAACAATGTACTCCATGTTCATCAATATTAATCCGAAGTTCTCACAATTAAAATCTTAGGTATGTTTTACTATACTTCAAACAGTTAATCAAAATCATCATATGTATCCATTCTTTACACAAATTACAAAAGAAATCCAATTTAAATCAAATCATCAAGTGTATCCGTAAATCACAGCAAGATATTTGATTTAAATAAAAACATCAATTGTATCCGTAGAATAAATCACAAGGGATATCTAATTGTTTTATAAATAAAAACTAAGCAATCAATATGTGAAATTATCTTAAATCATCAAATGTATCCTTAAATCACAAAAGATATCCAAAAATCATTCCACACGTTAAAAAGAAGTAAAACATTGGAAAAATTAAACCAAATAAAATCGGATAATAAAGACTTACATGGAAGTATTGTTGTTCTTCATTGATGAGGTTTCATCCTCAACCTTAGTTGAGAAATTAGCTACATATGATTATGAAAATAAAACCTACACCTAAGGAAAAACTAAACTAAAAGGGTGATATATGTAGAATTTGTTTCTGGTCTCCCACCTCCTTTTCTTGAGGCTTAGCAGTCTACTTATAGGGAGCAAACAAACCCTAGAAGCCTTGGAGATCCTAGAAAAATCATACTTCAATCTCCTAGTCAAATTAGGAAGCAGTCCTAGTACAAATCGGAATAGGATTCATCCAGATTTGTGTTCTTATATTGCGGGACACTTTTGGCATAGCAGACGTCCAAATTAAGAAAATCCTATTTCACAATGATTTGTAATATTTTGAGTTAGCTTTCCAACACCACTAGTTTCACCTTAAGAAAATACTTGAACGGAAAGTTATGGTCAAAATATTATGACGTGCAGAATTTGAAATTTAATCCAATCCGATTTTGACTCCAATTAGAGACTTAAAGCTGCCGTTTTCCGTTAGCAACCTACTAAACACTAAAAACACAAATCTAACACAAAACATTAGATTAAGACACAGCTAAAAAATTGACTAATGTAAATTAAAGGATTTAAATATATAATATTTGGAACTCATCATTCCCCTTGAAAATCATCTACGCATTCTTCAACACTGAAATATGTGAAAGGGTCTAATATAAATCCCCTATCTAAACAAAAATAGCCTTAAATCTATACAATGGGTAAAATGGTCATTCTATCTTACCATCGAACGTTTGATTATTGTGTAGATCATTTAACTTCAATCGTTCAACAACTTTACTGAACGTTTGGTAGTGAGGAAGAACCTTCAATTCTAATAAAGGTCCTAGCTTTACTTAATCTGACATGATCTAAAGCTTTTTTTTTATCATACTTAACATTGTCCTAACCACAATAACACATTCATGCACCACAAAGTGTGTCCATTATCATTAAGTGACTAACCCACCATTAGACTTGTCTTAAAACCTTAAGATAGCCCATAGGTCTTCATTAAAGCTCTTGAACAAGGGGTTATTCATGCCAAACCAATAAGATAAAAAGACCTTAAACATAAACATATACTACCTATGCAATATCCAGCATCCATAATGGCATAGTCAACCTGGAGGCTCAAATCCACAAGCTAAGAGCTACTGCGAAAATGAAGCCAAACAGTAGATAAACAACAAGATAATAGCCTAATAACACTGTCAAACACAAGGTTAAGCTAAGGAAGTTATCTCCTTTGAAGAATAAGTCACAAGAAAGAACCTCTCTCTCTCTCTCTCTCTCTCTCTCTCTCTCTCTCTCTCTAGGGTTCTCTAAATTGAAGGTTTGAAAAATGGAGTCTATGGAGTGTAGGGTTCTATTTAAGGACGTTCAAGATCTCTCACAAGGGCTGAGGTGTCCAACTTTTTAAAAAAAGTCTTCAGACAAACATCGAACGGTTGATGAAAACTTTGAATGCTCAACACCGATCGTTCAAATCCAACTTTGAACATTCTCCACCGATTGTTCAAATCCAAATTCGAACGTTCGGCCAAACAAGAAATTCTTAAAAAGTATAAGATTTCACACTTTACCGACTTGGAACCAATGATAGCATCCTTAGGTTATAATTAGAGCGCACTTAACCCTAATTAATGTTCAGGGTATTACAAATGACTTGTACGGCTTGGCACTAGTCATATTTTCCCGAGATAGTAAATCAAAAATGTATTTGGATTAATTCACATGAAACTTCTTGTCATCCCTTTGAGCTTGTATATCAAGAAAATATGATGTAGGTCATAAATTCCTTTAGTGCAAATTCTCTTTGTAGCTCTTTGATCAAATTAAAAATGACCAATGATTTGCTACTTGTAATAATTTTGTCATCCACATAGATAAGAATAAATAGATGAATGTCGGGTTGATGAAAGACAAATAGTGAAGTATCAACTAATGAACTCAAAAAACCAAGGTTAATAAGTGCTTGAGACAAGTGATTAAACCAAGCACATGGCGTTTGTTTTAAACTATAGATCGATTTGTGCAACTTACAAACATAATCTGGTTTAGAGGGATCCAAAAAGCCTTATGGCTGCTCCATAAAGACTTCCTTTTCAAGATACCCATGCAAAAAGGCATTGGAAACATCCATTTGTCTCACTGGCCAATTGTAGTGTATGGCAAGAGCAAGAACAAGGGGATTGTTGCAAGCTTTATAACAGGGCTAAAGGTCTCCATATAATCAATCCCATCTTGTTGCTCAAATCCTTAGCAACTAACCGCGCCTTACACCAGTCAATTATCTCATTGGACTTCTGTTTCAACTTATAGACCCATTTGTTCCTTATCACATGCTTATCATGGGATCTAGGAAACAAGTTCCAAGTATTGTTTGACATGAAAGCATTGAATTCAGTATTCATAGGATCACGCCAATGTTATTTCTCTTGGTTCTTGTTGGCTTTAGAGAAATTTGTACACTCAACTGGAAGTGAAATGGTGGCCAATGTTTTGAGAGGATGTTTTATGGAATGTTAAAAAAGGAAAATTTGGGTTATAAAGAGCCAATAAGGGTGTGAACAAGTACGTGGTGAGAAGGGAGGGCAGGGGTGTAATGTACAAGACTTTAATTAGATGTTTAAAATATAAATTGGATGGAATAAATAATTAGAGTTAGCAAAATGCAAGAAAATAACTTGAAAACGAGTAAAATCGAGTTTTAGAAAGTCATGTCCCTAGCGGGTGAAGAACAGAATCCGGACAAGAGAAGCTGAATGTCCAAATGGACATTCTGGTTGCTATGTCCGGACACATTTGGCAGTAAGTCAATTAGGCACACATGTCCGAACATGGATCCAGACAGCTTTGGCAGTAAGTCATCTTCTATCCGCGTGTCCGGACAGCCACTTACTGTGTCCGTACACGATGTGAGATAAAACCGAAAATGAGTCTTTTTTGGTTCATTTTCCCATAAGTTTCTCGCCTTTTCTCCCATTTCCTCTCTATGGTTTCGTTTTAGACCATATTTTTTTGAAGATCTAAGCCCCATACCTCAATTATAACTTCGAAAACGTGATCTACACGAAGGGATCTATGTTTTGACTGATTGGTTTCAGGTAATTTCGTAAACCCTTGTCTCTTTAGATTTTGGGTTGAATCTTGAAATGTTTGAGTTTAATCTTCGTTATTATTTAGGTTTTCTCACATTTTGGAGCTTCCTAAAGGTTCCCCAAGCTCCGGGTTGTGTTTGAGTGAGTTTTGGTAAGTTTTCCAAAACCCTAGCTTTTTGGGTATTAATCTAAGTTGTTACCTAACCCTAAGATTATCTTATGGGTTAGTGCTATTTGTTTTTGGGTAGTTGATTGAAACCCTATAAATTCTATGAGTATTCCATGGGTATAGCCCTTGAACAATTCAAGTGTTATTTGAGACGTTTAGAGTTCAAATTACTAAGATGTTGTGTGATGTGTTAGATTACAATTGTGCATTGTGAGTTGTTGTCTAGGAATCCATAAGTTGAGCCCCCACATCCAAGCAGTCATTGTGAGTATTCTACTCATTGAGAAAAGATGTTGTGATTTATGTATTTTATAGAAATGATATAATATGATTATTTTTATTCGAACCAACGATAGTTTGATAATATGTGTTTTAGATGTTTCCAATAATTTCAAGTATGTTGAGATATGACAACGAAGTTTATGTGATTTGAGATATAAGAATGAAAGTATGATTTGAGATTTGTTTTGAAGTGTTTTATTGCATGTTGCGGCTGAGATTTAAATTATATAAATTGTGATTGAGAAAATGACATGTTGAATTGATTATGTTTTATGAGAAAGTATGTGTTAAAATCATGATCATAAAATGTAAATGTATATAATGTTTGAGCATGAAGCGTGAGCATGGATGTGAGAGAAATGCATAAGACACTGTAAGAATTGGGTAAGAATTGAGCAAGTCTCCAATATCACACTAATGGATGAGTTCATGAAGGCGAGCTCTCGATGCTATGAATGTAATGTTAATGATGTTATGAAGGACGAGTCCTTGGAAAGAATGAGTTGCGAGCTCTCACTACCTCAGGGTGAGCCCCATAATGTTATAAATGTGTACGCGAAAGGATATCCTATAAGCCATTGGGACAAGTCCCAGAGTGAAAGAAAATTGTACATGAGCATGCATAGTATTATTTTATGAGTTTTTTCATGACTATATGTATTAGTTTTTATGCTAGACGTATTAATATGCATATGAGTTTTAATGAAAAAGAGCATATGCGTATTTCTATTCGGCTAGACTGCATAAGATGTTTTATGTGCACCAAGCTGGATTGTGCTTAGATACTTGTGTTTCCAAAGGTTTAAAAATATTTGTATCTCTGTATAGTTAGGCATGATGCCACTCATTTTCTGCTTAGATGTACTTGTATGCTAGTGTTTCTCAAGTAGGAATGCTTGTATACGTGTATGACTGAGCTACTTAGAATAAAAAATAATATGTTGTAGATGGGCTTGTATATATGCAATTCCAAGTGATAGATTGGAATGCTTATATATGTTCATAGATACATAGTATACTTTCACATGTTTCTGAAATATCAGTATTTACCTTATCAGCTACAACATGATTTCAAGAGAAGGATTTTCATAACCAAAATGGTAACTGTTATTGTAAACGAATGATAAAATGAAATGTCGGTTCTATGCGAAAACTTAGTGATTATTATAATATTGAGGTGGTGAACCCATACCTTCACCTATACAGATGTGACTAACTCCACAACTGTATTCCTGCAGCTCCTTTGGCTGCAAGTATACCGAATGTGGATAATGACCCCGTAGCGTTGTACATAGGATATTACAACTGAAGCTCGACACGACAGTTATAATGGGTTGGTCCATGGGTTGTCCATTATTTTGTATATTTTGTATATGGCACATTTAGTTTGTTACATGTACTTGTGATAGCCATTCTTTTGAGATGTAACTAATATTTTGTTAAGCCCTAAATAGATAGACGTTATTATGGCTCTTTTGTGTAATTATCAGTTTATGTTTATAGATGTGTTTTCCGCTATTCAAATTATGTTTATTTGTGTTCTGCTGCATAGATGTTGACTTTCCGACATATCATTATGCCACTGTGATAACTCATTTTGATAGTATTGTTGGGGTTGATCATCTTTTCTTTTCTTTTTTTCTGTGATCGAGGAGGATATTTGGTAAACTTATTTTTTATTCTAATGGTACTGCTTGAGTTTGACTCTCTAGCAAAATTCCATAGTTCAAAAATTCATATTGAAATGCATTGAATGTGAGAGGTATCTCTCATTGCAAAAGATAATGATGTGATAAAGTGATTATATGGGATTGAGACCACCCACGATGTATGATATTAAATCATCATCATCGATGGGCTTGCCAGTGGCACCTAATTGATCCTCCCATACTTTGGCCGTGAGAATGTAGTCGGTGCAAAACTTATAGACCCTTGATTTAGAGTCTAAAGTTGTCACTTCAAGTGAAAAATTTTGGAATGGTTTTAAGAAGCAAATCTATTAGCCAATGAGGTCCAAACCTCCCTTAAGGTATTTAGTCAAGGTATTTAGTCCAAGAACAGTGTGCAATATCTTCTATAATACAGTAGCATTCAACCAACTTAGCAAGTACTAGTCCTTCTTACTTCAGAGAATAAATTTAGGATTGACCATAGCAGTATCATTTCCCAACAACAAATTTTGGAGGACAGAAATATGTCCCGTCAACTAAGCTCAAGAGAACGTAACTACACAAAATAGGCATGAACTAGGAGACCCAGCTAAGATAATTGGAACCATCCAATCGCACAAAGATTAGATGGGCGAGATTGAAAAAAGTAAAGGATTACTGATAGGGTTGGTGTTTGAGGTATTGCTAGCAGAAGCCATAAAATTCCTTTAGGTGTTAACCTAGAGTGGCTCTGATACCAAGTAAGAAAGCAATATGCAAAAAGACTTTGGTTTTTTCTGATACTGCAACCATTTGTGTATTATTCCATATATAGAGTTCACAATAGCTTACAAGGAAAGTGTGAAATACAAGAAAAATACTTGCATGGAAAGTGTTAAATACAAGGAAAATAATTGCAAGGCAAATTAATGAGGTAATCATTGGAGACCGGTATCTTGTAAGATTCTTTGTATATTAACATATTAATGTTAGTGTTTTTTTTATTCTTTTAATGATTTTAATTTTAAGTAGGACTTTATGACTTTCATTAATACATTATGATGAAACAACTTCCTCAGCAAGCTCAATATCTCGAATAAATACATGATATTCTTCCATTCAAACTTGATCCACTGATTAATGATGTTAGTTAACTAACATTGTTACATAGTTGGTTTATGGTACATAATATTATTTATTTGTGTGTGTGTGTGTGTATGTGTGTGTGTGTATATAGACACACACACACACACATACACACACTAACTATAGTTAATTATTTTATCCAATTTAAAGTATGTTTGATATATAACCATATAAGTATATGTGTACTACTATGTCTACTAGACTATTATTCTGGTAAGTAGTAATCATATATTAGTATATATTGTATAATACGTACTAATAAAATTATATAATATGTATACTATATTAGGATTGTATAATATCTATAATAGTGAGTACATATTAACTAGTTACCCTACATGACTATATATGCATGATATGACATACTATATAACATATGTTATTAAATTAACTAATTAACATATTAATATGTTAGCATATTGCTAATAAATGTTAATTAGTTAATATGTTACTAGCTAATATATAAAATACTAAATAGTATATGATGTAAAATTATAATATATACATTTTTACAAAAAGTATAGTTACATTATGTATTATATTTTAATACATAAAGTGTTATATATATAATGTATATATTGAATATAGACTTATCACCCAACATTATGCATTAATGACTTAATGTTGGTATTTTCTTTTTCTTTTACGTGTTTGTCATCGAAGTTAACCAAAAACCTTAATAGCATGAGGTTTACCCTAACAGCAGGAGGTTAGATGAAATGGACTAATAGTTTGAAAGAATAAATTGCAACTTTTTTTGGTTTGAGAGAATATTGCAAATTAGGTGTGATACGTGCTAAATGTTACTTAATCAAAAATAAATAAATAAAGTGATAAATGTTACACATTCAAACGTCTTAATTCACACATGTTAATCTTTTAGTTTTGTTATAGTTTGATATTTTGTGTTGTTTTTGTGTTTTCTTGCATTTTGCAGGTTTTAGAAGAAAAGCACTCAAAATCTATCAAGTTCCAAGCTTAGAACAAAGATTGCAGAAGCTAAAGTTGGCAAACTCATTCTTGGAAAGTCTGAATCCAATTCAATTTTGGATTTGTTTGCAACAGAAAAGAGAAGTCAACAAAAATTTGTTATTTTTTGAAAGATTCCAAAATGAGCGTGTTTCTGTATTTTAACCATAACTTTCAGCTCAAGTATCAGATTGTGGCAAAATTAGCGGCGTTAGACAGCTAATACAAAAGGAAACAAATATTTTTAAAATAAATTTTTCTTAATTCAGACGTTTACTATGCCATAATCGCCCCACAATATAGGACCAAAAATCTGGACAAATTTGGAAAGATTCTAACCATTTTCCTTCGTGGATTGGGTTTTCAGTCTCCTACTTGGACTAGGAGACTGACTTCCGATTTTCCTAGAGCTTCTAAGGCTCTCCTTATCCCTATAAATAGACCTCTAATTTATCATGTAAGGGTAAGCCACATTATATAGAAGAAATCAATAGGGTTAGTGGCTAGTTTTATGAGAAAAGTGCTTCAAAATTTCAGCAGCTTCTTTGGATTGATTTCTCTCTGACAAAGACGATTTCCAACAACTCCATGAGCGGCTAATTCATCCGTAGATTATTGATGTAGTCATTTTCAAGTAATTATGGTGTAATTATGTTTTTCTTTGAAAATTCTATGAACATGAATGATGGTTGTTTAATCTTGAAAATTGTGCTTTAATGTTTATATTCAATTTTGATAAACCTCTTATCTTGTCTTAGAAAGTTGTTATTTCTAAGAACTCAACCTTCATATTTTCTATGATTGTATGAATGATGGTTTTACAACAGTATTAATTGACATATGATCAAGAGGGTTAGATAAGCCATACTTAGGGAAAACAGATCCTACTGCACCTTAGTTTAGTGTAATTTAGATAGACGGTATGTGCCAACCAAAGATGAGTTATACTATTCCATTGATTACGTGTATGCTAATTAAGAGATTTGATAGTTCATACCTAGGGAAGATAGATCGTAACGCGTCTTAGTGGTTAGGTGGACGATCTGTGCCAACTAAAGATGGCTATTCTTATTTCTTAATAAAAGAAATTTCTTAACGACATCGTTGGGTGCTTGGCAAACACACATGAGTCATATCATTCATGTAAGTGAATTTCCATGTTAAATGTAATTTACCATTATTATAAGGTTAGTGGTGAAATCAATTTCCTATATCTTCTTCATACTATCTAATCTTTACTTTTATGTTTTTATTTAGTTTCAATTATAAAACCAAAAATCAAATATCTTATCTGAATTAGATTAGAGTTAATTTCAATAACTTAACAGCCCACAACCCTTGAGGTTCGACACCCTCACATAGACTATATCCTACAAAGATTCATTCTATTGTGAGTGGTTTAATTTATTATTGATGTATTTTTGCTTTAAAAAGACCACATCAAGGTGATAGTTCAAAATAACACATCGTTTGGTTTACGGAATGAGTATTCTATTGGAAAATGGAATAGTTATTACCTGAAATAAAATAGAATGGAATGGAATGGTTATTCTTACTCTTTAGTTTGGTAACAATACATATACTTTAATTAGAATCGAATCAAAATTACTAAAAAAAAAACTCCACATTATGTTTTAAAAAAAATAATAAATAAATAATTGAAAACTAATGGGTGGCCTGGCCACCCCCGGGGACTCTCGCACCACCCCCAAAAGGCCTCGGGGGTCCACCACAAGACGTTCTGAGGGTGGTGGCTCCATATATGTGGCCAGCCGCGCAACCACCCATTGGGGTATAACATGGGTTTTGGTTTTTCTTTTCTTTTCTTTTTTTTAAAAATAAAATTAAAATTAAAAAATTGAGAAAAAATAGAAAGTATTAAGTGGTTTTATCTAGAAAATCTAATCTATTCTTTTAAGAATAATTATTCCTCTCATTTCTTAAAGGAATAGATATTCCTCTTCGTAAGGAAACAAGAATAACTATTCCAAATAATAGATCCCTACCAAACAAAGCAATGACTCTTCCTATGGAATAGTCATTCTATTTCAACGGTGTATTTTGCGAACCAAACGAGACTTAAGGTTTATGAAGCCTAGGGAACGTTTGTAAGCATGTGTCTGCTTTTTGATTGCTAAACAAAGGTTTTTTACCGTCCAACTCTTTTCTAAGCATCTACCTCTGCTTGGTTGTTTCTTGTTCACCTCAGCAAACGGGAACAAATATAGTACTAAAATGAAAGGAAGAACTGATACTAGCAAATCATCAATGACACAAAAGTGATCTCAACAAATGAAATCGTATTATTATTCCACAATCCTTTCTTCTTTTCTCTTTGTGTTTAATTGGACACTATCAGTTCCTCGCACAGGTGTTTATTCAGCATCTCAGTATTCTAGTACAGGCCAAATCCCCGATTTATCAATACATGGGAAAGGAGAGGAAAATTACAACAAAATTACATTTCCAATTTCTCAGCAGCCAATCACTGCTAAAAAAAATTATTGGAGAGATAGAGAGATCATGTCTTGAACCTCTGGGTGAGTTTCTCGACTCCTTCCCTACAATCTCCGGCAACTCTCTTTGCACCTTCCCCGAGGGCCAAGCTTAATTGTGCGGTGCTTTGCTGCAACTCTTGTGCTGATCTACTTGCCTTTGAAATGGCAGCATGTCGTACTTCTTCAGCTCGTTTTCCAGCCCTCGCGGTCCATTCTCTCAAATTTGATACTAATAAGGCTATCTTCTGGATGATCTTATCAATTATATCTCTGGATTTCCCTCTTAAATCCACTGCCATTGCCTTGAGCTTGTCCATCAGGTTCTCGGCCCTGCTAACAGTACCTTCAACTGAGAATTGCTTCCCAGCATTGAGCCACGAAACTCCAGCAGTGGTTTCTTCCTCAAGGTCAGCGTCAACAACTACTTTGATGCCCTGCCTCTCCCAGCGAAATCTAGCCTCTTCCAGGACTTTCGCTTGTTCTCTTGCTCTTTTTGCCTCATCCTCAGCCCAAGCCCTGGACGACAAAAGTTACAAATTCATAAAGAAGCTAAACAAAATTGATAATGCATTACCACCCATGGTTTGAAAGCCCAGACACAACAGATATGTTTACAGAGGTTGATGCTGCATTAAAGACTTCAAATTATGTGTTGATCATCATATTAAGTTAATCCATGGAACATATACTCCAGACATGATTATAGACGTCAAATATTTGCCAAACCTACTCCAAACTATTTTTCTCAATATGACATCAATATCAGAATGCTACGAAACATAATTGGCTCCTAGAAATAGAATTTTACTCTCTTACCTGGCCATAGACAAGGCTTTTCGCTCGACCTCTAGTTCATACTGTAAGCGGGCAATCTCCTGGGTTTCATTTTCTGCCTCTTTCCGAAGTTGGCTGGTCCTTTCCTTTTCATACGATATCTCTGCCTTGCTACTCATTAGGCTCTGCAACTGCTCCTCCGCATCCCGCCTTAACCTTGAGAGAATCTCCATTTCTGATTCAACAGCAGCACGATCCTTCGTTAATGCAATGTTATCTTCCTCTCTCTGAGCTCTTAACCTTTCCAATTCATGTCTTGCCTCTTCCGCCATTTTCTCCACAGCATCAATCTTTTCCCTCTCTAAGGAAAGCTCCTTTTCAAAACTGGCATTGATATCTTTCTCAACTTCAGCTACTAAAGCACTATGCGCAGCAACAGCATTTTCTGCCATTGATTCCGCTTCAATCCGTGCCAGCTCCTCACTTACAATGTCAGAAGCCTCACCAGTTGCAAGGGCAATAGCAGCCTGGGCTTTTGTGACCGGTTTATCAGGCTGGAAGAGTCGTGTGTAACCTATCCCCAAAAAAGAAAAAGACATTGATTATCAAACTAAAGATCATTTTTTTTTGCAAAAGCAGTTACAAGGAACAAGAACTTACCAAATGCAAGAGCTATGATTCCCTGTTCTCCAGCCGATATGTCAGCTACAAGTGCAGGACATGCATCTGGGTGTATCTTATCAATGTCAATGAAACCAGCAATTCGGTACAGCGTCTGTCCATGTGCAAAAAAGTAATACAAATATATTAAATACTAGCACCAGAGTAGCTAAAATAATAATATTAACCGAAATTTCAAATCAAGCAACCTTTCTGTCAGCTTCTGGCAGCTGTCTTCTTTCTAAGGCCATCTTCCAGCTGATAAGATCTTGACGTGATAGAGGGCTGCAGTAAAGAAAATAGAAGAAAAAGAAGGTAAATATATAATAATTCAAACATTATCTTACCCACAAATCTGACACCAAGCATATTCATCTAAGTTATCAAACATTATGCTAAGCAATTACTATGGAAAATGGTTTACAAGAACTGCAAGGAAACAATATCCCTCTTATTTAGGATCATCAAAATTACTCTTATTTATGTTGAATGACTTTTTGGAAGTGAAGTGTAAAGCATACTCCTGCTGAGGGCCCATCACGCTCCCCTAGGTCCTCTCTCTCTCTTTCTCTTCCTCCCTCCCCTCAGCAGCACGTGAGAGGGTGTCACGCTCATTCTCTATGTTAGTGTGTTTGTTTTTTTTCGTCTTTTTGATTCGCTGGGTCTTGCTTGGTTACCTGTGTCTAATGGGTTGAACGTGTCGATGATGTCTGAAGAGCTTGGTGAGTGGCTCTTGTTGAGTTGCGTCTGTTAGCTGAATGTAGAATCCATGGGGAGATTTTTCGTTTGAGTATCATCGAGCCGGGGGGAAACTCTTTCAAGCTTAGAATAGTGGAAAGAGAGAGGAGTTTCTCTCCAGTCTATCATTCTAGGAAGAGATGAGAGCTTTTTGGTTGCTTTCGATGGTGGCCGGAGTGGAAAACAGTGTGGGTTTTGTCCGTAAATTCAGAGATTCACATAAGGCATTCTTGGGTCAGCGCAGCAGTAATCACCATGGGAGCTACATAGCCATCGAGGAGTTCATCGGCTGTGGACGGAGGAAATCTATTCTAATCCATGAGGGCAAGAAGAAATGGTGTTGGTGTGGGTTCATGCAGGTATTGCAGTTTTTGCAGTCTCCATTCATTCCAGTGAAACGCATACCACCGGCCATTGGGTTACCCTCATTGCAGTCTCACCTGATTACCATGAATCAATCATTTGCTCAGGTTGTAGCCGAGCAGGGTGACACGTCCACTTCTGGCGGCAGAGGCCGGAGGGGCTTCTGTCGCGGCTTACGGGGGCACTCAGCCCTTGGCCAAGCTCAGAGTGCAGCAAAGCAGCCGTCCAGTGCTGCCAATGCCGGTGCCCCACCTAAAGCCCAAATAATGACAAAACAGGACAATAAGGGAAGGAAGGTGGGAGCTCTGGCTTTTCTTGCTACAAAAAGTCAAAAGAGTACCTTTCCAGTACTCAAGGCATTCGGGTGCTGGCAAAGATTTTTCTGTGTGTTAGCGTGGATGTTAAAGGAAAGCACGACGTCACTTGGGTAAGAAAACATATTCGGCTAGCTTCTGTGTGGGTACAAAGCGTAAAGAATCTTCATAAGTCCCCAGTGCAGGCTGGGCCTGTGGGAATCGAACACGAGAGTAATGTTGATGGTTTGGGCCCAGTTAAATATGCAGGCCCAATGCAGGCTGGGCCAGTGGGAATCGTATGTGAGAGTAATGGTGGTGGTTTGGGCTCAGCAGAAATTACAGGCCCATGTCATTTAAGAATTACTTGAACCTATGGATACTGTCAGCATCGGGGCCTTCTTCAGAATCTCTCAGCCCATTTAAGCAATCTCGCTTTCAATGGGCGTTTATCCATAATTTATTTCTCCACTGGGCTTCAATTATGTGTCACCCAAAGGCCGGAACTGCTGTGGGCTTCAGCCTGCAGCCACTAACAGACTTGTGGCCTGAGTTGCGAATCTCAGGTCAACTTTCGTTTTCAGGCAAGTGGTCCATTCAGACCATTTGCGGGCCAACAAGCTTCTTCATTGTGTAGCATGAGCTCTCATTGGTTGCAGAATTGCAGTTGAAATCTGGAGCAATGTTGGCAATAGGGTATTAGAAAACAACGACGAGCATGGCTGAAATATCCCCAGTGGATAGGCCCTCTCCTTTCGCAATGGAAACCGAGGTTTCTTACTTCCAGTGCAGCTCCTCCCTCTCTTCCGCTTCAGATTTAATCTTGCTCGCGGAAAACCACCGTAGGACTCTCCCTTCTCTTGCTTCTTCTAGCAGGGGCCCCAATTAAGCTGAGTAAAAGCTCGCTATAACCAGAGGACCCGAATGGGTCCGAGCATGGTTCCGGTAGGGATGTGGTTATCTTTCTGTGGGAATTGGTTTAGCAGACACCAAGCACTCCAGCCTAATTTTTGTGGCTCCCTCGTCTCGCAAAAAGAAGCCTTGTGTATTGCTCCCGAGTTTTCCTGTCAATTCCTCTACCTCAAGGGTGCAACATCTTGAGAGCTCCGATCGGGTCAAGAGGCTCATGTATAGGATAGACAAATTCTTGGGGGTTTCTTATGAAGGCTTCAAACATGAAATTTCAGATTTATTCTCTGCAATTGAATCCAGCCGTAAGGGTTATAAGGGAACGTCGGGCTCCTTCAAAAAAGAGAGAGGGAGAGGGGTTAAAGTTGTTAGGGAACTTCTCAACCTATCTTGCTCAATGAATTATGACTCCAAGAGGAATCCATCCAAACCTTGTATCCTTTTGGTTTTGTGGCAAGCCTTCTATTATTTTTCTTATGAATAATAATTTTATTAGAAAAAGGCAAATCCCTCGTACACGAAGAGTATACAAGAGTTGAGGCCTTTAGCTTCTATTACAATCTAGAAAACAAATCACATCTACCATATTCCAAAAAGGAAATTGGGAACATATACAATAATCCAATCCAAAAGAGATATCAAAAATGAGGATTTAAGGAAAAACACATTGGTCTCACTATCCTCAAAGAGTCGACGATTTCATTCTCTCCAAATGCTCCACATCAAAAGAGCAGGAATAACTTTCCAGATAGCCACTTTGGGATGTTCCCGCTCTAGATATTTCCAACAATGTAGAAGTTGAAGGATGTTACTAGGCATGACCCAAGAGACCCCAAAACTATTAAGAACTAAGTGACAGATATCAGCAGTATACTCACAATGGATGAGAAGATGATCAATAGTTTCCTTATCCTTTTTACAAAGACAACATTGGTTAACTAGTTGGAACCCCCGCCTTCTGAGATTATCCACTGTGAGGATTCTACCCAATGCCGTTCCCAATAAGAAGAAAGCCATGCGAGGAAGGGCCTTCACCTTTCAAATACCTTTCCAAGGGAAAGAACTATGCTCACCTGATTGTAACATAGAATAGTAGCTCTTCACCTCAAAACCATTGCGACTAGAAGGAGTCCATGCCATACTATCCACTTCTCCCAGATGAGGATTCATGGAGTAAAAAAGACTAAGAAAAGAGTTCAAAATTTCAAGTTTCTAATCATGAGCTGCTCTAATGAAGCTAGGAGTAAGGCTTATATTATGAATTTGAAAATCATAAAGTTGGAATGTTCGAGAACTTAATGATGTAGGGAAAAGGCTCAACAATGGCATCTTTTTGAAAACTTGGAAGCCTTAAGCAAATTTCAGTCAGTCTTGTTCAAGGCTTGCAGGGAGGACCTTCCACGGAATGGTATGCTTTGCCTACCTCAGAAGCCTCGGGGGGGTAATCTTTTAATGTGGGATAAACGTGTAGTAGAATACATGGAAGAGGCGAAGGGTTTTTTCTCTATCTCATACAAATTCAAATCTATTCTAGACCAATTTGTCTGGGCTTTTTCGGGAGTGCATGGTCCCAACGCAAATTCCAGTAGGCATTTCTTTTGGGAAGGAGCTATCAGGGGTTTTCAGTTGGCGGGAAATTCCTTCAAGTTCACTTCTGCTATTTCAAGAGTTTGTTGAGCTTCTTGTGGATCAATGTTTGGCATCTACTAGAAAATAGAGAATCCACTTCAGATAGGTGCATTGGTGGTGATTTCAATGTTACTCGCTTCCTGAACGAAAGGGTAGGGGCAACTCGGCTAACCTCCGTCATGAGGGAATTTTTAGATTCCATTTCAGATTAGGGTTCATGGATATTCTGTGGGCCGGAAGGTCTTTCACTTGGTCTAATAACCAAGACCCATCCTCTATTTATAGGATAGACAGATTCCTAGCTTCTCTAGATTGGGAAGAGAATTTCCCATGCTTGATCCAACACCGTCTTCCTCGACAATGGATGTCTATCTAGAGAACCTCTAACGTGATTTCTTATGTGGGAAGGATAGGTGATGAGTTCAAATATCACTTGGTGAGATGGCCCAAAATTTGTACTCCAATCTCTGAGGGAGGGTTGGGGATTAGAAACTTGCTGAGGTTCAATCATGCTCTATTAGGTAAATGAATTTGGTGCTATGGGCTCAAGAGAGAGGCTTGGTGGAGGGTAGTGGTGGACTCCAAATTTGAAAGTGCATGGGGAGGGTAATGTTCTAGTGAGCCCCTCCGCGCGTATGGGGTGGGTTTATGGACGAATATTACGAGAGGTTGGGAGAAGTTTTGTAGTCATACTAGATTTGAGGTAGGAGATGGCTCCAAGGTTAGATTCTGGCATGATCATTGGTGTGGGGATACAGCCCTTAAGGAATCCTTTCAAGATTTATTTGGTATTGCTTGCATAAAGGATGCTTCTCTTCTGACTCCCATGGAATTTTCTGTAGGTGTCATTCAGTAGAACGTGAGCTTACTAGAGCAGCTCATGATTTGAAGGTTGAAGACTTCGCCTCGTTCTACAGGGTGTTGTATTTAGCGAGTGAAACGCAAAGGGGAGGACAAGCTGTGGTGGGTCCCTACCAAAACGGTGTTGTTTTGTGTTAAATCCTTCTACAATGTCATAATGGTGTATGTTTCCCTTCAAAAAGTGTTTGGCGAAAAGCTTCCATTGAGAGTGGCACTTTTTGGTTGGTCGGCAGTACTAGAAAAGATCCTTACCATGAACAATCTTTGTAAGCGGCACGTCATTGTGGTTGATTGGTTTTGTCTACGTAAAAGCGATAGAGAGTCATTGGACCATCTTCTACTTTATTGTGAGGTTGCTTGTGCAATTTGGAAAGTGCTCTTCAGTCGATTTGGGTTATCATGGGTCATGACTAGACGAGTAATTGATTTGTATGCTTGTTAGTGGACTGCTAGCAACCCTCGGAGTGTTGTTGTGTGGAAGATGGTGCCTTCGTGCCTTTTGTAATGTTTATGAAGGAAAATGAATGATAGAAATTTTGAGGACCATGAGATGACTTTGAAAGAGATTAAGTCTCTATTTTTCAACACACTGTCTCTTTGGACAGCTGCTTCTTTTTCTCTTTTGGTGATTAGTTATCATGATTTTCTTATTATTTTTGCCTCTACTAGTTAGGTGGCTTCTCTTTGTATACTTCATGTGTACCGGGGGACGCTTTACGCTTTTAATGATATTTCGATTACTTATCAAAAAAAAAAAATGATTATGCTCATTCAAATTTGAGATCATGTGGCTAAGGGCAAAAGGTTTTGTAGACATGGTGAAACAGTGGTCGGATTCATATCAAATGCTCAGTACTCCCAACTTCGTTTTTGCTAATAAACTAAAACGGCTGAAAATTGATTTAAAACACTAGAATAAGGAGGTTTTCGAGAATTTAGATGAGAGGAAGTCTTCAACGGAGGAGATCCAATGTCTTGATTATTTTAGAAGAGAGATCTCTTGTTGAAGAGGAGAGTTAAGAGGGCTAAGGTGAAAGCAAATTTTGAGAAGGTTGACTCTAACGACTTAGGAAAAGCGCTAGCCACATCTGCGCTATCACCCCAAAATTACTAGTCAATTTGAAGATTCTTTAGAATCTCATATAAACCTCAATTTCACCTAGTAACTAGGCAATGTAGGATTTAGCACTCATGACAATCTTTATAAACTATCCACTCTATGTGGGCTACTCCTTATCTTCTCAATGTGAGACGGGTGTTACAAACTCCCCCCTCGTTTTGATAGGTAAAGCATATTTCAAAAGGCGCAGAGAGGCGCAACCCATAGTACACAGGATGTATGATTTCCCTAATTTAAAGAGAAAAGAGAGCACATATCTAGAAAATTAGAATTAAGAATACTCAAACATAGATTGTATCTTCACTCTCCACATAAACAAGGTTTGTATCACCAACTTTTTCAAGTTAATCAAACCAATCTCACAATCTTCAAAACTGCGTGCATTCTGTTCCCTCCATAAATACCACATCAAACACAACAGAGTCATTCGCCAAATCGGCATCAATGTCTGGTCGCCCTTTTTCACCCCTTAAACCCCTGATGTCTTTATCAGGATCACGTCATGCGATGCTCTAGTACCACATGGTCTAACGTTACTAGGTTGCTCTAATACCATTTGTAACAACCCAAAAGCGCTAGTCACATCTGCGCTATCACCCAAATGACTACTCAATTTGGAACTTCTTTAGAATCTCTTATAAACTTCAGTTTCACCTAGTAACTAGGCAATGTGGGACTTAACACGCATGACTATCTTTATAAACTATCTGCTCTATGTGAAATACTCATTATCTTCCTAATGTGGGGCAAAGGTGTTACATTGTAACACCCCCTTCCCGTAAGAAGACAATATTAAAAAATTAATCAATCAGAAATATGAGGATATAAGAATTCCAATGTGGGCTACTCCTTATCTTCTGAATATGGGACAAAGGTGTTACATTACTCTTTTGCAAGAAGCTATTTGTTCCTGAGTTCCTAGTTGAGGGTTGGGAGTTAAAAATTTCATGTAGTTCAATAAAGCGCTACCTGGTAAATGGTTGTGGAGATTCGTGCAAGAGGAGAATTATTTATGGAGATAGGCAATTGTTGAGAGAAGTATGGGATACAAAGAGGCAGTTGGTGCTAAGAGAAAACGCGAAGGCCCTACAAGGTGTGCCTTTGGAAGAATATTCGAACTGGTTGGGGGATTTCTCCAACTTTGTCTCCTTCAAGGTTGGGGATGGAGCTCGTATTCGTTTTTGGCATGATGTTTGGTGCGAAGAGGTGGCTCTCAAGTCTTCATTCCTAGAACTTTATTCTATAACTTGTGACAAAGAGGCCTTGGTGTCGGATTATTTGGACTCCTCCGGCACATATATCCATTGCAATCCGAGTTTCATCAAGGCAATCCAGGATTGGGAGCTAGAGTCTCTGGTATCTTTCCTTAACCTAATATATGCCTCGAAAACCCATCTAAGGGATGCGGATAGAATCTTGTAGAACCCAATCAAGGCTTTAAAGTGAAGAACTACTATAACACTTCACTAGCTAGAGAGACTTGTCTATTCCCCTAAAAAAGTGTTTGGAATATAAAGAACTTGCCGCTGCATCACATTCTTCAATTGGACGATAGCTTTGGGCAGAATCTTCACAATTGATAATCTTAGAAGGCGGGGGTCTTACTCTTGTAAATTGGTGCTACCTATGTTAAAAAAATGAGGAGACCATAAATCATCTATCCTTTTTTTCTTATAAGTAAGACCATAAATCATCTATCCATCCACTGTGAGTACACTAGTGATCTTTGACACCTGGTTCTCAACTTGTTCGGCTTTTCTTGGGTTATGCGTAGCAATATATTAGAGATGCTACATTGTTGGAAGACTCAAGGACAAGGACACCCCAAAGAGGCTATCAAGAAAGTTATTCATACATTGTTAATGCGGAGCATTTAGAGAGAGAAATCAACGCTTCTTTGAGAAGTGTGAGTCCAATATACTATGTTTAAATCCTCTTTTTTGAGATCCCTTCTAGAATGGCATGTAGTCTATGCGCCTAATTTTTCCACTTTAAATCTCTTACATCTTGTAAACTTTTTAGATTTCACACACCTTTAGGGTGCACAGGACTTTGTCTTTTCCTTTAATACATTATTATTGTTTATCAAAAAAATTACTCTTATTTTAATTCCACCAGCAAATGGTAGAATTCAAGAAGGCAATAGTATTCAAACAAAACAATAACCGAGAAAAACAAGGACAGTTTATATTGCATGGTAATTGTGTAAGCACCTTTCTGGAGAGAAGTAGAATGGACTATGGTCTTCATCTAAAGAAGAAAGCATATCCCGTCTTGAAAGCTTGCTTGCGATAAGTCCAGCTTCTGCCAAGCCTGCAATATCCAAATCCATTGCAAATTATGAACCAAAGAACGCTTAAAACACTGGGAGGAGCAGTTCTAAAAGTATTATATCCCAAAAATTTAATATCCAATTCTCACCTTGAATGGATGCAAAATCGGGGTCATCGGGTGTGATATCATCAAATGCAAGTTCAGAAACACTCTCTATATACATTGCAGGATATACTTTTGAAATTGTGTTCCTACAAGTAAATGAAAAGTCATTCCTTTTACAATTTTAGACAACGTATGCATTATAATTGCCAGTGAGATGCTGATTTCCCACTATCTACATAGCACGGTCACAGTAATAAGAGTGACATATATACCTCGAAAGAGCACTGCTTGCAGACAGTAACCACCGAGCATATTCACGACGTGTACATAGGTCACTATGTTGAACATCAGCCTCAATGACCTGAAAAGCATTCAGATGTTAAAACTTTTTATGGCAGGCCTTCTTATACCCTTATACCTGTGAAGCTTACATTACATATCCTGAGGACAACATGACAACTTCAGTGAAAGATTTTCAATTCAGTTATTGGCCGACAGAAGTAAGGTCCAAATTGAACCCACTGCATCTGGCTATATGCTTAAGTCTAATCCTCCAGGCTGTTTCATTTCAAATACATTAAATAATAGAAGGAATACTCAATGAGGGCAAAAGAGTACCTTTAAAACTTGTAGTGCAGCCAGTGCCTGACCCTGAACCTGATCAACAACTGCAGGAATCAAAACCTTCCCAGGAAGCACCAGTCGTGCTGCAGAAACTACAGATGGAGCAGGAATACCAGCAGAGGAGAAGGAATTCCCAGGATTTGGTAATTCTGATCTGCTTCTATTCATCTGATTATGATGATCTGCGTCTTTTTCATTCCCGAACGGATAGGTTGATGCTGACAGAGAAATTTCAGATGACCCACTGTCACTATAGTTATGAACTTCCAGGGATGAGCTATTGTTCTCAGCTGAGACCTGTGGGGTTTTGCTTAGGTCAAGATTTTCTTGGGTTGAAGGCGGGACTACAGTCTCTATATCGTTTTTGGGCAAATATTGATTTTCTAAAGTTGCATTTGATTGTGAATTGACATCAACATTCAGAGACACAGGCTCATTGACTATGTGGGCAATAGTACTAGAAGAAGAATTTAATGAAAGATCGGAATTTCGATGTCCGCCTGAACCATGCATTTCATACTGGGGGTCCGTGTTGAGTTCTAATGGATTACCATCAAAGCCTAAGAAAATGGTTGGTTTAACATTCACCGGGTTCTCTGTAAGTTCATGACTTAATTCTGCCATACCCATAGAAGAGTTGTCAACATCCTTAAATCCAGAGGCAACAAAAGAAACATTCTCAGATTCAGGCAAATTAAGTGACAATGAGCCTGTCTCAGGGGAAATTGAATTGTTATCAAAACTTGATTCGTGTTGCAAATCTTCTTGAATAGAAGCATTGTTAATGGCATCAGTACCATTAGATATGTATTGAACATCTTGTACTGATGAGGTCAGGCCATCAGAATCATCACCAACTCTACTTTCACTGGGAGTTTCATCAGATTCTGGAGATGAAGAAGAATCCTTATATGTACCTGTCCTGCCTTCCAGACTATTATCTTCTAGCTTGACAGCTGCAATTTCATCTTCTTTAATGCTGTCATTTTGGTCATCAGAGGCCAATGACACTTCCTGCTGAGTAGTCAAGGGCTCCATCTGTTGGCTTGATCCTACGTAGAGACGTACATGAATTCACATATACAGAAAAGACTAGTGAGATAGCAGACACAAGTCAGCTAAATTTGTTCTAACAGACACAGGACCTAGAAAACATTAAAATGTATGAAAAGATTATTCAAAACGCAGATTGACATATAACCAAAAATATTATAAAATGAGCACATGTGTAACAAAATATAGCCAGCAATGTGACTAAAGACTACAAGAGAGAAAATGACAACTCACTCAAATTGTTTCTTTTGCTCATAGACAATGCTGCAAATGTAAGGCCTGAGACAAGAATGACTCCAGCTACTCCTGCTCCCACAAACCCTGAAAGCAAACTACTTTAAAAATGTTAATTAGCCAATAAAAAGATACTGCAGAGCTCCAATAGCAGCAATCATGAAAAAACCAAAAATTCAATTGCCCATGTAATTCAAACCCTACTTTTAGTATTCAGGACATGGATATTGAAAAACACACCACCGTCTCACGCAAATGTTGGTTCTCATCGAAGTGTTAACTAATCAAGACAATGAAAGCATTGTATTCAACATACAGTCAACACAAAAGTTCATAGGTTCTTCCGGTTATTCCGATGCTACAGGGCCAAAGGTACAGAGGGTCAACTCTAGGGAAGTGTCAAGGGATAGAGCTCAGAGAATCCCATATTTGCCACTGGTGCAGACTGCGTAAGTGGTGATAAGGGTGATAAGGGCATTAGCTTTGATTTTCAAAAACTGAGGAATGAGTTGTAGTTTCATAAAGGGTAAATAGACCATTTAATTGATAGGATTGACAAGGGTCTGTGTCCTTTTTGTTTTCTGAGAGCAGAGTTGGCCCAGAGTGTGCCGTTGTTGCTGAACCAAAGCCCAACTCAGCAGGGAGGGTCCATTCTTCCCAAAAGTCTCCTGTCAGTGCTGAAGCCTATATGCAATGCAAGGAAAGGCCTGCTCCGTGGCGTTGCTCATGTTAATCTAAACCAGCCTCTTCTTAGCTGGTATGAAATCAGTGTGATTGATAACATGGGCTCTAATGAAGTCCCCTCTTGGTTGGGCATGAAGAAGGGACTAGCTGCTATGGTGATGAGATGCCTTCACATCCAGATTTGGATGTTTACGCAGGAAGAGCCTTGTTATTGTGAGCCATTGAATTTTTGTCTCTGATGGAAATGTAGAGACAGATTCTGCCACTCCAGAAACATCAGATTGGGTGTTGCAGAAAGTCAAAGGATTTAGTTATTTTGTGGGGTTCTCCTATGAAGGGTTTGAAAAAGAGCTAATGACTTTATTAACCGCCATCTACGCCAGTCGGAACTAGAAGGAACAGGTTAGATCCCCTATTTCTCATTCTAAGTCAGTGAGAAGCAGCCACGAATTAAAAAGATTATCATATTCTATTAAATATGATCTCAAGGGAGGTTACTCTAGCACAGACAGAGGTAAGGGTAGGGGTTCTTCCTGTTCTTTATGAAGCCAAAAATCTTGTCTTTCAATCTTAGAGAGTTGAATGAGGGGGATAAATGTTTGAGGGTCAAGCTCAAAAAATGGAAGGCTGACATTGTATGTTTACAAGAAACTAAACTGGAGCAATTATCAAGGGTTGTTGTCGGTAATTTGAGGGATTGTCAACATGTGGATTGGTGTTACTTGGGTTCAAGAGGGGCTTCTAGAGGGATCTTGTTGATGTGGCATATGAGAGTGGTGGAAAAATTGAGTGTGGGGGGGGGCGGGAATTTATTGTTGCTTGCTTCTTTAGAAATGGGGATGATAATTTTGTATGGGCCTTCGCAGATGTGTTTATGGTCCTAATGTCGACTATGAAAGAAGGTTGTTATGGAATGAATTGGCAAGATTTCTTAGTTGGTGGAATATTTTGAAGTGCATTAGGGGTTATTTCAATATTATCTACTTTCCGGGTGGAGATCGAGTGATTCCCAATCCTCCCCAACTATTACGGAGTTCTCTGAATTCATTTTGAAAACGGTCTTATGGATATCCCTTTGGCCAGTGGTAATTTCACGTGGTCTAATAATCAAGACCCTCCTTCGTGGTCCAAAATTGACAAGTTTCTATTTTCTCCTTATTGGAAAGCCCAGTTTCCAAATGTTTCTCAAAGGACGCTACCTAGATTTTTATCAAATCACTTTCCAGTTATGCTTGATTTTGGAATTGTTCATAGGAGTAGACTGATTTCAAGTTCGAAAGTATGTGGTTAAACTCAAAGGGCTTTAAGGAAAAGGTGAAGCATTGGTTGTTATGATACAGTTTTCAAGGGTCTCCTAGTTTTATCTTGGTGTGTAAACTACGAGATTTGAAAAAGTTTCTTCTAGATGAACTCCAAGGTCTCGATGTTATTGCAGAAAAAAGAACCTTATTTGATGATGAGAATTTGACAAAAGCTAATATTATTAGTGATTTGGAGAGGACTAATCTAATGGAAGAAGTGAGGAGACAGAAATTGAGGGCACTTTGGTTTAGAAATGGAGATAAGGGTTTTGTTTGGTAAACATTTGGGTTGTGGATTCTTTTTTAAATAGTAATAAGAGGTTATTGATTTGATATAAAGTAGAGAAAAGTTTTGAAATTTTTGTATGAAAAAGTGAAAAAAAAAGTTGTTAAAAAGTAATTGATGTGGTATAAAAAGTGAGAAAATTGTCAAAAAGTGATTGATGTGATATAAAAAGTGGAATGTTTTAAAGTTGACTTTTTGAAAAAATGGAGTGGTTTGCCACACATAACCAAGAATGCTAAATTTTTCCACTATGCAACTAATTTGAATAGACGAAACAACACCGTTGAATATTTAGACGTTAATGAATCATTTTCCAATATTACAGAAATTAGAAAACATATTCTACAATTTTACAATTGTCTTTACTTTGAACAGTTTAGTTGGCGGCCTAACTTGGATGGTTTTCCTTTTGATTTAATTGATGATGAGGAGGCTATTTGGTTGGACGAAGATAAGGCCCTGAGCCCTGATGGTTTCTCTTTGGCTTTCCTTCAGACTTGTTGAGAGGTTCTCAAAGAAGATAATATGAATGTTTTCCATGAGTTCCGTGCTCGGGGTAAGTTTGAAAGAAGCTTCAATACAACTTTTATTTCCCTTATTCCTAAGAAAGCAGAGGTTGTAGAAATTAAGGATTTTCGTTCTTCTGGTAAGGTGGGTGGCATCTACAAAATTATTTTCAAAATTCTAGCTAACAAGCTGAAATTGGTTTTGAAGAGGGTTATTTCCAAGACTCATAATGTAACGATCAAGAGAAAAGCGCTAGCCACATCTGCGCTATCACTCCAAAATGGCTAGTCAATTTAGTGCTTTCCTACAATCCTTTAAAAAACCCAATTTCATCTACTAACTAAGTAATGTGGGATTTACCACTCACAATTATCTTTATAAACCGCACACTCTATGTGAGCTACTCATCATCTTCTCAATGTGTGACCGGGGCATTACAAAATCTCCGCCCTTAAACCCCTGACATCCTCACCAAGGCCACGTCATGCGATGCTCTAGTACCACATGGCCTGGCGTTACTAGGTGGCTCTAATACCATTTGTAACGATCCAGAAGAAAACGCTAGCCAAATCATCGTTATCACCCCGAAAGGACTAGTCAATTTGAAGCTTCCCTAGAATCAATTATAAAGCTCAGTTTCACCTAGTAACTAAGCAATGTGGGACAATGACTATTTTTATAAACCACCCACTCTATGTGGGCTACTAATATTCTCAATGTGGGACCGAGGTGGTACACATAATTCTTTCATCAGGAAGAGACAAATTTTAGACTCAATCCTTATTGTCAATGAACGCATTGACAATAGAATTAGATCAGGGAACCATGTGGAATCTTTAAATTAGCCCTAGAGAAGGTTTATGATCATGTTAGTTGGGGTTTCTTGTTGTGCATGTCGAGGAGATGTAGTTTTAGGGAGAAATGGTGTAACTGAATAGCCCATTGTATTTCCACGGTGCACTTCTCTGTTTTGATTAATGGATCCCCCTCTAACTTCTTTAACAGTTCTTGTGGCCTAAGAGAGGGGATCCTTCATCCCCATTGCTTGTTGTTGTTGTTAAAGAGGATTTGAGTAGAATGTTGTTTGCTACAGTGAATAGGGGACTCTTATCAAATTTTCTGGTGGGGTCGAGGAATATTGTCAAGCTCAATTTGTCTCATCTATTATATGACACCTTTATCTTTTGTAAGACAAACCCAGATCACCTACGTTATTTGCGTTGTCTTTTCTTATGCTTTGAAGTATCTCAGGTTTGAAAATTAACTTGGTTAAATAGAGTTAGTCCCTATAGGCGTCATAGAAGATGTTGAAGGCTTGGCCTATATCCTTGGTTGAAATGTTTATTTTCTGCCTATAAAGTATATAAGTTTTCCGTTAGGAGCTCCTTTCAAGGAAAAAAAGAAAAAAAAAACAATTTGGGAAAGTATTATTGAGAAAATTGAACGTTGTTTTGGCTGGTGGGAAGCAACTTTATTTGTCTAAGGGTGGCAAGATCACTTTGATTATAAGCACTCTATCTAATTTTCCCACTTATTTTTTGTCTCTTTTCCCTATCCTTGGTGTTGCTAATGGTATAGAGAAAATTCAGCAGGTTTTCTTATGGAGCAGAGTTGATGATGAATTCATATTCTATCTAGTAAGTTGGTCAAAGGTTTACACCCCGATATCCTCGTGTGGTTTGGGGTTAGGAATTTGCTTCTTTTTAACTGAGCTCTTTTGGGGAAGTGGTTATGGCATTATGCCCCAAAGAGAGAGATAGAAGCTCTGTGGAGATTGGTTGTAGATGTTAAATATGATTGCAGGTTAGGAGGATGGTGTTCTAATGAGGGTAGTGGGTCTTGTAGGGTTGGGGTGTGGAATTATATTAGGAGGGGGTAGGAGGAATTCTCTAGATTTATTCGATTTAAGGCGGGTTATGGTACTAAGATCAGATTTTGACATAATGTGTGGTATGGGGATCAGTATTTGAAGGCAGCTTTCCCGGAGTTGTTTAGTAATCTCGCTTTAAGGAGGCTTCTGTTGCTGATCATTTGCATTTCTCCGACGACACATTACAATGGAACATCTCCTTTATCAAATTTGTGTATGATTGGGTATGGATTGGATTATCTTGTTCTTTAACCTTTTGTATTCTCTCAATTTGAGACGAGGTGGCGCAGATAAGTTTTTTTGGATTCCTTCCAAAATGAGGGTTTTTAAGGTCAGATCTTTTCACAAGCCGCTAATTGCTCTCCCTTTTCTTGGAAGAGCATTTGAAGGAATAAGGTTCCCTCAAAAGTGGCGTTCTTTATTTGGACAGCAGCTTTAGTGAAGATTCTAAGTTCTAACTATGAATAACTGAAGAAAGAGACACATTATAGCGGTGGATTGGTGTTGTATGTGTAAAAAAGAACGGGAAAACCAAAGATCATCTATTGCTCCATTGCGAAGTAACCAAAGACTTGTGGGAATCAATATTCCGTCTTTTCGAGTTAGAGAAGGTCATACCCCAACAGGTGGTGGAGCTATTGATTTGTTGAAGAGGAAAGTTTAAAAGACACTGCAATTTAGCAGTTTGGAAGATTATTCATCTGTGCTTAATGTGGTGCATTTAAACAAAAAACACAGTTTTTGAAATTTTGAAGATTGTGAGAGGACGGTGACAGGACTAAAAGCCGCCTTGCTCAAATATCTTAATGTTTGGATGGCTGGCTACCGTTGTTCTTGTTTCTCTAATTTCTTAGAATTTCTTGGTATGTGTCCTTTTTATCAATTGGGTGTTTCTCTTATATATTTCCCATATACATGGGTTGCGCCCCTTCACCCTTCTTTGTGGGATTGAATTACTTCAAAAAAATAAAAAATAAAAAAAAAATAATAATAATAATAATAATATCAGTTCTGTTGACTTAATCAGTAGAAGGCAAATAATTTATTACAATAGTAACAATTATCATGTCAGTCAAAAAATTTCTCATTCATGCTAAAACCCCACGTCTCCTACATTCACTACTTGTACAAATGCTGTGTTTAGTAGCTCAGAAATCATAGGAAATAATAAAAATTAAAACTCTAAAACTTTTCATTATTTGTAATCTAACAAAGCAAAACCCACAACTCAACTGTGCCTGTAAAAACAACCTGAATTACATTTACTCAGTTCCTCATTTTCTGAGCAGACAAACAGAGAAGAGAAAATATATCCAGAACTTTCATTACCTCCAAACCATTTCTTCCTTTGCGACTCGACAGACTCTTCCCCATCATAAGACTCGGACCATCCGGAGAACCCATCAAGAGTTGAATCCGACACATTCCCATTTCTGGCTGCGCCATGAGCTACACAGAGCACCCGAACCCGACGATCCACCCTCCCCAGGCGCGTCCGTACGAGAATTGCGGGGGATTTCCGGCAATTGAGAACCAGTCGGAGCTGGAGAGAACTTGGGGACCAGGTGGCAGTCGTAGAAGCCATTGGAAAATCGCAGCTTTAAACGACGGAGTCAGTTTGAGAGAGGAATTTTGAACAAGGTTCCAAAGGAGATAGAATCACTGAGAGGTGAATTGTAGGAGTTGGGAGGGGGAATTTCTAGGGTTTTTGTTTGTTTTCAACTGAGGAAAATATGCTTACCCACCAGAAAAGAAATATGTAAACTTCTGACCGTACTTTCAAAATAAATCTTGAAATTTAATTAAAAATATATCACATATAAGCAAATATATATATATATAAAACCAAAAGCCCTTCAATATAATTTAAAGGACATTTTAGTACAAACAGGTCTCCAAATGGTAGTTCAATCAGCTGGAGACCATGTTTTATAAAACGGAGGTCACTAATTCGAAACCCCCTTTCTTGTACGAACATGTAAAAAAGAAAAAAGAGTCATTTTTGTACAAACTAATCCATAAACTAATGATATTTATTTATAAATAATTCTTTTTATGATTTTTATATTAAAATATCACCCGTGATTCACATAAAATAAATGTTAATATTTAGATGGGTTAAGAATGGCTTATGACTTCCTGTTATTTTTTAGCTACATAGATATAAATTATAATTGCCGAACGGTGGGAAAAATTATATTTTCATCCTTAAAAAAATAAGGGTAAATATCTAATAAATTTCTTAATCAACGCGCGATTTGAAATCAATTCCACACTGTTTAAAAATCAAATTTTGTTGCTTAAGTTTGTTGCGAATTAGAAATCAGTCCTTCGGTGATTTTTCCGTCCATTTTCTCTATATCTGTTAAGGTGAGTCACCGTTTATCTACATAGACATTGACACATCAGGTAACACGACGTTGTTTTAGGATACAAATTTATTTGCAAGATTTTGGCTTTACACGTTAGCCCCCAATCGTGCGAAATTTTAGATGTATATGTTCCTAAGGCTTGAAGACTTAAGCTATTGAAGAATGCTGATTAAAAAAGAAAAAAAGGTTGGAAGAAGAATAAGGTGGAATGTAAAACATTTCCGTAGGGAAGGCAAATAAGGTTGGGTATCGGTAAGTTATTTTTCTGGTAGTTTCAGTTAGGGTTTCTTGCTAAATGTTCTCCGATGTGACTGTTTAGGGTTTATAATCACCGCCACTATCGTCGTCCTCAATATCGTCGGTGAGAAGTGATGTGGATATGGATGCACGGATGTGCAAATGTGGCTTTTGATCTCCCTAAGAACTTTTTGGACGACAACAAATCCTGAGAGGTGCTTCTTTGGGTGTGCCATGTATGACACACAAAGGATAAGTGAAACGTACCACATATGTTTGATGATATACCCAAATCAGTGTTGTTAATGTTTTCCTTTTTTTTATCATTCTAGAAATATGGGCAATATCGTTTTTTCCATTGGTTTGATAAAGAGACATGTCCTCGCAGAAATGAATTATTGCCTTTGTTGCATAATGAATTGAAGTGCTTGAAGGATGAAGTAATACAACTTAGAACACGGAATAGGCAACTTACTCATATGTTGGTGTCTTTGTCAGTTGTAATTATTATTTTGGTGGGAGTATGGTTGATGGGGCGTAAGGCCATGCATTGACACGGTATGTTGTAGTGTATGTTTGTATTAAATATTTGTAATTCTCAACAAGACTATTCTAGTGTGTTTGTAATGGAATGAAAGAATTTTTGGATGTCTTATGGAATTTGGCATATCATTTTGTCAATTTGGATTATTGTATAATTTGGTACTCCCATTTTGTAAATTTAGCAATGGAATGAATGACTTTTTCATGCTTGTTATTCTTACATTTGGTTTAGTAATTTCCATATGGCTAATCGTTGGTACAATGGAACGAATGTACTTTTCTTGATCAGATGCCAACATAAGCACATTACATGGTCAAACAAAGAACCTGCTTAGAGATATCTTCCTAAGACAGTGTAGTAAATATTACTTCAAACCCAACATCTATTAAACCTACTAGCTAATGTAATGTTAGTGCACTAACTTAATATATTTGTGCACAACATTGCATGAATACTACAAGAACAATACTAAATTTGTATTATAATTCCAATTTATTCACAAAATATTGTTCTCCACCAACTTAATAGATCTATTGCCCATCCAAAATAGTAACATTCATCTTAATAGAACATGTACTTCCAAAGTAGTAACATTAACGAAATACATCTATTGTTCATCAAACTACAAACCATTTCCATGAGTGTTTAGATCGTTACAAAAAAATATATTCCACCAACATTACATGAACATCACAAAAAAATGTATCCACTAACATTGCATGAACACCAAAGATGCATCCAAAGTGTAAAAACAACGATATTCTCATTGAGTAGCCCTTGTCTTGGCCCTGCCTCTTCGAACATGGGTATTCACAGGTTGGGGTGACATGGCTTCAGCTTGGGATACCTACAACATAGCAAAGAGTAAGAACTTTGTTAGTATTAAATTTGGTAATATAAGAATATAAATATATTACACTTATGTTTGAAGAAGTTTCGGCAGTCTTCCTCTTCTTTGGGTTCCATCTCTTTCGATTAGGATTTAAGGATAAATGACATCTCTTGTAATTATGACCCTGACCCCCACAATTCTCACATGTGACAACATGCTCACTACAGCTTATCTTGTATGGTTAATGGGCTCATCGGATGCCATTCTCCTAGCTTTTCTTGGATGTCCAGGCTGAACTCTCGCAATTGTAGGCAAAATTTCATGACAGCAAATCAACATCTGACCACTCTTCAGGCCTTAGCATAACACGTACTTGTGGTCTGTATGCCTGCATTTACTTTTCCATCATGCAATAACCATCTAAATGTTGCTTAGGGTTTGTGCATGTAAATGACAATACAAGCATGTGCACAAGGGATACCATTGATCTACCATCTCCCACATGTGCATGTAACTTCAACCAAATTAACTATTCAACGTGCGTCATACGTGTGATCAATTTGAAACTCCAACTCATTTTGCCATCTACATACATAGTTTCTTGCTTCATCTTTGGATCTTTCCAACTTCTTCTAAATTTTGGGACATATTTTATGAGTAGAGGCTTGGATTCTATCTCTTTTCTGCTAGAATCTTGTTATCAATTGCCGCTGAATCATTTCCAATATAGTTTGGAGGGGCTTGTCCTTTGATTCTTTGATCCAAGCATTGAATGTCTCCGCAAGATTATTTAAAAACATATCACTCTTGGACTGTGTAGAAAAACCATGTCTAGACCAGAATACAAGATTAAAATACCGATAGGCACCAGCATTCATACTTTGTATGACTTTCATATGATGCTGAAAAATCCTTGTATTTGTTGCTCTTGCAGCTCCCCACAACTCATCCTTGAATGGTTTCCCTTGTATCCCTTTGACTTGAAGTTTGCATGTAAGTGACGCACACAAAATCGATGCTCAATATGTGGCAACAAATTATCTGCTGTGTCGCCAAGCCCTTGCACATATGCAAAAACTTCTATCAATAAAGTTCAAAAAACCACAAAAAAAAGAGTAAACATGACTTTCTCATTACCTTTTGGCAGTCAGACATAATAGTCCAACTGCTATCTTCGCCACTTTTTCACATAAATATCATCAATAAGAATACGTATAAACCACTCCCAAGATGCCCTAGTCTCAGCCTATGCAACTGCATACTCAATGGTGAACATATTATCATTCACATCATTCCCAATGACATACAACAACTGTCCCCCATTTTGCCCTTTAAGGTTGCAAGCATCCAAACTTATGATTGGTCTATAACCATACTTAATATTTTCTTACATGCATCCAACCATATATACATCTTCTGGAAGCAAGGTCTCTCTCCATTTGCACGTATGCACTATTGTTGAGATTTGACCTCAATATAGCCTCACAATACTTCCTTACATGGCGATATTGCCCCAAATGACTACCAAAGATTGCCTTCAGTCCAAATGACTACCAAAGATTGCCTTACCAAAGATTGCCTTCAGTGCCATCTTTTTTACTCTCAAGCATTAGCCTAGGAAAACATCAATATTGTGATCCCTCTTGACCCTTTGTTGCAATGCATATGGGTCAATGTGGGATCATCTTTGAAGCTTGACATATACTCTGTGGCAATATACTCCACATCAGCCCTTGTGTTCTCATATTGATTCTCACATTGATAGTCTGTTTGAATGCTTTTGTCTATATTGATTCTTTCTTCATATCAAAAGATGCATGATTCCTCCAATCACAATCTTGTTCCTTAAAAACCACACTGACCCTCATCCTATCATTGTATTTGTATTTGAAATCAAACACATGTTGCACATCATACCATTTTATTGCCCTTTTAAAGACACGAGTATTAGCAAACATCAAACCCTTCTCCAACTCAATTGGTATTCTTGTGTCATGATTCTCATTGAACTCGCAATAGCTCTTGCTTCTTCGACTTGTCCCATCATCATCAGACCCATCCAAACTTATTAACTCTTCAATGTCGGCATACTCTTCACCCTCTTCATGTGCAATGTTTGCATGATGCTCAGCACCTACAAACTTTCCCCACCAATTATCCTTATAGTCCTTTTTAAGTAGAACATCAGTTGTGAACAAATATTCATCATCATTAGTTATACTGAAGTCACTCAACTGTAATTCTTCTTCATCTGTTACATTTGGTACACCACTACCTTGACCACTACCTCTTCTAGCAGACCCTCGGCCACCCCTAACACCCCTACTACTAGACCCTACACCCCTTCTAGCAGTAACAATGGCCTTTCTTTTTCTACCACATGCACCTTCTTCAAGTGGCACTTTACTAGCAACCCCATTTTTCCTTCTTCTAACAGTGGCAGTACCATCGGCATTGGACTTCACATCAACCCTTTTTTTTTCATCACACCCTTATGTTTTGTTTCTTTTTCCCATGCAACAACATTCTTTTGTGAATTATTTGTTACAGCAGCCTCATCCCCTTCAATATCCTCAACAATTTCTGTTTCATCCCAATATCCAACATTCCCCTCAACATTTTATGTGTCATCCCCATGTCCAACATTTTCAACATGTTTTGTATCATTCCCATGTCCATTGTTATCATCACCATATGGCTCATCAGGATGTGGACCGAAAGTGGCAATAAGAGTACTTCCTCAACAATTTATGGCTCATCAATCCTATGTTCAACATAGATGTGAACACTATTACGTTGGTAAACTTCTACAATGTTTAGAAAATGAACTATTTGTTCATCATTTGTCAATAGCTTTCCTACGACTATAAATAGGCCGAGCTCAGGCAAGTAGTACCTGTCCAAGCTCGGCTTGTTTACAATTGTTACGAGCTCGAGCCAGTATTAATTTTGGAGCTCGGCTTGGCTCGCCAAGGGAAATTCCATGAGCGAGCTTAGGCCCAAGCTCAACCATTACACAAGCCGAGTACTCGATACTCAGCTTGCTCAATTCGTTTGTTGTATACAGGTTTGTAGCTTGGAGTATCAAGAAACAAAACCAAAGTGGTAAAGGCCGAACATTCTTCTCCTAATGCAAACATTAATCGACACGTTTTGAGACCCAACAAATAATATTGGAATATTTGCCCCTAAGAAAGCTAAAATTCATATTTTTGATAGAAAACCCCGACCCAACTTTTATAAATGAAATGTGAACCGAAGGTATAAAGTAACAAATCTCAACCCAATGATTATAATTGAATCACGAATCGAAGGTATAAAATTTGAATGCCACAAGAAATAATCCTTGATAAGTTTACAAATTTTCTGAAGAACCAATAGAGGGAACAAACCTCACGTTTTCTTTTATTTTCATTCAATGATACTTCATTACAATGAGTGCAGGCTACTATCAACTTAATTGGTATAGAAGAAAACGTGAGGTTTATAACCTTTTCGGCGCTACACGCCTACTATAAGGAAAAGGAAACTAACGTATTTCAAAAATAAGAAAATAGACAAAAAAAAATGTCTAAAAACATAGGAGCATAAAATTTAGTAATAATAATAGGCAAGTCAATCAACCAATTAATTGGTATAGAATTGGCAAGTCAATCAGCTAATTAATTGGTATGAAATTGGCAAGTCAATCAGCCAAATAATTTGTATGGAATTGGAAAGTCAATCAACCAATTAATTAGTCTGAAATTATAAAGTAATTAGCTACTTTCTCATTCTAATTACACGCTCACTCAAGCCATAATCAGTCATTAATCCATGTTATTGCTAAGGAAATTACGCCTATCCATAGCTTGGATTAAATTTATTATGCCTTCATCTTCCTTTGAGCCAAGCTTGGAATGCACCGTTTTAGAATCACCTCAAATCTCTTGAATCAGCCCATTAAGTGCTTATTTGATCTTCTTGGATCTTGCTCTAGTAATAGGCCCAATTGAAACATGCAATGGATTCTTTAATAGTGCTTGTTGATTCTCATCATCTCCTCTCCTGAAATTTGAAAAGCCATAAATTAACGTTAGAACTTAAAGATTCTTAAAACATAACTACTAATTACAAAGAAAAAGAAAAATCATAACATCAAAAGGTATATGAAATGTAACTAACTTGTAATCTACTTCAAGAATCAAGAGATGGGGGAAGAGTTCTCTCTTCAAAGTGTTCTTGCTCATAAAATCAAGAGCAGAAGTATGACTAATATAGGAGATTTGGGAAAGAAGGAACAAGTACAAGATATCAAGAGTCATATTTGCCTCTGTCATCGTTGTATGTGAGAATAACGGCGAAGGGACGTTGGAGAGCCAAAAAAAAAAATTTGATTTCTAATTTTTTTTTTTTTTTGGGTTAAAGTACTGATGGCCCCTGCAAAAAATGAATTCACCCCCCATATTTTTTTTTTAATAAGTAAAAATGAGATTCAAAAAAACCCCCCCTAAAAATTTACTCAACTACTACAATATTTTTTTTCTTTAAAAATAAAAAATAAAATTGTCCTCAGGCCTCAGTGTTGTAGTTCACACACCTGAATCTTTAAAAAAAAAAAAAAATCATAATAAATAAATTTTTTTTTTTAAAAAAAAAAACCCACATAGAGGCTATGCAGTACACAGCAGATAGGGAAAAAAAAATAATATCGGCAGACAGCAATCAAATTCTCTCCAACATGGCAAATGTGAAATGTCAATAAAAAATTCACACTTCACAAGAGAAAAGGGGGCAAATGCAAAATTTGTTTTTTAGTTTTCAACAACTCTCTCAAATTTCCCTCAATAACTCTCTGTCAAGTATCACCCAACCTCAAGAAAAAGAAAAAAAAAATGCTTGTAGTTGAGCTTCAGTCGTGAAAATACCAAAAGGCTCAGAGGCGAGAGAACTAAGATCTGAGAAGATTAAAATAAGTGAAGAACGGCTTTGGCAACACCACGAGGTCCACCATCAGATCTAGCTGTGCATCCACCATCGGCCATCCTGCCCGTCCACGCACCCGACGCACCACCACCAACGGTCCAGCAGTCAGCACTCGTTTAGCCTCTAGGCACCGTCACCGTGAGTTATCTGCTCTCTTTGAAAGACACTATGTTTTTTCTTTTCAGTGTTGTGTTTCAGTGAGGGAGGCATGAGGTGAGGTTGAAAACAAAGAAAAAATCTGATAAGAATGGTCAAAATATTCAAGATTCTAAAAATAAAGGAGGAAAAAAAAGATTTTCCTTAAAAAAAATAATGAAAAGTGGGAGGGCGTGGCCGCGTGGAACTGTGGAAGGCCCCCGAAACAAAGGAAAGTGGAAAAAATCTGAGACTTGGTGTGTGGGGGAGAGAAATGGAATTAAGGAAATGAGGAATATTGTGGTCATGTGGAAGACAAAAGGTCTAGAAACTAGAAAGTGAATCAATGTATCACTAAGAAACCACTTTGACTTAGTCATGGACGCGTGGGACCATGGGTGGGGAGAGAATTGACGAGTAATGCATTATTTGTTGTGGTGGAACACTGAAACGTTTGGAATATAAGACTTTTTTTTTTCTAATTAGGAATCCAATGATTCAAAATTTCAAATGTGATTATGTGACTAATGTGAGAAAATAACCAATTAATCAAATATGCTATGTTAATATTTGTCTTTGAATGATAAAATTTTTATATTTGTTTTTATTATTTAATTTTGTTTTTTCAGTATTTAGTCTAGATAAAATTATTAAGAAGCTTACAAAATAAATACACAAAGAAAGGAAATTAAGTATGCCCCTTTTTTTTTCTTTTTCTTTTTAATTGTGTTCCATAATTTATTCTTCTAATTTATTTTTTTTATTTTTATTGGTTTGCAGCGTTCAGCTAGCACATTATTGTCTTTGATTTGATTTCAAGAAACCCCTCAAGCTCAAAATAATGTTGATTCACTGAAAGGTACTCATTTTTCTTATACCCTATTAACCGTGATTAGTTTATTTGTCAAGTAGTTTATATTTTGTTGTGTTTGCAATTTTGGCTAGATTAAGATTTTTAATAGTTACTTTGGTTATTGATTTTTTTTCTTCTTCTAATTTGATGGGTTTTTTGATTTGTTTAATTATTTATTGCCTTTTTAGTTGTTAATGCTAATAAGAATTATTATAAGTAAAAAATTTCTAACAAAGATCTTATATTTCTAGATACTTTTCGGTTAATTTATTAATCTATAAATTTTTCTTACGGCTTAGAAAAATATGAACAGACTAAAAACAATCGATTCATTCTTTAAGAAAAAATATGCGAGTCATTTAGAGGTTAATAGTGATACACCGTTAAATAGATTGTTAGCAACGGATCTTAATGCTTCAGTGACTGATGAGCGGCCTTCTAAATGTCCAAGAATCCTTCCTGAAGAAATTGATGTCACCTCTTTGCAACTTGATCTAGGAAAACTTCGGCAAATATGGAAATTTTCTGTAAACTTACAAGATGAAATGTGAGGTACTTATCTTAGAGCTGGCCCATGTCAACCTATTCTTAAACCTACAGGATATCCAGCTTCAGAATCGGAGAATCGTCGTCGTCAATTTCAAGCTTCTTGGTTTTAGACATACTCAACTTGGTTGGAGTATTCGAAATCAAAGAATGCCATCTTTTATCATCCATATTACATTTTTGCTAAGAAATTAACAGGCCATCCGGGATCAGATGCATTTACTGTGAAAGGTTTTAAGAATTGGAAAAAGGTGAACAATGGAATAAATTGTCCTTTAATGGGGAATGTAGTGACAAATCCAAATTCACCACATAAAATTGTTGTGAAATGTTGTGAAGATCTGAAGAATTATTCATGGTATATTGGCAAGTTGATTGAAAAACAGACATCACAAGGAATAGAGAATAATCGATTGCGGCTCAAAACCTCAATAGATAATGTTCGATGGCTAGCATTCCAAGCATGTGCATTTAGAGGTCATGATGAAAGTGCCGACTCAAAAAATCAAGGTAACTTCATTGAATTGATAAAGTTTTTAGTAACTTTTAATGATAAAGTTGATAGTGTTGTGTTAACAAATGTTCAACGGAATGCCAAATATACATCACCCCAATTTCAAAAAAAAAAAAAAATTTGTATATCTTTGCAACTAAAGTTCAAGATGTGATTCGCAGAGAAATTGAGGATGTCAAATTTTGCATTCTTGTTGATGAAGCTCGGGATGAGTAAAAAATGGAGCAAATGGCAATCATTTTGAGATTTGTTGATAAAGATGGTTTTATTCGAGAGAGATTCTTTCATATTGTTCATGTCAAAGATACAACTGCATTAACTTTAAAAAAGAAGATATGTGATGTCATTTCTTGTAACGACCTCAAAATTCAGAATATTCGAGGTCAGGGATATGCGAGGTAATAATATGCGTGGTGAATGAAATGAGCTACAAGCTTTATTTCTTAGAAAATGTCCTTATGCATATTATGTGCATTGCTTTGCTCATAAGCTACAATTAGCTTTGGTTGCAGCATCTAGAGAAGCAAAATATGTTCATCAGTTCTTTGAGAATTTGAATTTTATTATCAACATTGTTGTTGGTTCTTCAAAACGTAATGATGAATTGCAATCTACTCAAGTTGTTGAGATTGAAAGTATGATTTCTTCTAATGAAATTGAGACTGGAAGGGGGGCAAACCAAATTGGTACTTTGCAACAACCTGGAGATACTCGATGGTCTTCTAATTCTGTTTGTAGCTTAATAAGAATGTTTCGTGCAACTTGCGACACAATCTCAAAAGAGGGAACCAACTATTCTCAAAGAGGTGATGCTGAAGCGGCTTATATGGTATTAACATCATTTGAATTTGTTTTGATCTTACATTTGATGAAAAAGATTATGGGATTTACTAATTGTCTTTGTCAAGCTTTGCAACAAAATTCTCAAGACATTTTAAATGCCATGAGTGTAGTTTCAACTACACTTCATCCGAATTTGAGAAATGAAGAGTGAGAGCCTTTCCTTGATACTGTTAAATCATTTTGTGAAAAAAAAAATGAAATTGATGTTTCTGATATGAATGCTCGTTACACAAGAGCTCGAGGTAGATCATGTCACCAAAATGAAGAATCTTCCATGATAATGGAGCATTATTTTAGAATTGATGTATTTATTGGTGCAATAGACTTCAAATTGCAAGAACTGGATAATAGATTTAGTGAGCATGCAGTGGAACTTCTTAGTCTTAGTGCCGCTTTAAGCCCTTAAGATGCATACAAATCATTTAAGATCGATGATATATGCAGCTTGGTTGAGAAGTTCTATCCCCAAGATTTTACTGAGCAAGAGAAAATCATTTTGAGATTATAAGCTTGATGTGCCAAACAATTCAGATTTTCAGAATATGTCCACTTTATCTGAGTTGTGCAGAAGATTAGCAATTTCAGGAAAATTGAAGATTTATAATTTGATTGACAAGTTGATTCGTCTGGTGTTGACTCTCCCTGTTTCTACCGACACTACTGAACGAGCATTTTCTGCCATGAAACCTGTAAAAACTAAATTACGTAGTAGAATGGAAAATGAGTTTCTAGCAGATAATTTGATAGTTTATATCGAGAAAGAAATTGCTAAGGATTTCACGACATAGATGATAATGGATAAATTTTATTCCATAAAAGACTGTCGATGTTGAGCACAATTCGAAGGAGATATGAAGTTCTTTTTTGGATTTTCTTTGTACATGTCTATAGCAAACTAGAACTCTTTTGTATTCGGAAGAAAATTTATTTTTAAATATGATTTTATAGACATACAACTTTTGTATACAGTTATAGCTTATGATTTAGTATGAAGCTAAGTTTAACTGTTTAAGAAGACTTGTATTCTTTTATTTTACAAGTGGGCGCAAATATAGAAAGACTATATATACATATTTATTTATTTAGGTTCAACCCCACCCCCCCCCCCCCCCCCCACCAACAGATTCTTGGCTCCGCCCTTGTGTGAGAAGAACAAAAGTTTGCCACGAAATTCAGAATCCAGTAATGAGATGGGATAGTTGATCGGTCTCTTCTGGTTTGAAATCGACGAATTTTGTTTTGAAACTCTAAACCATATCAAACCCAAATCGTGTAGAAGGCTAGAAGCTATTCGATCAAATGGTTGAATGAAAATCAAAGGCTGGATTTCGAAAAAGAGAAAACGGGTAATTGAGATGAGAACGGTTGCATTGAATGCTAGCATTAATTTCCTGAACTACCTAGCATAATCGCGTGAGAAGTAAGATCAACGAGATTCTGGATTTAGGGAAGTTTGATACTTTGATATCTAATTTTTTTAATCTCGAAAGAAACCTACAGTCTGCTGAAGAAAGGACCAAAACATGATTTTTTTTTTTTTTTTTTTTTTTTATGCATTTCATCTTTTGCATCCAAAATCCAGTTAAGAAACATTACAATTGTATGCCATTTTTCAAAACAAACACATAGGATTTTTCAACAAGTAATAGCACGGCCTAGATTAGAACTGAAGGGTGCATTTTTAAGCATTGAAAAATGTGAGATGTCAGCAACTTCATTAAAGGGAGCCTTTTTTTTTTTCTTTTTTTTTTTTTTCAGCACTACAGCCTGCAACCTTGGTTCATGTGCATCATGCATTGTAAATGGCATTGAGAACTGAAAAGTTTTCTCCTCAGTAATTTGTGTTTCGAATCAGAACGTTGAGATTTAACTAAAACGCAATGTTATGTGCGTTTCAGGTTATTGGACGGTTCGTATTGTATTGGTTAAACCGTTAAAGAACCTTACTTAGTCAACAAATTTGATAAATACTAATATTTTTAATTATTTACTTAACTAGTCATGGACTTGTGCGATCCAAACTGTCCAATTCAAAAATCATTCAAAGTGATTATAAGTGATGAGTCACTCAATTTGCATCATTGCATGAGTGATGAGTCATTAGATTTGTTGATTTTTTTTTTTTTTTTTCTAAAATTTGATAAAAAATTTATGATATGAATTGCCACCCTTTAATGTGTTTACATGAAATATTGAAACTCATAATAGATACTATAAAGATAATAAGATACAAACTAATTTATTGGAATACCACATGCCCACAAGAAATAATAACTCCATCTCATAATGAAAAAATAAATAGTATGTATTAACTAATTAGCTATTTAGTTAACTATAATTAATATACATTAGTTAACTATTAATACTCATACACTAGTAACACTATATGATTACAATCTTAACTATAAGATATTAGTATTTATGCTAACTAGATACTTAATCATTATATCTAAGTATGATTATAAATTGTTAGATACACAGAGCATACTTAATCATTGTATCTAAGTATTTAGATACTTAATATAATTATGATAATACTATTTATTATCAGTGTAATAATTATGAATAATATTTATCCTAGGTTTCTAATCATAATACTTAGATCATTTAGAAATTCATTTTCTTTTCTTTTTTTTCTTTTTTTTTTTAAATTATCTAAAGATTCCTAAGTATACTTAAATCATATGATCTAAATTCTAATGATAGCACTTAGATTAGATGATAATATAATAATATAATCCTTAATATATATCTAAAATCTAATAATAATACTTAGATCATATGGTAATATGATTATAAGCATCTAATGCTAATACTTAGATCTTATGATCATGTGATATAACATTGTTATGTCACTTGATTTGTGATTATAAGAAACAAGTTGTTGATTCCAATTCCAATCACTTAATTTGGAAATATATAAATCACATTGTCATTATATATGAATAATATGATTAAGTTTCAAAATTGTCATTATATCATATGATGAATGAACGTGAATTCATACTTGCATATGTAACTTACATACCTAATTATTGTATCCAAATACGATTAAGAATTATTGAATACTTAGAATCTTAAACTACACTTAATCATTGTATCTAAGTATCTAGATAAATCACATTAGATTCATTGATTTTTTTTTTCCCTAAAATTTGCTAAAAATTCTATGATATGAATTGCCACTCTCTGATATGTTTACATGAAACATTGAAACTCATGGTAGATGCTGTAAGATAATAAGATACAAACTAATTTATTGGAATACCACAGGCCCATAAGAAATAATAACTCAATCTTCATTATGAAAAAATAAATAGTATATATTAACTAATTAGCTATTCAATTAACTATGATTAATATATATTAGTTAACTATTATTACTCATACACTAGTAACACTACATGATTACAATCTTAACTATAAGATATTAGTATTTATGCTAACAAGATACTTAGACCTCGTTTGATTCGTGGAATAGATCTCTAGAATGGAATGACTATTCCTATTGAATAGTCATTCCTATGTTTAGTAGGGGTCTATTTCTTGGAATAGTTATTCACATTGGAATATCTATTCTATTACGAAGATGAATACTTATTCCTCTAATTTAATAGCTATTCCAATGTGAATTGACTAGATTTTCCAAAAAAAAAAAAGCCACTTATTTTTTTTATTTTCTTTCAATTTTTTTTTTTTAAAAAAAAAAACAAAAAAAAGGAAACCCCAACTCCCCCTTAACAGTGGTTGGCCGACCACCCATTGGGGTGGTCGGCAAGCCACAATGGCGCCAAGGGTGGTCGCACCACCCCCGACGCCATTCGGCGGCGGTGGTTGTGGCCACCCCCTGCATATTTTGTAGGTATCTAAGTATGATTATAAATTGTTAAATACATAAAGCATACTAAATAATTGTATCTAAATATTTAGATACTTAATATAAATATGATAATACTATCTATGATAAGTGTAATAATTATGAATAATATGTATCCTAAGTTTTTAATCATAATACTTGGAGCGTCCAGATTTCATTTCTTTTTCTTTTTTTTTTTTAAAAAAAATTATCTAAAGATTCCTAAGTATACATAAATCATATGATCTAAATTCTAATGATAACACTTAGATTATATGATAATATAATAATAATCCTTAGTATATATCTAAAATCTAATAATAATATTTAAATCATATGGTAATATGATTATAAGCATCTAATGATAATACTTAGATCTTATGATCATATGATATAACATTATTATGTCACTTAATTTGTGATTATAAGAAACAAGTTGTTGATTTCAATCCTAATCCTTAATTTGGAATTATATAAATCACATTGTCATTTTATATGAATAATATGATTAAGTTTCAAAATTGTCATTATATCTTATGATGAATGTGAATTCGTACTTGCATATGTAACCTACATACCTAATCATTGTATCCAAATACGATTAAGAATTGTTAAATACTTAGAATCTTAAACTATACTTAATCATTATCTAAGTATCTAGATACTTTATCATTGTATTAATATGAATTTGTATAGTATTATGTTGCTATAATTAATACTTATATCTTAATTTATATATATATATATATATATATATATATATATATATATATGACTTGTGATATTATTTATGAATAGTATGATCTAATGATAATTCTTAGATCGTATGATCATATTCATATGATATAGTGATTACATGATCATATGGTTTTATTTATCTAATGATAATACTTAGATAATATAGTCTATTGATTATATGGCACAATGTTATATTATATGGTCATATGATCTTGTGATTAAAATTATAATGATAATACATATGAACATATAATCATATGATCTAAATTATAATGATAATACATATGATCATATAATCATATGATCTAAATTATAATGATAATTATTAATTTGTGATTGTAAGAAAAATATTGTTGATTCCAATGCTAATCATTTAATTTGATATTATATAAATGACATTATCATTATATATAAATAATATGTTATAAGTATACTTATATTATATTTAAAACATATAACATAAATTATTGAATATACTTATATCATTTACTTCTATGATTATAGTGTGTGTGTGTGTGTGTATAAAACAAATTATTTATTGTTACTTAATATATATTGACTATTGTTATTTAATTTATGCTTAGATATTTATAATATATGTAATTAATATATAATTGATTATTGACATTATTGTTACTTGATAAGTAATATGTTATATAAGCTATTTTTATTAATATATATGTAAATATTAATAAATATATATGAGTCAAGCCTAACAAGCGAGTCGAATCCTATACGAGTTTGCTCACAAACATTAACTAAGTTGAGCCGAATTTTAAACGAGTATGTATTGTTTAATATTCAAGCTTAGTTTAGTGTTCATGAATAGCCCATTTAATAATTGGACCGAGCTCAAGCCGAGCTTAGTCGAGCCGATCCCGATTAAGTTTACGAGTAGCTTTATTCATTTACAGCTCTAATTTCAATATATTCTATATTTGACTCTCTTATATGTTATTTGATTAAATTTTACTATGACAACTTCCTTTTTCTTTTATTTATTTATTTTTATGTAAAAATCAGGTTACATAAATATATTCTAGAAGGTTGAGCTTCTTTTTCTTTTTCTTTTTTCTTTTTTTCCCAATTATTGATACCTTATCCTCCAAGGAATATTGTGCAAGCAAATAAGAAAGTAATAATTTATGCTGATTCCTCTTTATTTTAGGTAGGGGTGAGCGAAAACTTGCCCAACCACACCGCTCCTCCTCGAAAATCACAGTTTTTGGCTTAAAATTAGCGAGCACGGGTCAGATTTTGTTAAAATTTTGCGGGGCGGGGCAGGTTGCGGGTTTAGGATTTTTAAAATCCGAATACCTGCCCCGCACCGCCTCACACTAAAAAAGAACAAACTAAAGAAACCCCCCCCCCCCCCCCCCCCCCCCGCGCTTAAATTCTTATCCCACAACTTCCAATTACCGAGTCTCTCCTTCGTCTCTCTTCTTTCCCTAATCCAGATCTAAGTGATCGAATGTGAAGTTGTGCTTTCGAGTTTCGATCTTGTTCCCAGCTCCGGATCTAATCCTTTAGGTGAAGCTCTTTTCTTTACTGGGTGGTCGGTTCCCTTTTTGGTTCAGGAATTCGTGGTTGGCTTACTTTTGTTTGTTTGGTTACAGTTCATGCCCACTTTGTTCAGAGCTTCACGGGTCAACTTTGTTCACCTCTCACGCCGAGCAAAGGAGCGGCCGTCATCAATGGGAAAGCGTAAGTGCCGGTAAGCCTATTTTTCTTCTTTTTCTTTTTGGTTTGTTAGGAACCCTTATATATGTCTCTTACTTTCTCGATTTTGTTGGAGAGTACGATTGAAAATTCTAGTAATTTCTAGCCGATCTGTTCTTTCTCTCTCTAAAAACCCTGCCCCGCCCTGTCCAACCCGCACAATCCGCCCCACACCAACCCACCCCTCACAAACCCACCCCGCACGAATACAGCTAATTTTTAGGGAGTTGTAGGTGGGATTTTCTAAACGCTCAGGGTTGCGGGTCGGGGGCAAATATGGCCAATATCTACCCTGCCCCATGCCCACCCGTAATTTTAGGTATTTGAATATCAAGTTGTAGATGCAATATTATTTGTTGTCACTGTTACGTGAAAATCATCTTCATCATTGCTTTTGTCCTTTTCAACTTGTTCTCCGTCTTTCATAAATATGTTCCGCGAATGATTTCTTTGTTTGTTCGTTTATATCAATTCAAGATGTGATCCTTGATATGTACTTTTTGTGTATGATTTCGTGTTAATTGATGAGTATGGTGTAGAAGTATACTCCAACTTCAAAGTTTGGAGGGTTACTTTAAAATCTAAAAGTTTTGGGTTAAGTAGAACTAAAACCTAATATATAGAATGCAAGTTTAGTCAAAATGAGTTAAGAATATATATATATATATATATATATGTATGTATGTATTAGTGTTTGCATGTAAACGAGCTTGAAATGAACTTGACGCGAGTTGAGGTTATATATAAGCTTGGTTCACAAGCCAAGCCAAGCCAAGCTACGCCAAAATTAATGTTTAAAGTCGATTCATTTATTAAACAAACCGGGCTTGTACTTGTACTGTTCTCATTAACAACTCAATTTATCTACCACCCTAACTGACAAGTTTGATTGAAAATTAGGAATCACTTGACGGAAGATTTTAACATCTGAAAATTAGTAGGATAAAAACGCTAGTTTCACTAAATAATTGCACCTAGAAATGAGCGACTAAAGGCTTCTAAATACTTGGAAATTATTAAGTTTCTCCACTTACAAGAAGTACCTCCCATTTCCGATAAAGGCTTTAACCAAATGGGATAACAGGTGTTAAATGAAGACTTAAAGCAAAAAAAACTGTGAATACAGATAATCACGGATCTTATAATAATCCTCACATAAGGGGCCTTCAATGAGAACTTGCTGAGGGCCAGAAGCACCACCACCCTGGACGAAAAAAAAAAAGAAGAGTTACTAGTGAGGCTTTTCCTCCACAAACTCAAAAAAGAGGATCAGACTAGTAATTTCCTTTTTAACTTGCATAACTAGAAGAGAGATGTTCGGCATCATTCCGGTGTACATCTCTGGTCCACATCCTTTTTGGAAATCCGCTGTGCGAAGATGTACAACGGAATGATTTCTATCATTTTTCTAACTAGAAACAAAAATGTAAAGCAAAATCACTCACTTTCTGGCTCGCATCCCCAACCTTACGTAGCGTCACATACTCACCACATCGCAAGGCTCCACCAGCAAATTCAACCTGTAGAGGTTAACAAGCTATCATCTTTCCTTTATCAAGCACATCCAATACTGGCCTAAACCTTTTCCCAAGTCTAGCTCTACAACATAAGTTCGTTTCCAAATTTCCATATTGCAGGACCAAACACGGCCAAACGACTGACGGGTCTTGATCATCAAGTCGCTCAAATTTATGCCACGTGTCAGATGGAAAACACAGGGTGAAATGACACCCCAATGGAGATTTTTAAGCAGATTCGATCAACTGTACCTGGATGCCCTTACTGGCGAGAAACTGCTTGAAATCCGCCATTTTTAGATCACCAACAAGAATAGATTTATGCGTTGGAGCTGCAGCTGAACAGGGATTTAAAGAGAGCATGCCACTCTCTGTCTGCGCTACTTCAGCATCTACCCAAGCTATTTCATGGTCTCCAAGCTGTTAATTGCACTTACATTAGAAATGCTGAGGGTGATCACATATAAATGATGTGATATTTTTTAGAGACAATACTACATGCTTACCTTCTTAAAGAGCACATTACTCATCAGCTTTTCAGAAAGTTGTACCTATATTTCATGTAAGAAGAATAAAATGAATTTTAGTTTCTAAAATCACTAGTCCATAAAAACAACAGACAATTCTCTAATTATACCTTATAAGCAGACAAATCAGAGGTAACATCAATTGTTTCCTCGATATGGGGAGCATACACGTGAGGGCAAACGTGTTTCAAGCAGTGTTGCTTCAAATGTTCTGTGGCTTCGGCTGATCCATGCACCAGAACCTCCAAGGGGAAAGAAAGTATGTTTATGTATATATGGCAAAAAGTAAAAACTGATCAAGCTTCCACATGCATGAAAGGAAAAACATTATTAACTCAAAAAGTAATAAAACAGGTTCAAGCCCGCTGACTGTGAGAGTCTGAAGAGCGGATCGGCTTATAACACTTCAAAAAGACACTCTCCGTTTCCTACCATTCTAGAGCTTCACGTCTTTAGCCAGTCCCCTTTTGGAACACTGTTAACCACATTTAGAACTTCTTATTGCTCAGGAAAAAGTACTAGACGCATTGTACTCTCATGCAAGCATGGCAACTTGCAGACAGTAGTACTTATGTCTGAATTGTTACATAATCATGTGAAAATTAGCAGACACAAGATGTATGCACATGATTATATGGTTGCATAACAGTGGCAAGAGATATCATCATAGGGAGGAACACAGGATGTCAAGCCAATAGACTATAAAATCTTGACCTTAACTAACAAAAGTTCAATAACAATTAGAGAATTAGTAAATTAACGAGTATAAAAAGCATTCTTACAAGCTTCAGGGGAGCCACATGGGAGAGAATGGATTTAATAGAACGCCCATCAGAACGGCCCTCAAAGTCCATATAAATCAATAAACACTTCACTTGCACCTGAAAATAGAGAATAGCATGACCAATGTACGACATAACTTCAATGAATAGCCAATTCAGGAAATCACAACAAAACAATATCGCATCAAAAACTTAAAAAGAGGCTCTATGTCTACAAGTAAACCTGTCCATCAGTTCAACTTTTAGAGGCACATTAAAAAGAAGCACAGGCAAAATACATAGCAATGTTTCACATCAATAAAGTCTTAAACGGGTCTACTATTTAAGAAAGATGTATCCATATAAAGTATAATTTCATCGAAACCAATTATTGCTCATAAAACAAAAACACAAGATTTTTTTTTTTGATAAGTAAATGCAAATTCTATAAATAACAGTGCAAGGCGCCCCTAGTACATACGAAGTATACGAGAAAGAAACACCTCAACACCGACCTGCCCCAAACAACATCTCACAAAACAAACCAAACCCCCAAGTCCCTAAAGCTCTCAACCCACAAACTTATCCTCCCAAACATGCTCCTCATCAAGGGCATAGAGGAAAGCCACAGTCTTATTCTCTTGCCCCTTGGACCCGAACCCCACCACGTGGAACATAACAGAGACCACTCCAAAGGAGAGAAAGGCTAGACATCACCCGCAGACTCATCCAATCTTTCCCTGAAACTACCATCCAGCACCGAAGGAACATCAAACAACGAAGTAGAGAAGTGGGACGACTTAGATTCACCGCGATCTGCCAAAAAAGGACGAGCTCAACTTGAGAAACCCCCGCCTGAGAAAGCCGACATCACTGTGCTCGCCTTGACCCACAACCAACTTCGGCTTCCTCATGTCCTTGCATTTGCGCTTATACTGAATCAGGGTCTTGGGCACAGAATCTTCCAGAGATAATATTGGAGGAACCCTACCTTCTAGCAAGCCCACCTCAGAACCCAGAGCAGAACCAGCCCCCTGCTTCCTTCCTCTTCCACCCAGCATCAACATTTTCCAACGCCACAGCCTTGGGGGGGGGGGGGGGGGAAAACTTGTAAGGCCAAGAGTATCTGACAACCACTCTTCAACAGCGGCACTGACAACCATCTTCGGACCTCTTAGCCTTGGACTTGCAGAAGTAGAATTTCAGAGGCTTAGACGTCACCGGCCCACGCCCCAAATCCACAAGACAGTGTCCCTGGGGGTTAATCACCGTCTAATTAGCGAGAATCTCCTTCTGAACAGCCACTGAGGAAGCCACGAAGTAACCGGAAAATGATGAAGAGAATCGGTGCCCAGACCCAAACCCGGGTCCGAAACCACAGACCTCAACCCGAATTCAAAACAATACTCGGATCTAAAACCGTACCCGAACCAAACCGGACTCCGAATCTACAGACGTGGCCTCACACCCCGCAGCTACAAACCCTCTAGCCTTCTTCAGAATGGGCTTAAACCCAACCCAAGCACTCCTGACACCTACAGAGAGTTTGGGTTTCAGGCCTAGCACAAAGAACTCGGCCACGATCACTGAAACCCGGTCCAAGTTTGACCTGAGGAGCCCGAGAAGCTTCTTCCAAAGTCTAGGATACACCAGCTTCATCTTCCTAACCTTGCTGCTGCCATGAATTTTAACCTGCTGTTTCTTCTCCATAAACCCCGATAACTTCTCCTCCAAGTCAAAGCAGTTCACTGCCACTCTCATATCCTCTTCGTCTCTAAACATCATCACCGACAGCAAACCCAACTCGCGCATCTCCGCCTTCAGCACCGACATAGCTGAGATCTTAACAAGAGAACCAGCCGCCCCACGCACCACCTCCGTGTAAGACGAAGTCACCCCCACCCTTCTCTGGGCTAACTCCAAAAGAATGCCCACCGGAGGAATTCTGCAAATCCTTCCCCTTCAAAGAGCCCTCTGCAACCACCATCTACCCAAAAGCTGATTCTAGAAATGCCACCATCTTGCTAGGCTCACCTGCAACTCACCTCCAACCCTGCCCTTCTCAGCCCTTAGCTCACACATCTTGATTTATGTGTTTCCCTCTAATGTTGGCAAAATCTGGAGGTTGCCCCACCCTTACCAATGCCTCCGCGTAAGACCTACCACCACCCTCCACCAAAGCCTTGCTAGCACTAATGAAGAGCCACCTGAAACGAGCGATTGAGGGCCACCAAGGGACTTACGAGGCTGCAACCTTCCATTGCCGAAATACTCATCGAGAAAAGTTGCCACCTTTCGCAACTCAGTGGCACAGCTTCTCCATCCCCTTCCTTCACAACCCTTCAGGATGGCAATGAAGCCTCTCCAACCACCATCCCCATACTCCGCCATCGCTAAGAACCGGCCATGACTATTCGAACACTTCTGTGTGAGGAAAGCTTTGCTACCGACCCTAGAAGATTTTATAAACTCCTTCTACCCGTCCCCTTGGACAAGTGCCTCCACAATAACCAACAGCTACGACACACTCACCTTGCCCATGTACACACCTCAAGAGACCCCTCTGCTTCTTTCAACAACACACAACACTAAATGCCCCTCTTCGACTGAAAGCTCGAAGGCTTTAGCTTCGACATAAAACCAACTCAAAAAACCCATCATGGAATACCAATAATGATAATCTAGAAAACAAGAATTACTAGAAATAAAAATGACAACATTAGAGGGAAACACATTTTTCCAAGGTATAATTATTGCAAGTAGCAAAAGGATGTGAAATAGACAATCACATTTCTGATCATAATAATATATCCATTTCCTAACTATGAAACCATACTGCAATGCAACACAAATAGAAATGACTCAAAGTATACTATAATGCCATATGCACCCAGTCAAATGTGAAACACAGTGACAATTATTCGTAAAATCTACAACCCAAGCAACCTTAGTATGATCAATGAAGAAAAATCCTTTTATACAACCCCAAGCCAGAGTTCAACTTACTGTTAACTCATTAGACACGACTTTTGAAGGTTTTGTATCAAGTATCATACTGGCAGATCCTTCATCAAATTTTCCATCTAAATAGCCACCAACCTGAGATAGATGAGAAACACAGTGACCTCCATAAGCTGAAGCATAAAATACACAACTTTCCATCCATTATATTAAAATATGTAATAGCAGAGAGATGGTAGTGCAAGCATTTTCATAAGAGAGAGAATGAGTGATAACATCTTCCAATTAAATCACAAAATTATGCACGCAACCCTAGCAAATACTGTTAGTTTAAGCCACCGTCTATTTCTGTGAAAATTATCAAAAAGCATCAATTTTCAGGTCAAACTATGGATTCCTTCACCTAACCTCCCAAAATCTTTAGGAACCAACAGTTTTCAAATGCTTTATCTATTTTTAATACGACTGTCCATTTTTTTTTGTCTCTACACTTTGCAAACCTCACCATGTTCCATCTCATTTCTTTCTGAGCTCTCCACACATTTAGAACTGGTACACCACCTCGTCAATCTTGTGTTGTGACTATTCCAGAACTCCACATTTTAATGTCACTTTTTTTTTTGGGCAGCTAATTTTGATCTCATTTGACTTGCTAAAGGTGCAGGGTTTATGCATTAGCATTTTTATCCAGGGAACAGATATAATAATCAATGTTGAACACAGTCATTACTATCAAGCAGCTGTTCCTCAAAAATCAAATTTAATGAAATTTGCACTTCTCAACGAAAGTTAAGTCATTGTTGTATACATACTCCAATATAAGAGGGCACAAGTAGTCAAGAATGTTCTTCCCTCAAGTAGAAGAGATAACTTCCAGTGTTTCATATAAGGATAAGGCAATTCTATAATAGAAACAGTATCACCATAAACCAAATCAGCATATAAAGGAAAAGCACATTTAAAAGCAAAGGAAGCTACTCAAGTATTGAAATTCACAGCAACAAAAGGGGAACATATCTCACAAATAGAACTCACATGCATTCCTGTTTGGTCCATGTCTTCGTCCTTGATTACATAATCATCAGGATTTATGACTTCACCAAAATCATCCCACTCAAAAGTATTTTCATAAAAGGGAAACATCGGGGCAACACTGGTGGATGAAGGAAGAAACCCATCGATTAATATGTCCCGGTATCCAACACCATGTGGACCAGCCACTGCAAGGTACGGTGAGAACAATTCAGTATATGCACCAGAAAATGGTTTAAGTTTAGTGAACAATGAATCTCAAATGTTAACAGAATACAGGATTATCCCTTAACCTCAAGACCCATAGTACCCCAAGCTTCAGCATACAAAGACTAAAGGGGGGCAATTGTGAAAACATAAACCTCAGTCTTCACCATACAGAAGAGGAAAAAATAGCAGAAACAAATCACATCCCATTCAAGGAAAAAAAAAATATGCAAGAAATTTTATGGAAAAATCACAAGGGTTGTTGGATGACAGCAATGGTAATTAACGGATAAACTTTTGATAAGATGAAAAACACAAAAATCACAATTACATATGGACAAATTCAAGAAGTCAACATGTCATACTAATACCATTATTACTGTGATTTATGAGTACATAAAGACAATATATTTTGGTTACCAAGCTGTGGAACAAGACTCAATGCTAAATGCAGAATTCATAGTATGATTCAAAGAAGGTTAGTGGAGATCAAGTCATATGCGTTTTATTTCACAAATTAAAGAAAAGTAGATCCTCCAATGCCATGCAAAACACATTTTTGTATTAACAAGATATCATTCAGTTTTACACAAACAGAATTAGTCAAAACTGAAAGCTGATATTTCAGGGGGATTTAGAGCAAATGTAGTCTAACAAATACATGAAAAAAATTAAAGGAGAAGAATGGAACTGAACTTTGCATAATTTATTCAAGTTACAGAAGTAACATATATGTGTGTATGTATGTATGCATTTATATATGTATGTAAACATGTATATACATATTATATAAACACACAAGAACCAGCAGCAGCAGAAACAACAATAACAGGACATTGATGTTCATTTTCAACTAGAGCATGCCCTTCCAAGGGGATTATCTAAGATGCTCAGGATAATCCCTCAAGCCATTAGTTCCAGGAAGGAAATTGCAATTCTTGCAATCATACCATCTGGCAAAGCATGAGTGTTGCTAACGTCAACAACCATTGGATCACTTGCATCAATATCAGCCCCATGAGATGCTTTTGCCTCCTCTTTGATGAGAGTAGCTTTTAAAGTTTCCTCCTTTTTTATTCGGTTTTGCTCTTCTTCATAAGCAATTAGCTCCTCTCCAACCAAAGGAACCCTCTTGGACATGGCGACTTTAACAGCTTTTGGAGGTGGATCTGCCTGGAGTAAACGAGCTAATGTAGCAAACTACATATTCACTGTAAGGTGTCAGCACCGTTCCTATCTTATAACAGAAAAAGACATTATCCCCATAAATTTAAAACAAAATTGGCTAATAAACAATGGTGACATCATACTTTAAAGTTATGTACTGAGTACTGAATGTTATCATATAAGGCTGAAAGTAAATAATGGCACTACGTAGCAACGTCACTTGGATAAAGAAAGGAAAAAAAATATACGTATGCAATCAAGTCAAAAGAAAAACAAAATATAGAGAAAGACGGGAAAATTAAATGGTTATCACGATGCTTACTGGAAATTCAAAGATGAGTCCAAATAGAGCTTAATAACATGGATTCCTTGATTTCCATGTTTATAGTATCAGTAACCACAACAGTTCATTAAACCTCAAACAGAAGGAATTTTACAGCTATATGCCATAAAGAGAAAAAATATATATCTAATTCCATCAATAAACAAATCCTTAGGAGAGGAATGCTCTCAACAAATGTGACATGTTGACTGGAAAGGGTCCATAATACATCTGAACACTTAAATATAAAGAAATCCGAGCTTATGGTCAATTGGACATTGCCCATGTACAAACTTAACAACTTGTTTAAGAATATGCCCAATGATGCCTATCTAAACATATAGTTTTAGTTGAAAGACTAGAACAGGGATGCTATAAGATAGAGCGATGAAAGGATGCTTCAAAGGAGGTTGTAACTAAACAAAAGCTAGACTTGGTAGTGAGACAACAGTTGAAACTAATGGCCACAGGGCTGGGAAACTAAGAAATAACTGCATTCAGGATCTGGGACAAATCAACAACGAGTTAACAGAGACAGTTGGAAAGGATGAAACAATATGCTAGGGCAAGATGAATGGAGTGGAGAAATGTTTGTGGGTTGCATTATTATTAGCAATGCTAATAATCTTAAAACTTTCATAAAAAGCTATAACCTCTAAGGTAAACAGTATAGATACTGGGCAATCAGAAACATGCTACAGAGTGTAGCTGAAATGGGATGTAGAGATTTATCAACAAGAATTCGAATAAAGATGTCACAAGAAATCAATGCGCTCCATATGTGGAACTAGTTTTAACGATCCGCAGCATCCAAGTAGTAAACAGAAGTACCGTGAGGGAAAGGAAAAAAGAACCCTATTTAGGGAAAAAAGAACCCAATCAGTCAAAGGAGCGGAGCTTAGAGCCTTTATTCTTTATTATATTAGTAAAGCGCACTCACTCTAACGGCGTACCTTTTGCATGATGGGTCAGCGAGAAAATGGGAACAGCGGCTTAAGCCATTGGTGTAAGCGCTTTCCAGAGATGGAATCTTCTAGTTCTTCCTATTTGACCCAAAACTGATCGATCTAGCCATGAGCAGGTTGAAGAGAGCTCTAACAGGCCTTGGAGGACCGAGCCCACGTATGTGGCAAAATACGGGGATGACTTGTGCCTAGGGGTGAAAGGTCAACCAAGATCGGATATAGCTGGTTTTCCGCGAAATCTATTTCAGTAGAGCATATGATGTCGATGGCCCGAGGTAGAGCACTCAATGGGCTAGGGTGGCCTCATTTCACCTTACCAACCCAGGGAAACTCTGAATACGGGCCTAGATCATTTGTACAGAAAGACCTTTAGGGTGCTAAGATCCAAAGTCAAAAGGGAAACAGCCCAGATCGTGCGCTAAGGTCCCTAAGCAATCATTAGTGGAAAAGGAAGTGATCGAGCAATGACAACCAGAAGGTGGGCTTGGAAGCAGCCATCCTTTGAAGAAAGTGTAAAAGGTGCACCAAAGCAAGAAGAGAATAAGTGGTTTTGGCAGTGACTCAAAATACACTATAAAGGATATCAACCTTAATAGAGGCATTTGACTAACAAGGACCCCTGCAGCCAACCCAAAAAGTTGAAAAAGCTGATAACACCCTAGCAGATTCCTATGAAAGCATCTGTTCTCCTTAACATTTTAAGAATGAGCAGCAGCATCAATTTAGACCAAGGGTGCATGTTAAATTCTACATGAGCAAAACGGTTGATTTCCGTAAGAAGGAAGAACCATCACGAACCTATCAATTTCCTTGAAAAGGATACAGCAACAATGAAATGGAAATAAAATCAAACACAATCTTCATTATTTTCAAAAACAAAACTTTCACAGCTATCATGACAGCAGACGGTGACATCTCATATTCCAGCTCTAAATAGCAAATTGAAGTACACTAAGTTAATCACAACATTAGCTTCAAGGAACAATCAGCCATCAATCAGATTAGTTACAATATCTGAACTACAGAAAACAGAAGACAATGCTAAAAGTTTTTTCACAAGTGCAACGCAGCTTAAAATGCTTATCGTGGAAAAGTCAACCAAGGTCCTACAAAATACCTGGCCTCTTTCCGTAAAGAGCACAAGATTCTTGGCATCGGACACCCATTCAACGAAAATATCATGAGAAAAACCAACTTCCAAACTGGCCATGGATGCTATAACAACCTATATACGATGTGTAAGTCAATTCCATTGACAGTGGCAAAAGTGATGTTAAGTATACGTAATTAATCTAACCTTTGGACCATCTGGAGCATTATCAAGTTCGCTCTTGTTAATTATAAACGTGACATTCCTGCAAGTGACAATGCCCAGTAAGTAATATCACCCAAGACCATGAACTTGCATAATGCATGATATCAGTGATTCAGATATTTAGATCTTTTTTAATAACACAGCAAACTAGAAGATGAAAAACACTCTTAAGGTAGCACAAAAAGTGAAGAGAAATTTTCACTGAGAAAGAGCCACTTACTTCAGAAGAAAGGGATTTTCACGATTTTGTTCAAAAGACTTTGCAATGGAATCACTCATCCACTCAAGGAAACTCTTGACATAATCTATGGTACTAGATGCAACATATGTGAGAAAGAAGATGGGATAGTTCAAACTTTTATCCGTCCAATACTGCAACCATCACAAAGATCCAATGTTAAAAGTTGTTTCATGGTTTTTGTACTTAAGCATAATGCTTGCACAATTAACTCAACTGAGAAAAGCAGCGTTCTCCCTGCTAACCTGTTCCAATATCAAAATAAGTTCAAATACTCGCCCAGCCGTGTCTACAGGTAGGAGTACATTTCCACCAGCACCTAGCGTTTTCTTTATAGTTTCTAAATTAACAAAGAAAGATAGCATAAGAATTTCAGATTTAAAAAAATAAAAAATAACTAAATAAATAAATAAAGAAAAAGAAAAAAGAAGAAGAAGAAAAGGTTCATTGGCAACTTGAAATATTCAATATGGTTGTCATCTACCTGTATGCTATGCCTTCATGCATGTGTGTATAATTTTGAAAAGGGAAAAATGATATTACAAAATTAGGGAGCAACAACATGAATTATCTTACACGAATATATTTTTTTTGATGAGTAAGAAAAATTTCAATAAAAGCACAAAGAGCAATCAAGTATACAGGGAGTATACAAGAACGAAAACTAAGAAGAAGAGGAAAACAATACAAGAAAATCGTTATAACTAATCACTAAAGGGGTAAGGAATGCAACCGTCCAAGAGTAAAAGAATAAAAGAAAAAAGAAATGAGCTCCTCAATGGTTCTTTCTTTATCCTCGAACTGTCTATCATTGTGTTCCCTCTTCAAGCACCATAAGAAACAGCAAGGAACCATCTTCCACACAACCGCACTTCGAGAGCGACCACCCGTCCACTAATAAGCGAATAGACCTACCACCCGACAAGGCATAACCCAAGACAAACTGAAGCAACTAAAAATGGCATTCCATAGAACACAAGCGACATCACAATGAAGAAGTAGATGATCCACAGATTTCCCATTCTTTTACACATACAACATCTATCAATCACAATGACTTGTCACTTTCTTACACGAATATATTAGCCTTCTCTTTGGGTGTTTTACATCCTGGCATGCCCTTGAATTGAGCAATAGATGGTGACGAGGGAGAGGATCCGTCCTTGGCAATCCTGAATGCCATTAAAGAGGAGTTTCATCGGAAAACTATGATTGCGAGCCAAAAGACCAAAGGTATGAGGAAGTTGTTGAACTTGAAAAGCTCCATTAACTACGACGATGCAAGCGCACCCTCTCGGCGTTGGAAAGGGAAGGCTCACATGATGTAATATTGAATGCCTCATGTGGGTCTTGGGTTTTAGGGTTTTAGGGTCTAGCGGGCTTGTTGAGTTTCTCCTTTTTTTTGGCTGATTTGGTTGTTCCTATGTATACTACCTGTGTACTTAAGGATGTCTTACGCTTTATTTTAATATATTTTTATTACTTATAAAAAAAAAAAAAATTATCCTAATTCGTTGTTCTTTTTGAATCTATAAGGCTGATGTTTAAAGTATTATAACAGCGGGCATAGAAAGATGCTAAACCCCTTCCATTCATGAAAGGTAGCATGACAATTATAAAACCACTTCAGTTGATATATATAAATAAAAATAAAAAATAAAAAACCTGTATGTTATCTATAACTATGTGCTAAGTAACACATGCATATGTCTTTGCCATAGGAAATATCAAAATTGAACATACAACCAGACAAAAGTATGAATTTAAGTGGGGACAACAAATTTCAAGATCATAAGAGCTTAGTACCTCCAAATTCATTCTCCTTGTCACCACGCCTATAAGGCTGATTGTTCAGAGCATTATAAGCATCTGTTATTAGAACAGCCGGCCGCACAAAAGATGCTAGAACAGTACCATTTAAATGCCTGATAAAAACCACACCAATAAGTAGTCTTTTTCCTATTTTTATAGTAGTGTATAAAAGTAAAATCAATCCTATGAAGCGAATTTTGCAGTACGTATTTGGAAGGGATATGGGAATGTGGCAAACCACTCCTCCCGAAAACAGGGATTAATTGCATTAGGTTTAAAAACTTTATAACATATAGTTTAGTGCTATTTGAAATATCGGCTTTCAAATGTATATAAATAAGGAAAGAAAAAGACGGAATTTTCAATCGCCATAATTTTTATTTTTTTTTTGATAAGTTCAATCGCCATAAATTTGAATGAAGTGTGCCAAGTTTTGGATGGAGTTGTGTGAAACATAGTTCTCTAGGGTAATACTCTATTACAACAAGGTAGTTGGAAGGAAGATTTACCTTTCTTTGCGATGATTTAAGTCAACAGCATATATAACATCCTCACCATCCTTTGTTATCTTCCATACAGTACCTCCCAACAGATGCCCAGCCACATGAGGAGCAATTACGATTCCCTCCCCTTTGCCTAACATTAGTCATAAGGTTACCGAAAGCAAAACAAAAACAAAAACCAAATACAAAACAAAACAAACAAACAAACGAAAAAAAAAAAAAAGAAAGACAGAAGAAGAAGAAGAAAGAAAGAAAGATGGGGAGCACACAGTAAGATTTCAATGCAACCAAATTACATGTCTTAACCACATTCCACCAAAACTGTAAATATTGTCAATATGATTTAGCATCTGATCCTTTTGACCGGTATCAAAAAGACAAAAATGATGAGTGGGGTAGAGGCTCTTCCAAATGTGGAAACATGCCAAAAGTGTATGTGCTAAAAACAGGTCATGCCTTATGTGAGAGATAATATATCTTCTTCTTTTTAACTTAATAAAAAATCACTTTAAACCCATCACTGTCCTCACTAGGTACAGGAGCATAAAGACCATCAATTCTCATTGTCTACCACATGTAGATCAAAAGCCTTGTAGAACAGACAGCAGAAAACCTCAACTAAAGAGAAAAAGAAAAGTCTAAATACACACATAGCCATGTTACCCAAAGAGTTATTAGCAACATTGAGAACACATACCAGACAGATGATGGTTCTGAGAGTAGGTTAGTCTGGTCACCTTTTGGAAAGCAGAGTCAATGTCATCTAAAGTAAACAGATCAAAATCTGATACTTGCTGCAAAAGAAGAGATAGAATTACACGTCAATTTAACTTATCAGCATACATAACACAAACACTTGCATTGACGAGTGAGATAATACAAACTGACAAAAGGAATAAATGGAACCTCTCAATAATCCCAATCAAAATACAGGAACTAAAGGAAAAGGTTTGATCTTCACAAAACAAAAAAAAAAAAAAACAAAAAAAACAAAAAACAAAAAAAACAAAAAACAAAAAAAAAAAAAAAAAAAAAAAAGAAGAAGAAGAAGAAGAAGAAAGAAAAAAAAAAAGAAAAAAATAATAAGAAGAAAGAAAGAAAGAAGCAGTTGAAGGGATTGTTGATTAAAAGGCCAAAACTCAAAAGGACAACAATATAAGAACAATATTTACATAATATAATCAGGTAAGTTACTCTGCTCCAATGATATTATAACATGAATTACATAGTCGGGTGTAGATTATCTTTCTCCTTTTTCCTGATTAATAGCACAGATTCTAGGTTTTAAATTATACTTCTCTACAACCTAGACTTAGTAATGGACCACATATTTTCCTTTGTTTCTTGATATACTCACCAATCATACAAAACATATGCAGAAAAGGTCTAAATAAAAGTTGTTTCCTCATCAAGTTAGTACTGTAATCACAAAATTCCAGATAAGATGCTTATTAAGATATTTATAATCAGGTTCATGATGTAATTATAAGTCTGAGATGAATCAAGCACCATCAACAAACACAGAAAGTAAAAACTACAACTCAGCTTAAACAATCATAGATAGGGTATTAACTTCCAAAAGATTTGAAATCAAAGAAACACTGTGCGATCAATTTAATGAATTCTTTGGAATATGCACTCCAACGACCGAGAATATCGAGTGAAAGAAATAGATAAAACGATTAAAAGCAAGTGCTCAAATTGGGCTAGTCTTATAGTAAAAAAAATTCCAAGAAAAGCTCTGCATTAGCTAGCCATTTTGGCTAAAGATTTGACTATAGCTAAAAATAGATAAAGAAAGAATATTTTAAATGAAATAGTGAGAGTGGATAGATGAAATTTGAGCCGAACGTAGATGATTTGAAAAAGTGAACAACTGAAATAGAAAAAATGCGTTTTTAGCTAAATTTTAGCTAAAGAAGACCAGGATGAAAGCTTCACCTTCCGTGAGAGAAACTGATCGTACATTGTGAGGAGACCTAATCTGTAGGCAGGCTCCGTGGCATAAACCGGAGCGGAGAGGCCAAGCTGTTTCACGGCATATGGCAAGGCACCAAGGTGAAGCGTATCTGGATAGGACAGCAACACAGCATCTATTGTTGATGCTACCCTGCACACCCATTCCAAAGTTCATATATCGGAGGACAAATTTGAAAGAAATGGTATTGAGAGTGTAGAGAGAAACCTAAGCGTTTATTTGGTGAGCAATTGCCATTAGACATTTTGAAATTAGGTTAAAGGAAAAGAAATAGCAGGAAGCAAGAGAGTACTTGGAGAGGGGTTGCAGGATGGTAGGGTCGAAGTGGTCGCTCCAGCCACAGTCGATGAGGAAGTTGAAGCCGTCGATGGAGACTAAGTACGACAGCGGGTTCTCGTTGTACACTCCGCACAGCGGGGTCACCTGCACCGACGTCCCCATGTCTCTCTCTCTCTCTCCGGCAAAGGCGGTCGGCGGGCAAGCAATTAGGCGGCCTCGTTTCAAGTGTAATTTGAAAGCAGTATTGTGTTATACTCGTAAGAGTGTAAGACCATGTTCCTTTTTGTACGGTGTCGTTTTGAGTTCATTCGTGCTTAGGAAGTAGGAACCACGGTTGGGCCTCGCAAAGTCACAATAAACACTTTGCCGACAAAGAAAACCCAAAAAGAGGGGGCTTAAATACCTTATTGTACTTAAATTTTGGCAATTTTATGTTAGATATCCGAATTTTAATTTGCATCACAGATGGTACTTCAGTTTTGAAAAAATATTGAATTGGTACCTCAGTCAAATTTTCTGTCCAAAAACTAGCAACCCATTATGTCATTGTCAATTAACATCACTAGGAACACGACACACGTCTCTTGTGACATGTCAGTATCCACATAATTGTAAAATCAACCAAACAATTTGTAATTCTATAATTTTTTTTTTTAACTTTTTTTTGAGTGATTTGGCAATTATGTGGGTACTGACATGTCGCAAGGAACATGTGTCTTGTTTCTAGTGGTGCTAAGTGGCAGTGACGTGGCGGGTCGTTAGTTTTTAGACGGAAAACTTAACTGAGGTATCAATTCAATCTTTTCCTAAAAATGAGGTACCATCTGTGGTGCAAATTGAAACTCATGTACCAAAAAATAAAGTTGTCAAAACTCAAGTACTAATAAGGTATTTAACCCAAAAGAGAGAGCAAATAATTTGCCCTTCATTTTTTAAGCGTAAATTATTTTTTGGAAAATATTTTTTATATTTTTTTGGTGTTTGGTAAAACTAATGGTTAACAGAAATTAATTTCAATTTGACCGAAAAAAGCTCTTTAATTTTTGAAAAATAATTTACGGTTTTAAAAATCGTAAATCATTTTCTGAATTTAAACTCTCTATTTTTGCACATACGGTTATGAGAATTCACCACCAGCAGACATTGGAGTTTGTTGGTAGCCCAAATCTGCCACCAAAAGTCCTTGAATTTTGAGATTTGGTCACTAGAATCCTGCACCACTGGCAGGATTTCGGAGACCTAGATTCCGCGCGAAACTAGTTGGAATCTAGCCGGCATGTGACGAAATCTGGCCAATGCTGCCGGATTCTAGCCACCTTGGCTGGAATCTCATTGCCGGTGGTTTTTTGCTGTTTGTGATTTTTTCGTATGAGTCAAACACTGAAAATTATTTTCAGGAAAATCATTTCATTGAAAATATTTTACAACGAAAAACATTTCACGTCGAAACAAATAGAGCATTAAACGGAAAATAGAATAAATTAACGTGTAATTGGTTAACATAGTAGAAGTTTTATCAGCAATTTAGATAGAAAAGCTGAGAAAGAAAATAATTTTTAAAATCGAAAAATGTTAAATCAGTCCATGTGATTGGCTTAATTTACAAATTGCTCTATGTGGTATAAAAATTAATTCAGAGGTTCCTATGATTCGCGAAAATAACAACTTACTCCCTGAAGTCAATTTCTGTCCACTAACTGAAGACAACCCGTTTGGTTGACACATTAGGTCAAATAAAAACGTGACATGTGTCACTCTTTAATAAAAAGAATATAAATATATAAAACGAAAATCATAATTAAAAAAAAAAAAAAAAAAAAAGGGTGGCTGTTGGCCACCCCCAGCCAGATCTGGGGGTGGTTGTTTGGGTCACCTTCAGCCAAATTTGAGGAGGCCACCACCACCTCTAGGTAGCCTGTGAACCACACATTTTTTTTTCTTTTTTTTTTCTTTAAAAAAAAGGTTATTTTTTAGTTTTATATATATATATATATATATATATATATTTTATTAAATAGTGACACATGTCCTGCTTTTATTGGACCTGATGTGGCAACCAAATGAATTCTATTAAGTTAGTAGACAAAAATTGAATTTAAAAAGTAAGTTGTTATTTTCACTTACCACAAAAAGATTTCTAAATTAGTTTTTATATCATAGTGAACGATTTGTAAATTAAACTAATCACATAGACTGATTTCGTGTTTTTTTCTTTTTCTTTTAAAAACGATAAAAACTTAGAAAGTATTTTTTTTTTAATAATAATAAAAAAAAACATTAAAGGTGGAAATTTTAAAACGTGTGAAAAGGAGGGTGTGTTTAGAAAATGTTTGTGAGATGATAAAAGAGAAAGAAATTGGTTGACGTGACATAAGGGTAAAATAAGTTTTGAATTTTTTGTGGGTGAAAAGTAAAGAAATTTGTTTATTAATGTGAAGAAATGAATTTGACTTTTTTTTAGATAAAAATGAGTCAAGAAAAAAGAAAAAAAATAGTGGGTTGCCAAACGGGCCGTTACATTTTTACTATACCCAAGGGATTTTACTTACCTCACGTGCTTTCATTCATTTTTTATACTTCACTATAGCGTTTTGTCCTACCGTTTGCGAATTAGTTCCCTTGGATGCTTTCTAGAAGCCATTTCTCAAAAGAATAATGATTTAATACCATCTAAATATACAACTTTTCACCACCTTGCCTATGTGGCAAGGTGGTCCCCCACTACTTTTTGAGTTTTTTTATTTTTTAAAAATAAATTAAAGTGGGGGACCACTTTGCCACATAGACAAGGTGGTGAAAAGTTGTATATTTAGGTGGTAGTGAATCACTACTCTTCTCAAAATCTACAATTATATCACATAATTCTTTAATTAGCAAGAATGTTTAATCAAAACCCTAATTTCCTTTCCTAGATAAGAAACCCTAATTCCTTACCCTTTTTAGCTAAATTTCTCACATTTGTCAAGACCCTACCCAACATCAACCTAATGATTGAACGGTTAGCAACTAAACCAACTCTGTTAACTCATCATTCTCATTTTTATCCTTATGTAAAATTTCTCACTTATTTCAAAAATTAGGGTTAGGCTCAATGATTTACCATAATCTTCTTGATTTTGTTTTCCTTGCTCTCAATTACTTATTGCCTCACTTCATCAAACTATAATCCTCCAATCCCTTAAAAAATTAACCCCCTTTACTTGCTCAGTTAATGCACTAAGTGACTTTATTAAATTTTTCATTTAAACCATAATGATTAAAACCAATTTAAATAATTCAATAACATCAAATATCCAAAATTGTTACTTTCTAACACCTTAGAATTATTTGATTATAAATCGTATTCCTAAGAAATTTCATCTTGAATTTTCAACCTAAAACATTACCAAAATACCCTTGATTATTATATACTTAAAATAAAATAACTAAGCTAAAATGTACTTAATTATATTTAAATTTTTAATCTCTCTAATTAAGCACAAAAGGCTGAATGGCCCAAGCCCCCATTCTCTCTGATTACTAATTAGGCATATCAAAGTTTTAGTTGTTATTAGCTACTTAGAGCATTCTTAGTAACCTCACCAAATTTTACTAGCCAAAATAGCTAAAAATTAATTTTTTCTATTTTTGTGAGCCACTTTTTTAAAGCACTTTCAGCAACCTCACTATTTTAACCATTCACTATCATTATTCTATTTAAATAATTTTTTTGTAGATTTCTTTATTCACTATCACTATTCTATTTAAATTCCACTTTTCTCTATCAGGCCGACATTTCTTCTCGGTTCAGATAAGTGATTATAGTGCTACAGTAGTAGAGCTTTAGTTTATGGTTCATACTTGAAAAACTAGAAAAGAACATGAAAAGTACACACATCATTGATTTTGTATTGACCATCATAATATGAAGAATGTCGAACTAGGCCATGTAAAAATATTTATGTATTAATCTACATGTAAAAAAATTACAAATTGTAGCTTCCAGGGGAGGCAATGGATACTCTTTAAGAAATCCAAGGAATTGGTTTTTATACCGGTGATGCTGTGCGTAAGATGCTAATGTGAAAGAATTCTAGGCTTTCTAGGCTTTCTAGCAACAAGGACAGAGGTGGGAGGAGTCGGGCGTGACATTTTTTTTTTTGATAAGAAATTTCATTTCATATATGATCAGATAACAATAAATCATCAGATACAATAGTAGAAAGACATAAAGGAACAGATGAGAACCAAACATGGTTGAAAGCATTAGAGACAGCATGCTGTGCAAGAGAATGGGCAGCTTGATTTCCCATACGACCCACATGATGAACAGTAGCCGACATAAAATCTTGAAGAATAGCTTTGGTCTCCAGAACCAGATTGCTATAATATCCATCAACCACACTTTCATGTTGAAGAGCAAGAACCACCTCCAGAGAATCCCCTTCCAATAACACTGATTGAAGACACAAAAATCTTCCGAACTCAGCTCCCTGTCGAGCGCCCATGGCCTCTGCCACAGTGGAATCAGATACATACGGGTGAAAAGAACACCTTGAAGCTACAACAATCGTCGGGCGTGACATTGGATATACATTTTGATTTTATGTATTTTTATAGTATATTAGATGTGCATTTATTTCTTCAAAAAAGAAAAAAAATGTGCATTTATATATAATGTATTCTCAGCATATTGGATACTCATTTTTGTATGACTAATAAATACATCAAGATATAAAGAATAAAATACATAGATAATGGCATATATCACACAAAGATTCCACAAATATTTCACAATACAAACGTGACAATAATGACCGCTAGACATTGCCATATCAGCTGTCGACTTTGTAAAGTTTTTGTGTGACATGTAATATCACTCAAAGACGTAAAATTTGTCTCTTTCAAAACATTGAGAATGCATTGTTTCTGTTGAAAAATAGAAAGAGGGCTGAGATTAATTAGCACAATTTTTGTTTTTGTTTTTTTTTTTTTTTTTTATAAAGAAATTAGCACAATTATTAATCACTCATTTGCATGCTAGTTTCATACTACATACTCCACATGAGTGTGTTTGATAAAAGTGTTGTGGTAAATTTTTTTTTTGAATAGTAATAAAAAATGATTGATGTGATATAAACTAAAAAAAAAAAATTATATGAAAAAAAAAAAATTGTTTTGTAGTAGATTTTTTTTTTATTTGAATAATAATAAAAAAATTATTGATGTAATATAAAAAGTTAAAAAAAGTTATAACGCGTTGAAGTTACTTTTTTAAGAAGAAGTGAAAATAAGAGAATAATTGTTGTATAGGTTATCAAACATACCCAAATATTTATAACCTAGAATAATAGGCCCAAATATTGTTAAGAGATCCTTGAGTTATTGGGATTTATTCACCATAACCATATTACGGTTGGATAAACTCTATTCAGTTACATATATATATATATATATATATAAATTAGGTCTCCCCTCCTCCCCATGCAATACACAAAATGTTCTTATACCAAGAAAGTTAATTACTGCCAAAAGCCCTGTATAACCTTTTTCTCAAAAAAGCCTCAAGGCCATATGTCACGATTTTAGTAGGGGAAATGGATATTTATCTCGTCTCAAAAGATAACTCGTAATAGGGTTATAGGCAGGGTTCACATAAATTTCCCTATTTTCATTTCTGGGCGATTAAAGGGAAACATTTTGTGCCAAATGTTAAATGCCCTAAATAAACATATAATTGTTGATTTTCTATTGAAGTTTAACAAGGATAGAGATTTCAAATGAATCTACAACTTTCAATTTGGCACTTCAAGTAGTGACGATGTGTTGGATCATAAAACATCTCAAACTTCTGTTTGGTGAGCTTTATCGTTTAGGTTCGGTATGTTCCCTTCCCATAACTCCATTAGCTCCTTCCTAATGTAAGAGACCACAACAATTGGTCCCAGTGTGGAAGGCACCTACATTCACCAAAATAGCATAAAGGTTAAGAGGTAGAGAGGTGCAATGATTCTTCCTTGACATAAAACTACTGCACCTATTGCACAGGGCAGGGCCCGTTTAATTGTGATGCAGCCATGCTGCTTCAAGATATTTTCATGAAAAAGATGCATAAAGCGAGTATAACCAGCTTTCTCCCTGAAATTAATCCAATCCAAAGCATTTTTTTCTCCACTCTTGGGGGGAGTAGGCGGTGGGTGGATTTTACAGAGTTTTAACACCAAAAAACCAATCCTTAGTGCCATCCAATCGGAGATAATAAATTACATTGACTTGGACAACTTGAACAATCAAAGCTCACACCGCAAAAGAAGCTTGTGAATGGTGACTGAGCTTTGTACTTATAATTTATTAATCTTATATGGAGTCATGTATGCAATAAACAGCTACCAAGAACAGAGAAAAATGAATTTGCATTCAAATTTCATCAGTGCACAAATATTAGCAGAAGATACCATCAAACTTGACAAAGATAGCAACATAAAAATTTAAAAGAGAGAAAGTACCAGATAAAGAAGTGCAGGTTGAGGTGAGTGCGTCAAAATACCGGCAGATAAAGCAGTTACCAGTCCAATGGCATACCCAGCAAGGGCATACCATATGTATTTGTGCCCCTTAGCAGAATGTATGTCTAAGAGATTCACTGAATCCCTGCTCTTTCGATGATCAAAGCAGAGGACTAAAGCCAAAAGCATGGAAGGAATAGCCTGCAATAACAACATGAACAAAAGTTTTCTTTTAAGATTTTCTTAGATATAGCAGAAGACGCAATTAGCTCAAAAAAGGCAATAACATTCTGAAATTCTCAAAAGAAAAGTGAAGCAAAATATGTAAAAGAGCATTTCTTTCTTGGCATAAGCATTTTGATACAGTATATCTCAGAGATACTAGATAGTGACGCATCTGAGAGACAAAAACTGAAACATCTAAAAGATGTTATATATTGAGCAATCCCGTGCTCTCTGAAAGACAATAACTCCATTGAAAGTAAAACTTTTGTCAAAATGTTCATTATATTCATTCCATATGATAACTTCAGTACTCAAGGAAAATTTAGAAAACATATTCTCAGTCGGGCCTTAATGTCACTCTTGAGGATAGCTCTACCTTAGGGGTAGCAATTGGTCAGCTTTTGTTGGCAATATGACCACCCATCACAACCAGAACAGACAGGTTTTATGGCGCTTGATAGCATTCAAGAAAAGATTGATAAAACCCAAGCAGGTGCAGGATCATTTTGGGAATAGGGATGACAATTTTGCTAGCCTCGCCAGGGCCCTGCCCTGCCCTGCCCTAATGGGGAAGGTTTCCCACACACTGTTAAAGGTATGGGGGTAGGCATGGGGCTTTTTATTAAAACCTGACCCAAGTATAATATATACATAAATACATATACATGTGCATGCATGTGTTTACTTTTTTAGTGTTCTCTACCATGCCTCTCTTTTTCAGCGCCTCCTCCACAAGTTCACCCTTCTCAATGCACAAATCACCATATTCAAAATCCCAACCCTAGTCCTCGCAATGGTGGCAATGGGAGACCTCTTGACGCACATGGTAGTGATGATGGCATTGCAGGTCAAGATGGGGGGTGAGCATTGGAGAAGACCAGGTGGCAATCCAATGGCAGAGGTGGCATCAAGGTCGTTGACTCTAATGAGGGACTGGACATGGTTGTGGAGGTTAAGGCAGCCTTAGCCCACGAGTGCCCTGAAGTCAAGTCACTGCAGAGGGCGTGAAGAGAGGTTCCAGTTTTTTATCTTGGGGTTCTGTTTGGTTTCTGCATTTATGAGTAATTGTAGCCTTTGATCTTGGGGTTGAAGATTATAGAGAGATTTTGATAAGTTATTTTGGATAAAAAAAAAAAAACATTAACATGAACATTTAGATGGATGCTTGTGCATAATTGGATCAGTGGCTGAGTGGGAAGTAGAAGGGGAGGGATGGTGGGGTAGGACAGGATGAGTTTCCATATACATAAATAGGGTGGGGACAGGCAAGAAGTGGGGATGGGGTGAGGGTAGGTTTAGGTGAGGCAGGGATGGGGAATGGGTTCGCCATACCAAATCCAAACTGTTGCCATCCTCTATTTTGGAGTAGAGGAGTCGGGTAACAAAACCCAGCCAGATAAGGGTGCATATTAAGTAAAATAGCCTAGTGAATATCATATTTAAAAGAGTGCCCAGTACTAGTTAGGAAATCCACAACTATCTATGGGCTGTGCTCTGCAAAAAGGATCCTTAAACTGCCAATGGAAAACCATTTTTCGTTTTGCTTTGTCCCTCCTTGGAATCAGCAAAATATGCTAATTGTTCGTTGCAGCCTCTTCCCATGAAAGGATAAAATTAACCATCAACTCATTTGAGGATTCTCAATCACCATCAAGTGACATTGAAGTCATTTGATGATTCTCCCAGCTATAATATGTGACTTTGCCAGAGCTTTTTTTTTTTTTTTTGAGAATAATGCAACTTTATTGAAAAAGCGTAAGGCGCTCCTACGTATACAGGCAGTATACAATAGAGCTCTTATTAACTCAAAAACAGCAAAACGATCTGTCAAACCCTCTGGCCAGAAAGCACCCACAACACCCAACAGTCACGTGAAACCCAAATCCCAAAAAACAGTTAAAGTTCCCGTCAAACACCCAAACCTCCCCCGAAAGCACCCCAACCCAAGAAACCCCCCAAAACCCACAAGAAACCCAAACAACCCTCCCAAAAAAACACCCACAAACCCCAAACCCCCACGTGAGGTAGATCTAACTCTCAAGCTTCAGAAGCTCCCTCGGCCACGGATGCCGAAACGGCGCGTGGTGGCCACCCGCAGCTGTGCCAACAGAGGGGTAGAGCCAGAACACGACGGAGAGTCCCCCGGTGAGGCACGTGCACGAGGAAGAGGTCCCAAACACTGTAGATCTACATCCCAAGATGCAAAAAAAACCAATCAGCCACGCACACCAACGCGGCGGCCATCCACAGAATCGACGTCGTCGGTTAAGACCGGAACAAGCCGGCAAAACCTCGAGCGGGCACATGTGCACAGAAGATGGCTGAACCAGAGTAGATCTACTCCCAAGATGCAGAGAAACCCAACACTAAAAGACCCAAAAGAAGAAGAAAAACCACTAGAGGACCTAGACTGGATGGGAACCTCCCTCCTCACTAGACGTTGCAAGTCTTGACCACATTTTTCACATGCAAAAGTATAAAGAACACAATAAAAAAGAAGTTATTTCCTCATAAGTAGTAAGCATGACTCACGGACGTCATTGATTGTTGTATTACATCCAACTTCTTTCTCATTTTCATTTGACTAGCACAAGACAGCTTGGCATTTGTCCCGAAAAGGTTAAGCTTTTGAGATTTAGAACAACTTCCATGAGCTAAGCACAAGCTGTTTGCCAGTCAAGTGAACTCAATCCATGACTCTGACCATAGACGAGCTCGAGGCTAGCACAAAAGGGATGCACATATCATGCTCTACTGGTGAAGAGGTTAATTGCATGTTACACATTATAGGATGAAAAATTGCCAGGTGAGTGGGTTAAACAATTCAAACCATGACATTATGGAAAAACAGTTGTCCACCTGTAAAGAAAATCACAAATCCACATACAAGATAATTAATATCTAATTGGGTCTCAAAACTTAACAAATTTTATGAGTTTGTCTATGTATCCAAATCCAATGCCAACAAAGCTGATTGCATTAACTAGGGTCAGAATTGGAGAGTGAAAGGATAAGGATATGAGAATATGTGGTTAATTTTTTTTTTTTTTTATAAGTAATAAACCAATCTTATTAAAAGTGTAAGGCGCCCCTAAGTACACCGGGAGTATACAAAAGGAAACACCTCATTAGAAAGAGAAAAACGAACAAGAAAATCATCATGACTAATCGAAAGAGGGGACACAAAGACCGCAGTCCAAAGGTACAAAAAATTATGGAATAAAGAGGATAGAATAGCCTCCAAGGACCTCTCCAAATCCTCAAAGATCCTATTGTTTCTCTCCCTCCAAAGAGTCCAAAATAGGCAAGTGAGCACCATTTTCTACACCGCAGCACTCCTCAGCCTTCTAGAGAACCACCAACAAGCAAATAAGTCAATAACCCGTCTAGGCATAACTCAAGACATCCCAAAATGGTTAAAGAGAACACTCAACAAAGCAAAAGCCACATCATAATGTAGAAGAAGAGAATATGTGGTTAAATTCGAAGGTTTTTGTGAAACGGGTAAAACAATGGTGGGTGCCATATAGTTTTCATGGCTCCCTACGTTTCGTCTTGGTGCGTAAACTGAGAGCCTTGAAAATCAATGTGTAAAAATGGAATGAACAGGTGTTTGACAATGTTGAGAAGCAAAAAAATGTTCTTCTGGACGAACTATAGATTCTTGAGGAAAGACTGTTATCTGATGCAGAAAAGATGAGAAAGGATGCGATTACTAGGAAGCTAGAGAGGTTTACTCTTTTGAAAGAAGTAAGCTGGAGACAGAAATTGAGGACTCTTTGGTTGTGGGAGAGGACCAAGTATACAAAATCTTTACACCTTGTGGCTAATTCAAATAGAATAACACTATGGAATGCTAGTTGTTAATGGTTCTATTTCTTAGAAATTAGTGAGCACATTTCGCAGTGTTACACCTGGTTGTATTCAAAACAATTTAGTTAGCGGCCTAAATTGGACGGTCTTTCTTTTGATGCTATCAGTACGGAGGAGGCTATGTGGATGGAACATATCACGAATAGAGATAAGGCCCCGAGCCCTGATGGTTTTTCTTTGGCCTTCTTTCAATCTTGTTGGGAGATCCTTAAAGAACATATCACGAATGTTTTTCATGAGTTTCATGCTAGAGGGAAGTTTGAGAGGAGTCTCAATGTTACTTTTATCTCCCTTATACACAAGAAGGCTAGGGTGGTGCATATCAAATAATTTTGCCCCATCAATCTAGTAGGGGGTGTCGATAAAATTCTTTCTAAAATCCTAGCTAATAGGCTGAAAGTGGTGTTGGATAAGGTAGGGTTCATTTGGTATAACTTTTTAAAGGGTGATTCTTGCTTTTCGGTTGTGATGTGATATAAAGGTGAAAGTAATTTTGAGTGTTTTGTGTGTTTAGTGTGTTGAGTTGTTTGTTAATGCTTTTGCTTTTTTGCTAAAAATCAAAAAGTTGTCCTAAAAAGTGTTGCCAAACGAGCCCGTAATCTCTAGATCTCAGAATGCTTATATTAGGTGAGAGATAGATTCTAGATTCAATCATAATTGCAAATGAATGCTTGGACAACAAAATTAGATCAGAGGATCCAAGTGTTCAACAAATTAGACCTTGAGAAGGCGTATAATCATGTTAACTGGGGCACTTTGCTATATCCATATGTGGTTTTGGGGAGAAATGCGATTGGATTGCTCATTGTATTTCTAAGGTACGTTTCACTGTTTTGATTAATGGAACTCCCTCCAACTTCTTTAGTAGCTCTTGTAGCTTAAGGAAGTGGATCCTTTATCCCTTTTGCTTTTGTTATTTATTTATTTATTATTATTATTATCATTATTATTATTATTATTATTTTTTGATAAGTAATTGTAATTTTATTAAAAACAGCGTAAGGCGCCCCTAGTACACACGGAGTATACAAGAAGCAACAGCCTCACAACCGACCCGACAAGGAACAAACCACAAAAACCACCCAACCCTAATCCCCTAAGCCCCTAAATCTCACAATCTTCAATCATATCCCATCGCCTATGTTCCTCATCAAGGGCAGAGAGGAAAGCCAAAGATCTATCCCCCTTATCCCCGAAATACATAGAGCATGCCATAGACAACTCCATAGGAGTTAAAGGCTGGAGTTGTTTTCCTTGACCCATCACCGGCTTTGTCTTCCTTCCTTGACACTTGTCCTGAAATAACGGCTTGGAGGTGGGATCATCCAGGGAGGAGGGAGGAAGAATCCTCCCTACCGGCGAGCCCATCTCAATGGAAACTTGTGGACCCACGGCAGAATTCTCTGACCCACTCCCTAAGTCCTCAAGAACAGAATGTTTCCGACCAGCCTCTGAGGAAGCCAAAGAAGAACCCGGGAGAGGGAAATGAGAAGAATCGGTGACAAGAACGGGATCCGGCACCGAAACCAAGTCCGACCCCATGTTCGAACCCTGACAAATCCTCCGACCGGCATTCCTACGCCTAGAGGGATATTTCGCGTCACCGTAGTTGATGGAACTCTGCAAATTAAGAAGTTCCCTTTTTCCTTTAGACTTCTAGCGCGCAAAAACCTGGAACTCCTCTTCCAAGGCGTCCCGAACAGCCAAAGCCCCCTCCCCAAAATCCCCATCCAACGCCCAATCTAAAGGCAAAACTTCCGAATAATCATCTTCATCTCCCTCCCATACTACAATCTCCCCATTATGATCCACTCCAACTGGCCAATTCCGAGTTTGGGAGCAACCACTCGCAGGAGAATAAGGAACTACCACCCCGTCATAGTTAACCTCCTGAGGCACCACCGTTGAGACTGAAATCGGGGGAAGATTAAGAAACCCCTTCCTAAAAAGGCCCTGACTCACTGACGTCGTTGCCTTCTTTATAGCAGGATTTTTAACCGCCTTCTCCGCTGGCGGCACTTGACCTGAGGCCCTCTTATCAACGAAACCGACTGACATCTTCATAGCTTGCAAAGAGTCAGAAAGAAGCCCCTCATCCCACTTTACAGAATGCCTTTCCCTCAATATTTTCGCCCTTCTGTAGTAGCACTGGAATGGCTTAGAGGCCATCACAGGGAGGGGAGAACGCAGCTTCTCTCCTAAAAGAGTTGCACCAGCGAGAGACGGAGCGGCAAAAGAGTGATTAGGAAACTGAATCTTCCCCAAAGGCCTAGACTTGAATGAATTAGAAGTAGAACCCACCGGAAAACCCAACTCCGGCGCCGGAGCAGGAGGGAAACCGAACCAAATAGTGGCTGGAAACACCCTCGAACTAGAAACCTCCGAATACACCTGGGATCTGCTCGTCTCACCCCCGAAAAGAATCACCGATCTAGAATCTGTCCCTGTAACAGTCGCCGATAAGGACTCCGGCCTAGGATCAGCCGAAGACGCTGGACTCACGCCCACTTTCTCTCCCACCGTTGACACCTCCACACCCCCAGGAAGATTCCGATACAGATCCAACCCAGAGGACTTCTCAGTTAACGTCTCCGGCGAGGTTGTCGGCGAGCAGGAGACATTAGGTTTCCGCTTGATTCGGGTCACTCGAAAACCCACAGGTTTTCGAAAATTCCCTGACCCGGTAAAACGGCTCAGAACTCTCCCCACAGCCCGGCCCAAAGCCAAATAAAAACCGGACCCCCACTTTCGCCACGTCCGCAATTTCGAAGATTCAAATTTCAAATGAGAACCCTTACCCTGCGGAGCTGCTGTTTGGTCTTTACCCGACAAAACAAATCGGTGGGCCTCCAAAGAGAAGCAATCCACCGCCAATCTCGGAATCTCCTCTGCATGCCGCACCGCCGGAGAAAAATCGAATTCGCAAGGAGACGCCCACGAATCCCTTAACCCGGACTGACCATCACCCACTAAAGGCATCTTCTTTGCAACGGAGGATGAATCTGCCCTCACAACCTCCACAAAAGAATGCCCCGTCCACTTTGGAGCCAAGCCCATAGTCGGTTGATCTTCCTCCAAAGCCTTCTTCTCCGGTGTAGTAGAAGAGTCGAGTCTGCCACTCACCGAACCTGAGACAGAAGCGACAACCTTTCTCAACTCCTCTGAAAATTTAATCCATCCCCACCCTCCACGGCCCTCGGGGATGACAATGGATCCTTTCCGACCGCCCAACCCGAACATAGTCGCCTCTAAATAGCGCCCAGCTTTATTCCCATCTCTCCTAGCAATTAAAACCTTCGAACCTTCTCTAAATGACTTCACAAAAACTTGCTCTGCCTGGATACCCAACAGCATTTCCAAAGTCGACGCAAGCCAATCGGCGCTCTGGACATTCAACAAGATCACACCCAGAAAATTTTTCCTCTTCTCCTCCACCCTCAGCGTCGACGCCCCATCCAAAACCGAAAAGGAGAAAGCCTTCGACTCCACCAAAAAAGCCTTATCCATCATCGACACCCCCTCAATTCCCTCATTCTTATTAATTACTGATCCAAGATACCATATCTCTTCACAATCAAGTTTTATTAACCCTCCATCCCTATAATTTTAGTCACAATTAATCTAGATATCATTAAAAGCGTAAGACGCCTCTGTGTACACAAGAAGTATACAGCCACCTAGATAGTAGAGGCAAAAAGAACAAGAAAATTATGATAACTAACCATTAAAGGAGAAATATAAGCAGCTATCCAAATATACAAAGTGTTGAAAAATAAAGACTTCATCTCTTCCAAAGTACTCTCGCGGTCTTCAAAACACCTATCATTCATTTCCCTCCATAGATACCACAAAAAGGCACGAAGACACCATCTTCCACGCAGCAACACTCAGATTGCTGCCTGCAGTTCACCAACAAGCAAACAAATCAACTACTTGTCTAGGCATAACCCAAGACAACCCGAATCGATTGAAGAATACATTCAAAATGGTACAAGCAACCTCACAATGAAAAAGAAGATGGTCAACGGATTCTCCATTCCTTTTGCACATATAACACCAATCAACCACAATGATGTGATGCTTCCGAAGATTGTCCACGGTAAAGATATTTCCTAGGGCCACCAACCACACAAAAAAGACAACCCTCAACGGAACCTTAGTCCTCCAAACACTCTTCCAAGGAAAACAAAAACCATCATGACAACCCATGACATTGTAGAAAGATTTAACACCAAACAACCCTCTTTTAGAAGGGACCCACCACAACTTGTCTTTCCATTCCTGTCTCACTCTTACCAAATACAACATCCTAAAAAACAAGACAAAAGCATCCACCTCCCAATCCTGAGCCGCTCTAGCAAAGCTCACGTTCCACTAAATGGCACCTCCAGAAAAATCTATGTAAGCCTCAACATGAGCATCCTTTGCACGAGCAATACCAAATAAAACTGGATAGCATCCTTTAAGGGCCCTGTCCCCAGACCAAAGATCATGCCAAAATCTAACCTTAGAGCCATCTCCCACTTCAAATTTGGTGTGACTACAAAATTTTCCCCAACCCCTCAGAATATTTTTCCATAAACACACCCCATACGCCCCCACAGGCTCACTAGAAAACACCCTACCCATGAACTTCCATATATTGTCTGCCAATATGGACAGGGGTTTGTTATCAAGTTTTTCAGTGGAATCCAGGAATAATGGCGAGCTCCCAGTGTCCCATTTATTATTTGCAGATGATACATTAACTCTTTGCGAGGCAAACCTGAAAAAATCTCTGTAATTTGCGTTGTCTTTTCTTATGCTTTGAAGCTGTCTTGGGACTGAAAATTAACTTGGCTAAATCATAGTTAGTTCCCGTTGGCATCGTGGATGATGTTAGGGAATTGGCTAGTATCTTGGGTTGTAGGGTGTCTTCTCTTCCCATGAAGTACCTAGGTCTTCCGTTGGGGGCTCCATTTATGGCCAAATCGATTTGGGACGATATTATTAAAAAGATGAAATGTCGCCTAGCTAGTTGAAAGAGGTTGTATTTGTCTAAGGGTGGTAGGGTTACTTTGATTAAAAGTTCTCTTTCTAACTTGCCTACTTATTTGTTATCCCTCCTCCCCATCGCTATTGGAGTTTCAAACTGTATTGAGAAACTTTAGCGGGATTTCTTGTAAGGCTGAATTGGAGAGGAGCTTAAATTTCATCAAGTCAATTGGCCCAAGATTTGTACCCCGATTTTCTCATGTGGTTTGGGGGTTCCAAATTGAGCTCTCTTGGGGAAAAGGTCATGGCGCTATGCCACAAAGAGGGAGGCTCTGTGGAGATCAATGGTGGAAGGTAAATATGATAGCTTGTGGGGCGGGTAAAGCTCCAATGCGGCTGTCAGGTCTTATGGGGTTGGGATGTGGGAAAACATTAGGAGGGGATGGGGGCAGTTTACCAAATTTGTGAGGTTTGAGGTGGGAGATTGGTCTAGGATGCGGTTTTGGCACGATGTGTGGTGGGAAGATCAAACTTTAAAGGAAGCTTTCCCGATGTTTTCTATTGCTCACCATAAGGATGCTTTGGTGGCGGATCATGTACAGCTTTCTAACGACTCTCTACAGTGGGATGTCCCCTTTATCAAAGCAACGACTAATTGTGAGGTAGAGTTGGTCACTTCATTTTTTAATCTTTCGTATTCTCTCAAGTTGAGTTGAGGTGGCAAGGATAGAATGTGTTGAATCCCTTTCAAAAGACGGAGGTTCGAGGTCATATCGTTTTATAAGGTGCTTAGCTCTCTCATTGGCTTTCCCTTTCCATGGGAGAGCATTTGGAGAAATAAGGCCCCTATGAGAGTGACGTCCTTTGTTTAGACCATTAAATTAGGGAAGATATTGACTTTGGATAACCTGAGGAAGAGGCATATCTTTGTGATGGACTGGTGTTGGATGTGCAAGAAGAAAAGAGAATCCATGATCGCCTTCTGCTCCATTGCGAGGTGGCAAAGTCTTGTGGCTTTCGGTCTTTCGTCTTTTTGGGATAGATGGTGAAGTTGTTGACTAGTTAGAGAAATTAGTTTGGAAGCCATTGTTATATAAGCCTGGAGGATGGTTCCCTTCTGCTTAATGTGGTGTATTTGACAGGACCGCAAGCCTAGAACTTTGAAGATTGTGAGAGCTTAGTGGTAGAGTTAAAAGCTTTCATGTTCAAATCCCTCTATGTTTGGGTGTCTACCCACAATAGTCTTCTATTTCTAATTTCCTTGAGTTTTTGGATTTGTGTCCTTCTCCCTAGTTGGGTGTCTCTCATGTATACTACATGTATACTTAGGTTGCCTTGTGCTTAATGTGGTGTATTTGGTGGGAACGCAATTCGCGGAACTTTGGAGATTGTGAGAGCTTAGTGGTAGAGTTAAACGTTTTCAAGTTCAAATCCCTCTATGTTTGGGCGGCTACTCACAAGTCTTATATTTTCTAATTTAATAGAGTTATTGGATCTGTGTTCTTCTCCCTAGTTGGGTGTCCCTTATGTATAACTTGGGATGCACCCTCTGCACTATATAATAAGATTGAATTATTTATTAAAAAAGAAAAGAAAAGAATAAGGAAATTCTAAACAATAACTCGAATGATGAAATTCTAAACAATAACTCAATATAGTGGCATATCCATGAGTAGACACAAATAAGTGACCAAAGAGACGAGCCTAAACCCTACTTATCCAACAAAAAAAAAAAAAAACCAACCTGATCATAGAGTAGAAAGTGTAATGCACAATAATTTGGTACACACAACCAGGAAATCATGGAAAAATAAAGCCATGCAAAATATATCAATGCCTGAAGCAGTTTATAAACAGGCAAGGTCACTCAATAATTTTTAACATTGGAACACAAACTTTCAATCTACCAAAAGAGCATGATAAACACATTGTTGGATCTAATGAAATCATTGCATTAAAAAAAAATAAAGAAATTAAAAATATTAAAACTTAAGGATATGCCCTAATGTGTACTTCCCTAATAGAATAACAGGTGGTGAACATACTGTGATGACTGGGAGAACAAAAATCAATTGCATCAAGATACTGACTGAAATGTGATAGTGATCAAATACTTCCAAATTTGGTAAAAATTACAGTATTCCACTAAAGAGAAACGGATGTCGTACCATGTCGCCTAGACCCAGCATCATGAAGTCTCTAGCATTTTCTCCAGGAACCACTCCGCCCAACAAATTCCTAGGGAAAACAATCTTCACGGGCAACTCCAGCTTCTTCGTTATCAATTGCAACCCCGGAAGATTCAAACTATTAGCAACTGTGTGAACAGGATTCGAGGCTTGTTGTGTGGCCACTGATACCATGACATTCGCCCCAAAAAACCTCTCAGAGAAGAAAACCCAGAATATGTCATATACGAACAGACAAACAAGGAGCATTGCACATATTTTGATGTTTGGCAAACGCACATGGCTCACAAATGCAATACATATGGAGATGCCCAACAAATTGTTTAATATCCAATGGCCAGAAACAAGCCAAGCTGCAACAATACCAGAGCAGGCCAACAATAATAACCCTTGAATTCGCGTGAACGACTTTGAGCAGCACCGTGACACAAATGGGTCAGTCAAACCAAACTGTGACTTCATATAGGCAACATAAGGAGACAGACAGAAGAAAAGGGAGGAAACGGAGGCAATGGCTGTAAATGCAGTAAGGAGTTGTGAGACAGACGAGAACAGGTAGAACATCAAAAGCAAACTGCAAGAGCTCATAATTGGGATCATTAGTGCTTGTGACCTATCTAATGTAATGGATGCTTCAGAAAAGTCACGGTTTCGCTCCATTTCCTTCCCATAATTTAGAGCCCGAAATGCAGATCCAAATGTCACAGCCACTGCTGTCACAATGAGCGTAATGGGTGCTGGCTCCAGCAAATATGAAAGCTTCCACAGGGGCTCCATAACTTACTAGTTCCTTCCAATTTATTATCTTAAACTTTTCTGTCTTGCATAAATAAACATCAATAGAGGAAATAAACAATTACAACATCTGCAACCAAAGTAGCATTGACTCTCTGATAAACACTTGACCAAAGAAATCCATGCAAACTGCAAAACAATCATTTTAACGGAAGATGAAGAGTGCATGAAAATAGTATAACTGGATATATTAGATGCTATATCAACTAAAAAGTAAGCAGGCCCTAACTCATAGATTAATACTCTGATGGTTGCTGACAAACTGCAGGAAATGAAAGAGACATAAGACTTCAAACATCATGGGTCTACTGGGTTACATTACAACCAGTAGTTATGGAAAACAGACAAACTTTAGAAGAATTGGAGAAGCAAATGCAGTGAGAATTCCATTTGGGCATTTCCTATTATTTCATCTTTGAGATGAAACGAGAATACGAAAAATGTGAAACACAACACTTGGCACTTGCACAGAGGGGGTTGTGCGTCAGAGCATTTCACGTGAACATGTTTTCCCAAACATATTTCCCGAATTTCCTTTTACATGTTCTTTCTTTTCTTCGTTTCAGAAGCAGAAAGCCAATTCACTAAAAGCACCCAAACATGTATCTTTTGGATCCCAAAGAAAATCAAAATCACATGCATACGTTAAGCATGGAATAAGTAAATCTTTAATGCTTTTTTTATTTCAGCAGCCCAACAACTCAAAACCTCAAGCAATAAGAAATCCTACTAGTCTAAAACTAAATTAAGCCTAAAATTTCTACCTTCCATTTTTTCAAAAATAACAGAAATTTTTATACAAAGTTTCAAATCTGAATTCTTTCCCAACGAAATTTCAATAATTCTTAAACCAAACACACACAAAAGAGTGAAATTTTCTCATTTTTTTCCTTTTCCTTTGTTCTCCCAGCAACTAAACAAAGGAATAAGACCCAAAATAAACTTCTCATTTCACTCCCTTTCCCCATAACAAACAGAGTAAATCCCCCAAAACATAAAAACATCTAGGACTTGCGAAATAGACAAACAAAATTGAAGTATGTGTGTGGGTACATGCATACAGATGAAAGAACACATAAATAGATACATACATACGTATATATAGCTTACGATCTGAAGAAGGAAGGTGTCGGAGTTAAGAAATCAGGGGTTTCGGAGTTGATTACTGGGAAGGATTATGGGAAGACTAACCTTGGACTTTTTGAAGAGCTTGAAAAACCAATCTGCTGCCGCCGCTGCTTGCTCTCTCTCTCTCTCTCTGCCTGTCTGATCAACTCGGCCTCTCTTCTTTTTTCGGGCCAGTATATAATTTTTGGACACAAATTTCCGTAAAAAAGTAATACAAACTAACTTATAAAACCGACGTCCGTCTTTGAGCTATTAAAAAAAATGATAAAAATTTCATACAAATTAATTTGTAAGAAATTTCATACGATCTACGTAGAAGAGTGAAATATGTTTTCTAAATAAGTGAGAATCACATTTCTTTTTATTAATATTATTAAAAAAGCATATGAGAAACACATGCTATTAAAACATATGTTTCTCACATGTGAAAAGACACTTGTCAATCTTATATGTGGGTTGTATAAAATTTCCTACAAATCGATTTGTAGGAAATTTTTGTCTTTAAAAAAATATGTGAGAAGTAAATGCAAGTAAAAAATTAAGTGTTTGTTGCACATGTAAATGACACATGTCACTATTACAAGTTGATTTATAAGAAATTTTCTACAAACTAAGACATGTTCTTTAAGACTTTAAGTTATTCAAAAAATATGTGAGAAGCAAATGCAATTAAAAAAATAAGTGTTTCTCACATGTAAATGGGTACATGTCATTATGACAAGTTGATTTGTAGGAAATTTTCTAAAAACCAGTTTTTAAGAAAATTTTGTCCATAATTTTTTGCTAATTTTCTATAGGATAGAAATTTCCTACGAACTGAGTTGTAGGAGTTCCTATAACCATGCATTTAAAATGTAACATTTGTCCTTTAAGCACGTGCTTTTAAAAGCATGTAATCAAGTCGAATTGAGTCGAGTTTGATAATTTCAAGACTGACTCGTTTAAGAGGCCCTCCAAACGAGTCAAGCTCAACCTCAAGCTCAAGCTGGGCTTAGAAATCCTTGTTCAAACTCGGCTCGCTAGATAAATACCCTCGCTAGAGCTCGAGCTTGCTAAGTAAACCATGCAATTAAAAAAGACCAACATACACATAAATGAAAGAAGTACAAGTGAACTAACTAAGAGATAAAATTTACATAAATAACTAAAATACATTACAAATGATAACTTAAAACAATGTAATCTCAACTATAAAGTGTTGCACTTCCCACGTGATGTTGACACTTTTGCTGGACAAAATTCATGCAAAACCAAGTAACAATTACAAGAATAAGCTGTAAATTGCAATTTAGTGCATCACACAATAGTGACTTTTTGCAGCAGTTAGTTTGAAAATGTAGAGATAAGAAAGACAAAATTATAAATTGTAATGTCATCTTCAAGAGCAACTATTAACTAGCAAGCTATTATGCAATAACTCAATTTGCATCACTCAAAATTGGACTAGGAATAAGCTGTAAATTGCAATTTAGTGCATCACACAACAATGACTTTCTATAGCAGTTAGTTTGAAAATGCAAAGATAAAAAAGACAAAATTCTAAATTGCAGTGTCACCTTCAAGAGCAACTACTAACTAGCAAGCTATTATGTAAGAAAAGATACCCAATCTGCATCACTCAAAATTGGACCAGCCTTATTGCCTTAATAAGAAATTGTGGAAGCTCCTTGAAAAAAAAAATATAAATAAGGAAAAATTTACATAAGACAACACAAATTATAACCTAAACCAATGATTACTCAAGGGTTGCCACTTGCCACCCTGCATTCACTAAAAAAAATAAAATTTATTAGATATTTTTACTCAATTTCACTGTTTACTCAAAGTTCTTCAACCTTGATAAACATGTTAATGGAGCTTTATCACTTAAGATTTATTTAGCATGTAGAATAGAGAGATCACTTAAGAGTTAATAAGTACCTAGCAATTTTCACCCTCCTTTTAAGGATTGTGGCATCATTCTAAAACCAGATTATTAAAACAAGAGGTATAATTGTATAAGACACAACTAAATCACAAAAAAAAAAAAAGGAGAAAAAAAAAAGTGTGGGCAACAACTAACGTCGGTTCATGTGTCATATATAAGCCGTGGCTAAGCATAAATTCAAACTACAATAAGCCAAATGGACCATTCAGTTGGATGGTGAAAACAAGAAATCATTATTATATGAATAAGTATATTTCACAAACACACAAGAAATGGTAATAGGTTTAGCAGAAACATTATCTCAACAATTTCAATATATATTTTATTAGCTAAGAACAAAACTTAGGCAATCGATAGAGCATTGGCATTGGCATTATAATATATTCACATAAATCTGAAGCTTGCTTAACAAATCTAATCAAATTTTGATACTTTAAAAAAAAAAAAAAAAAAAAAAAAAAAAAAAAAAAAAACACTCTTGCTCAATTCACAAAGAAAATAAAAAATGAACTTAGAGGATGAGGGGAAGAACAAAGTTCATGAAACCAAAGTATATGAAAGAATTAACAATTTAAAAATGAATGTTCTAATATTGATTTTTCTGTATCAAATTCAGATGTAAGTAAATTTTTTCACAACATAATAAATAAATCACCACTATCTAAACTCAACTAAAATACAAAAAGATCATAAATGGTAGTCATGCGGTCTACATGATACATTTAAAACAAAGTCTGCATGTAGATATTATTAGCAACAACAATTTGATGCTTGAGATAAAACATGATACATTTAAAACAGTTAAGAGGTACTGAGGATACTAAACCCTTAACAATCCACATCACTCAAAAATCAAAATTGGATACACCGTATACTTCCTGCAATTCAGTGCATAACACAACAATGACTTTTTGTAGTGAACAAGTATGTTTCACAAAAAATCAGGAGATGGTAGCAGGTTTAGAAGAAACATTATCTAAACAATTTCAACATATATTTTATTAGCTAGGACAATACTTAAAGAAGAATATCATACCAAAGTTCTTTCTTATTCAAGAAGAAGGACCTGCATACACTTTAAAAAAAAAAAATGATTAGATATTTTTACTCCCTTGCATTTATTTACTCAAAGTTTTGAAAACCTTGATATATGTCAAGGGAGATTTATAAATAACACATAAATTGTTTGAAAAATATAATAGGGAACAAAGTAGATTACCTAAATTTTAGGAATTAATTACTTGACTACAGAGATTTTCTAACAAAAAGCTTAAAATTAAGATAGGAGTATGAAACAACAGTTTAAAATACAATACCAAATTCAAATTACATATATAGTCCCTACAACTCTGAACTTCTTGAATCATAGTGGCGTTGATAAGTCTACTTCAATCACTTTCTACAAAAACAAATAAAAAGAAGTTAATAACTTACTATAGTGTCTTAAAAGAAATAATTAACACATATAATAAAAATGTGCATAAAAGTCTCACCTACAGCTTCATCTTCATCTATTACAGAGTTTTTTCAGAGTCCATGTAATGCACTCTCCCAATCATGCCCACACAAGATCATTTCTACTATTTCGGTGGATAATATCGCTCGGTGAGGATCAATGACTCTACCACCAATACTGAAGGATGATTCTAATGCTACTGTAGTGATTGGAACAACTAAAATATCCCGCACCATCTTACACAAGATACGATACTTCAAGGCATTAAATTTCCACCATGCCAAAGTCTCAAACTCAGTATCTATGTTTTATCCATTGACATCCTTTTCACATATGTAAACGTCATCTTCAAGATGTACATCCAAATCTATTTTAGCGGGTCGCACAACATCATTACTTCTTACGTGTTCCAAAAACCTTGATCTATTAGTAGGAGCTTTGACTACAGCAACTCTAGTAGAACTACTTGTAGAACAGGAATTTTCTTGAACACTTTGTTGCAGTTGCAAAATAGATGAATTATGAGCCGATACATATACCTCATATAACTCATGAAGAACAGATAGGACATTACCAATATTCATAGAAGCTTCAAGCTCTGGGTAAATTAGAAGGAAAAAAAGAAATTTATCAACTTCATTCTGTATCTCGGATCCAGCACATCTGCTAGTGCCATCAATAAAATGCAATTACCCCAATATTTCTCAAACTTGTTACTCATTTACTCGCCATTGCCCTGATGTACTCATTATTTCTTTCATCCTCCAATATATCTTTCATCCTACATTTCAAACCCCAATATTTCTTTCATCGTCCAAATCTCAGGTAGAAACTAATTTGAAGTTGGGTATTCACTGCTAAATACTATGTTGGTCACCTCATTGAAAATTGGCAAAAGTTGGTTCACATTTTCAACTTTCTCCCATTCTTCAGGACTTACTAACCACTGAAAAGCTTGATCACCTTGATGGTACGTAAGAAATACTACTTTGAATTATACGATAATCGCCAACATCATGCAAGTGCTAATCCAACATGTGGGGACATCTAAAATCAATTTCTTGAAAGGGAGTTGCAACCTTTTAGCAATATCACTAAATTTTCTCAACCGACCATCAAAAGCTACTATATACTTGATACCCTCTCTAACTTAATCAATTACGTCTCCAATTTTAATAAGATATGCTTGCACCAACAAGTTAGTAACATGAGCACAACATTGCACACGAAATAATCGACCTCCAATAGGCAAGACTTCCCTTAACTCGAAATCATCTTTAAGAATTCTGATGGCAGTATCATTTGCTTTAGCATTATCAACCGTTATTGTAAATACCTTGTCCTCAATGCCCCAATCACCAAAACACTTTCGAAGTTCATCAGCAATAACAACACCGCTATGTGGGGGTGGTACGTTAGAAAAATTCAAAACTCTCTTCTGAAGGAACTAATCGAAGTCTACAAAGTGGCAAGCCACCACCATATATGACACACTTTGTGCACTTGTCCACATATCCGTAGTGATGTTGACCTTGTCCAACCCCCCATTCCCCCACAATGTTTTCAACTTCTTTTTGTTAATGTTATACGTAATAAAGCAGTATTTCCTAATAGTTGCACGACTAACCTTCTTCCAAAGGGGATTTAATGACTTACAAAACTTGTTAAAAACTTCATGCTCTATTATTAAAAGGATAATCATAGCAAAGAATCATGTGAGCAGCAAGTTCTCTGGATCTCTCGATCTTAAAAGTATAATTTGACACTGTTTGATCCCCCGTCGCATCAAGATCAAGGGTAATGGACTTTTGCTTCTTATTGGCAACCACATATTTGAGACACACAACCAAATGCCTACCAAGTGTGGAGGTAGAACTTAAGCTGGAAACGACAAACAACCTTTTGCATCACTTACACTGCGGTTTCTTGACACCACCAACTTCTACAATAACAAATTCATTCCAAATAGGCGAAGTCTTCTGCCTCTGTTTCTTTTCATATGCATTCTTCTCAAGATCTTCATCAGTAAGATGACCCATAGTTGGGGTTTCACCTTCTAAGGAATGAGTTATCATTGTATCATCCCCACACAAAGCTAGATTGACTTCTATAGGTAGACTTGTATCTTCCATAACTATACGTAAATTCTAAAAACAAATAAGAATGGGTTCTAAGTAAACAAACTAACATATTAATCTAACACAAATCAGCATCATAACTTGACAAATTTTTAAGTAGCATAGAACATGGCTGATTTTTAACAAACAGCTTAAACAAGGAACAAACATACTAACACAACATGACAGAAAACAGAACTAAAACAAAAATACTTACATTCATCCAACAAAAATACTCAAACATAGCATATTTTTAACAAACATAAATTCAAAATTTGTACATAACGTGTCAGATTTTCCATAACCATACTTAAATTCTAAAAATAATAAAGAGTGGGTTTTAAGTAAACAAACTAGTAGTAGCATATTAATCTAAAACAAATCAGATTATAATATGGTGGATTATAACATAACAGATTTTTAAGTAGCATAAAACATGACTGATTTTTAACAAACAATTTAAACAAGGAACAAACATACTAACACAACATGACAAAAAACACAACTAAAACAAAACTAATTACACAATTACACAAATTAATGAGGCAAATACCTTATGAGGTATCAAATTGTAATGACTATCAAGTCCCAATAAAGAATGTTGGTTGAACGAAGATACTTGAGCCCTTCGAAGCAACTTTTATTCCATATGTGTAATGTTATGTGTAATGTTAGTAGGGTTGTCAATTTTTGACACGACCCGCGAACCCGACACGAACACGACACGGAAAAATAGGGTTAGGGTTTACTGTAATCGGGTTCGGGTCATAATCGGGTCAACCCGATTATGACCCGATTATATTCGTGTCTGGCGGGTCAACCCGCGGGTTGACCCGCCAGACACGAATATCACCCGGTTATATTAAAAAAAAAAAAAAAAATCAGAATATTCAAGAAACCGAGCACTGAGCAGTGAGCAGGCCTTTTCTTCTTTTCACTTTCACAGGTCACTCATTTCGGCATTTCCTTTTCATTTTCACTCAACACTGGCCCTCTGGAAGAGCTTTTTCTCATCTCCGGCGGTGACTCCTTTGTGTCGTCAGGCGAAACGACGCCGTCTGCGCTCAGCTCCAGCGCCCTCTTCGTGACCCGCTTGGACGAATCCTTGCTATGGGTCTTGGAAATCGGCCGCTTGGTTGCCGCCGACGATCTCTCGGCCGACGAGACTGGCTTGGATCTGGGCTTGGCGGCGGCCTTCAAGGCCGAGTCTTCCAAGGGCTTGGATGCGATGGGCTTCACGCTCGTGCTCGGGGAGTCGGGGTGGAGGGTTTTGGAAACTAGGGTTTGTTCAGTGTTCACAGAGAGACAGTGAGCGTCGAGCAAGGATTGTGATTTGTGTGTGGTTTAGCTATGATTTGGAAATTCGATGGAAATGGGATTGTGTTGTTCAGAGAGAGACAGAAAAAGCTCTTTCGACTGGACAATCCTTCAAGTCTTCGACCTTCATCCTTCTTTCTTCTTCTTCGGGTGATTGTCAAACCGTGTTACCCGGGTCGTGTTCGGGTAACACGGTTGACAAATGGGTCGTGTTCGGGTTCCAGAACTCAACCCGATTAATAATCGGGTCGGGTTCGTGTTGAACCCGAATATGTAATCGGGTCGGCCGGGTCGACACGAACCCGACCCGCTGACCCGAATTGCCCAACCTAAATGTTAGTTACTCACAAGAACATTGATAATTAAAATTAAAAAATAAGTAATAACATAACAATTTATAGCATAATATAACTTAGCAATATTAATAGTTGCGGAATGTTCCATAACAAAATACAACATAGCATTAGCAATGTATTTCCTGGATGCAAACAAATCAATGTGTAACATAATTATAATATATAAACACTGGTAATCTTTAAGAGTGAGACTATAAACACTAATAATCTTAAAACAAACTAAAATGGTAATTAAGAAATGATTGTAAATTTGTAAAGAATATAAAGAATAATAACAAGTAACACGTAAAACATAAATGCATAGTTACAAAGGAAACAAACAGGATGAGTATGATTCTTGTCCTGAAGAGCAGTCTGAACTTGAGCGTGTACCCTATGAAGGAAACAAAACAATAGGAAGGGAACAGAAACACAAAACAAAACCAGAACTCAGAAGTAAGGATAAAAGAGAAGAGATTAGAGATACAAAATCTTCACATTTTAACACTCAATGTGCCTAGGTCATACACTCGAAGTATTATGGTAGAGCCGAGGGAGTTAAGATTTTGTAAAACACCGAATGTCCGAAACACATGAAAAGGCCCTGGCCCCCCATACTCTAGTATTTATCTTTTTTCAATTCCTCAATACTGGAGTAGAAACAGTGGAAAATATTTTATGAATGTTACGTCCTACATCGCCTGGGAATAAGGATATGCTTATATGTATAAACGCACCATTTTTAACACAACGCGTTTTAAAGTTGTGATGATCATGAACCCATTAGAACTTTGCAGTTAAGCGTGCTTCTGCGAGAGTAGTACCGGGATGGGTAACCTCATTGGAAATTTAGTTTTTAAGAGCCACAAGCAGACAATATTGTGTCATTGGGGTGGGTTGTTACAAATGATATTATAGCTATTACCCAGCCTAAGATGAATGGAGCATGCACAAGCCCATGATGGTCACCAGCAGTCACTTGCTGGTGACGCCAAGAATGGGGTGATCATGAGGGTCGCCAGCGGGGATACTGAGTCCCAAGAAGGGGTGATTGTGACGTCCCACATCCCCTAGAAATGAGGATGTGCTTATATATATAAACACATCCTTCTTGACACAACGCATTTTAAAGCGTACTTCTGCGAGAGTAGTACCTAGATGGGTGACCTCCTGGGAAGTCGGGTTTGAGAGAGCCAAAAGTAAACAATATTGTGTCGTTGGGGTGGGTCGTTACAGTGGAAGCCTTGGGAGGCATGAATATCATATCAAAATATTGTAAACACATCAAGAAATCACACAAAGCTCTTGAATCGAGTGAGAAAAATGGAGGCACAACACAGAGAAGCTAAAAAAAGAGAGAACGAGTGAAGAGTTCTAGTTGAAAATTGGTTAGGAGAACACCCATCAAACGACCTAAATCGCACCAATGGTGACAAGGCCTACCTCCAACCGTTGGATCCAAACAATCCAATGGTTGGATGGGAACTAGTGGTTCAAATTGTTAGGTGAAATAGCAAACAACGAATTTAATGGAGCATTAAATGTTCTTAGCAGCCCTCCCCCTCCATCGTCTCTTACAGACGTGAAGTTGCATGTATTCTGTCTTCTCAAGCTTCCCTCCATGGCGTCATCTTTGTCATGCCTCACAATGAACGGATAAGATGATCAAAAAATAGCAGATCGTGTGTCGGGCCTTTGGATTTAATCACAATTCACAGAAGTGATGGAACCCTAAAGCTTTCTCAACTCTCAACTCTGTGGTATGAAATCTTGGTGACTCAACGAAAAGAAAATAGAAAAAACCCTAAAAGACTAAACCTAAAGGAGGCTAAAGGACTGTGTCTTGTGGCCTGTGGGAGTTGTGGGGCGTATGGGAGACTGGGATGACGACTCGACGAGCAATAGCATTGAAGAGGTTTACAAAAATAATGCAGGACGTGGGCCACGTGGTTGTAGGCTGGCTGTAGCACGCGTAAAAAACACAAACTTCAAAAATATCATCCACATGCATTTTTTGTGAAACCGAAGGCATGTCTGCAGTAACATTGATCTTGAGCATTGATTAGGATTTTGAATTTTTCATTCATTTCAAGTAGAGGTGTAACTCCAAACTGGTTATAACCTGCTGGAAAACCATAACCGGGCACCAACCAGCTCCGGGTAACCAATTTGGAACCCAGTTATTTATAATCGGGTAACTGGGCACCCAGAGCCAAAGCCGGTTATTCAATTCTTAGAAACCCCGTTATAACCAGGTAACCGGCTTGAAGTGTATATATATATTATTATTGAATGGGCCTATAATATATATATATATATATATATTGTACATGAGCTTTTTCTTTGGGCTAGGCAGAGGACCACACGATTATTCAATTATTTGGGCTTTTTACGGTTTACAACACCAATATCTGGAAGATTCAAGAAAACTTCATTTACTTGGTTTTTCTTCATTGGGCTTTTTACGGTTTACGACACTAATATCTGGAAGATTCAAGAAAACGTCATTTACGATTTTTCTTAAAGCTCTGATATTTGATATTCTATTTCATCAAACAAACAAAAGAGTAAAAGACAGAGAGTCAAGACAGAGGGAGAAAGAGAAACACAGAGGAAACCACAGACGATAGCTGTGCAATGTGCACCGAGTCCCTGGAGTGGGTGGCCTACAGCCCCTACGGCCACCGGGAGGTCCGCTCCACCTGCGTCGCTCGCCTCCGCTTCAGCTACGAAAATAACAGTTGTTGCATCTACAAGACCCAGTCCAACGTTGTTTTCGTCACCAAGGTTTCAACTTCCACTCTTCCTTCATATTCTAATCTCATAATTTATGCGATTTTTCGATTTTCAGATCATGGGTTTTGAGTTTTTTTTTTTTTTTTTTTTGTGTTTTCTATAGATCCAAATATATGTTTGCCTATGTTGTTTGATTCGATTTGATGGTATTTTTTTTCTTTTTGTTTTCGTTTGGTTGCTTGGAAAATTCTCGATGATTTATTATTTATTTATTTATTTTGTTCACTACCCAGTCCGGATAACAGGTTTCACCTGGGGTACCAGGTTCCGTAGTAGGTTATTAAATTTAAATAACTGGGGACCTCAGAGCTTGTTCTCGGTTATTGGCCAATAACCGGGAACCGGCTCTGGGTTTACACCCCTAATTTCAGGTTGTTGGATTACTGAGCTAATGGAGTTATGCAGAACACCATATAACTCTCACATCTCTAAGCCTTACAGCTGTAACCCATATTTAACATCCAACGGCTACAAACTAAAGCAAATAAATTGAACGACCAATAATATTACTAGGAAATGTCAAAACTTAAACGCATGCGGCATGCTTCTCAGTTCTCACTTTTCAGCCTCTCCATCCACGTGTGATGTGTGCTATAAGCCTGTAATCCATATGACTTTGTAGGGTTTATACCATATGTATAAGTCATCAACAACCTTAGATGAAAGCAGAAGGCTGAAGCGGCAATTGTATTTCAATCAAACTAAGAACAAGCATTGGCTGTAGGAGACTAGGAGTAGACGCAACACATGGAAAACAAACTAAATAAGAGATAAACAATTACTTTGCCAAAATAACGAACGAAACTTTAAGTATATTAATATATTATAATGTATAGTGTATAAGTATAATAAATAACATATAAGTATAAGAATAAATGTATAATGATTTATGATGCATTTGAGATTGCGATTTCGTAGACAAAAATAGCGATTTTAAATCAAATCACATGAAACAAATTGTTTGAAAATTGTGTTTTTAAAAAATTGCAATTTGAAAATACATAAAATATGTTTTTTCAAATCTCAAGCAATTGAGTGTTTTTCTGTAAATGCAGAATTTTAAAAATTAACATGTGATTTTAAAGGTCAATCTGCGATTTTGCCAAATGCCTAACAAACTATTAATAAATAACACACACACACACACACACATATATATATGAAAAGATATGTTAGCTGCACAACATAAACATAGTAACATATTAACATATTACTTATTAACTAACTTTCTAACTAATTAGAAGTTATAACTTATGTTAATTAACTTAATTAGTTACTTAGTAATATTAAGTTAGTATATATTAACTAACTAGTTAATATGTTAGTTTATTAACTAACTATTTAGTATGTTAATACTAATACACACACACACACACACACACACACACACACACACAAATACATACATTCATATATATAATATACGTACAAATATTAAGTAACCTATATATATATATAATCTGTAGTTAATTACAAACATATTAACTAACTCGTTACTAGTTAGTATGTTAATAATTAATGCTAATATAAAATACACACATATATATAGATATATTAACACAAAATATTGAGTATTCTAACTATATCTACTAAGTCACCTATTTAATTAGTGTATATATATATATATATATATATTTTTAATTGATTGAGAAAATGGTTACGGGGGAGGATCATTTCCACTCCTAATCCGAATGAAAGAGGGAATGGATGATCTTAAAAATGAAAATGGGGTGGGCTCCCTAACAACAAATCCAAAATAAACTAGTTCAATCAATTGTGGACCACGCCTCATGAAGCGGATGTCACTAGTTCGAATCCCCCCTCTTGTGTGGACATGTTAAAAAAAAAAAAAAAAAAATCTAAAATAAACTAAAACAGTGTAGAAATAATTACAAATAGTAGGAAATGGGTCAAACAAGTGACCCAGTCCTCTCAAAGGGCCACACAAGACGGTTGCAGAAACAAAAGGAGCACAGATTAATGCGAACCTATCTAATCCCTACTTATTTACTTAGTATATATTAATTAACTAGATAATATATTAGCTTATTAACTAACTAGTTAGTATGTTATGTTACTCAATTACTAATATATATACTTAAATGTATATAACTCATTTTGATTAACATATTCAAATATTTTAATATATATTTGTATATATATAGAAAGATGTATGAATAGAAAATTATGTGAGAAACACATCCTATTGAAAAAACATGTGATTCTCACATGCGAATAGATATATGTCAATTTTTTAGAGGCTAGGATCTAGGAGCTCCTACAACCTAGTTCGTAGAAAATTTATGTCATTTTCGATGCGGCCCCACCACTACTTCGAACTTGCAAATAACATTTTCTTGTAGTGTGAGAATACTAGTAGCAACCTTTTTTTTTTAATTTAGAAAATAAAAAATTATTTTTTGTTCCTTATTAAAATACACTTCACAATAGTTTCCATTGTCTTTCTCTATAATATTAAAATATAATTTCTTTATAAAATACAAATTCTCTACTTACTTTCCCCATTTTTACAAAATTTCAATACAATCCTCAATTAAAGGCAAAAATAGGAAAGAGAAGAGATGAGAGATAAATATTTTATGTTAAAGTAATGGATATGAAGTTAAAGTGGTATCCAATGCATTGGTAGCATTCTTAATGTTTAGTGAAGTTGTTGCATGTGTCTTTTTGTAATTTTTTAGATTTTTTTCTATATTTAAGGAAATGAATAGACTATATGAAAGCTGTTGCTATTACTCTTAATATTGAGTTTTTGGATTTTGAGTAAGTTTGTTAACTTTTTTTTTTTTTTGAGTTTTTATTTTATTTTAATATGATATAAAAATAAAAATAGTTTTATATTTTTTTAAAATGCTTTTAAAATACAAATTCTCTACTTACCTTCACCATTTTTACAAAATTTTACAAAATTTCAATACAATCCTCAATTAAAGGCAAAAATAGGAAAAAGAAGAGATGAGAGATAAATATTTTATGTTAAAGTAATGGATATGGAAGTTAAAGTGATATCCAATGCATTGGTAGCATTGTAGCATTCTTAATGTTTAGTGAAGTTGTTGCATGTGTCTTTTTGTAATTTTTTTTTTTAGATTTTTTTTTTTCTATATTTAAGGAAATGAATAGACTATGTGAAAGCTGTTGCTAGTACTCTAACATTGAGTTTTTGGATTTTGAGTAAGTTTGTTAACTTTTTTTTTTTTTTTTGACTTTTTATTTTATTTTAATGTGATATAAAAATAAAAATAGTTTGATATTTTTTTTAAATGCTTTGTAAGAAAAATTATTTACTAATGTTTTGATTTTTTGCGTCGAAACGAAAAATGGATGAGAAAAAGGATTAATAAAAGGGACCCATTTTTTCTTTTCTCTTGCAAATGGGGTTTTGTGTCACAGCGTGTAAAAGTCCTTTAGAGACAAATCACATCATTAAACGTGAATATAGATTGAATCAAACAAAAAAAGAAACGTGAATATAGAATGCTTCAGTCTTTTTCTAAGAACAACTCCCTTGTGAATATGAAAATTGTTAGAGAAATTCCTATTTTATTTTATTTTTTATATTTTCTGACGCGGTAGTGTGACCTTGAACTGCAATATCTCTTATGGAAAATGATTTTGCACAACAAGACGTATTGGTGGAACCTATGCATGTGGGAATATTGGTGGGACCCATGCATGCTCACATGCATGGGTTCCACCAATGTGTTTTGTTGTGCAAATGTTATGCACCTTTATATAGTGCAACTAACACATCACGTCTCTTATATTGCAGCACAATGTCACATTAGGTCATAAAATATAAAAAATATAATAAAATATGAATTTATCAAGTAAAAAAACAACTGCTCAATTTCTCTCTCGAGTGGCCAATTACCTTTTTTCTTTTCTTTTTTTCTCTTTTTTTTTAAGGGGGGTGGCCAACTACCTAGGTGCATTTTAAAGGCCCCTAAAAGTAGTACTTTTTTAATTAATAATAAAAAACAACATCAATTATCTCATAACATGAAGATTTAATATACTTTACATGTATTTTGCTATTTTCCTATCAAGACATACAAATAAAGAAAGATGAATAATAAGTAAATTTAAATAAAAAAAATATAATAATAAATTTAATGTTGTTCAATTAATATATATATATATATATATATATATATATATATATATATATATATATATATATATATATATATATATATATATATAAGATTTACTCAAGTATATCGCATTGGTCCTTAAAACCTACCAAACTAGTCATGAATCACTGCCATGATCGTGATCACCCCAACATACAATTTGGTGGTCACCACTAAGTGATCCCGACCGCCCTGTGTGATGGGGACCAAGGTGGCATTGACAAAAAAATATGAAACAATTTATTTATTTATTTATTTTTATCTTGGCACTATCATGTCATGAAGTAGGAAAGAGAGTGAAATAATAATATTTGGTCTATTTGAATTTGCAATTTTGAAACGTACGATTTTTTTTTTTTAAAAAAAAAGAAATGCAAGAAAACATGATTGTTAAAAATTCAGTTAAGCGTTTAGTAAAATCACAGTTTTAAAAATTATATATTTTTTAAAAACACATTGTTTGCCTGTGATTTACAAATGTACTCCCAAATAATATATGGACAGAAATTTCCTACAAACTGATTTGTAGGATATTTTATACAACCTACATATAAGAATGACATATGTCACTTGGCATGTGAGAATCACATGTTTTTTTAATAGCATATGCTTTTCACATTCTTTTTTAATAGAATTAATAAAAAAACATTTGCTTCTCACATGTTTAAAGGACATATGTCACTCTTATATGTCGGTTGTATGAAATTTCCTACAAACAAATTTGTAAGAAATTTTTGTCCTACATTTTATACTATTTAATTTAAACTCGTATTTTTATATGCAAAATTGTGGTGCAAAATGCACTGATTGTAGGATTAGCATGTGAATATTATTTGGTCAACGATACTTATTGGCCCAATAGAGTATGCGTTGGGTCAATTCCGAACTAGATATGCAAAGGGCACGTAGACTATTTTGTGATTTGGAATAATGCCCTTTGTGCTAAACCAAGATTTGTTTAACAATTAACGAGTAAGCTTAATACCATCAAGCATTGGAGATTCTATTGTTAGCTTCTTTGAAAACTGAAGGAAAATATTTATGGTATTATAACTTTTGCTACAAAATTATTTACAAATTGATTGTTCATAATTGAAAAAATAATTAAGAGTGCATATGATTGATCAAATTTTTTGCTTAGTTATTTCATTAATTATAGACTGTCAGATCAGCTTGTAAAGAAATTTATATAAAAAATTGTAATATATCTAACACTACTCAAAACTGAAAGCTCTAATGCAAGCAAATAGACAAATAATAAGATCTCAGCCACTTTATCATTTATATGGTTTCCTAGGTGAAAAGGAAATAATGAAAACATTCTGGACCTTGAAGCCAATGGATTTTTCTTGTATATAAGAACCACCAAAAGAAGGTTGTTTTTATTGATATAATGAAAGACAGAAAGCTGGCAAAAACTACAAATAATGGATAAAGATTTTCAAGATTTTTTTTTTTTTTTTGTTCAAATTGCTAGTAATTTGTGCAGCACATGTGAGAGAACTTACCTGCCTGAATAGGTGGTTGGACAACCCAAAATTTATTTGGACATGCAAATTCTATATGAGCTATCTCACAATGTACTAGCCATAACGCCTAAGCATACTATTACTTCATCAATTAGAATTTGGAAAAAGGATCGATACATATGTTATCCTTAAGAATTGACAATTTCGTTGTCATGGTCCACAAAGCATTTTTAACAATGCATGACTAGATATGTTTGTAGAGGATTGGCATCCTTTAGAATTCTTAAGATATTCTATTATGTCAAATCTCAAATTTAATTTGAAAATGATAATTGAAATTTGAGGAAATCTACGAAATGATCTCTATACGAACCAAGATCCTCTAGAATTGTAGGATATTCTATTACGTAGATTTCAAATTTCATTAATTATTTTCAAATTAAATGATTGTGATTTTCTTATATCAACATTTATCCCTTTGGGTTTTGTCATATCAACATTAACACTTTCAAAATATGAAAAAACATGATAAAATGATAAATGTTGATATAAGAAAATCCCAATCATTTAATTTTTAAACAATGATTTGGATTAAAAAAATGGTTAAACCCAAAAAATGGTCCTTCTAGTTTCCATGTTTAGTAAAGGGAAAAATACACTTTATCCTCATAATATTTTACCTCTTTTTTAAATGTTGCCTCTAAAGTGAAAATTTTTGCAATGTACCCCAACCAAGTTTTAAACAACAATGTTCTAGAGAGTGAAAATATTGGAAGCTCTCAATAATGGCTTTCTTGGAATACAAAGGTCAAGCAGGGCAACCTTTCAAAAGGTTCTAAAGCTTAACTTCGTACTTTACACAATGAACATCATATTATATTTACAAGATTGAGAATGCCCTTACAGCAATATGTAAAAAGGTTTCACCTTTACTATAGAATATCGTGCAGCTAGCGTCATGACAAGTGAAATACAGTGAAGACACACACTAGAGTTTCATCGCTACCTTTAGTGACAGTTCAACAGCGTCATGACGGTCTTAATGACAATCTTTTTAACGATGCTCTCAAGTAGGCATCTTCCACTAGTAGCGTCAAAACGATTTGCTAACGGTACATGTGACGGTGCTCTCGAGTAGGCAATGAAAGTAACTTGCTACCATCATCGTCAAAACATCTACGTGATGGTTCTACTGACAATTCTCTCAGGTAGGCTCTTGAAGTCTTTTCTCACGATTCAAGTTAGGACGGTTACTCACGGTAGTTCCAAAACTTCAAATCTAGGTGTTAAAAAGTTTACAACCCTAGTTTTGATCACCGAATTGAGCCAATATCTAAAACCTAACAGTCTCTCTTTTGGTCATTTGGTGACAAAACCAAAATAGATCATAAATAGATTACAGATAAATAACATTTCTGCAACCCCAATCATCGCCTATCAGCCACAACTAGACTTTGATTTAAGGGAAATTTGTTGTGCTTATTTTCTTAAACCACAAAGACAATTCATTACACGCATTGAGATTTGGAATACAATTCAACCCAACATGATCAATATATATATATATCAAGGAAAAATTATGTTTTACCCCCCTCCCCCGTGCAAAGTAGTATCGCTTTCTTTTTTTTTTTTTTTACCTCCAATTTTTAAAAATTGATAACTACTTGGTGCCTATATCTCGGGATAGGACTATTCGGGAGTCCTGTTGTCTCGGCTTTACTACCGCCAATTCTCCTTCGGGCCAGTATTGACCTGAAGGCCCATGATTCTTTAGATGGGCTAGTCTGAGTGAAATTATTCCCAACAACCATGTTTATTTTGATATCAATGTGCTTATTTTATACAATTATAAAATACTTCTTATTTAATGTTGTGAACCCTTACCGTTTTAAAAAATTCTCATCGTTTATTATAAAAAGACGACAAATATATTTCTTACCCCGGAAGTTCTAGGGCTATAATCGAGTCGAGCTCAAGCCGGGCTTCAAAACCTTCGTCCGAGCTTGGCTCGCCAGATACATATCCTGGCTTGAGCTCATGCTTGAACTCGCTAAAAACACTATGGTGAGTCGAACCGGATACTCGAGCGGCTCAAGCTCATAACAAGTAATAAGCTTCCCGGAGAAGATCAAGCACTGCTGATCCAACGGGATGCCTTGTTTGTCTTGGATCTTGGATCTTTAACGATGGTCTATATCTTTCGAAGGGTGTGTGAAAGAGATGCCGTAAAATGCAGAAAAACAATGAATAAAGAACGAAGAAGCTCAGTAGGCATGGGAAAGAAAAGAAAATCAGAAACTATGAAGGGTTGCGTGTGGTTTTAAAAGAGAAAAGGGAATAGAAGTAGATTTTGGCTAAGAATATTGTCCATTTGCGTTGGAAATTATCAAAGGAACCTAAAGAAGAGAGAGAGAGAGAGAGAGAGAGAGAGAGAGAGAGAGAGAGTTAAAACCAAAGGTTTGTAAAACCACATAGAAAAGAGAGCGTGCAGTTGAAAAGTAAAAGAAAAAAAATGAAGAGTTTAAAACAGTGGGTGCAATTTGCTTTAAACGATGGATTGTAGAAGTGGGATGGGGGGAATGGGCAATCTCAAGGTCTGAACTCTGAAAGTTGTATGAGAAAAAATGTGAGTTTTATAGGGGAAAGTGTTGAACTAAGTGAAAAGTAAAAAAAAAAAAAAAGACCTAAAAGTATGTATGTGTGTGTGTGTGTGTGTGTCTATATATATATAATGTAACTATAATGTGTGAAAATATGACAATATATTAATGGAAAAATTACACTTTACCCCCTGATGTATCTACCTATTGGCAATCTGATGCCCAATGTTTAATTTTTTGTAGATGACCCCCCTAATCTTAGATACGTGTGTCAATGTGGACCTTCCGTCCACTTACCCGTCATTTTAGACGGAAAAGAGGTCACGAGCAATTTAAGCACATTTCGTTCCAAAATTGCCCCAATTAAACTGCGTCGTTTCAAAACCACTCCTCCCTAACACGTACACCGAGGCTCTCCTTCTTCACTGGACACTCATCAGCATGGGCCTCTTCATCGACGCATACAACCTGTTCTGTATCCCTCTGATCATGGCACTCATTGGGAGTCTGTACTACAAGAACGAGCTCGAATCCATCTCGTGGAAGCAACAGAAGATAGAAAAGGAAAGAAGACGCTAGAAGCAGTGGAAAGTGGACAGTGTGTACGTGGACTAAGAAAGTGATTAATACACGTGTGGATTTAATAGCTTTGACAGCTTGGAGGCCCACAAATCCCGGACTAAGCTACCTCCACTTGCATGAACAACAACCAATTAAACGACAACCAATCAAACAAGAAAACCAGTCGTTGTTGTTGTTCCTGTAAATTGAGGAAAAACGAGATGAATCGATGATGATGATATGAAAGGCTATGCCTTTGTCTCTGAGCTCTTCATGTAGCACGCTCTCAAGTCTCAAGCAACAAAAACAATCGTATATCCCATTTGCTTATATAGAAAATTAATTTGGAAATATTTCTTTAATATTTATGTTCCTACAGCAAGTAAAAACTTGAACCAGTAAATTGAGTATACGAAGAGAAAAAGAAAAGAAAAAAAAAAAGAAAAAAAGAAAAGAAAAAGAAAAGCGAATCACTAGGCAGCTTGGAGGCCCGCAAATCACGGACTAAGCTGCCTCGACTTGCCTAAACAACAACCAATCAAACGCCACCACGCCTCTCTTACTACCATTACTCAGCTTCTTCTTCTTCTTTTTCATAGCTCTCGTTCCAGTTCCCGTCCCCGTTGTTGTTGCTGTTCCTGTACCTATATTTGAAGAAAGATGAGGAGGAAAAGAACATTGATGGTGGTGGTCTTCTCTGTGCGATGGTGACTGGTCCCCTTAAGAACATTTTGAGTAGTAAGATATCGACATGTGGACTGTCTACCTACATGCTCCTTCTCAAAAGTTGTTGATGAGTCCAGGGATGGTGACACAGACCGGACCATACTGCATGCACTTGGGCTTGGAACGCCCTCTCACCGTCCAACCTCTCCGCAGAGATTTCGCTATGGAAGCTGGCCAACATGACGCATTTGATATCCTCCTCAATGCCGATACGCGTTTTGCTCATTCAATAGGTACACTAGAATTTGTTGTCCACACAGCTACTGTCTACGTTGCTAGTGGTGCTCATGCACATGCACAACCACGCACACCAACCTATTGTCCATGTTCCTAGTGATGCTCAGCCACACAGCCACGCACACCATGATGCTGTCCAAGATACTCGTCCATTGAAGCCCGTAGATCATGCATAATTTTCCTTGTCAAAAACAAAAACAAAAATGGAAGAATCAAGAATTTTCCTTTTGGTGCTTTGCTCTCATGGTTTGGTCAGTTTTGGCATCTGGGTAGTCACTGACGGTGTAGTCACTGCTCCGAGGTGTTGGAGTCCTGTTCTTGATTCATCCAAGACATGCACGACGTGTCTCACTGTCTCGTGCATGTTCTGTTCTTGATAGAGACACAACTGTCACCGACTAGGTACACGCGACAATCTTTGATGTGGGCCTGAGAACTGAGCGCAATTAGGAACCAATCGTTCAACAAAGGCCACTTGCAAGCAGGAGCTCCTCCTGATTTTTTTCGTTGGACCCAAGAACCACAAGAAAGATGGGGAGCATGAGCACGAGCACGGCTCTAGTCCTTCACTTGCAGCTCCATGGTTTTATTACTCAAAGCACCTATCTTCTCTACGGGTGAACAATTCCAGGAGAGCGAGGTTGGGATTCAGTGCTTCGCAGAGGATAATTCGCCGCGGGGGGCTAAGTGGCGTTGTTTGCTTAGCTATCGATGACGGCATGAGAGAGAAGCAACATGAGTTGGTCTCCAAAGTTGGCTCCACCGTGGAGGATAGGCCTGGTGAGACCCCAAAACCCATAATAGAAAGCCCCCAAGGACGTACAGTTTTCATATAGAACAGATCTATGTTTAACTTTATGAATTAGGATTTTCTTTTGGCTCTTTCAGTCGTCGAAATTTCAAGGAATGATGCTGACGTTAACTTTGTGAAACTCACCATTTTGATCTGGGGCAATTTTGGAAAGATGGGCTTTAAAATGTCACGTGCAATGCACGTGACATCTTTTCTATCACTTTTCACGGACTTAGTGGACGGAAGGTCCAGATTGACACACGTGGTAAACGTTAGGGGGGTCATCTATCAAAAATTGAACATTGAGCGTCAGATTGCTAATAGGTAGATACATTAGGGGGATAAAGTGTAATTTCCTCTATATTAATTAATATATAATGTAAATATAAGTTAGTATATATTAAACATTAATCAACAATTGATCCATTTCAATTAAAATAATGAACTAATCAATAAGTTAGTAAATATAATACATAATGTAAATATAATGTTGCTTAGAAGAATTTTTCATCAAAAATCCCTTTTTGACATGAGTACTCTATCTAGGGTTTTCTCTCAGAGGAAACAACAGAGGCGAGTGTGGGGTTTTCTACTGTTTGTATAGTGATGAGTTTTTAGTTTTCGCTCTTCATCTGCATTGGAAGACAGGTGTGGAACGTATGGCAGAGTCGCTTGAAGCTTTGTGTGGAAACATGTCATTAACCGAAGGGGAAAAGGTGGGCATCACCATATCTGAGGATGCTACCGCAGACCTCAGGATGAAAGGCAGAAAGTGACTCATTGGGCGGATCCTATCAGAATGTAGAATTCGGAAAGAAGTATTATGAAAGATGATGGTGAGAATATGGAAGACCATGGGCAGCATTGTGTTCAAATAACTTAACAAGAATCTGTGGCTTTTCGAATTTACTAACGAGGGCGACAAGCACAGGGTTAAAGAGGGTTGACCCTGATTGTTCGACCAGTGTGTCCTAGTTCTAAAGGACATGGATGAGAGTACTCCACTGATGTAGATGGATTTTAGTCGTTCCCCAATTTGGGTCCAAGTGTTGTATGAATTGTGAGGTAGGATGCCAAATTGGGGAGACTATGGGTGAAGTGGAGGAGGTGGACATCACCAGCGATGGGGGAAATTCAGAAAAACACCTTAAATCTCTTTGTTGTGGACCCGATTAGGTGAAGTGGGGGACTTGCTCTTTTGTGGAAGGAGGAACGTGAATTGGAGATATAAAACTATTCGAGATGCCATATCAATGCAATCATAAAGATAGAGATGGAAACTATTGTTGGAAATTCACCGGCTTCTATGGGCATCCTGAGAGTGTGAAGCAGGAGGAGTCATGGACATTACTTAAGCACCTTAAATCTCATGCACCCGTCCCTTGGTTGTGCACGGGAGGCTTCAATGAAATTCTAGATCACTCTAAGAAGGAGGGGGCTGCAATCCGACGGGAAAGCCAAATAGACGATTTTCGCATAACTTTGGAGGAATGTCAACTCTGCGACTTAGGGTACACTGGACCCAAATTTTCTTGGAGCAACAAACGAAAGGATGCCACTTTTACAAAAGAACGTTTGGGCCATGCTGTCGCGAACAAGGAGTGGCGTGCACTATTCCAAGTTGTCTTTGTCACAATTCTAGCATCATGCACCTCTGATCATAACCCCATCTATGTACAGTTCAGTGAGCAACCTTCCGAGTGGCAGTCTTATAAATGGGGGTTTAAGTTTGAGGATAGTTGGAACACTGATGATGATACTTTCTTTACAAACTTTTCCGCATTTTATAAAGTTTTAAATTTGATGTTTTTACTCTATCATGCATTTAGTATCATATATAGTAATTACTCTGGTAAATCAATGGCATCCCCAAAATATGCGATGACAATGGGCGTGCTTGGACAAAGAAGAAAAAGAGTAGTAGAGCTTTTATTGGCTACTATGAGAACCTTTTCACGTCTCAAGGACCAAATGGGGTGGAGAACTATCTGCGCCATTTGGAGAGACGAGTCATGGGAGACATGAATGATAGTCTACTAAGACCATTCACGAAAGCTGAGGTCAGTTTCGCCCTATCCCAAATGCACCCATTTAAGTCCCCTGGCTCAGATGGATTTGCAGCTTGTTTTTACCAGAAATCTTGGGCTACTGTGGGTAAAGTGGTTAGTCAAGCAGTTCTTCACTACCTGAATGGGGGACCTTTTAATGTTGCTACCAATTCCACCAACATAATGCTCATCCCAAAATTCTCCTCTCCCTCTTGGTTGACAAATTACAGGCCTATTAGCTTATCTAATGTGCTATATAAACTTATTGCCAAGGTGCTTGTGAATCGGCTCAAGTTGGTGCTGCCCCATGCCATCTCCCCAGAGCAAAGTGCTTTTATCCTGGGGAGGCTTATCACTGACAACATCTTGGTAGCCTTCGAGACATTACATACAATGGATACCAGATTGAAGGGAAATGAGGGTTTCATGGCCCTCAAACTCAATATGAGTAAAGCTTATGATCGAATAGAATGGAGTTTCCTGCGGGCGGTACTGCTCAAAATGGGGTTTGCACATAGGTGGATCCATCTTCTAATGACTTGTGTGAGGACGGTCACATACTCGATCCTCATCAATGGGCAACCATAGAGACACATTGTGCCCAACCGATGGTTACGGCAAGGCGACCCCCTGTCTCCATACTTCTTCATCCTGTGCACAGAGGCTATGAGCTCTTTGTTGCACCAAGTTGCGAGAAAGGGAGGGATAACAGAAGTTTCAATCACTAGGGGTAGGACTAGAATCAACCACCTCTTTTTTGTGGATGACAACCTCTTATTTTGCCAAGCCAACCTCCGGGAGTGGGGCCGAATCCAAGAGCTGCAAGTTCGCTACGAGAAAGCCTTGGGGAAAAAGTTGACAGAGATAAGACTTCAATTTTTTCAATAAGAATACTCCAATGGAGGTTCAAACACACATCCTCTCCGAGGTAGGGGTTAATTCTACTAAACAATACGAGAAGTACCTAGGGCTCCCATCTCTATTAAGAGTTCAAAGGTCAGTGTGTTTAATGGGATCAAAGGAAGAATTTGGAACAAAATCAACGGGTGGAAGGAGAAGTTCTTATTGCATGATGGAAAGGAGATCCTCCTCAAGGCAGTCATCCAGGCCATCCCCACATACACTATGAGCGTTTTCAAGTTGCCAAAATCCCTGAGTCGAGATATCAACTCATCGATGGCTAAATTCTGGTGGGGCCATCAAGAGAACGTCAACAAGAATGCTTGGATGAGTTGGAGTAGGTTGGGAAAGAACAAAGGAAGGGGAGGTCTCGAGTATAGGGAATTGGAAAGTTTCAACCTGGCACTCTTGGTGAAGCAGGGTTAGAGGCTTCTTCAACAGATTGACACCCTGGTAGCACAGGTATTACAAGAGAAATACTACCTGGGGAGCTCGCTCCTGGAGTCCAATTTGGGAAGGTAGTCGTCCTACATATGGCGGAGTATTTGGAATGCAAAATCACTACTTCAGGAGGGTCTGATTTGGTAGGTTGGCAATGGGGAACATATTCGCATATTGGGGGACAGATGGGTTCCCTCCCCACACACTTACATGGTCCAAGCCCCAAATTGGTATCTGGATAGCAGTGAGCTTATTGATCGAGATTCCAGTCGGTGGAATGTTCCATTAATTGAGAATATATTTTCGAGGAACATAGAAGAGCAAATTTGTGGGTTGGCTATTTGTCCTAGGCTGCAATCTAATAGGTTGATATGGGCTAGAACCAAAAACATGATTTTTTTGGTATGACGTGCATACCATTTGGAGTTAGAACGAAAAGCATGAGACCAAGGTAGTTGCTCGATGTGTCTAGAATCAAACTCTGCCTAGAAGACCATATGGAAGCTGCAGGTTCTACTTGTTGTTCAAATGTTCCTCTGACGTGCCTACAATGATATCCTGCCCACGAAGAAGAAGCTGTTTAAACAAACAATAGTGAGTGATCCATACTGTCCTCTCTGTGGTATGGAGCCCGAGTCTACTGGTTCTGTGGCGGTGTCCGATAGCTACCACTGTTTAGGCGGAATGCAATTGGCGGATCCAGAAAAGTGTGCTCGATGAATGGGGATTTTCTTACCATATTTGAACACCTCAGCAATCGCCTGGAGGTAGGGGATATGGAATTGGTGGCATTTGTTGCTCAGAAAATCTGGCTACGCAGGAACAAGGTTGTCTTTGGGGGGGGGGGGGGGGGCTGTATTGCACCCCACCTGTTTGGTGAAAAGCACAAAAGAAACTCTAGAAGCTTTCCATTTGTCAACAGCACAGCCCAACCCCACTTGATGGACCCCAGTGGAACGATATAACAAATGGACGAAGCCACCCCTTGCCTAAATCAAAATAAATTGGGATGCGGCCCTTTGGGGGGGGGGGCTGTATTGCACCTCACCTGTTTGGTGAAAAGCATAAAAGAAACTCTAGAAGCTTTCCATTTGTCAACAGCACAGTCCAACCCCACTCGACGGACCCCAGTGGAACGATATAACAAATGGACGAAGCCACCCCTTGCCTAAATCAAAATAAATTGGGATACGGCCGTGGACTAAGGGAACAAACTTATAAGAGTGGGCATTATTTCCCGAGATCATAATGGTCATGTGTGGGCTTGTATGTGTACTACCATACCTTACATTTCAGATCCAACAGTGGCAGAAGTTTTCGCAGCACGGTAAGGCGTGGAACTACGTTGCGAACTTGGGCTTCAATCTATCTTGTTGGAAGGTGATGCTAAGGAGACAGTTATTGCTTTGAAAACTGGAGGAGATTCTTCAGGTTGGTATGGACGCACAGTTGCCGATGCCTGACACCTCCTAACAACCTTTCAATCTTGGGCTGTCAATTTTGTAACGAGGGATGGGAATGGTGTTGTGCATAAGCTTGAGAGAATGACTATTTCACAACGCCTGCACCAAGTCTGGATTGAGTCATACCTAAGCTGTATTGCGGCAATTGTAATTGCAGAACAAGAGTTTATTTCCACTGATTTATAAGATTTGAGATCGCCATTAAAAAATGTTGCTTAGAAGAAAAAAACTAGCAATTATTAGCATATAGTTATATAATTAAAGATGTTATGACTAGTTATTAGTATTAGCTATTTAGTTAACACTTAACTATATATACAAATCACTCACACACACATATATATTAAGGACTTGTTTGGTTCGCGGAATAAGTTATTGGAATAGAATAATTATTCCATTGGAATAGCTATTCCTTTATTTGGTAGGGACCTATTCCTTGGAATAGCTATTCCATAGAAATGACTATTATCTTACGAAAATGAATATCTTTCCTCTCATTTTTTAGAGGAATAGACAATCTTTTCAAAAAAAAAAAACCATATTTTTCTTTAATATTTCCAAACCAAACTTAAAAAAAAAAAAAATTAATTAATTTTTTTTTAAAAAAAAAACAATGAATTTATATCAGATCTGTTGGTGGCCCCACATACCCTCATTCCTAGTAATAATTATTAATTTTCTTAATGGAATACCCATTCTGCTAACCAAACGAGACCTAAATATTAATGTTACACACACACACACAATATAAGTTAGTATATATTAAATATTAATCAACAATTAATCCATTTCAATTAAAATAATCAATAATTAATCAACTAATCAAAAAGTTAGTAAGTATAATGTTGCTTAGAAGAAAAAAACTAACACTAATATGTTAAGATACACTAACACCTTAATTAGTTGTATATAGTTCTATAATTAAAGATGTTATGACTAGTTATTAGTATTACTATCACCCACACACACACACAAACAAAGTTAATATGCATGCACTAAGTTAATATGTTAGTTTATTAACTAACTAGTTACTAGTTAGTATGTTAATGATATTATATAAAACATACACGCACACACACTCACACATAGAGGGCCGGCTCGATATATTTTGGGGCCTTAAGTGAGAAGTTTAAGTAATGCTTTTTATTTAAAATTAAATATTATTTAATTTAAAATTATATTTTTATTTAAAAGTCATTCTTCTCGCTTTTTGGGATGCAAAATTACTTATTAAGTTTTATATTCGAGTTTTTTTAACATTTCCTTTTTAATTTTTAGCTTTATTTTATTTTATAGGAACATGTCATTTTTGATTGATAATATGGCTAATCCATTTAATCTTTCTTGTGACATTGTTGAGCTTAGGTAGGATTTTATTTATTTTAATTTTGAAAAACTTTTCTCTACAGATGCAACTGTAACAGGTATTGTCAATAAAATTCTAGAAGCGATACTTGCATTAGGAAAAAAAAAATCAAGTCTTTTTATATAATTTAATGTGTCAATTTGAGCACTTCTCTTCTATTTGTAAAATTTATGTTAAAATTTTTAGTTTTGAAAATAAAAATTTCTAGAATGATTTTAAGGAATTGTATCGTAAGTTATTGTGAAATAATGAAAATGAAGAAGAAGAGAGAAATTGAAATTCAAATAAGACTTGAATAGAGAAATTGAGATAAAAAAAAATGAAAACTTTTAAAGAGTAGGATTTTTGATAGGATCTTATAAATAGTAGGATTTGAAATGGAAACTATTGAATATTCATTCAGCAAAGTACACATGTATACATTTCAGTTTATATTGTTTGTATTTAGTTAAAAGACAGTTAGATTATTTTTTGTTAGTAGAATTAGTTAAGCTAGTTTATCTCTTCTTGAGTTGTATATAAGCAGAAGGCGCATGTAATCTTCATTTAGTTTTAATGAAATTGAGTTTCCTTCTCTTCTAAACTCAAATTCTAATATGGTATCAGAACTTTTTTTCTGAACTTTCCGCATCAATCTTTTTCTTCTTCTCTCATTTCAACCTTTTCTTTTATGGTGTCCTCTATTCCAACTGATGTTCATTCTTCTCTTTCTGATATGGATTATTCTAATCCATTTTCCTTCATCATGGCGATAGTCCAGGTGCTGTACTGGTTTCTCAACCACTCACCGGTGACGACTATAGCTCTTGCAAGCGAGCTATGATCATGACTTTAACCGCAAAGAATAAGCTAGGGTTTGTTACTGGTACTCTGCCTTAGCTAGGGTTTGTTACTGGTACTCTGCCTCCGCCAAATGTTCCTAAATCTGATCCTCTCAATTTTTCATGGTGTCGATGCAATAACATGGTGCTATCTTGGTTGATCAACTATGTTTCTAAAGAGATTGCAGCCAGTATAATCTACATTGTTTCTGCAGCAGAAATGTGGACAGACCTTCAGGATCGATTTTCTTATCTCAATGGTTCGAGGGTTTTTCAATTGCAGCAGAAGTTATCTTCTCTTTCTCAAGAGAATGATTCTGTCAACACTTATTTTACTACTCTGAAGGCTCTTTGGGATGAACTTGAGCATAAAGAATCTCTGCCTTGTTGCACATGTGGTGTTGCAAAGGCTATTCAAGCTAAACATCAGCGGCAGTATGTTCATCAATTTCTCATAGGCTTGAATGAGCTATTCACATGTTAGGGGTCAAATTTTGTTGCTTGATCCTTTGCCTCCAATGAACAAGGTATTCTCTCTTGTTCTTCAAGAAGAAAGATAGCGAGGTCTTTCTATTTCTGGTAGTTCTTTGAATCTGAATACCACTGCTTTGCTCACCAAGACAGCTCTGCTCCTCATACTTGTTTTAAGAACCATCCTAAGAGCAAAGATCGCCATGTTTGTTCTCACTGTGGAATCACAAGTCGTACTATGGAGAAATGTTATAGATTCCATGGTTTCCCACCGGGATACAAGTTCACAAAGGGCAAGAATTCTATTTCTACTGCTAATCAAGTTTCTTATGATGTTGATCATTCAGCAATGCCTCAATTGCCGATAACTTATGAGCAGTGCTAGCAGCTCATGAATCTTTTCAAGAATAACAATTTGGAAGGTTCTTCTCAGACTCTTGCAGTGAATCAGGTGTCTTCTTCTCCTCAAGAGCAATTGATCTCTCACATGACTGGTACTGTTTCTTTAAATCCTAAATTCTCTGTTTTTGCTTCTTCTTTTTCTGTTTTCTAGAAATCTTCATTAACCAATTCTATTTATGCTCCATGGATCATAGATATTGGAGCCACAGATCATATGATCTGTACTATCTCTTTATTCATCACTATAACATCAGTAGTTTCTCAACAAATTAGGCTACCAAATGGGCAATTTGCATCCGTCACCCACATAGGAACTGTTAAACTTTCCGAGTCCTTTGCTCTTACCAATGTCCTTTGCATTCCATCTTTTTCTTTTAATTTAATTTATGTTAGTTAGTTAATCAAAAAGGTGCAATGTTGTCTCATTTTTTTTGTCTCGTTTTTGTTTCATTCAGCACATTGCACATTAGAGGACGATTGGAGTGGGTGAAGAGGTTGATGGCTTATATCATTTACTGCCAGTACCAGTTTTTGCTAAGCTTTCTACATCTGTTTTTGATGCCAATAATGTTGTTCTTTCATCCTTGGATAATACTACTAGTTCTGATTTTCCAAATAAACATGTTTCTTCTGCTTATCATGTACATTCTATAGAAAATAGCTTATGGCACTACAGATTGGGACATTTGTCTGATAGGCCTCTTAAGAAACTTTCCTCTTTTCTTCCTCATTTTACAAATGAGAACAATAAACTTTGTACAATCTGTCCTTTGGCCAAGCAACATCATTTATCTTTTTCAAATAGTGATCATATTTCTCTACATCTATTTGACTTAATTCATTGTAATATTTGGGGTCCTTTTACCCCCAAATCTTTTAATGGTGCATCATATTTCTTAACCATTGTTGATGATCACTCTCGGTTTACTTGAGTCCATTTAATGCAACATAAGTCTAAAACTCGAACCCATCTTCAAATTTTTTTTGCTATGGTTGCTACTCAATTTAATAGTAAAATTAAATGTATTCGTTTTGACAGTGGAGTGGAATTCAACATGAATGATTTCTACCTTTCTTAAGAGACTTTACATCAACTAAGTTGTGTAGAGACACCCTAACAAAACTCAGTTGTTGAAAGAAAGCATCAACACATCCTCAATGTTGCTAGGTGTGACAACCCATTTCTTTTTTTTTTTCTTTTTTTCTTTTTTTGTTTTTAAACATACATAAATGGATCTTCACAATGGCACGACTACATGTCACTCAGCCAACATAACGTACATGGTCTATAACATGTACTAGATATTCAGAGTTACATCTAACACAGCGGAATATAAATATCAATGTGCAGAACACATATCAAAAGCGGAAGTACAACTAATACATAACAGTTATCAACAACATGAGTCATTTACATGTCTAATTGATTAAAGCTTATAAAACATTTTACCATAATTACATACCAAAATATAGGCTCAACAAATACGTATGCCACGTAGGACACGAGCCTTAAATAAAACACCCAAAATACGGACTACCCATGAGTCTGTGACTTATGATTGTCGCAATGTGCTCCAATCATAGCATCACATACGCTAGGTGGACGAGTCAATATCTATATCCGCAGAACCTGCAACCAAAGCATCAATATCTGCACGCTTGCGGGGGTTGCCGCATCCGCACAGGTGGAATTATGAGCCCACTGTCTTAGCATAAATAAATACACTAGGACCTCAGAGGTATACTATTCACTTAGTTTCGCAAAGAACCAACTTTTCTTTTACAGTCTTGCGAGCACTATAACAGCTACCAATTTATAAACTTTTGTTTGAAAACCCCCATAGCTGATATAGCAAACACCGACTAATAGAAAACATTTAAAGCATACTATGTAGCTGTGAACAGATATAGAAGTTCCAGTCATCCCACCTTGAAAACTTCTACATATCGACTCATCTACAATATATTACTTTTGATCGGTTGCTCAGTCATACATTATGCGAGTAATCTCAAGCATACAAGTACGTCTAAGCTGTACTAAGACATCTACATTCCCTGAATTAGGCAACACTAAGTCTAATCCCGTACACTCATTGCCTTTGCAGGACAACTCGTGCGGTATTACATAGACATTAACATCCCATAACACCATGCATCTTTTCCTATATTTTCTCCTTCCAATGTTTCTGTTGATGTATCTCCTCCCACTATTTCAGTTCCAGTTCCTATATTCCTAGTTCAGTTCCAGTTCCTGATATTCCCAGTTCTTCTTCATCATCACTTCCTGTTGTTCCTTCAAGAAAATCATCTAGGCTTAGAACCAGACCTGGTTACTTGCATAATTACCATTGTAATCTGGCTGATTCCTCGACATCTTCTCCAAGGTCTTCTACATATGCAGGTCATCTCATCCACTCAAACATTTTAGCTTATCCGTTTCTTCAATTGTTGAGCCTCAATATTATCATCAAGCTGTCCAACATGCTGAATGGCGTGAATCCATGTCTAAAGAGATCCAAGCTCTTGAGTTGAATAATACCTAGACTGTAGTTGATCTCCCTCCTTCCAAGTGCCCAATCAGCTGCAAATGGGTTTACAAAGTCAAGCTTAAATATGATGATTCTATTGAAAGATATAAAGCCCAGATAATTGCCAAGTGCTACACTCAATGTGAAGGTCTAAATTACTATGAGACTTTTTCATCGGTTGCAAAACTCACTACTGTCTGAACTCTACTTGCTGTTGCTGCTGCCCGTAGTTGGCACCTTCACCAACTTGATGTGAACAATGCGTTCCTTCATGGTGATCTTCCTGAAGAAGTGTACATGACCATGCCTCATGGTTTTGGTAAAAATGGGGAGACTAAAGTTTGCAAGTTAAATAAGTCTCTCTATGGTTTTAAGCAAGCCTCCCGTCAATGGTTTGCAAAATTTTCTTCCGCCATTCTTGAATTCAATTTTATTCAGTCCAAGGCAGATTATACACTCTTCACTTGGCATCAGAATTCTTCCTTTATAGTTTTACTGGTTTATGTCGATAATATAGTCATTGCCAATAATGATGTCGTGGCTGTTTCTCAGTTAATTGATGTTCTTTATGCTAGATTTCAGTTGAAGGATCTTGGTTCTTGTAAGTATTTTTTGGGATTAGAAATCACTTGGACAAAAGATGGCATTTCTCTTAGTCAACGGAAGTATGCTCTTGAAATTTTGGAAGACATTGGTTTTTTAGCATCTTAACCAGCAAAGTTTCCCATGGAACCAAATGCCAAGCTTTCCAAGACCTCGTGTTCTCCTTTATCTGACCCTTTTTCTTACAGATGTCTTGTGGGTCGTCTTTTATACCTCACTATCAGTGGTCTTGATATTTCCTATGCTGTGCAAGTTCTCAGTCAGTTTATGGATTAGCCTCATTCCACTCATTTGGATGTTGTGCATAGGGTTCTCAGTATATTAAAGGTTCTCCCGATCAAAGTTTATTTTTCTCAACTCATTCTTCACTTTAGCTCAAATCTTTTTGTGATTCTAATTGGCCGGCTGTGTGGATACACGCCAATCAGTTAATTATATTTACTTATTATATGTTAATTAACCAGATAATATGCTAGTTTATGAGCTAACGAGTTAGTATGTTAACTAATACACACACATATATAAATATTGAGTAACATATATTACTTAATTACTAATATACATACTTAAATGTATATAACTCATTTTTAGTAATATATTATTATGGGTTAAATACAAAAAAGCCCCCCAAACTACCACATGTTCTCCAGATGGCCCCCTGAACTACCAGTGCTTGCAGTCCGGCCCTCCAAACTATCATTTGCTTATTTTTTGGCTCCATCCGTCACTTTGTGCCGTCTAAGTGGATGAAAACCGAGTCACATACACAGCACTTGATGATGTCTTTGTCCTGCTGTGTGAACATTACGGGTCGCTTCCCAGTTAGGAGCTCCAGCAAGACTATGCCGAAGCTGTAGATGTACGTCCGATTCTTTTGCGGCTTCGCCTGTTAGGACTGCCTCTTGGGACACATAGCCCAAAGTCCCAATCAAAGTTGAAGTGGAGGCTTTCGTTGGGGTTGCGGCGGTGAGTCGGTCTAGCCCGAAATTTGGCAAATGGGCTTCGAAATCGGCGTCGAATAGAATGCTTTGAGGCTTGACATCACCATGGAGGAACTGTGTAGAAGGGTCAAGCCACGAGCGATTCCAAGAGTGATGAGGTGGCACATTGGCCAGTTAAGGACATTGCCGTCTTGCTGAGGCGCTTCTTGGAGAAAGCTTGCGAGGTTTTTTCCATTGGGCATGTAGTCGTAGATTAGGACCCTCATGTTAGGGGCCCCAGTGTAGACGACTCGAAGAACTGTCAGATTTCGATGCTTCACTTTGCCTAGAGACTCTGCTTCTTTTCTGAACATGTTCTCGTCCAGTGCCCCATTTAGGAGTCTCAAGATTGAGAGCACCATTCCATCGCTATAGCTGGCCTTGAAGACTAATCCATATTGTGTCCTGCTCAGCACATTCTCTTCAACGAACTGCCTAGTTGCCTCAATTGTCTCTGCCAGTGTGATTTTGTTGTTGAACATTACAAGCTTCGGACACCCATTATCTGTGCTACTTCCACGGCCTCCACTTGCTCGCACACTTGTTCTTCATGGACTCTTTTTCTTCTCCCCATATGCTTTTTCCTTGAGCCTCTTGTGCCACCTTAAGAGGCTGAAAATGTAGAAACATCAACACAATGCTAGTAGGCAAGCCCCACAAGCTGTAGTGTTCTTTATTTTGTAAGTAGCTTTTCTGATAATGAACGAAAGGAAATGGTGGAAAGAATTGATAAAATGAAAGAATGGAGATTGTAAATGGATAATACATTTGTTATTGTTGAAGAAGACGTTAGGTTACGTTGATTCGAGCCCAACCCAAGCTCCCAAAAGAAATGGATACTACTAACTGCATACCATAATTACAGCTAACAGAACAACACGTGTACTTACACGTTTAAGCCTAACTTAAATACAAGTGCACTAAACACTCATCAATCCACGTGCGCACTATCAGTTTACTCTAGTTGCTTCTAGTGCTTTCCTGCATCTTCCTTCATTTCCTTCTTCTAGCCTCTTCTCCGCACCACCACTCAAATCTTCAACCAAATCAATCGTCCAAAAGTGATCATTACACAAGCAGCCACAACAATCGACAGAATCAGCCTTTTCCTCCTATTCCTCTCCACCATACTATTACAATTTCGATTCAATGGCTTCCCACATAGGTATTGATTACCCGAAAATGCTGATGGATTGTTAAACCTAGAATGTATTTACAATCGCTTATATGTCGTATTTTTTTCTTGCGGCTGTAAACAAGTGTGACGAAAAAAAATAAGAAATCTACTTGCCCGTGACATACACTGCTGCTTTTCACGTTCATGCAAAGCCCTATAGAAAGGTGAATCAAAATTTAACAAGATTTAGTGTAGTCTTTCACATTTTGGAGACATTTGCACTTTGCACCCTACTACTCTATTTGTCTCTGTTTTCATGTTTTAAAACAGAGCTTCATTCCCTATGATCCCTCATGTCGTTTTCTATTTCCCTGGTGTTGCATGCAGTCCTCAAGGCTTGCCACAACTATTTCTTACATAGAATAGGTGGCATTTTGCGCTCTTGCCACCGCAACATAGGTGGGCCTTGTTTGTTTGCAGTTGTGTCCTTCTCTCCCTATGCCACTTCAACACTAGCAGGTACCACCAAAATTTCTTTATATGTAAGGCTACTACAACAAAGCAAGCCACAAGGAAGAAGAGAGAAAAGAAAGAAAACCGAGATGACTTGGAAGTCTCACTTCCAAAGCCATGTAAGTTTTGTGACTTCCTTTCTTACTGCATGTCTTTTTTAATCTTCCACCACACCAAAATGAACTCTAATTAATCATATCATTATATTTATCTTCTTTCTGGGTAGAGCTATCTTTGAAAGATAAAAGAGTTAATGTTTTACATTTCAAATGGTACATACATTATGCTATGTATGGAAAATAGATCTGGCTAGAGCATTGGTTGCTCCTGATACATACTATTCAACTGGAACACTTGGCCATAAACACTATAACATGAGTGTTTTTCAGCAGCATGCAGCTTTTTTTGACTTTGACAAATTGACGACAATGGGATCGTTTATCCCTGGGAGACTTATACTGGTAAATCTCATCTACCGACTTGCTTCAAGAGATTACCTTTGTAATTTATATCTTGTACATTACATATTGAGCTAAGAATTTGCTAATGAAAACAATGGTCAGGTTTTAACATCGGTGGAAGCTGAAGCACCAACGGCAGCGATTCGAATTTAACGGCTTTTTTGTCCAAGCAAGGCTCCAAGCATACCTAATGAGCTCCTTTTGAAGAGCAGCGCCTTGTTTGGTTCGCTGGTGGGAAGTAGCACCAAACCCAGTGATGACACCATAACTATCAGTTCCTGACACCATGTTGTCCATGACCCAGTCGCTGCTGGCCTTCACGTTGGCCCTAGATGACTCTGAAGCTCTCCACCCTCCATCGGCACAGTCTGCACAGTTGGCACACTCTGAAACTCTCCACGATTGTGAACCCTAGAAAAAAAACTAAAGTAAAAAATGCCTAAATTGCATAAGTTATTACCGAATGGCATTATTGTAATAACTATATTTTTTTGTCTACTTATTTCAATAATTTACTGTCTTGTTTTGAAGGGCATGATGGGAATTTCAACGTTAAGGAGATGAGTATTTTTGGGCTTTCGGGAATTTTCGTGCACTTGACTCGATTTTCATCCATTTAGACAACACCAAATAACGAATGAGGCCAAAAAAATAAACAAATGATAGTTTAGGGTGTTGGACAGTCAATTGTCTATATTTTTCTCGTGGTAAGTTAGTGTAGATGCCCTAAAATAATGCTCCCTTGACTCTTTCCTGCAATAGTGAAATCTGCCGGCCACGCAATGATTGGCCATCAAATTCAACTTGAAGACCAATCATGAACGGTATCAGCTTTTACAAGTGGTTAGTTACCTAACTAATAAAATACACTTCACATCCACACCAACCCACATGGTACTATCACAAATAATATTTCACCATAAATGTAAAATCATATATAATTATACCAATTAAAGTCTATATATAGAACACGAGTAACATCAAATCATCACAAATTTCAATATTCAAACAGAATAATTAGTAGCAAAAGATGGAATTTTTTTTTGTTCTTAATCAGATTGAGAAATCAATTTTGTGTTATGGAACGCTTATGCAATTTTCTATCTCTTAAATTTCATATAAAATTAATCTAAGTATTAATTAGATTAATTTGGTATCAAATTTTATTAGACAAAGATGGAAAAATGTATTTAGATTTCAGACGAAATTAATCTTTTATTAATTAAAAAATATTGGATTTATTGACTCTTTCAAATACAAGTCATTCAGCTGTAATTGAAGATAAGAGATAAGAGCAAGTTAATAATTTTATGAGATAATCTTATCTCTTATATTTCACTTTGTTTTCATAATTTGAATTTCTATAATAAACTCAAAATAAGTGAAATAATCCGTTTTTAATTTTAAAAATATTGACTATAAATAAAATAGAAAACAATGTCCTCATTAGGCATTACAAACAATCTTTATTTCTGATTATAGAGAATTATATGACATGTTTAGATGTTCGATTTTTAGTGTGCAAATTTCAAGGTAAATAAAATTGAAAAATATATTTAGATAATTTGACTCTCTAAGATAAAATTAAAAAAAAAAATAGATAAAATCTGAATTATTTTTTCCGCATCCAAAACATGAGCTAAATTTGCTTGCTGTGAGGACGAAGGGAAGAACTTAATTTCCCCACGCTATCATCGTCGTCAACAACCATTCGTTAGGCTGCGTGGGTCCCCCACTACCCAATCCGGGTCCACCACCCTTCTCTCTCTATTGGCTTAATTCTCTCACGATTCGCATCACATTTTCACATCCGTCGTCGATCGCTCTGAATCTGCGAAGCTAGTTTCTATCTATTTTCTTCATCTTCATCTTCTCTGCAAACTTCAGCATCGATCCAAACCCTTCAAGTCGTTCTTTTTGTTAGCATGTATAGAAAGAAATCCAATCCGAACTGACTTTCCCAAAAACATAACTGAAAAAGATTCATTGCTTTACCACAAAAAAAAGAAGAAGATTAAATAGCACTAATCATCACAAAATCAATGGACACTTATATCATTTGCCAACCCGCGTCATACGTAAAAGGTAAGAAATGATATATATGTTCTAACAATCTCTCATGTCGACCTCCTAGATACCCGCAAATCCACCTGATCTCTCTCTCTCTCTCTCTCTCAATAGTTTTCGGACACCCATTTCTTCGTTTCCTAATCGGTACACAAAGCACAGAGCGTATAAATACACGCAATATATTAGTTGGAAGATTTATATCAGAACCTGAGAAGTCCGTGAAAGATGAATTTGAATGGAGTCGTCGTGGTTGTTGCGCTGGCCCTGCTAGCGTGCGCGCCCCGGCGCAGTTACTCGCAGCTGCAGCGGCTCAAAGTGCCCATGACTTTGGTTCGAAACGCTTCCGCTCTCGGTGCTTGTAAGAAAGTTAGCTTTACGTTCTGTGTTCTTAAATATTCTCAGTGACTTTAAAAAAAATGTTTTCATTCTTATAAAAATAAGTAGTAATTTCTTGGAAGATTTGTGCCGCAGTTTGCCTGGATGGGAGTTTGCCGGCGTATCATCTGCACAGAGGATTCGGGGCTGGCACGAACAACTGGCTTTTACAGTTCGAGGTAACTTTTTTTTTTTTACTTGGAACTCGTGCTTTGTGTTAGGAATATTTAATTAATATAGAGGCAAATGCAAACAAAGACCGTGGGTACTCACTGATTGGTTTGGTGAAGACTTTTTGTTCTGACAACCTGTGTTTTTGCGTGATTGGATGGGATTTCCCAGAAAGAAAATACATAGGGCAGAGCTTTTGTGTCACCTAGTGTTCTGTGCATGTCGCCGGGCAACTAGCTATTTCGGCGGCCGACAAGTGGCTTTGCCGATGTCATTAATATTTTTTTAAATTGCATAATAAACGGTCTATGGGTCAAGCAGATGAATGTCTGGGGACTAGGATCGACTGTTATCCTACTATTACGAGGACTATTAATTAATTGATTTACGTTAGATTCGGCACGTGGATTCAGTTTTTTTTTTTTGATATATATATATTTGTTATTTATTGGTTATGAAGCAGGATCTGCATGTTATTCATCGTGCTATGTTGGAAAATAAATATATATAGCTAGTGTTTGATAGAAGCTAATATTCACATAATAATTTGATGGATCCATGGATCAATTAAACCCAGCTCACCGCTTAATTGTTGCCACATATAGTTGACAAGTATTTCCAAATAAACTTGCTGAGCCGCAGCCTAGTGGTCCCTCACCACAAATTTTAAAAAAATAAGAAAAATATAAAATTAGTTTTTGTAATTTATCTGATTTGCAATTAGTTTCATGTGGCATCATACTTGAAATTTTATATATATATTTTAAAATTAATTTTTAATCCAAAAAAGTATTTTCTTATTATTACTTTTTTTTTTTGTCCCTACGTACTTTGTCTAAAATTCTAATTTCACCATTTAGTGTTATTAGAATTTCACCATTTAGGGCACCTTCAACTGAGAATATATATCATGAGTCATGATGATCATCATTTAGTGTTATTATATCTAACCGTATATATATAGATCATGTTATAAATATATTGGTAGGATAGCTATTAAAAAAAAATTAAATAATATGATATTATTTAATTTACACAATAAAATAGAACAATAACGTTCAATAAATCTAACCATAAAATTACTTCTCTTACCGAAATCAAAGGTGGCAAAGTAATGATCATGGGATAAGTGGGGCCAGTTCGTTGGGTTTTGTAGTAGTCATAGGCAAGGCAGTGGGTCCAATCGCCAAATGGCATCCATTATGGGCGGGGTCTTTGTTTTTCATTCATAATGACAGCACTCTTTACAGGGCGGTGGGTGGTGCAATGATATAGCATCGTGCGCGGATAGAGCCACAACGCACAGAGGATCAACGCGTCTGATGACCAAGTTGGAAGTCTTTTCTGGAATTCTAAGCAACAATGCCTCTCTCAATCCAGGCATGTTTTTTTTTCTTTCTCTCCATCAAATAAACAAAGTAGATTAATTTGGTAGATTATATTTTGCTACCAATTCATATTAAGTTTCGTTTTAAATTGTTCCATTCACGGATCAGCGTCTTTTCACGTGATCACGTCCAAATGCGACCTAATATATGCCTCTCATTTGTCCGGACATAAATGTCCTAATCCACTGTGTTGTAAGTTGCGATTTCATGAGTAGCTTCTAGTTAAAAAGTTTAGCAGCTCGTTTAATTAAATGAGTCAGAGTTAGAATTAATTTATATAGTCTTATACGCATACTTCGACACAATTCAAACCCGATAATTATAAACAATTTTTTATATGACCTTTAAACTAGACAGAAACCTAATATAAAATTAAGCGTTAAGGTTGAAGGATTTAACCCGTTTAATTAAATGGGTTAGATTATGATTGATCTATATAATCTTATACCTATTTTTTCATATGACCCGAACTCAATATGCAAACAAAAATTGTCGCATAGCGGCCCTCGGTCTTTGAGAAAAGGGTAAATACGGGAACATAGGAAGTTCCATGACATAGTCCATGTTCTTCACATTCTCTACCGTCCCTTTCACGTCCTGAGGGCTCAGCTTACAGCACTTTTGCCTAAAGTTTTTTGCTTTTGACAGCCTATATATAATTACCCCTGCAAATTTTGTCCATGGGACCCGTGACCCTGTTTTTCTTTTTTCTTTTTTGGTACTCATAACTCATTTGTAAAGACTAAAGACAACGAATGCAGCCTTTGTCAATCGGTTCTTGATTTTGTTGGTCGACAGTCGGATGCGTAAAGAAACTGTGGATTCTCGTTCTTTTTTTTATTTTTTTTATTTAGTCCATAAATTTATAGACTGACATTTTCTGTTAAAGACACTTAGCGTGAGTTGTATATATTAATAATCAATATATTTATATATATTTATTTATGTGCCAGATTTTTACAACTGGAACCGGGTGAAGCTTAGATATTGTGATGGAGCCTCATTTGCTGGAGATGCCACGTTCGACAATGGGGTAATTCTAGAAACCAATAACTTTTGCATGCTCTAGCTTAATTTGGTTACCGATCTATTTATGCTTTTTAGTTCCAAATAGCAAAATTGGTCCAATCAAGCTTAATTAGATATTGTGATGGGTCCTTCTGCTTTATTTTGATTCCCCCGGCCGAACTTTACTAAAGTTCAGTACTAATGATTGCCCAGATTGTTAGTAGAATTTTGGAGCGGCCAGGAATTAAAGTTTCATATGCAATCGTTCTTTTCTTCTTTTTTTCTTTTTTTTATGTTTTGTTTTTTGTATTTTGTTTTTCTCTTCTTTTGTTTTGTTTTATTTTATTTTTTCCTCTTCAACTTAGCTTTCGTGCAAATAGTTCACTTATAATCATGCGTAATTGCGTATCATATTAATTTTGGCGGGGAGGATTTCATTGTAAGTGGGCAATCACTACAAGTGGCGAACTTTTCAACCGGTCCAACAAATATTTAGCAAAATTAAATAATACATTTTTTTTATTATTATTTTACCTACCCATTTTTCAAAAAATTTATATTCAATTCAACATTTTAACTATTTACTTTTACTATTATATTTATATATATATATTCATTATGCTCAGATAAGAGAGAATCAGATTGATTTTTTTTTTTTTTTTGTATGCGTTGTTGAACTACAGTTCTGTAGCAGGTAATTAAATAGTCAATTCCTTAGCCAAAATAACTAGCCAGATAAAATGTTTTTTTTTTTTGGTATTTTTTGATACAGAAATAACCAGTATAAGTGGCGGGGGAGTGCTATATATATAAATATGTTGCACTATTGACAAATCATGTCAGAATCTTTCATCTTTATCTTTAGTTATGGGTATCATATTATTAATAAGGTTTTATACGAGAAGGAAACTATGTGGACATCACAAGTGGCAACATCTTAGAGAGGCAGGGACGAAAATAAAACCTTATTGTTGATGTGCTTTACTGTAAAAGTTAGTATATATATTGTAATGAATTAAGCGATTGACTTTTTTTTTTTTTTTTTTTCCTTCATTTTTCCTAGTCGAATTAAGTGATTAACTTAACTTCTTTTTGTGGGTGTTTGTGTAAAACAAATGACAGACGTCATTGCTTTATTTCAGAGGGCAAAAGATTTGGGAAGCAATTATTCTTGACCTCCTACCAAAAGGTTTGGGACGTGCGCGTAAGGTAAAACTCAAACCTCGGTGGATTTATTCGTCTTTTCCTCTACAATTTATCTATGTAACTAATGTAAGCCTCTTAGACATGAGTGATAGTTAGGACAGACAATTTTTAACACGATTCTGCGAACCTAATATAAAATTAACGGGTTAGATATGATGAGAGCCTGACTCGTTTAATTAAATAGGCCGAGTTAGAGTTGGGTTATATAGTTTTATACTCATATCTCAATATAATCCGAACTCGACACGCGAACATGAATTTCAATGCCGTGCTCTGCCAGTTTATTAACTCCCCTCCCCTCTCCCTCTATATGTAGGCTTTACTTTCAGGTTGCTCTGCTGGGGGTTTAGCATCCTTTCTACATTGTGACAACCTTTCCAATTACTTGCCAGAGAATGCCACTGTGAAGTGCTTAAGTGATGCTGGGTTTTTTCTTGACGAGTATGCATGTTTGCTCTTGTTCAATCAAGCTTAACTGCAATATTGCATCTTCTTTGTCTTTTACTGGGAAAATGTTACATTTTGTGCCTTTTCTTTTCTACAGAAGAGATATAAGTCTGAACAGCACTATGAGGTTTTTCTACAAACAACTTGTTTCTCTACAGGTACCACTTTCCATCCATGACTTACATTAAGAAGCACTTGTTTTGTGTTTAGAAAACCTAATGGAGTCTTTCCATCATAGACTCCTAAGGTAGTCCTATACACAATTTACCACAAGATATTGGGCCAAAATGTATATCATTAATTATTGGCTACATGTCCAACCCATTTTAGCAAACCAAAAACTCACAAACAATGGAAGCACAATTAAAAAAAATATTATAACATTCTCCCGCTTTGGTGACATTGATTGTTAGTTTTTAATTTAAAACATTTTGTTTTGAAAATGACTCTTGAGTTGAACTAATTAGGAGCCACATATGCAAATAGCCAATATGATAACACCTTAGATGACCCAGCACAACAAGAACATTAACATCGAACTTGGAAGTCATTGTGCCATTTAATCAACAAAGACCATTTCATAATCACGAATGTTGACACTTTAATCAATATGGATCACTAACCAATGTAGTAGTATGTAGTATGTAAACAACACACAAATAAGTGACCAATAATTATGCTAATTTATGTAGGTCGGTCCTCTTTATGTTTTCCAACGAAAATTATGTTTCAAAATTGAAGCCTCAATATCTCAAAAGAGATCAATCTTGGTGTCTTATATTCTTTATATCTTGAGATCTTTATTGATGTCACAATGGACAAATATGAGCCAAATACATATCCAATATGCTCAAAAGACATCATACTCAATTCATGCGCCCAATAATATATATAAATATAAAAATATGTCACTCTATCACCCATTAGAAGCTAAACTCTTATGCCTTCTAATGACAGCAAAGCAATGTACTGTATGTCATTGCGATGAAAAGTGACAACGTATGACCTAAGCTTTATACGAAAACCCTAATAAAGTCTTCCCATCACATACTCCTAACCTTGATTAGATTTTTAGGCCTACATATGGTTTATCACATTGAGTCATATTCCTACACAACTAACGTATATAAAACCCATTATCCGTGGTGGCGGTTCAATGACTTAAAAAAAAAATTCAAAGTGGTTAGGCATATATTAGGGTGAGAGGGCGACTACCGAAATGAGAATCCTCAATCCTATTAGTATTAGTCGCATTGGATCTCATTGATGCCCTAATGTGGCTGAATTAGACTAAATGAAGCGTATGCGGTTCTCACTGTCTAAGGCGCCCCTCCTGTGCGACTCCTGATGAGTAAGTGCTATTATAGTCATGCCTAAGTAGAATAATTACAGTTAATCTTTCTTACCTGCCTTTTTGAATAATTAAAAAAAAAAGGGTATATAAAGCCCAAAACTTAATGATCACTCAATAACAAAATATTAGGCCTATATATGTATATCATTATGGGTTAAATAGTCAACCCATTTTAGCATGCAAAAAAACTCACAAGTTAAAGCTCATTCTTGCATTTTAAATGGCTCTCTTTTGTCCTGAACTCGACATGAGATTGTTCAAATTTGTTACATCATTGTGATGATTACTTTTCCTCAATATCATGTAACAGTCCAAAATGCTCAAATAAAATTCACCAAATAAAAGTGAGGACAACAGAAATACTCTGTATTGATATGAGAAGTGTGTATGTAATGTATGGCAGGGGGTAGAGCAGAATCTGGATAAAAACTGCACCAGTTCCCTCAAATTGCCTTATTTGGTATGTTGCAGAGGTCCCTCATATCCTGGCTCTGTTATATAACTGACATGGTTCTGACATTTATCTCCTTATCGTGCAGTGCTTCTTCCCACAGTTTGCATTGAAATACATTTCCACGCCATTTTTTATCTTGAACTCAGCATATGATGTATACCAAGTAAATAATTTCTTCTGCCTCAGTTGATTTTATATCGTATATCATCCATTTTGTACTTCTAATAGATTAATTTATAGTCAACAATGAGTAAAACTTTTAATGTTGGCAGTTTCATCATATATTGGTGCCACCTTCTGCTGATTTGCATGGAGAATGGAATCATTGCAGGCTGAATCCAGCAGCATGTGATGTAAACCAGATAGAAACTTTGCAAGGTTGTTCTCCAATTCATTCTTTCAGCAAATATAGACCACACTTGATTAAATAGCATCAAAATTTCAGCAAATAAGTTATCCTACCTTATTTGTTGTATTTGATTTCTTTATATATTCTTCTTCCCTGCCCCCTAGGTTTCAGGCGTGATATGCTTTTAGCATTGAGAGTGTTCATCAAATATTCAAGAAGAGGGGGGGCATTCATAAATTCATGCTTTGCTCATTGCCAGAGTGAGTCACAAGACACTTGGTTTGACGTTGACTCCCCAAGAATTCGCAATAAGGTACTTAACTTAATTACACCCTGCTGATTACACATAATATCAACCACGGACCATGGTCAATTATGTATATGACTTAGCATTAAATCAAGAGTCATAAGAACTCAAGAGACAAGAGTTACAAAAGATATGTAACGTTCAGACTCTTTTTCTATAAATAAAGTTTTGTATACAATCAAATAATTAAAAATAGATATATATATAATTAAGAAAAGGCTTTGACATGTGAACGTAGGCCATAGATCAAATCACCTTAATTCTATGTCTTTCTTTCATGCTATTATCTCTTTAGACTATACATGATTCTAACGTTAGAAAAAAAGAAAAGGAAATCCGTTACTCCGGTCACATCCTTGTATTACAAGCCAAATTTATCTGTTCTATTGAAATGATTAACAGTACTTGAGTCAGCATATTATGTGATTGTCTAATGCAATAATTTTGAGGACCCATGTTTCTAAGTTCTTAAACTATTAAGAGAATCTTAGCTATCTGCAATTATCTTTCCCAGACTATTGCAGAATCAGTTGGTGATTGGTACTTCAGCAGAAGGGTAACCAAACAGATTGACTGTGCATATCCATGTGATACTACCTGCCACAACCTTATACCATAGGCTCAGGTGATGTCTTATAAGTTTATTTATTTAATTTTTTTTTTTTTTTTTTTTTTTGTAGCTTTATTAGAAGCATATGGTGTTCTTATTTCCATTTATTTTGTGTGGAAAAGTTCTTATTTCCATTAATCTGAACCAAACGGCAATACTGCAGGTCCCATTAAGATTCGTAGCTTGGGAAAGACAAAGGAGTTTCCCACAAGCTTTTCTAGCTCTCAAAATGAAGCTATATATTAGGTGGCTTTTCAAGGAATTATATAATTAAGGGATAACGCAAAGAACATGCAATTCATACAATGGAGGCTATAGCATATATATCTCTACAACAATATTACAAATGAAGAAGAATTAAAGATTATACATGTTCCACATTTTTTTAATTGAATCAACCAATAAAGACTCGTTCGTTTTTATTCTTCTCTAGAAACTAAAAGCCCTATTCGGGTCGCCGAGGAAGACAGAAATAGAAGAAATAGTTTGATTCTTGAATGGGTTTGGTATCATTTAGACAATGAAAGGTAATGTACTGTTAGGGTTGGTGTTCCAAAAACCATTGTAGAACTTGATATTATTTAAATAAAATTGTTTTATTTAGAGAATTATGATATTTAAGTAATTATAATTCGTGAGATGAATAAAACTCATCGAGTTATATTAAATGTAAGGCTCTGTTGGTTTCGGCGTAAACATTTTTTCATAAAATGTTTTTATTTTTTCAAAATCGTACATCATTTTTTTAGTTTGAGCTTCTCATTCTCCAATTGATGAACCTCTATAGGGCCGCCACCGAGCTACCTTCGGGTTACCACCGTACCATAGTCTGACCATTGTTAGACAATCACCGGGCCTCTACCAAGGGTCTAGAAAGAAAAAGGTAAAAAATGAATAAATTTTTTTTTTTTTTTTGATATTTATATATAATTGGGTCTAGAAAGACCATACTGTCAATGGTCTGTCTTTGTTATTTTGGTTTTTTTTTTTTTTTTTTTTTTTAATTAATGGGTAACGCCCTTGGCAATTTGCATATGCTTTACTAAATTTTTATCTAAAACAATTAATCCAAGTACAAACAGAAGGGGAGGTGGATCCTTCCCAATGACAATAAGATCAGAGGAGCAGTGTATTTGTAATTTTCTTTTATGGTCTACTTGTAATTTTCTCTTTTAAGTGGTCTCCTTGTAAATTTTAGACCGTATTCAATTATATTTGCTGCATCTCCACCTTTCGAGGAATTTTCCTCTTTTTGTCTTGGGGTTGTAGGACAAGCCACAAGGCAGCGGTCTTGCTCATGGAGTCAACCGCAAAAACAAAAATGTGCTTATCATCCACTTGATCAACTGAATGCAACTAACGAATTCTTTCTTATCCAAGTACACGTATTTACAACCCTTTTTCTTTTCTCTTTTTCCTCGTGAATCAAAATGCAAAATATAAGCTTAAGCTTTCTTTCGATGATCTTTTTTTTTTTTTTTTTTCTTTTTTTTTTTTCTTTTTTAAACAGTAGTTTATCGTCTGAATTGGCCGTGCAAAAATATGTATGGCCAAGCAAAAACGAAAAAAAAATTCAAGAAGAAAATTTTGGCCATCGTAGCATCATTTTTGCGCAGCATTTTCATTAAAGAAATTAGATTTGATTATTTTCCTCTTTCGGATCTTGGGTACCACGGTGTCAGAAAAGAGATATGCTACTTTTTTAATTTTTGTTCAACTCTCGTTCAATAATTTTTTAAATAATAATTGAATTAATGTTTTTACATGTTAAAAAATAAATTCAATGATAGTTTTAAAAAATTATGTTAAAATTGAATACAAATTAAGCAGAACTTGGAGAAAAAACTTTTCTTTACATGAAAAATCAATAATAATGTTATCCCAACAAGAATGTTCCCTTCATAATGCAGCCTAAAAAGAGAGAACTGATGCGATATTCTTTTTTTTTTTTTATTCTTGATACGGTATTCTTTGTCCACATGATTCCCTCCCAAATTTTCTAATTGCTTTATTTAGAGAGGATGATGAGGTCTAACTAATTACAAAAAAAAAATAACTCTGCAAGTTGTACACATATTATGCAGGAGTGTAGACACATCGAGTAGAACTCATGAAGTGAGTTCCACATTCCCAATCTCCCACCACATAAATCCCACTTCATATATCTACAGTTGTTTACATGTTGTGCACAATTATTGTTCGTTATGAGAATAGATCATTTCCATTTCATTTGAAATAAGAAAGAGCTCGTTAGTATAATAATTATGAATAAAATTGTTATTTTAAATTTTTAGACAATTTTATCCTTACTTTTTTCACCGACCGACCCTTTCAATTCATTCGAAATGGAAAGCATCCGTTTGTACTAATTACATGCAGTTGCTTTGATAAAGCCGGGCGCACTAAACCGGTCCCACGCTATGATTGGAATTCCGGTCCGGGGCACATTTTTCACAAAGGGACATGGATGTCATACGTTACGTGCAAGGACAAACCATGTAATTTCACAACAAACGAGTACCTGGCCATCCATACCATATCCAAACGATCCAACCAAACCCACGCCCGCCCAGCACCGGCTCTCCCGAGTCCTCCATTCCCTGCACCAGCACACCACCCCCGCCACCATCCGTCGAAATTACCAAACCCACCCTCTCACAAAAAGCATGCAAAACCCCACATTAATGAAACTCACCGTTTTACCCTGCCCCCCTCCTTCGCTTTACACAACTGCATTTCTCTCGCTCATAATTAGAAGGGCGCCCAGCACAGGAAGAAGAGCAAGAAAGAGCGAGTGGAGTGGTGGTAGTGGTTGTAGGGTTAGGGCGATGCCTTGCTCTTCTCTTGGTGATACCAGCGGGGACGACAATGCGCGTTTGCGTAACTTCAAGCTGAACGAGTCGACCTTCTTGGCCTCCCTCATGCCCAAGAAAGAGATTGCCGCCGACCGCTTCATCGAGGCTCACCCGGCGTACGACGGCCGCGGCGTTCTCATCGCGATCTTCGGTATAAATCTCTGATAATTTCTGTTTCGTTCCAAAGAAAGGAAGAGAAAAGATTCAAATTCTAGAACAAGTTTTCGGGAAATGAGGCGGTCAGGGACTCAGGGGGACTGAAGCTTGGTTGGTGAATTGAATTTAAAAAACGAAAAGGATTTCTTTTCGGGGTTTTCCCCTTCAAATTCAGTTAATTTAATTTTTAGTATGTATTTATGGATGCATAGTAAAACCCAAATTTGCTGCACATTATAGTTCAGTTTGTTCTGATATTGCCGAGACAATATAGAGAACCAGGGACGATTTTTTTTTTTTTAGAGTAGGTGTAATCGTTTGAACTCTACTTATTGTGGTTTTACTGGTCCATGTATCTGTCATAGCTATTGAAATTATAAGAATGGTTTGTTTTCAGATTCTGGTGTTGATCCAGCTGCGGCTGGGCTGCAAGTTACCTCGGATGGGAAGCCGAAAATCCTAGATGTCCTTGATTGGTATTTATAAAGCTGCTTGAGCATACAAATGGTCTTTTTGAATTTCTTCTAGACAATGTTTGATCTGGGATTTTCTTTTTTCAGCACCGGGAGTGGAGATGTTGATACATCAAAGGTGGTGAAAGTTGATGAGGGCGGTTGTATTCGTGGAGCTTCAGGTTGATGTTATGATATTAACGAATAGTCTTTGGTTATAAGCACAAAATTTTTGTTGTTTGGTGTAGTTCAAAATCTTAGTCAACATAAACATTTTACCTGATCAACGGAAAACTAAGCAAAATGGGCGGAAAATATTTTACGCTTTTAAAGCTTCTCTCTTAAGGCATTGCTATTTTCTAGCCCATCGGCAGCTACCTCATCGATTTGGGTTGCCGCTGCCCCTTCATTGCTGTCTCCTCCCTCCCTCGATGCCATTGTTGTCTTCTTCGTATGCCATGTTGCCGACCTCGGTCACGGCTTGGGCAACCCTGTAGACAAATCCATGGAATCTGTGCCTGCGTTGTTGGTTTCAAGATCCTTAAGGTCACCAACATGTTGCAAGGCTCTTGCCGTGTGCTCCTCATTGATCTTGCTGGAAATGATCAAAAAAGATGTGCACTGACAATGCTTTCTACTCGTTCTTCATGGTGGTTGGCAACGTTCTTGACTTTGCTACTGGGTTGTGGTGGCCAGCAGTTGTGTTGGTTAATGATTTGAACACAAGCCCATAGCGTATAATGTTTTCAGATCAATTTTTTTGGGGTTTTAGCCAAACATCGGAAAATTAGTCATTTTCCGCCAGCAAATGTTGTAGGTCGAAATAAAACATAGTTTTAGTCACTTTATATATGCGTGCGTGAATTGAACAATCGATACAGCCCCAGCTTGTATAACGTGCATGACCTTTATAAATGCAATATATGTGGAGTGTTCCCTGATGTACATGGCAGAAACTGCTTGCCCTTTAGGACCTACATCAAATTCTGTATCTGAACCCTATTCTTCACACCTGGAGCATTCCCTGTGGTAAATGGCAGAAATAATGAATGATGCCTATATTTTACTCCTATGCTGTCAACTAGTGAAGTATCTTTAGCTGCTAAAGGATGTTGCCTCTTTGAAATTTGGAATGGGAACATCTCTAGATTTTGAGCCAGGTTCTGTTCCTGAAACTATCCCGCTTGGGTTTGAACAATAAATTTTGTAGGGGCTTCTTTGGTTGTCAATTCTTCATGGAAAAACCCTTCTGGTGAATGGCATGTGGGTTATAAGTTGGTGTATGAGCTATTTACGAACACATTGACTTCTCGGTTGAAGGTAAGCATTGCCTGTTATGATCCGTTTGGCCGATTATAAACTGCACTCTTTTTATCTCAAGCCTTACTGAAGTTATACCACATTCTTCCCCCCTGGCCCCCCTTTTTATCTTGACAGAAAGAAAGAAAGAAAAAGTGGGATGAAAAGAACAAGGAAGAAATTGCTAAGGCCGTTAAGCTTCTTGATGAATTTGACCAGGTGGCTGCACTATCTGCTTTTTAATTTTTTTTAGCATAAAGCTTATATTTGAAGTATGTATATCTCAGTCACACAATTTGTGCTTTTAAATCATACTGAGAATATTGTGTTCACAGGAGCGTTAATTAATTTGTAGAACTTAGTTTCATTTTTTCATGTAGAATTCGTCTTCCTGTGGACTTGGATTGTGTCTTTATATATTTGATTTGATTTGATTTAATAATTATTTAATTTTTTTTTTATTTTTTTTGTGGGCTGCAGGTTCCTTTACCCCCCCTTTTTTTGTCCCTTTCATCCATTCTTGCTGGATTGGAAATATTAGCTTTTTTTTTTTTTTTTTTTTTTTTTTTTTTTTTTTTTCCATTGTTTCATGCAAAGACAAGGCTATGATAATTCAACTAGAGTTCGTTTAGCTTTTGAGATGCAGTTCATTCCTTTGGCTAACGATATAGAATGATGGAATATTGTAAAATTGTAAATGCATCCGCGGTCAAATTTCTCTATCAAATGATAAAGTCTGTAGAAGCCTATTTGCCAACTATTCAACTATAATGTTTCTAGATATGTTTCACCGTGCTTGCATCGCATGCTGTGTTTCCTCTCATCTTTATGTAACTTACTATGATATTATCTTTCTAGAAACATACTAAAGTGGAGGATGCAAACCTGAAAAGGGCTCGTGAAGACCTCCAAAACAGAGTTGATATTCTACAAAAGCAAGCTGAAGTGGGTGCCAAGTATCTTAATGTTTTTCCCCCTGAGTTTCCATTGTTACTAAGTCGTGATGTTTCTATGTTTTAGAGCTTTGATGACAAGGGGCCTGTCATTGATGCTGTTGTGTGGCATGACGGAGAAGTATGGAGGGTTGCTCTTGACACACAGAGTCTTGAGGATGACCCAGATTGTGGGAAACTTGCTAACTTTGTACCCCTAACTAATTACAGGTATGCTTTGTCACTTGTGACTGTAGCATGTGTTCAGAAGATTCTTCATTAAGCAGAAGTAGGATGATGTTGAAAGGAAGTGAATAGAAATATAAAAAATGTTTGAAAATGCTCATCTAAGTGATATGCGTCTTCCATTTCAGCATATCACTAATAGTTCCTGTTATATATATATATATTTTTTGATGAATAATTCAGATCTTATTGAGAAAAAAAGGGTTAAACCCACGTACACGAAGAGTATACAATATGGACTCAACCCTATAAGTTATTACAATGTAAAAAACTAATCAAATCAACTAGATTTGTAGAGACAAAGTTAGGAACATTAACAAGAACCCAACCCAATACAGATCTCAAAAAGAAAGATTTTAGAAAGAGCATGCTTGTCTCACTATCCTTGAAAATACGACGATTTCTTTCTCTCCAAATGCTCCACATTAAGAGGGCATGAATAATTTTCTAGATAGCCTCTTTGGCATGTCCCCTCCCTTAAACTTTCCAGCAATGAAGTTTTTGGATGTTGTTAGGCATAACCCACGAGACTCCAAAAGGATTAAGGGTCAATTGCCAGAGAGCCGAAGTATACTCGCAGTGGATGAGAAGGTGATTAAAAATTCTTTCCTTCTTTTTTCCGATAGAGCACCTGAAATTTGCCTTTTCTGATCTTTGTCTTTGGAGAAATGAGAAAGAGAAGGGGTAGGAGTGTGTTGGCTACTAGTTGTATGGAGGAGGTACAATTGAAAAGGTGTACTTTAGGTTATAGAAATGCTGGGTGGTATGGAAGATGATTATTGGGATGAATTGCCCTTAGATTGGGTAATGGATGGGGATTTTGGGGAGGAGGCCATGGCTATTCGGGATGCCATAGAAGAGGAATTCCAGTTGATTGCGCGCCAGAAGTCTAAAGGATAAAGGGAGTTTCACAATTTGCATAGCTCCATCAATTACGGCGACTCGAAGATTTCCTCTGGGCGTAGGAAAGGCAAGGCACACATGTTGTAGGCTTGTTGTGGCTTGGCGGGTAGTGGGTAGTCTTGTTCTTAGTTGGGTCCTTTTGTAGTTTGATTTTGGTTTTTTCATTTTTTGGAGGCTTGGTGTTGTGAGTTTTTGCGGGTTAGCTTTGGTTGTTCCTGTGTACTTAGGGGCGTCTTATGCTTTCTTTAATAAAGTTTTCTTACTTATCAAAAAAAAGAATTGCTGTGTGGTAGACCCTCCAGACTCACAGAAACCATGAAGAATTACAAAGAAAGAGGAAGGGTTTCCCTAACAGGTTCTTGAACCACAAAATTACAACAAATAAATGCTAATAACCTGATAAACAACTCAATGAGAATGTGCATTTCAGAAATAAATGATCCTTGTCTTTTATAGTATATGCTCGTTTGCCAAATATCCAGCTTTTGATTGTCCTGCCCTTGGAGTTTGTGTACCACGTAGCTTGTGATGTTCCAATGATCTTCCAAATGCAATGGAGATAAAAGAGACATCTTCTATTTAACTTGGGACGTTGAAATGATAAACTGACCCCCTAGTAAACTATAACCTTTCCTCTTCAGTCATAGTTTAGTCCCTTTGCAAGAATATGATATGTCTCCTACGGTATGATCCCATGATTTTTGGGCTTAAATAATTATGCATTAATAAATAGGAATTTTTGTCTGTTAGGGATAAGAAGTCCTTATTTGCCATTATCAATTAATAATGAGACCTGTCCAGTAGGCATTAAAATTCCTTACTTGCATTTATTTGAGACCTTGTCCATTAAGGACTAGGAACTTTGGGAGGTCTATAAATTGTAGTTCCCTATGGGCTTATTATTTCAAAAATAAAAATTAAAGCTTTCTGATATGATCTCATAATTTTTGGGTTGAAATATTTGTGCATTAATAAGTAGCAATTCTTGTTCATTAGGTATTAGGAGTTTTGAGAGATCTACAAATTGTAGTGTCCTATGGGCTTATTTTTCAAGCAGTAAATTAAAACGGTCTTAGAGGGTTAGATCATCTCAAAGAGATCTAGGAGTTTAGATCCCCTTGAAGTGATCTCTCTTCTCTCTCTCTCTCTCTCTCTTCTTTTTTTTTTTTCCTTTTTTTTTTTTCTCAATTTCTTCATGTACAATTCATAGAACCCTAGGATTCTCTTAGTTGGTATCATACGATTGCCTGCATGCCATGGCTTTCGAAAACAATGAAGAAATTGGTAAATCGTATATATTATAAAATTATATATACGATTTACCAATTCTTTAATGACCAGATTTCTAATTCTCCCTTCATCATTTTTTTTTTTTTTTATGAGTAAGAAAAATTTCATTAAAAGCGCAAAGTGCGATCAAGTACACAAGGAGTATACAAGAACGACAACTAAGAAGAAGAGGAAAATAATACAAGAAAATCACTATAACTGATCACTAAAGGAGCAAGGAACACAGTCGTCCAAGAGTACAAAGATTAAAAGAAAAAAGAAATGAGCTCCTCAATGGTTCTTTCTTTGTCCTCGAATTGTCTATCTTTCCCTTCATCATTGGTAAATTGAAGCATTTACCAATGACAAATTTGGGATAAGAACTTTATGGTACATCGAAGCATTGGTAAATCGTATATATTTAAAATTTTCAAATGAATCGATAATGATCAAATTCTAATATTATGACATGATATTATATAAATCACAAGGTAAAAGATAGTAGTGGGCTTGATGGTGGTGACATGAATCATCTTTTTTTATGTGAGATTAAGGAATCCCGACATGGGGAAGGATTAAAAAATGGGAATCCAATTGGGGAGCAAGAGGGGAAGGAAGGTAATGGTGATAGTAATATAAAAGAGGTGAAAACAATGTATATTTGTAAAAGCGTCTTGAGGAGCGTTTGTTGTTTTTGGTTTGAAAAAGTGTTCTGATGTGACATAAAAGTAAAAACTGCTTTTGTGTTTTTGGTTGTTTGTAAATATATTGTTTTGAGAATTTAAAACAAAAATAATTTAACAAATATAAGATCTTGAGAGGATAGGATATGACAAGAAGATGGCAAAAAGGTGAGAGGAAGAGGGAGAGAAAAATAGAGAGATGAGAAGGGTGAGTACTTGGAACCTTTTAGAAAATTATGACTAAATCTCAGTTTTTTTATTTTTTATTATATTATTATTATTATTATTATTATTATTATTTATTTTATTTTAAATCTGGGTTTGGTTTTTTTTTCATTTTATTTTTTATTTTTTATTATGAAAACGTTTTCATTAAACTTGTTTGGTAATGGTCAAAATTAAAAACATTTTTTAAAACACAAAACACTTTTAAAATGTGGATCCCATTAAAAAAAGAAGAAGAAACTTTCCACTTTTATATAACATCGTAATAGTTTTTCAAAGCAAAACCAAAAGATACTTTTCAAAACTATTATAAATCATTCTTACAATCATCTATTGTACCAAGCATAAAATATTTTAGGGAGTATTTTACACAATAAGCAATGAAACCTTGGTCGAATTGAACTTAACTCTTTTTTTTTTTTAGACGAGCATCAAAATATGGAAACTTGAAGTTGCTGAAGATTATTATATTACATGTTTGCCCCCAACTTTGAAATAGTGCTGAGTACCCTTTGAGATCTCTCAGATTAGCACATTTAAAAATGGGATAAATGCAAAATTGGTGGTCCCTGTGGTTTGAGGTTTTTACAAATTGCTTCCTGAGTTTTGAAAAGTGTAATGATATTACTCTTACTTATCAAAAAAAGTTTTAAAAGTGACCAAAATAAAAATAAAAATAAATAAATAAGTCACTGCAATTAGAGAAATTGACAGATTTCGTTAAGGGCCACATCGACATCAATCATAATGTGACATATGTCACAATATTGGCCAACCCCTTGACCAAAACTACAAGAGGAACTTCCTTGCAGGTAATAGATCGAGTCTCACCTTTTGAAACCAACAGTTGGACAATGCTAATCAAAGAAGTTGAAATTTCCTCTTCATCTAATTGAGAACCCTTTTTTGTTTATGTACAAGACAACATAATTAACCAGTTGGAGAGAGAAGCAAAGGAGCTTGCCTTCAACCTACTGCAAGAAGACATATATGATTTACCAATTATTATCACTTCATTTGATAATTTTATAATATATACGATTTACCAATGCTTTGATGTACCATAAATTGGTAAATCATAATCTGACTTTATAATAGGGGACACATTTGATAAATTTAACTTCAATATTTTAATCCAACTTAGCTTAATTCCCCAAAATCTTCCTATTAGGAAATGAGCTGGGGTATCACACATGGTATATGAAATTTTGTATGTTGGATTATTAGGCACTGAATCAAATATTTTATCATCCTTGAAGTCCGATTGTTTTTCTATTTTTTAGCAATTATTTACTTATTCCTGTTTGGTGTTCTAATTTTCAATTAATTGTCTATAGTTGGTGATGTTGGACTTTATAGATCTTACTATTTGAATGTTTTTAACTCTATAGAATCTAAATGTACAGGATTGAACGGAAGTTCGGTGTGTTTAGCAAATTAGATGCCTGTACATTCGTTGTTAATGTGTATGACGAAGGGAAAATTTTGAGTATTGTGACAGATTGCTCCCCTCATGGCACTCATGTTGCTGGCATTGCTACTGCTTTCCATCCAAAGGTGCCATCAGATAAATTCTTCTTATGTTTAGCCATCCACTGCATTTTTTTTTTCTTTTTATACAGTGACCCGTTATACCTTCTGTTGTATGTGCTTGTTTTTAGGAGTCCTTGTTGAATGGTGTTGCGCCTGGAGCACAGTTAATTTCTTGTAAAATTGGAGATTCACGCTTAGGTTCCATGGAGACAGGGACTGGCTTGACTCGGGCTTTGATAGCTGCTGTGGAGGTGCCTTATGGTTTATTTATATTGATTACATATTTATCTACAATGAACAACATTTGGAATGATTTTTGTGTTTTGCTAAGAGGAAGGGGGGGGTAGTTGGATGCGTGCGTGAGTGCATGTGTGCTTTTTACTGTATTATGCACTGCAAGTGAATTACATTCAAGATTTGTTATGTTATATATAATACTTCATAACCATGGCCAACACTTTTTGCAGCATAAGTGTGATCTCATCAACATGAGCTATGGAGAACCTGCATTATTGCCAGATTATGGTCGATTTGTTGACCTTGTTAATGAAGTATCAAATCTTAACCTTGTGAACTCATGTGGGATGGTTATTTTTGTTTATTCTTTTCCTTCTTTTGTCTTTCATGCTCTCTAATATGCTATAAACGTCTGTTGGTTTGAAATTTAGGTGGTGAATAAGCATCGTCTGATATTTGTGAGTAGTGCTGGCAATAGTGGGCCGGCATTGAGCACTGTCGGTGCACCTGGTGGTACTACTTCAAGCATTATCGGAGTTGGTGCTTATGTCTCTCCTGCAATGGCTGCTGGTGCTCATTGTGTGGTTGAACCTCCTAGTGAAGGGCTCGAGTACACTTGGTAATAAACTTATTTTGTCTGGCTTTGAGCTTATAACATGAGTTCCCTGCTTTTGATGCCCTTAGGTCTCTGTTCTAGCTTGTATTTAAGTGAAGTATAATTGGCTTAAACTGCATGCAGGTCCAGCCGAGGGCCAACGACTGATGGAGATCTTGGTGTCTGTGTAAGTGCTCCTGGTGGGGCTGTTGCTCCTGTTCCTACATGGACTCTTCAGCGACGAATGCTCATGAATGGAACATCAATGGCATCTCCATCTGCCTGTGGGGGAATTGCGTTACTCTTGAGTGCAATGAAGGTCTTTTGATTTGGAGTACTTTTAGTCATGATTTTGTCTGTGTCATCCTGCTGCTAGTTATGATGAAGCTTCTGATATTTGATATTTTCTAAGCAGGTTGAGTGCATTCCTGTGAGCCCCTATAGTTTAAGGAAGGCTCTTGAGAATACGGCTGTTCCCGTAGGTGGATTGCCCGAAGATAAACTAACCACTGGACAAGGGCTTATGCAAGTTGACAAGTAAGATTTTGTGCTCTTGACCTTTGTTCATTTGTAACTTTAAGACATAGTTTGACGTCTATAATCATAACTATCCAAAACATTTCTTCATGACAGGGCATACGAATACATACAAAAGTCCCGAAATGTTCCGTGTGTTTGGTATCAAGTAAAGATTAATCAATCTGGAAAATCAAGTAAGTTTAGGTTCTCTCCCTCTCTGCGCCATAGAATCTCTATGTGCTTCTAAAGGATGAGATTTTCTCTTATGGTTTTTGGTTTATCAGTAGTTTGAGATTTATTAAATCGCCAATTATCCAAAAAGCTTAAGCAGATAGGAAATAGTGAATTTAATAATTTAATTAATATTCTAACACTTCTCCTTATGTGTGGGCTCAAACTCCCCTCAATAAGTGAGACTCAACACGTGAAATATTTAATTTAAATAATGATGAACTCCCTTTCATCTTAGAGTTTTGGGAATTAGGAGTTTGCTCATTGTCAATTAGGCTCTTTTGGGATAATGGTTATGGAGGGATGTTGTGGAGAGAGAGGGTTTTTGGCAACAAGTAGTGTGTAAAGAAATGGTAGTTTGGTGGGTGGTTGGTGCTCAAATGTTGTAACTGGGCCATATGAGGTGAGTCTTTGGAAATATATTAGGAGGGGCTAGGATGCCTTTTGTTTGTATCGAGGTGGGTGATGGCTTTTGAGCTAGGTTTTGGGATGACGTGTGGTGTGTGGATCATTCTTTGAAGAAAACCTTTTTGGAATTATTTTGCATTGCAAGGAGTAGGGATGCTATGGTGGTTGACCACACATTTGGTCACAATGACGAGATGCAATGGGACATGGATTTTATCAGATTGGTGCATGATCGGGAGGTGGAATTTGTATTTCGTTAGCATGGGTCGGGGAGATGAAGATAATTTATGTTCAATTCCTTTGGAAAGACGATCTTTTGAGGTCAAAACTTTTACAAAGTTTTCTTTCCCAACATTGATTGCTCATTCCCTTGGAAGAGCATCCAGAGTTTTATGGTTCCTTTGAGGGTGTCTTTCTTCACTTGGACAACATCTTTATGAAAAATTCTCACAATGGATAATCTACGCAAGCATTGCATTATAGTGATGGATTGGTGTTATATGTGTAAAAAGAGGGGGGGAAGTTTTGATCACCTCTTTCTTAATAGTGATATTGCAAGAGAGTTGTGGAATTTGGTTTCTCAGATGTTTGGAATAGAGTGGATGGGTGGTGGAGCTCTTGGCATGTTGGAAAGGAAGGTTTTGTCGGAGTGATTCTAATATTGTTTGGAATGTTATCCCGTATTTAATTTGGTGCATTTGGTAGGCCTGTGCAAGCAGTTACGGTTAACTGTTATTGGCTAAAACCACAACCACAACCGCCTAATGCAGTTATTGAATTTTAACAACCGCAACTGCTCCGCTGAGGCGCTTAGCAGTTATTAAAACCTATAACTGGCGGTTTGAAAACCACTTTTTATAAGTGGATTTTTAGAACTTTTGGGCCGGTTTTAATTTTTTCTTTAAAAAAATAATAAGGGCTTTTGGACCTTATATAATCATAGACAAATTGATTAATCCGAGTAAATCAAACAGAAACCAGAAAGTTCAGTACAACCTTCTGCAAGAACAAATCAATATGCACCCACAGATCTGGTTTAGATTCTTAACCAAAAACTATTCAATAATCGCTTATTAGATACTAAAGAATCAAATGTAGCTGATATTCTATTACAAACAAAAAATTCAAAAATCCGTGGAAAAGAGGAAAAAAAAGTGCAAAATCTAATAATCTAAGTTGATACACGGCTAGTCGCTACACAGGCCACGACTACACTGCTGAGTGCTGGAGCTGTGACGCAGCGGCGGTGCGACGACAACTTGAGAGTTGAGAGGCTGAGCAGATTGAGACTCAAGAGATTGTGAGTGTGAGAATTGAGAACGATTGTGAGCAGGAGACGGGAGTGTGAATTGAGATCAAATTAGGGTTTTTAGGTTTAAATTGTAATGAAACGGCGACATGTCATCCTGGTAGTTATATATATAAATACACACACACACAAACATATATATTTTAATATATATAATATATATTAGTGTAACACACACACACATGCCATATATACATATTTTAATATATATATATATAAGGGTAGGTGGTTAGTGGTTACTAACCCCCTCCGGCTACTCGTAAAACCGCTAACTGCCTCTGCCTAACCGCTTTCAAAAGCAGTTATGCGGTTAGTGGTTACGAGGCGGGTATAACCTCCTCGTCTGTACATGCCTAACATTTGGAAAGAAAGGAATGCTTGGATTTTTAAGGATTGTAAGAAGACGAGTTCAGAGCTACAACTTTGTTTTTTTTTTTTTTTTTGATAAGGAATGTATTATTTCAAAAAGCTTAGAAGGGTGCAACCTTAGTACACAAGAAATATACAAGAGTACTCCTAAATAGAAGAAGAAAAAGGTACAAGAAAATCATTAAAACTAATCACTAAGGGAGCTAAAACACAGTTGTCCAAGTAAAAAGAGAATAAAAGAAAAAGAACCTGAGCTCCTCCAACGTCATTTCTTGGTTCTCGTAATTCTGTCATTTTGTTCCCTCCACAAACACCACATAAGGCAAGAAGACCATTTTCCACACAACAACACTCATAGAGCGACCACCCGTCCACAAGCAAACAAACAAATCAACCACCCGATTAGGCATAACTCAGGACATCCCAAAGCAGCTGAAGATAGCATTCCATAAGACACAAACAACCTCACAATGGAGCAGAAGATGGTCCACTGACTCTCCATTCTATTTGTATAAGCAGCACCTATCGACCACGATAACATGCCTCTTCTTAAGATTATTTATGGTAAGAATCTTCCCTATAGCAGCCGACCAAGTAGAAAAAAGCCACTTTCAAAGGGACCTTGGTCCGCCAAATAATTTTTCATGGGAAAGGAAAAGCATCTTTACAAGCAAGGATCTTGTAAAAGGAGCTAACACCAAACTTTCCTTTGTGAGACAGGGCCCACCAAAGCTTGTCTTCCCCATCCCTTCTCTCTCTATGGAAATACAATAAGGTGTAGAAGGAGGCCAAGCCATACATCTCCCAATTATGAGCCGTACGAATAAAGCTAACATTACATTGAAGGGATCCACTAGAGAAGTCCAAATTAATGGCAATAGACGCATCCTTAACAAGAGTAATGTTATATAAATCCGGGAAAGCTTCCTTGAGGGTCATCTCTCCGCACCACACATCCCTCTTTGAGTGGATCTCTATTAACACTCTTCTTGATATCTCTAACTTTGTAGATTTTTGTGCACTCTTTTCTCGTTCTTGATTTTTTCTCGTGTATAGGTCCTGTGTGCTTGGGTTGTGCTCCTTGTGCTTTTAATGAATTTGCTTTACCTATGAAAAAATTGAAATGGGGTGAACTGTAGAGTTAATGATTGAACTCAGGGCCTTTGGTGTCGTATTATGTTAAATCACTAATTATCCCAAGAGGTGTAGTGAATTTAATAATTTAATTAATATTTTAACAAGATTTTTTAAGATATAAAAATAAATGGTTTTGTCTTGCCTATAATGGAGTATATATCGCCTCTTTCATGGGCGTTGTTTTTGTTTATAAAGCTTTCAGCAATTGTTCAACTAGTTACCATGACTTCTCTCAATTATGTCAATAGTTAAGATTATTTATTTATTTTAAATTCTTGAGTTCATATTGTGAAATGAAGTTACATAACATTGCTTACGCAAAGGACGCCTCTACTGCGGCTCACTTGGATTTTTATGGTGGTTCCAATCAATGGAACATGAACTTTGCTAGAGCGGCTCATGACTGAGAAATGGATGTCTTTGCCTCATTGTTCAGGGTGTTGTATTCAGCTAGAGTGAGACGAGGAAGAGAAGATAAGTTGTTGTGGGTCTCCTCCAAAAGAGGGTTGTTTAAGGTTAAATCTTTCTATTGTTCCTTGGTTTGTAGTGAAGGCTGTTGCTTTCCTTGGAAGAGTGTTTGGCGGACTAAGGCTCCTCTGAGGGCGGCCTTTTTCGCTTGATTGGCAGCTCTAGGTAAGATTTTCACCATGGAACCTCAGGAAGCAGCACACATTGTGGTGGACAAATTTTGCATGCGTAAGAGGAATGGGGTGTTCATGGACCATGTTCTTCTTCATTGTGATGTGGCTTATGTCATTTGGATTGCCTTCTTAAGTTGTTTTGGATTGTCTTGGGTGATGCTTAGAAGTGTATTCGACCTGTATGCTTGTTGGTAGACTACCGGTAGTACGCAAAGTGCTATTGTGTAGAAGATGGTGCCTACGTGCCTTTTATGGTGCTTATGTTTGTGGATGGGCTTTCATTTCATCCATAGATGAAGAGGAGAGTACTTGGTTAGAACGAGAGTTTGAGGAGCAGGAGGTGTGGGAGGTGGTGCGAAGCTTTAATGGTGATAAGGTGCTGGGACCGGATGGGTTCACAATGGCTTTTTAATAGAAGTGTTGGGATGTATTGAAAAATGATCTTATGGTAGTGTTTTCAGAATTCCAAAGTTGACGCCAGTTTGAGAAGAGTTTAAATGAACCTTTTGTTTCTTTGATTCCAAAGAAGACAGAAGCTGTGGATGTAAAGGGCTTTAGGCCGATTAGTTTGGTGGGAGATATAAAATCATATCCAAGGTACTCGCCAAGAGGTTCAAGTCAGTATTGGTCAAGATTATTTCCAATTCTCAAAATGCTTTCATTGGAGGTCGGCAAATTTTGGATTTGGTGCTTATAGCCAATGAATGCTTGGATAGTCGAATTAGGTTGGGAGAGTCTGGGTTGTTGTGCAAGTTGGACTTGGAGAAGGCATATGATCATGTTAATTGGGATTTCTTGCTTTACGTGCTTTAGCGGTGTGGTTTTGGGGAGAAATGGAGGGCTTGGATAGAGTTTTGTATTTCTACGGTAAAATTTTCCATTCTAGTGAATGGAACTCCGGCTGGTTTTTTTACAAGTTCTCTTGGATTAAGGCAGGGGGATCCCGCTTTCATCACTGTTGTTTGTGGTGGTTATGAAGGTGTTGAGCTAGATGTTGAATGTGACTATGAACCATGGATTATTGATAGGATTTTCCGTGGGGACTAGGGATAATGAAGATTTGGTAGTGAATTATTTGTTGTTTGTTGATGGCACTTTGATTTTTTGTGGTGCGCTCTCGGAACATGTTCGAAATTTGCGATTTATTTTCTTATGCTTTGAGGCTGCCTCAGGGTTGAGGATCAATTTAGGAAAATCAGAAATTGTTCCCATAGGTGAGGTGGAAGATGTCAACAATTTGGCACACATCGTTTGGTGTTGCGTTGCGTCTTTGCTGATGACATATTTGGGGTTGCCATTGGGAGCTTCATATAAAACTACTCTATTTGGAATGGAGTCATTGAGAAAATGGAATATCAGTTAGCTTGTTGGAAGAAATTATATTTGTCTAAGGATGGTCGGCTGACTCTGATTAAAAGTATTCTCTCCAACCTTCCTATGTATTATTTGTTGTTATTCCCCATTCCTGTGAGTGTAGCTACTAGACTTGAGAGACTTAAGTGGGATTTCTTATAGGGTGGTAATGGGGATGAGGTAAAATTCCATTTAGCAAACTGGCACAAGATTTGTACTCCAATAAAGGCAGGTGGGTTGGGAGTTTGAAATTTGATTCAATTTAATTGAGCTTTGTTGTTTGTGGTGGTTATGGAGGCTTTGAGTCGGATGCTGACTGCCGCAATTTGACAGGGTTCTCAGTGGGTTCCAGGGATTCCGAGGCCTTAGTTGTGAATCACCTGCTGTTTGCGGATGACACTTTGATCTTCTGTGGCGCTCAAGAAGAACAGATTCGACATCTGAGATGTATTTTCTTATGCTTTGAGGCAGTTTCTGGCTTGAGAATTAATTTAGGAAAATCAGAAATTGTTCCTATTGGTGGAGTAGAGGATGTCGAAAGGCTGGCTAATCTTCTTGGATGTCGGGTTGCTTCTTTGCCTATGACTTATTTGGGTTTGCCGTTGGGTGCTTCTTATAAGTCCACCTCTATTTGGAATGGTGTTATTGAAAAAATGGAAAGGAGGTTGGCGGGTTGGAAGTGGATGTATTTGTCGAAGGGTGCCCGGTTGACTCTTATTAATAGTACGCTCTCAAACATCCCCACATATTACTTATCATTGTTTCCTATTCCAGTGAGGGTGGCTAATCGTCTTGATAAAATTCGAAAGGATTTTCTTTGGGGTGGCATTGGTGACGAGACCAAATTTCATCTAGTAAATTGGAACAAGATTTGTACACCTTTGCATGCAGGTGGGTTGGGAGTTCACAATTTCATCCAGTTCAATCAAGCTCTCTTAGGTAAGTGGTTGTGGAGATATGGTAGGGAGAGAGAGGCTTTATGGCGTTTGGTGATTGATGCCAAATTTGAGAGTTTAAAAGGAGGGTGGTGTTCGAAAGAGGCTTCGGGTTCGTTTGGAGTAGGTGTATGGAAACATATAAGGAGGGGGTGGGAGGAATTTCGAAATTTTGTTTGTTTTGAAGTGGGGAATGGATCAAATATTAGTTTTTGGCAAGATTGGTGGTTTGGGGATAAATCCTTGAAGCAATGCTTTCCAGCTCTTTTTAGTATAGCAAGGAATAAAGACGCGACGGTGGAAGATAATTTGGTGGTACATAATGGTGTTATTCAGTGGAATGTTCTCTTCACGCGACAAATCCAGGATTGGGAGTTTGGTATGGTCCTTTCTTTCTTCGATCGTCTATACTCCATTTCGGCTTGACATGGGGAGGGTAATAGGTTAGTGTGGAATCCCTCTAAAAAAGGTTTATTTGAGGTGAGATCCTTCTACGAAGAGCTTATTAGGAAAGATGGCCCATCAGTTCCGTATTTCCCTTGGAAGAATATTTGGCGTGTTAAGGCTCCAACAAGGGTGGCCTTTTTCGTTTGGTCAGCTGCTTTGGGCAAAATATTGACGCATGATAACTTGCGTAAGAGGAATGTGATAGTAATTGAGTGGTGTTGTTTATGTAAGAAGAGTGGGGAGTCTATTGATCATTTGTTGCTTCACTGCGAGGTCGCCCAGGCTCTTTGGAGCTACGCCCTTATTTTATTTGGGGTTGAGTGGGTTATGCCACGTACGGTGTTGGAGTTGCTGAATAGTTGGGGGGCTGCGATTGAGGGTGGTCATGCTATAGAGGCTTGGTGGTTAGCTCCTTTGTGCTTGCTGTGGTGTATTTGGAGGGAGCGGAATGCTCGACTGTTTGAAGATGTAGAGACATCCATGGTGGAGCTACGAAAGCGGTTGCTCAATACTTTATATTTTTGGATAGCGCCCCATCATAGTTTGAGTGCTTTTACTTATGTAGATTTTTTTAAATTTATTCTCTGTTCGTCCCTTTTAGGGGTTCTCTTGTATACTTCCCGTGTATAAAGGTTGCGCCCTTTTGCGCATTTTATATAATAATTGCAATTACTTATAAAAAATAAAATAAAATTGAGCTTTGTTGGGGAAGTGGTTGTGGAGGTATGCTTTGGAGCAGGAAGCTTTATGGAGATCGGTGATTGAAGTTAAGTATGTGAGTATGAGGGGTGGATGGTGTTCAACAGAGGTTGTGGGGACTTATGGTGTGAGTGTTTGAAAACATATTAGTAGGGGGTGGGATAATTTTTACAATTTTTTGTGCGCTTTGAGGTGGGGGATGGGTATGCTGTCCGGTTTTGGCGTGACATATGGTGCGGGGATAGTTTGTTGAAGCTCTGTTATCCAGCTTTGTTCAATATCGCTCTATATAAAGACGCATGAGCGGTAGGTTATTTATCTCTTCATCGATGGAGTTGCACGTGGAATGTTGTCTTTACGCGCCTAGTACAAGATTGAGAGATGGAGATGGTCCTTTCTTTTTATGTGCGGTTGTATCCGATTCGACATGGAGCGAAGGACATGTTAGTTTGGAGCCTTTCCAAAAGGGGGCACTTTGAAGTGAAGTCATTCTATAAAGTCTTAGGGAGCTAAGAGGGTTCTTTATTTTCTTGAAAGAGTATTAGGCGTGTTAAGGCTTCTTCGAGGGTGTCGTTTTTTGTGTGGATAGCAGCCTTAGGAAAAATTTTGACGCATGAAAATTTGCGTAGGCGAAATATCGTGGCGATCGAGTGGTGTTGTATATGCAAGAAGAGTGGCAAATCCATTAATTACCTCTTACTTCATTGCGATGTTGCTCGAGATTTATGGAACTACCTTCTTATTTTGTTTGGGGTGGAGTGGGTTATGCCGCGACGGGTGCTGGATTTGTTAACTAGCTGGGGCGCTAGGATGTATATGGTCAAGCTAAGATGATTTGGAGGCAGGTTCATTTATGTGTAATGTAGGGTCTTTGGTGTGAGAGGAATGCTCGGCAATTTGAAGATGTAGAAACACCAGTGTTGGAGTTGCGTCGACATGTGCTTAACACTTTATATTTATGGGTATCGGCTCATCATAGCTAGAGTCATGTTACTTTTGTAGAGTTTTTAAATTCATGCTCTTTTGTTTTCTCATTTTAGGGGAACTCTTGTGTACTTCTTGTGCATTAGGGTTGTGCTTCTTTGCGCTTTTTCAATGATATAACATTCTTTATATAAAAAAAAAAAATGAATGGCAGAAGTTTTGAGGACCGTGAGAAGACTTTGGAGGAGATGAAGTATTTTTTCTTCAAAATTTTGTATCTTTGAACAATTGCTTAAGTTTGTCCCTTGAGAAGTTATAGTGATTTTTTTGTTTGTTTTGTTCTTTCTAACTAGGTGCTTCCTCTTGTTACTGTTTGTGTACTTAGGGGTGCCTTTATACTTTTAATGATATTTGTTGACTACTTCTAAAAAAAAAAAAGAAATAGAAATGAAGTTACATGTTTTTTATGTGATTTAACTGCAGGTCCTACATCTCGAGGCATCTACCTAAGGGAGGCTAGTGCTTGCCAACATTGTACTGAGGTGAGATTATTGATAGACTTTGTGGACGCTAACAGTATGATATAAGTATTTTCTCTTTGAGATATGGTCTAATGTTAATCATTTGGTTGCTTTCCTATATTCCAACAAATGCTTCAACCTTCTCCATTGCTATCTCTAGTTATGCTCAAATAGTGTTACCTTTTACCTAAATGTTACCAAGTTAGTTCTCTTTTTTTTTTTTTGGATGAATCAAGTTAGTTCTCTTTCTATCCCAAGTATTGCTACTTCAAACTTTCCTCTATTTTCAAGCACAATAAGTATCTTCTGCCACTGCAAACAACATTTATACTTTCTCTTCATGCCCTTTGCTATGCAACCGTCTGATTTTGTTATTTTGATGGCAATGCGTTTTTGCTTTTCAACAATCAGCATCATGAAGCGTGGTTGGCCTTAAAGCTATCTTATTAGTTAGCTTTGTTTGTTACAAAATATATATATATATTTTTTTTTTTTGATAAGTAATGGCAATTTTATTAAAAAGCGCAAATGGACGCAACCCTTATACACGGGAAGTATACAAGAGAGCCCCTAAAAGGGTCGGACAGGAGATACATTTAGAAACTCTACAAAAGTAAAGACATTCAAACTATGATGTGGCGCTATCCAAGAATATAAAGTAGTAAGCCACCCCTTCTGTAGCTCCACCATAGTCGTCTCTGCATCTTCAAACAGACGGGCATTCCGCTCCCTCCAAATACACCACAGCAAGCATAGAGGAGCTAACCGCCAAGCCTCTTTGAGTTGACCATTCCCAATCGCCGCCCCCCAACTATTCAGTAGCTCCAACACCGTTCTAGGCATAATCCACTCCACCCCAAATAGAATAAGAACGTAGCTCCAAAGAGCTCGGGCGACCTCACAATGAAGCAACAAGTGATCAATAGACTCCCCACTCTTCTTACATAGACAACACCACTCCATTACTATTACATTCCTCTTACGCAAATTATCATGCGTCAAGATTTTGCCCAAAGCTGCTGACCATACGAAGAAAGCCACCCTTGTTGGAGCCTTAACTCGCCAAATATTCTTCCAAGGAAAGAATGAAAGAAATGGACCATCTTTCCTAGAGAGTTCTTCGTAGAATGATCTCACCTCAAATAAACCTTTTTTAGAGGGATTCCACACTAATTTGTCACCCTCTCCATGACGAATCGAAGTGGAATATAATCGGTCGAAGAAAGAAAGGACCATATCCATTTCCCAATCCTGGATTTGTCGTGCGAAAAGAACATTCCACTGAGTTACACCATTATAGACCACCAAGTTATCCGCCACCAACGCATCTTTGTTCCTTGCTAAACAAAAAAGAGCTGGAAAACATTGCTTCAAGGAACTTTCTCCACACCACCAATCTTGCCAAAAACTAATATTAGATCCACTCCCCACTTCAAAACGAACAAAACTACGGAATTTCTCCCACCCTCTCCTTATATGTTTCCATACTCCCACTCCAAAAGAACCCAAAACCTCTGTCGAGCACCACCCGCCCTTTAGACTCTGAAATTTGGTATCAATCACCAAACGCCATAGCGCCTCCCTCTCCCTACCATATCTCCATAACTATTTACCCAAGAGCGCTCTATTGAACTGGATGAGGTTGTGTACTCCCAACCCACCTGCATACAAAGGTGTACAAATCTTGTTCCAATTCACTAGATGGAATTTCTTCTCCTCACCACAAATCTTGTTACAAAATATTATTGCGGGAGATCTTTATATCTTCCTGTTGTAGTTTATATGAAAGGTTTAGAGAGAAGGTGGAGGCTTGTTACTGTTACGCAGCCTACCTCACACATCTTATTATATATGTTTTGAGAAATATAATAATGAACAAAATATCCACAGGCCAAATAACTCTAACAAAACCTAATAACAATTCTAACGCTCCCCCTCAAGTTGGAGCATATATATATATATAAGCTCAGTTGGCAAGAAACTAGTTAACAGAAAACATACTCTAATACTCCACCTCAAGTTGGAACAACTTGGAGCACACAATACGAAGACTTACAGAAAAAACAATAAAATGCGCTAATCCAAACATAAACAAGCTGAAATTCCACAAAAAGCCAACACCAAACAAAAATTCACCAAAAACTTCAACGCCGATCAAAACATCGTTGGAAAACTACCACAGACGGTGAAACCTCACCGGAAAACACCAATAGTTGATTGGATCTAGCCGCAAAACTCCAAGGCCAATCGAATCTCACCGGAAAACACCAGTAACTGGTTGAAACCCATCGCAAAACACCAAGGCCCATCGGATCTTACCGCTAACCACCAAGAGTTGATTGGATCTCGCTGCAAAACACCAATGTTGGTTGGATCTTACTGGAAAACACCAAGAGCCGGCCGGAACCCATCACAAAACAACAAGGCCAGTCGGATCTCGAGAATCAACTACGATGATTGATTGATGATTAATACAACCAACAACGGTTAACCATAACCAACAACAACGTTGGACTGATCATCAATATAACCAATAACAACTTGTAAAAACTACTCTAGTACTCCCCCTGAGCAACAAACCAGATGGTAGCTCCATGTAGCCCAATCGAATGATAAACCCCTTGAACGGGTTGAAAAACAATTGAATTGGCTAAAAAATTATTTGAACCTGTCAAGAAAGAGCAAGAATCGGCCCAATTTGAGCTGAACTAAACTGAACCAACATGAGCCGGGCTAGAACCTCATTGAATTGATCGGAATATGCCCTGAATCGAAAAGAAAACCAATGAACTAGTCGAAGAAGACACTGAACCGGCTGAGAAAGGGGATGAACCGGTCTTGAACTAGACTGAACTGGAAAAAAGACACTTAACCGATTGAGGGACACGGTGAACTAGACGAAACACCACTGAATCGGACGTGAAACAAACTGACTGGCCAAAGAAGACACTGAACTAGAATGAACCGGCCAATAAGCAAGGAGAATCGATATGAACTGGACCAGACCAGTCAAACACTTAGGATTACTTTGAATTGGCGACATAACACCAAAAAAGGACTGGACCGGCTCTAAACAAAAATTGGGCCGATGAAAATGACCCTTATCCAGGATAAGGAAAAGCTAATTATCGCAATCAAACATGGATTGTCTTCCTCTTGGAGACGTCGCCGACCACCATTTTCGATGGCAACAGTGATGACAGCCACAACAAACGTCACCAGAGAAATCATCGGTAAACACCACAAAAGTCACAGAAAACCACATTGTCTTCAAAAACTCGCCGAAAATTTTCCGACGAAAGCTAGACCTTGCTGACGACACCAACTACGATCGCCATAGAGCCAATTGTCAACCACTAACGCCGACGACCACGGCACTATAGCCAACCACCAAGGAACTCCAAACCACATGACACGCGTAGAACACCACACCGCACCACTGCGCACGACATAGTGACAACCAACTCAAACGAACCTCGTACACCCAACATCACACAACCACCACAACCCCTTCACACCCCACACCACATCTATGGCACCCCGCGATCAACTTTGGTTGAGTTGTTGGTTTTTTTTTTTTCCTTTCTATTTCTAAACTCTACCACAGATGAATTCCACGGATGAATCGTTTAGTTGAGTAAAGATTTGATTTTTTTTTTTCTTTTGCTCGCTGGAGAACAACTCTTTAGTGTGGAGCCCACATAGGCGGTGCTACCATTGGGACTCTAAACACCAACACTAAGATATCAAACGTCAACCACAAGGAAGAAAAACCAAGACTGTAAATGAGGGGTTTAGACCAGAATCCTACACACACTCTTCTTTTTGATAAGTAAGAGAAGTTTTATTAAAACCCGTAAGGCGCCTCTAAGTATATTGGGAGTATACAAAGGAACAACCAAAGCCAACCAAAGAAAACAAACAAGCCCAAAAGAGCTAAACCCCCAAAACCCGAAAAGAACACCAAAAAGGCAGACCACAAAAAAAACGCAACTAAACCCACAAGGAAACAAACCCAAAACCCGAGAACAAAGCATCTCAAGACCCACAAAGGTTTTGTCTAGCCTTTGGCCTATTGGAGAGCCATCATCTCTTCCAATATAGCCAAGAACTTCTCGCGGCGACCCGCATCCTCCGCTTGCTCAACGGGCATCCCGTTCCAAAACTCAAGAACCTTCTCCCGAGCACGATTGCTCAAAGTAGAAGGGGCTATCGCAGAATTGGCATACTTCTTCCTAGGAGCTGCAGAGAGGTTCTTGGCAGACTTCTTCTCTTCTACTGTTACTTTCTGCCTTGATTTGAGGAGTTCTTCCTTCGATTTATGTCCTAATTGAAAAGAAAAAGACACCCCAGATCTGGTCGGAGCAGACATCCCGCCACCCAACTCGACCATCTTCGTCACCTCCGGCTGTTGAAGACCCGATAGACCCATAGCCCTCGGAGGGCTCAAAGCTCGCTTCAGAAAACAAAGGATGCCCTTGACCCTTATCCTCAATCCACTTCTTTGCTTTGGACTTCGCCAAAACCCGGCCTATACAGTAACCTTTAAATCTGAAATTGGGTCTAAAACCCAACCCGAGCCCAGACAAGCGACCCAACAACGAATCAACGGCCCGAACCACCAACCTCACTAGAAGGTTCCTCCACATCCTCAATTTCAAATGAGGCAGCAGCTTCCTCATTGATTCTAGTATGCCTTTATAGAGATTTAGATTGTTTGTAATTCTGCATACTAAACATGTATGGCAATAGTTGTATTTATAGAAGAATCCGAAACATCTAGATAATCACTAGATGTGTTTTACATGAAACAAACTATCTATCTAATCTGAACGTCTAACTCTAGAGTCCTAGTAGATTACATTCACAACTAGTCTAGAGTTAATCTAAATAGAAGTCTAACTAGAAGAGTCTTTGTTTAACTCTAAAGCTTGATCAGAATCCTTATTCAAGTCTATACCATTATCTTTAGCTGAATAGGATTCTGATCCAATACGCCCCCTCAAACTCGACGTGGGAGGATGCACGTTGAGTTTGGACAGTAGCATCCCGAACCGGACAGCAGGAAGAGGCTTGGTGAGGACATCAGCCAGTCGATCTTTCCCAGAGATGAAGCAAACATCAAGAAGTTTCTTAGCAACCATATCTCTAACAAAATGATAATCAATCTCTATATGCTTTGTGCGTGCATGATAGAGAGGATTTGACGTGAGATATGTGGCGCCAATGTTGTTACAATGTAGAACTGGTCGATGTGGAGAAGTAACACCAAGTTCACTGAGTAAAGACTGAATCCATGCTAATTCGGCTGCTGCATTGGCCACTGCTTTGTACTCAGATTCAGTACTTGAGCGAGAAACAGTTGGTTGCTTCTTTGAGCTCCATGACAGAATATTCTTACCAAGTAAAACACAATAACCGAAGGTGGATCTTCTATCATCCGGACAACTTGCCCAATCTGAATTTGAGTAAGATGTGAGTTGCTTGGAAGAATTCTTGTAGATGCAGAAATAATAGGAGATTGTAGACTTTAAGTAGCCCAAGATGTGCTTCACTGCCGACCAATGTGATTCCCTAGGATCTTGCATAAATTGAGAGACCTTATTGACGGCATATGCTATATCAGGTCGAGTAAGAGATAGATATTGAAGGGATCCCACTGTGCTTCGGTATAAGGTTGGATCTGTGATAGTTGAACCTTCAAACCTACTAAGTATGGTGGAGGCGGACAAAGGAGTAGAAATCAGCTTTGCAAGCAACATATTGGTCTTAGTGAGGAGATCATTGATGTACCTTTGTTGTGAAAGATGAAGACCATCTTGATTCCATGTAGCTTCAACACCAAGGAAATAATTGAATCAGCCGAGATCCTTGAGGGCAAAAGATGAGTGAAGATCATTGATGAGCTGAGTGATTGCCATTGAATGTGAACCTGTAATTATAATGTCATCAACATATATGAGCACAAAGATGGTGATGCCGTGAGCTTTGTAAATGAACAAGGAGGAATCCGATTTGGAACTAGTGAATTTCAGATCAATCAACCGAGCACTTAGCCGAGAAAACCATGCGCGTGGGGCCTGTTTTAAGCCATATATAGCTTTGCGAAGTTTGCACACAGCTGTTGGATATTGAGGATGCTGAAATCCAGGAGGTTGAGCCATATATACCGTCTCTTGAAGAAGACCATGGAGGAACGCATTACTGATATCAACTTGCCGAATCTCCCAACCTGCAGAAACAGCTATGGAAAGCACAGTGCGAATGGTGATCAGTTTAACAACGGGGCTATATGTTTCAGCATAGTCAATCCCAGGTTGTTGGTGAAACCCTTTGGCTACTAGACGAGCCTTGTACCGTTCGATGTCCCCATTTGCCTTCCTTTTAATTTTGAAGACCCATTTTGATCCAACTATGTTCATGGATGGGGAGAAGCGAACAAGAGACCATGTTCCATTTTTTAGAAGAGCATCAAATTTAGTGTTCATTGTTGTACGCCATTTCGGATGTTTGCTGGCTTGAGAAAAACAAGTGGGTTCATCTTCATGTGCAGCGATGGAAGCAATGAGAGCTTGAGGAGGTGGATACTTCACTCGTCCATCAGCAAATGTGTAAGGTTTGTAAATCTGATTCTGAGACTGTGTGGTCATGCCATGGACTCGAGTTGGAAGGACGGACAGTGGTTCAGGTGAAGAAGCTAACTCAGAATTTGAGGAAGGGTCAAAAGAAGCAAGGGGTTGAAGATTAGGAGGAGTAGTGGTAGTTGCTGATGGAGATGTAGAAATGGATGAATTTGGAGATGTAAAACTTGGTGTATTTGGACAAGATGCAGAATATTGAGAAGGTAAGGACGGAACACAAGGAATCGATAAGGACAAAGGTGTTTGAGGAGAAGAAGAGACTCTGTTTGGTGATGAAATTGAGAATGAAAAACTGTTTTCATTGAAGACAACATGTCTTGCGATGTACACTCTACCGGATGGGATATGAAGACATTTGTAACCAAGGTGATTTTTGCTATAGCTAATAAACACGCAGGAAGAGGATCGGAAGGAGAGTTTAGAAGATTGATATGGGCGGACGAAAGGCCAGCATTCACAACCAAATATTTTTAAGTATTTATAATCTGGAGTGAGGTGAAAAAGACACTCATATGGGGACTTTTTCTTTGTTACTTTGGAAGGAAGATGGTTTATGAGATATGTGGTTGTTTCAAAGGCTGTGTCCCAAAAGGTAAATGGAACACTGGCAGTAGCAAGAAGAGAGAGACCAGTTTCAACTATGTGGCGATGTTTTCGTTCAACGGTTCCCATTTGATGATGAGTGTGAGGACAGCTTAGGCGATAAGAGACTCCCATGGAATTGAGTGCAGTTTGGAGTGGACGAAATTCGCCACCATTATCACTTTGAACAGATCTGATTTTAGTATTAAAGAACGTTTCAACAAGTTGTTTGAAACGAAGAAAAGTTGCACACACTTCAGATTTGGTAGCAAGAGGAAAAAGCCAAGTATATTTACTAAAATCATCAACCACACTTAAATAAAATCGGTTGTTGTTTACAGAGGTTGTGGAGGCAGGGCCCCATACATCAAGAAACAACAATTGACGAGGTTTATTGGAAATAGAAGGAGAATAGCTAAAATGTAAACGATGACTCTTGCCCTGTTGACATGGAGAGCAAATGGAGGAAGACTTTGATGGAGACACGGACAGCTTTTTGGACTGAACAACTTGGTTGACAATAGGAGAGGCAGGATGACCAAGCCGGAGATGCCACTTATCCAAAGAAACCTTTTCACCAATGAAGGCAGCAAGAGAACTGGAAGTTGAGGCAGCAAGGGATGGCCATGGATAGAGACCGAGTTTACTCGGGCCTTGAAGGAGGAGCTGACGAGTTCGAAGGTCCTTAACATAGAAACAAGTAGGATGAAATTCAATAAAGACATGGTTATCACGTGTGAATTGATTAACTGAAATAAGATTTTTCTGTATTTGAGGAACATGAAAGAGAGAGAATAAGTGAAAATTACGTGAGGGGGTGGGTAAGAGTCCACGACCAGAATTTGAGATATGCAAACCTTGCCCATTGCCTACTTGGATTTGATCAGTACCCGTGTAGTCCTCAGTATGCATGTTGAGGTTGGAGAGTTCATTAGTGAGATGAACATTGGAACCGGTGTCATGATACCATTGTGGATCTAATGCAGAAGAGGCAGAAGCCAGGTTGGCAGTCAGTGCTGGATTTTTTGCCTGATATCCATGCTCGAACCGAAACCAGCAGGTTGCAGCCGTGTGGCCTGGCTTGTGACATACCTGACAGATTGGACGTTGGGACTGTCCCGGGCCATAGGAGTATTGCGGAGAGGATCCTCGACCACGGCCACGCCCCCTGCCACAAGAGAAATTGAAGTTTTGATAGCCGGAGTTGTTGCCACGATTGTTCCTCGGATAGGAGGGGCTCTGTCGTTGAGCTGTGTTTGCTGTGGAGATGTTCGGTTCAAGGGCTGATTTGTGGGTCTCAAGGCGCTGCTCATAGGACAACATGTAGCCATAAAGATCCGTGTGAGGGATGGAGTCTTGTCTTGTAGTAACCGAAGTGACAAGCGGGTCGTAGTCAGCACCCAGGCCAGCAAGGATGTGGGAGATTAATTCTGAGTTGTCGATCGGCTTGCCAATGGCAGCCAAGAGATTTGCAAAGCCTTGTGCTTTTTGAAAGTAGGTTGAGACAGATTGAGTGCCTTTCTTCAAATTGGAGAGTTGTTGCTTGAGTTGTAGAATTCGGGATTGAGATTGAGCAGCAAAGGGAGTCTCCAGGGTGATCCAGACTTCACGTGATGTAGAGAGACCGATTACATGAGGTAATGTTTCCACAGACAAGGTGGAGATGATGGCGCTAAAAATCATCCGATCTTGATGATACCAGGGTAGATAGGCTGGATTGGTAACAAGAAGACCTGAAGTGCTGTTGGGAATAAGCTTGGGAGGCTGCGGAAGAGTGCCATCAACATAGCCGAACAAGTTTTGTCCTTCTAAAAAAGGAACCATAAGAAATTGCCAGAGAAGATAGTTTTCTTGGGTGAGTTTTTCTGAGATATGGTGATGGACATTTTGAATAGGTATTGACGCTGCAGGGGAAGCAACGGTGGTGGAGATAGGAGGAGGGTTGGAGGTTTGAGTGGCATCGGTTTCAGATGTTGGGATAGCCATTGACGTTTGTCATGAAAGGCTCTGATACCATATAGAGATTTAGATTGTTTGTAATTCTGCATACTAAACATGTATGGCAATAGTTGTATTTATAGAAGAATCCGAAACATCTAGATAATCACTAGATGTGTTTTACATGAAACAAACTATCTATCTAATCTGAACGTCTAACTCTAGAGTCCTAGTAGATTACATTCACAACTAGTCTAGAGTTAATCTAAATAGAAGTCTAACTAGAAGAGTCTTTGTTTAACTCTAAAGCTTGATCAGAATCCTTATTCAAGTCTATAGCATTATCTTTAGCTGAATAGGATTCTGATCCAATAGCCTTGGGCAGAGCAGAGACATGCTGGACGTCCTTTGCTCTGCTGCCTTTGCAGAATCAGCAACTGGTCCTTACCCAACTGTTCCTTCTCCAACTCTGAGCCATCCAAAGCAAGCCTCACCTCCTCCGAATCTGCCAGTCTCATTGTCGGGATAAAGTCAAGCTCACGCCTCTCAATCGGCGGACACCGCATTTTTACAGGACCCTTCGACCTCACCACCTCTGCGAACGACGGGAATGCATCACCCAAAGAGTGCCACGCCCCTCCCGAGCCCTCCATCCAATCCTTCCTCTCCACCGAAGACAACACACCAACGGGAGAAGACCCAGATGATGTATCTAGGAAAACCAACACCTTGCCTAGCTCCTTGGCCATTCTGTTCCACCCTTGCCCTCCTCTTTCCTTTGGGAACAAAATTAGTCCTTGCCGGCCACCCTCTACATAAACCGCCAGCTCCAAAAATCGACCATCCTTATTGCTACCTATCCTAACGATCCAAACCTTCGCCTCTTCACGAAAGGATTTGACAAAGAAATCTGGTTGTATTGAATTTCATTTCTTTACATAATGTTTTGTCCTATGATATATGAAATATTCATAATATTTGGTTGCTTTTGTTGCATAAGATATTGTTAAATCACTATTTGTTCCAAAAGATTAAGCTTATAGGAAATGATAAATTTGATCATTTAATCAATACTTTGACACTCTCCATCACATGTGGGCTCAAACTCTCTTTTAATAGGTGAGGTAGAATATTTAATTGAAATAGAAGGTGAATGATAAAGACAGGGTTCGAATTTAGAACCTCTGCTCTGATATCATGTTAAATCACTACTTATTCCAAAAGATTAAACTAATAGGAAATGATAAATTTAGTCATTTAATCAATACTTTAACAGATATGTTCATATCACTTCTGTTTCATTCCTTAGGTTGAATAAATCTCTTGGCAAGAATTTTTTCTGTTTCCAATGTTATATTTCCACTGCATCTCTCATTTATACAGCAACTTAAGTAATATCCTTGACAGTGGACAGTGCAAGTTGAACCGAAATTTCATGAAGATGCAAGTAATTTAGAAGAATTGGTTCTCTTTGAGGAGTGTATAGAGTTACATTCCAGTGAAAAGGCAGTGTTGAGGGCTCCTGACTATCTCCTTCTTACTCATAATGGGCGTAGCTTCAAGTCAGTTAGCATTATTTCACCTTTCCTTTCTCTTCCCATGTATCTATAAATATGTTAAATTGTACATGTCATTTCTGTCATTGCCCAATATTTTCTTTTTCTTTTATTAATTATTTTCTGATGGAATTAACGCCTCCAAATCAATTGCTGTGAGCATGTAGACATGGCTTGAAGTATGTTACAACTTTACTATTCTATGCACAGATTCAAGCAATGTTTTAAGTGAGTGGATGTGGTGGTGTGCCTGTCATTCTTTTTTTTTTTTGGTATGGTACTGCTCCTGTTAGCAGCTATATCCACTCCTTGGGAAGCCAAATTCCTGGAAGCAAGCCAATAGGCAGTGATTGAGCTCTTCTGTGCATTCTTGCATCTAGTTTAGGAATCGAAGTTTGCTAGATGTGGCTTCTATTGCTAGATGTTTTTGTTTATCAGTGAAAATCATAGATTAGAGTCAAATGCCTGTTTAATTCTGAACTTGGAGTAATCCAATAATTTATAAAAGCTAAAACCTTTCATCTTTTGTACCATAATACATGCAACAGATACAGAGACACATTGCCTGCAAAGTGTGGTCAAAAGCACGATTTGAGATGTGTTCCACCAGTTTGTTAATTGATATTTTGTTGCATTACTGATATTCATGATTAAAAAATTTAAGTTTTTGAAGAAAGTAAATTTGTAATTAACTTAATTCGTGATTCAATTTAAGTTTTTTAGTACGTAAATATGATTAAATTAAGTTATGGGATAAATGTCAAAAAGGGCATCTAATTTTTTGAAGATGACGATAAACCTATATTACAGCAAACATTTGAGTGAATCTATATATAGATTGTAGAAAGCATTGAGATTTTAATTAAGTTATTTGATCTCAGTGGTTTTAAGCATCCCTTTCTCTGAAGTCAGACTATAGTTGACAATTTGTGTCTAGATTACATGTTCTCCAAGTATGATAATAAATGAAGTGCGTTCATTGTGGCTTTTGTACTAGCTTATTGTGTCTTAGATCACTGTAGAAAATGTTTTTCCTTAAAAATTATGTGGTTGATCATTTTCTCAAATTATGTTTCTGATGGTATTGCACCTGTTGGCTCTTTTGTTTCATATATTTTCCCTTCTTTTCTTATTTAATCTTTGTTTTAGATATCTATTTTCCCTATTTTTGGAGCATTAGGTTGTGTTCTTCTACTAGAAATATATGTGCCGGTAGGGGACTGACCTGAGCTATAGACAAAGGACTTTGATAGGCAGCATAAAGCACTCGGACATAAAAGCTTTTGAGTCTGTATGTTGAATTATTAATGGCTATAATCTGTTTGATTAATCACTTCATGGAAGGGTCACAATCTTGAATTACATGTACCAGCTTTTCATAAGAATCTAGACAGACTTGAGTTGGAGGGATGCCCTATAATTGAAGCTTGGCTGATTGGATGGTTAATATTATACAATTAACACTATACTTAATCACGGTTGACGAGTCCTACTGGCTGGAAACTGCACTTGACTTTTGCACAATGAACTACCTGGGATGGTGACATTCAGGAGATGCTCTTGCAGCCTCCAAGATAGACCGTAATCTATTATCCTGTAACACAGATCCTAGCTTATTAATCTAGAAATTGTTTAAAGAGTGACATCCATCAGGTTGTAGGGTTACGTCTCTCCCGAGTATATTGTATGTTATCTCTTGTGATTGGTTAAACCATCATTAGTTCTTGCTTACTGAATTAGCTAGAATGCTTTTATAATCACTATGTAGACACCAAAGTGAGTACAAACAAGTGCACATATATAAACATGAACACAAGCAGATCAGTGATGGTTTTGCCGAGCTACTTGTCTGCTACCTTTATGGCTATTGTTGTTTTGTAATTTGAAAAATTTATCCTTTCAAGTTTTTTGTAACTATAGTTTTAATGCTGAATGTTAATTGCTTCTACTAAATAATAACAAGTTCTTTGTGTCTCTTCAGTATAGTTGTGGATCCTACCAATCTGAGGGATGGTCTGCACTATTTTGAACTCTTTGGGGTTGATTGCAAAGCACCATGGCGTGGGCCTCTTTTCAGAATCCCTATAACTATCACCAAACCTATGGCTGTAGTGAATAGGCCTCCTCTAGTTTCATTTTCAAGGATGCCATTTCAGCCAGGTGTAGTGTCAACTGTCGTTTTCTCCTGTTTCTTGTTACCATGGTTGTTTTTGTTCATTTGACCGTCTTGAAATGGCTTGTTTAGAGGCTGGAAAAGTCAACAGGTGGTCCTTCATCTAGTTTCTGGTTGTACTCTTAATAACTGGAAGTAATTCCTTTTTCTCTTTCTTGGATGTACTGCATTATTAGGCCACATAGAAAGGAGATATATAGAAGTTCCACTTGGTGCTAGTTGGGTTGAGGCAATGATACAAACATCAGGATTTGATACAACCCGAAGATTCTTTGTTGATGCTGTTCAGGTACAGTAGTATTTGATGATAACTTATATCAGACTGTCTAGACCTTCTTTAACATTTTGGAAATTTCCAGATTTGTCCCTTACAAAGGCCTAAAAAATGGGAGAGCGTTGCTACATTTTCTTCTCCTGGGGCAAAAAGCTTTGCCTTTCCTGTTGTCGGTGGTCGGACGATGGAGTTAGCTATAGCTCAGTTTTGGTCAAGTGGCATAGGAAGTCATGAAACCACTATTGTTGAATTTGAGGTATCATGCTTCTATCAAAACTTTTGGATATATTGTGAATCTTTGAAGTTTTTAAAGTTTTCCAACCACCATTTTTCTCCATTTGGGCGCCTTTATTTATTGTGTCGTTTGCAGCTCACTTTCTGGGAATTTGGTCCTGAGTTAGCTGTATGTATTGCATCTTTAGCCATCTCATGTGCACTTTTTTTACTGGAATGGTTTTTCTAATCTCCAGAACATGTTCAAATATTCTCATGATTTCTTACTTCTACGCCTTTCCTTTTAAAATGTTTTGTTTCTGAATGATTTTTTTTTTTTTCAGAGCACGTATTCATTCTGGTGAATTTAGGTTTATCATGTCTATTGCGATTTCTTTTAGAGCAGTAGAATTCTTCTGGAATCACAATACATGTGACTTTTTTATGAAATTCCTAGGCCTTGTTTCATGGGATTAACATCAATAGAGGGGAAGTATTACTTGATGGAAGTGAAGCACCCACCAGAATTGATGCTGAAGCACTATTGGCGTCTGAGAAACTTGTTCCTGCTGCTCTTCTGAACAAGGTGAAGTTGATCTCCTTGTACAGATGATGGGGGTCATATATCTTTTGTGAATAATTTTTTTTAATGCTGTCAATTGTACTGGAATATCTTTTACCTTTCTTTGTTCCAGATAAGAACTCCATATCGTCCTATTGAGTCTAAACTTAGTGCCCTTGCAACGAATCGTGACAAACTACCCTCAGGCGAACATATTCTAGCACTGACATTAATGTGAGTTATGGTGTGATTTTTGTTAATTTCCTGCTTCATTTGGCTTCACTTTGAGATTATATTGATCCATTTATTCTTCTAATTCTTCAGTTACAAGTTCAAATTGGAAGATGCAGCTGAAATAAAACCGCAAATACCATTACTTAACAATCGCGTATATGACACTAAATTTGAGTCTCAATTTTATATGATTTCTGACAAAAACAAGGTACATAGACATTTCATTAGAATGAAGTTCCGTAATGCTTTTATTTGGAGTTAGGGGGTATAATTTCCGATAAAATTGGAACGATACAGAGAAGATTAGCATGGCCCCTGCGCAAGGATGACACGCATAAATTGTTTTTGTGTATACTCCATGTGTGCGTAGGGGTACATTATGCTTTTTTTATAAAATTTATTACTTATCAAAAAAAAAAATCCATTCTCAAATGCAATCCTTTTGAATTAGTTACATACACTGAAACAAAAATGCTGTACTTGTATTGCAAATCCATATTCTAAAAATGCTGTACTTGAGTGCCATGGCAATTGCAAATCCATATTCTGTACTTTTCATTTCATTTCACTTTTTTTTTTTTTTTTTTTTTTTTTTTTTTTTTTTTTTTTTTTTTTTTCCTAATGGTAGTTTACTTCCTATTTCATGTAGATGTGCTGATTTAATTTCCAAATTTTTCCTTTACAATTGTAGCGTATATATGCAATTGGTGATGTCTATCCAAAATCTTCAAAACTTCCTAAGGGAGAATATAATCTACAGCTATACCTAAGGTATGGGCCTCTTAAGGCAGCACATAAAGTGCATGCGAGCACATACTCTTCTTTTCTCTTTCTTTCTTTCTTCTTTTTTAGTGAAATTTGTGCATGTTCGGGCTTGATTTTGCTACATAAATTTATTAGTCTGATTTTTCTTTTTTCTTTTTAATGTAGAAAATGGTAGTGTCTTGGTAAGGAAACCATGTAAACCACAAATGATGGCTGTCTGCTTTAGGGGTGGTTACCGACCCCTTCAGGGCGGAAATCTACGTTTTCTGAATTTAACAGAAAGCCTGTTACTGACCTTGGGCCGAATTCTGTGTTTACTGTGCGGTGTTGGAATTCTTGGGTCAGCGTGGGGTTGGGTTTACTGTCGGAAATTCGTTTGAAAAAAGTTTCTATTTGTTTGGTTACTGGGCAAGGAGAACACAAATGAAAACGAATTCCATTCCTTTCTGAACTCTTTGTATATATCAACCAGAAAACGAGAAGAACAAGTCCTGAAACAACCAAATCAAATACCACACGTCCATCTGAAATTCCACACGTAATCGAACCAAAATTCCAATATAACCATCCCCACGAGCCCATATCCAAATCAACAGTAATGAAAACACCACCAAATGGGAACGAGAGAAAGAGAGAGAGAGAGAGGGAGAGAGAGAAACCAGCTGGTAGATTGGCACAAAAGGGAGCGGCAGGCGGCAGCAGCGAAGAGAGAGCGCAAAGGGAGCGGGCGAGTAGTGTGTGTGTGTGTGAGAGAGAGAGAGGTGTTTTAACCTTTTAGGTTAAGATTTTTTGGAATATATATCAGCCTTATTTTTATTAAATTATTGGGTCGGGTTGGAATTCTGGTTTTTGTTGAAATGGATACAGAATTCAGCCCTGACCTGGCCAGAAATCCAAAACTGGTTTCTGACCCTGAGCTGACCCGAGTCAGGAGCCGACCTGGCGGTTCGCGTCAGGTCGGTAAGATTGGGTCGGCTCGGGTTCAGGCGGGTTTTGACCAGCCTAGTCTCCTTTTCCTAGTTTAAGCAATCCTTGGTATTTGCTTAAAACACCAATATTGGTGTAATCCTGGAAAGCTGTAACAGTCAAAACTAGATTTCTTTTACAACTGAAGAACTTCTGAAGAATTTGAAATATAAGAGGTGCTTCCACCCCAAGTTCCTTTCTCTCATGACAGTTATCTTATTCCAGGCATGACAATGTGCAGTATTTGGAAAAACTAAAGCAGTTGGTCTTGTTCATTGACAGAAAATTTGATGAGAAGGTGATGCTTCATGTTCTTTAAATAGCTGTCACAGTCGATGAATGTTTTGCTTTGATGTTTCAAACATCTGGTTTAGCATTATACTTCAGGAATTTATTTCATACATTTTGCTTAATCTTATTTGTATTATGTTGTGCTTACTCAAACCTCTATTTCTCTGCCTTGGCTTTATTTAAAGAATCTCTTTTGACTGGAAATTGAAGTTTTGTTGAAGTATGGAATTACAATAAAGTAGCATGCCTTCAAATGTGCTGAGTGTCCCCTTAAAACTAGCCTAATAGCCTGTGCAGGATTGAATTGAGAATTCCTTCCACTCATGGTTGTCTATAAGCTTTTCTATAGCACACATTGGTCCACACTATTTGGTGCCTATGTTGGTTAATTTATAAAATCTAGCTAAACTATCTGGTTACTCAATAATCGGTGTTGATTGTTTCTCCTCTCTCTCTATCTCTCTCTCTCTCTCTCTCTCTCTCTCTCTCTCTCTCTGCTTTTGCTATGATAAAACTGTTAGGGTTGGCCATATATTTTGAAAAGTACATTAGTTTCTTATATTCTATATATATAGTTTGGTTGACAGATATATGTAATAGGACTGTACACCGCCCCCTACGGGTGGAGATCACCCATTTTCTGCCGCCCTATCCACCTCTAGTGGACAGCGGATTAGTGGAAGGACAATTTCACTTAACTGCCCAATATGTAATTCACCAAATTATCCTTATTGTCACCTTACCCTAATCAAATCTACTTATGTGATAATCCTTGGAGAGGGGCAAGTTTCTTAGCACACTGTACTCCCTGTTATACATTTTAATTACATGCACACATGCGTGCAAGCGCACACACAAATAGACATACATATGTGATACAAACTTTGCTTTGGGCTAGGGATTTGTCCATATATGATTGCGTTGGTACTGAATAAGGTGACTATTTTTCATAAGTTGCTTGCTATTTAGTAAAAATTCTTGTGTACTATATGCTTTTATGATGTGTGAGGTCTTCATGGGGTCTAATAACTCTGTGAAACATTGAAACTGTTACTATTTGGGTTAATCTCTGTTTGATATAAGTTTTTAAGTAGTATTGCAATTTAAAAATTTAACACTGATTATATTAAATAGTCTGTTTCTGTAATTTTAGGGATCAATTCTATGTTCCAGTGTTTCAAAGAGGATAATTCAAAATTATTAATATCTTCACTGAAATAACCAGTGCAGATGAGGAGTTTTTTTTTGCAAAAGCTTATGCAGTCATCGATGCAGTGTGCACATTTTAAATTTCTACTAATTTTTCCAGTGGTTTGTTTTTAATCCAGGATATTATTAGATTAAGCTTTTTCTCTCAACCAGATGGCCCTGTTACGGGTAGTGGCAGCTTCAAATCCTCAGTTTTAGTTCCTGGGTAAGCGCCTGAATGATTTAGTTGTGTGGTTTACATATTTTATTATCTTCATATAATAAACTTAATGCATTCTTTGGTAGAATACAAGAAGCAATTTATTTGGGGCCACCATCCAAAGACAAGCTTCCAAAGGTACTGAATTCTCCATTTTTGTTTTCCACTTAAATATAAGTGCAGAAGGTGTTAAATGATGATTGTAATATTTTTGCAGAATTCTTCACAAGGATCTGTATTGCTGGGAGCAATCTCATATGGAAAGCTATCAAATGGTGGTCAAGAAGTGGGGAAGAATCCACAGAAGAACCCTGTGTCCTATCAGCTTTCTTATATAGTGCCACCAACTAAGGTTGAAAAACATGCTGCGATGAATTTTTTTCTCGTGTCACTTGTAATGGTGTAAAACAATATTGTAAATTTGCTTGTTTGTCTGGGCTTCAGTTACTTATGGTGTTATTCTTGTCCTTTTATGTCCTAACTCATGTCCATTTATCCTTTCATTAAATGCTTTTGACAGCTTGATGAGGACAAGGGAAAAGGTTCTTCCTCAACCGGCACCAAGACTGTTTCTGAACGTTTAGAAGAAGAAGTAAGTGAGGCACAGGAGTGAAATCTTTTCATATGATGTGGGTTTATGAAAGCTTTATGCTGATTAGTTTTCTTTTTTGCATTCAATAGCTGTCAATTCATGTATCATATGGAGTACCTTCTTTGTTTCTCAGGTTGCTTATGTATCATATTGAACACCATAAATTGAAATAGATCTAAAATATGCAAGAAGTATGAAAAGTTTATTCTTGAACGCGTTGGGTTCAGGCTATGAAGGATGTGTACACTGTGCTCCTTCACAACCATACTTGGACCTTAGTGCCCTAGCATTCTTCCATGAATGTAGTTGGTTGTCGTTGGGTGTATAAGGAGCTTAGAAAAAGTTAAAAAAAGTTATTTGTGTGATGTGACCGGCTATAATCGAAGGTAAAGAGGGAAATTGGTAGAAGGAAGTAGTTCGGAAGGAGCAAGTCTAAACAAGTCAGGTTGGAAAAGAATGATGCGCCTTTTGTAATGCTGTAAATTTGGATTCTTTATATGATGCATTTTCAAATCTTATTCCACTTTGAATTGCCTCAAGTAGGAATTAAAAAAAAAAATCTATTAAATTAGTGTCTTTCAGTTTTTTCCCATATATTATGTAATTTAAACTTGTTTCCTAGTTTAACTTTGTGCTTTCTTTCTTTAGTTTACAATTTTGCGGGTAGCTTTCACTGTTTTCCATGCTTGCTTTCTCTTAAATTGCATTGCTTATCCACCAAAAAGGGAAAAAGAAAACAAATTATAGTAAAAAAATTGTCTTACTTGCAAATATAATTTTGAAAAAACCGCAAATCTAATTTTTTTTTTGATAAGTAAGAAACCAATCTCATTAAAAAAGCAGAAGGGGCCCCTTGGTTCATTGGGACTATACAAGAAAACATATAATTAGAAAGAGAAAAGCGAGCTAGAAAGTCAGCAAAAGTAAAAGACAAAAGGGTGGATATAAGCTGTGGCCCAAAAGTACAAAGTAAGGTTGAACGAGGAAAGAATTGCTTCCAAGGTACTTTCCAAATCCTCAAAGCTCCTATTGTTTCTTTTCCTCCATAAGCACCAAAAGAGGCAAATCAGCCCCATTTTCCAAACAGCAACGCTCATTGGCCTTTTAGAGGCTCATCAACAAGTAAGCAAGTTGATAACCCATCTGGGCATAACCCAAGACATCCCGAAACGACTGAAGAAAGAACTCCACAAAGCAGAAGCAACATCTCAGTTAAGAAGGAGATGATCCACGGACTCACCAGTCTTCTTACACATATAGCATCTGTTTATCACGATAACATGCCGTTTCCTAAAGTTGTCCAGGCTAAGAATCTTGCCAAGAGCCGCGGTCCACACAAAGAAGGCAGCCCTTGAAGGAGCTTAAGTGTGCCAAACGCTTTTCCAGGGAAAGCAGCTACTTCCAGAGCAAGCTAAGGAGTAAAAGGAGGACTTGACCATGAACAAACTTTTTTTGGAGGAGACCAACCACAACTTGACTTCACTGCCTCTGCTCACTTTGACTGAGTGCAACACCTAAAAGAAAGAAACAAAAACATCCACCTCCCAATCGTGAGCCTCTCTATTGAAGCTTATGTTCCACTGGTTGGAGTCACCCAAATGCTCCAAATTATCCGCAACAATGGCATCCTTTACATGGGCAATACCAAATAAAGCTAGAAAAGCTACTTTAAGAGCCATGTCCCCACACCACAAATCATGCCAAAAATTGATCTTGGAGCCGTCCCCACAACAAATCTAGTGAATCTAGAGAAATAATCCCAACCTTTTCTAATGTTCTTCCACACCCCCTCCCCAAAGTTACCTGTCGACTCAAGAGAGCACCACCTGCCCCAAAGGCTGCTGTATTTAGCATCCACCACTACTTTCCACCACGCATCTCTCTCAGACCCAAAACGCCGTAGCCATTTGCCTAGTAGGGCGCGATTGAATGTCCTCAAATTTATGATCCCTAGCCTTCCCTCAGAAATCGGAGAGCAGACCTTGTCCCAGCTAACCAAATGATATTTACATTCGTTGCCTATCCCACTATGGAAAGTCTCTTCGAAGCTTCTCAATGCAATTGGCTACACGAGCAGGAATGGGAAAGAGGGACAAGAAGTACGTAGGGAGATTGGAGAGGATACTCTTGATAAGGGTAACCCTGCCACCCTTGGACAAATACAACGTTTTCCAACTGGCCAAGCGACGCCCCATTTTAACCACAATACCATCCCAGATAGTCTTAGCCTTGTAACACGCCCCAAGCGGCATACCAAGGTACTTCATGGGCAAAGAGGAAGTCCCGCAGCCCAAGATGACAGCCAACGTAGCATTATCCGCGTTGCCAACAGGGTCCAAGAGGGATTTGGCCAAATTGACCTCTAAGCCAGAGACAGCTTCGAAGCATAATAAAAGAACACATAGGTAGCGTAGGTGGCTAGGGATAGCCTCATAGAAGACCAAGGTATCATCTGCGAACAAGTGGCGAATGCGACATTTGGCCATAAGTATTGAAGAGAAGATAGGAGTAGGCTCGTTTTATTCGAAGGATTTGTATGAATGGTGCTAATACTTGTCACCATGGAGACTTTCCCTTTTTCATAGAAAAGTCATAAAAAGCAAAAGGAGTGCCTTCAAATGCTTTCTTTGAACATTTGTATCAAACAATTAATATATGGTATCTTTAGAATGTGGAATAGCGTATTATTTGTATTAGACTTTTTCTGACACAGCACATACTCACATGACAGACTCATATTATAGCTTTTGAAACTGATAGCAAATTTATGTTGTGAGTTCTTTCACTTCTCTATGATCTTGTTCTCGTGTATAGCCTCTTGTTTTGATTTAAATTTTTCTGGCCTGTTATTATTATCTTAGTTAAACAGAGACATGATGCTGTTATTTGTGAATCAGGTTCGAGATGTGAAGATTAAAATTCTTTCAACCCTAAAGCAAGACAGTGATGAGGAGCGTTTGGAATGGAAAAAGTTCGCTTCCTCTCTCAAGGTTAAAGCTTGTCATACTTTGAACGAAAGTTATCATTATATCATTATTTTTTATATCTGCAAGTTAGGTTATTTATTGAGATCAACTAGCAGCTATATTTATGCTTCTTTTACCTGCTTTCTTAATGCCGAGGATTTGTGTGCTCTTAAGCCCAACTAGGCAGTTGATTTTTCCAGTCAGCTTAAACGTTTAAGTTTACTTTTGCTCCATCATGGTGCGAATTAGATGTTAAAGTATTTGATTAAATGATTTAATTTACCTCTTCCTATTAGTTTAAGCTTTTGGAATAAATTGTGATTTAACATGGTACTAGAGCAGAGGTCCTGAGTTCGAATCCTCTCTTTCATTTACCTCCTATTTCAATTAAATATTCCACGTATTGGACTTCACCTATTAAAATGGAGTTTGAACTCACATGTAATGGCGAGTGTTAAAGTATTGATTAAATGATTAAATTTACCTCTTCCTATCAACTTAAGTTCTTGGGATAAATGGTGATTTAACATTAGAGGAATGTTAATAGCTCTTCCTTTATGTTTATTTCTCAATGAAACTTTATTAACTTATAAAAAAAATATAGTAGGATTTGGTGGTCACTCAAATAACAGAATCTTCCTGTACCTTATTTTATTTTATTTGATTGTTTGAGTTATCCAACTTTTGAGACGATTTTTTTTGGTATATGATTAGATCTGCATTTAAGTCTCTTTTGGAACTAGTTGTTGTGGTCTGCCAAATTTATGTTCAAGGTGCTAAACTCCATGTGTTTCATTTGTTCTTTGGCAGTCTGAATATCCAAAACACACTCCTTTGCTTGCAAAGGTTTTGGAAGGTTTGCTTTCTCAGAGTAATGATTCAGACAAAATTCGCCATGATGAAGAGGTGAGTACTATACACGCATATTGTCAATAAGTTGAATAGTTGAAAGATAAGAAGGAAGAATTTGAGCTTATTATTTCTTGATGATTCAATGATACATCTACAGATGTTTATATAAAGAAGCAATACACACTGATATGGAATTACAATAAATGAAACATATATGGAAAGGAAATCAAATCTGAAAATCAAACCCTGAAATAAAATCAGATTTGCATATCTTCAACGCTCCCCCTCAAGCTTAGACAAAGATATCTCGCATGCATAGCTTGAACAAGGCTGAATGAAGAACACTAATAGACACTCCCTTCGTTAAAATATCTGCAAGTTGCTCCCCTCTTCACATAAGGTATACAAATCAACCCTGCGGGCAATTTTTTCTTGATGCATAAACTGATTCACTGCATTGGATGGGTAAGCGACAAATATATTAACTTGCCAAGTTGCCAACCAATCATTGGTACCTGCCTTTATCCACTAAAGGACTCAACACTTTCTTCTAACTTTTTATTTTTCTTTACTGGATTGTCAACAACCTTACAACTGAGCATTCCTGTTTCCTTCAGTAGATCAAGAACATATTTCCGCTTGGAGAGGAAGATACCTTACATATCCCTCTACACCCGCGTTGCCCTTTCATTATTTTAATTATCATGGGCTTTGCATAGAAAGCCTTCACAGATTCATAGGTATGCCAAAATTTAGAAATTTTGGAACTCAAGTGAACCATTTCCAGTACCTAGGGTTGACTAGCAACTCTGATATAGTTGCTTGGAAATGCTTCCTGCATTTTCTTCTTTACCTTCACCATATAAACCAGAAAGAATTGTGTGGGTAACAGGGAAAAAAAAGGAAGGGGTGGGGGGGTGGGGAGCAGCTGTGGAGACCATCTATAACAGCACTGGAATATAGGAAATTAGGGCATCTTGACTCATCTTCTGTTGCATTCTTAAATTGGAGTTTTCTGCATATATCTGGAATGTTCATGGATGGAAGAGTACTAGTTGAATTGGTCACAACCTAAACAAATCCAATCTCATCTTATATGTGAATCATTTTGTTGAAAGCATTCGGTACTTCAAATGTGTGGTTGGATTTCTTACAAGATAGAGGCTGTGTTTTACTGACGGTTGAAATGTTCATTTGCAAATTAGTGATATGTATGTTGATTTCCTCATGAAATGAAATGATTTTATTTTATTTTTTTGTTATTTTTCTATTTTCTCCTGAAGGTTGATGAATTAATCATTAACTTTCTAGGGGTTCTCTAAAAGTGTATACATTCCTAAATGAGAGGATCCTATGCATATAGGTTTACCTGCCCTTACAAAGTGCGTTATTGCAGGTCATTGATGCTGCAAATGAGGTGATTGGCAGTATTGACAAAGATGAGTTGGCAAAAGCTTTCTCCCTCAAAAGTGACCCAGAAGATGAGGAGGCAGAGGTGTGTATCTTGTTGTCGAATTATTATTCTTTTTTCTTTGTTTCCTTCTACTTGTTTCCCTTTTTGAATAAAAATGATTGGAGGCTCAACCTTACCAAGTTCTTCTCTTTGAACATCTGTTTTACACTGTTGCTTAACATTATGCCTCTCTCAAATATATCTGCGTTTCTGGATGAGAGGTAATTAATATTTTCTTCTTTTTATCTAGAAAATCAAGAAGAAGATGGAGACAACCCGTGATCAATTAGCAGAGGCATTGTATCAAAAAGGATTGGCACTAGCGGATATTCAATCTCTAGAGGTAGGAGCAAGTAATATTATGGGCTCGTTTGCTAATGTTTTTTAGGACTGCTTTTTGCTTTTGAACAAAAAAGCAAAAGCTTTAACAAACAACTCAACACATAAAACACCCATAAAACACTCAAAACTATTTTTATCTTTATGTCACATCATAACCAAAAAGTAAAAAGCACATTCTAAAAAGCATTAACAAACGAGCCCTATGTTTTACAAGAAATTTTGATATGAAGTATAACATGTGCGTGTGATTATGTAACATTCTTATAAATTATCACTGTTTTTTGGACAAGTAAAGAATAGTTTAATTGGGAAAGAAGAGAGAAGTGTTTTCAGATGTATAGAAGAGGTCCTTTTGAAAGGTATAAAGTTTAACAAGTAAAGAAAATCTAGAAAAGAGAGAGATTTGGGAACTTTTGGGAACTCCATTCATACAAATTCTTAGGAATAGCGCTTTGAGCTTCTCTATAGAGAGCTCATCCCTTTAAAATCTGATTTTTCTTTCATGGCAAATAGTCCACATTATGCAAGGTGGGATTAGCATTCAACAACTTCTGTGGTGGCCATACACCTCTTTCCAATAAAGACGCACTTCAACAAAAAAAAAAAAGAAAAAGAAAAGAAAAGAAAAGAATAAGTTGTTGTAGTTTGCATGAAAGGTTTAGAGAAAAGGTGGAGGCTCGTTACTGTTACGTAGCCTACCTCACACTTCTTATTATATAGGTTTAGAGAAATATAACAATGAGTTAATGACCAAAATATCCACTACCCTAATAACTCTTCTAACACTCCCCCTCAAGCTTGAGCATATATATCATATAAGCCCAGGTGGAAGAAACAAGCAAACAAACAAAAAAAAAAAAATACTCACACAATACAAAGACTTATATATATATATATATATATATATATATATATTTGCATGAAACCACACATAAACAAGCTGTAATTGCACAAAAAGCCAACTCCGATCGTGAAAAACTTCAACGCCAATCAAAAACTTGCTAGAAAATTGCAGTAGGCTGCCGGATCTCGCTGTAAAATACCAAGGCTGGTCGAATCTCGCTGGAAAACACCAATAACTGGTCGGAAACCACCACAATACACCAAGGCTGGTCGGATATCACCGGAAAACACCAAGAACTGGTCGGAACCCATTGCAAAACACCAAGGCCAGTCGGATCTCTACAATTAACTACGACGATTGATTGATGATTAATACAACCAACAACTTTGGATTGATCATCAATACAGTCAACAACGGAAAACCAACAACAATGATAACTTGTAGCCCAATTGAGCGATAAACCACTTGAAACTCTTACGTAGCGTCTCTCACCCTATCACCAACCGAATAAACTCTTTAACAGGTTTCTTTTCTGTATTGCTTTGTGTTTCTGAGCTATGAGTGCTGAAGAGTTACATCTAGTTAATTTTATTAGGAGCCAGCACAGCTCCCCGTACATAATCTCTCTAAAGATATGTATGGGTAATGGGATAATTCCTGTAGTAACTCCTGCATGTATGTTTTGGTGATTTAGTGGGACTAATCTTGCTGTTAAAAATCAATTCCCCCTTTTCAGACCCATTTCTTGTGAAATCTTTGTAGTTTTTTTTAATTCTAATGTTAATTTCAGTTTTTATAACTTGGTACTGAAAACAAGCAAATACATAATTTTGAGACCAATTAAAAAAGAAAAAAAGAAAAAGAAGCAAACAAGGTGCCAATGAGCTCTAGCTCAAATGGCATTTCTCGCTCTTTAGAAAGAATGGGCTGTGGAGGGTAAGGTCGTGGATTCAAGAACCATTTGATGTCTGTAACTTATTGCAAGAAGAAAATAAAAATAGAAATTAAAAATAAAAAAAGAAAAAAAAAGGAAGAAGCAAAATTTCATTAATAAAGTGTTGCAATCATCATTGTCATCATCATCATCAATCTTATTGTTATCATTTCAGGGTGAGAAAGCTTCATCTAAAGATGCAAAAGATGTGGACAAGAATCACGATCAATCTCAATCAGACTCTGGGGTCCAGCGAGATTTGTTTGAAGAGAACTTCAAAGAATTGCAGAGATGGGTTGATGTGAATTCCTCTAAATATGGAACTCTCCTAGTGCTACGTGAGAGACGTAGTGGAAGGCTTGGGACAGCACTGAAGGTATTTTCTTCATTCCTTTTCATATATTGTGTCTGAGAGAATCATGACTTACTAGACTTCATTATTTCGTACTTTTCCGTGGTATCAATGATTATTTACTTAGACAATGAGGAGTCACCAAATAAACTTTCTATATCACAAGTTGGTGGCTTCCTCTGACATGTAGAGATTACCTTAAATGCATGTTGTGCAATTCCTTTTTTCCTACTTTTTCCCCTCAGCCTATAAATACCCTGGACCTTACCTATTCTACATATATCCTTTGAAACAGGATAAGGTGGCCGTAACTAAGATACCTATATTCAGTCTTATGTTTTTCAGGCTGGCATGCTTATTCACTTTTATAAATTATATATGTTTAGTTAATTATATGAAAATTTTTAAGATAAGAAAAACCCAATCCAACCAGAAAAAGAAAGAAAGCTACATAAGAAATAACCAAAGTTATATCTTACCCGGTGTATCATGTCAGTGGAATTTGTTACCCTGCTGAAAAATGTTTATTGTTGTACTGGTTCAGTAATCCGATTGTTTTTAACATAGACATCTCAAATGGTATAAAATGTTCTTCCACGCCTGTGAGTTGTTTTTAGCTTTTGGTCTAGCATTTTATGCTTTGTATATTCTTCAATCAAAATGATGTTAGGTTCGCAATGATTGGGAACTTAAACTTTTCAGATGTATAATACTTTCAAGCATTTACCAATTTTGCAAAATTCTCTTTTATTACTGGTTGCGTCTCCTTTCCTAGATATGCTGTCCAACAGGACAAGCCTGGCATTACTTGAAGAATTTCTAAAATGAATTTTTAATTTGTCAAACTTAACCTTTTACTTGATCAGGCACTGAATGACATGATTCAAGATGATGGGGAGCCTCCAAAGAAGAAGCTCTATGAACTAAAGCTCTCTTTGCTTGATGAGATTGGATGGAGTCATTTGGCGACTTATGAGAGACAATGGATGCATGTGCGCTTCCCGGCAAGCTTGCCACTTTTCTAAGGTCACTCCATTTCAGAGCAGTTGTCTTGTATTGAATTAGTAGAGGGCTAGGCCCATTCCCACACGATTGATTCGCGTGAGCATAAATCTTCCCATAATAAAATGGCCATTTTCTGTACTATTTTGTTTCCTTTGTTTCTCAATTGCATTTGGATGGCATTTTTTTTTTTATTTTTTTTATTTTTTTTATTTTTATATATAGATAATTTCGATGGCATATTTGAATACTCAAAACATGTTCGGTTCCCATAACATTAGAATGATAATAAATAAGTTAAAAAAGAAGTCTTTCTTTTTATTTTTATTTTTTTTTCCTCTTTTTTATTTTTTTATTTTTTAAGGTAAGCAAAGAAAAATATTAAAAAAGCGTAAGACGCTCTTAAGCATTCGCAAAGTATCTTAAGCATACGCGAAGTATACGAAGGAAAAAAAAAAAAAAAAAAAAAAAAAAAATGAAAGAAAAAGAGAAGAGAAAACTCACGAAACTCACAAACAGCTGAGAAACCAAGACCCAAAGCCCAAACCCTAACTTGCCAAAAAGACCTTAGACTACATTATATCAATAGTTCTTTTGCCCTTACCTTGGTTAGAATGAACACCCCAATTAATCAAACATTTTAAGTTCCTAACCTTTCTACTCCCTTTATTCTTAAGAACAGAAGCATGATCCTTTTGACACTGACCTCATCAATTGAAGTCAAGACATTCAAAAAAAACTTTCTCAACACCCTCGAAAGAGATCCCCATAGTGTGATAGCAAACTTTTGCATCCTGCACAACCTTGGGGTACCCTAAAACCCCCTCTCCAACACCAGCCCCATCCAGATCACCCTCTGCGATGGTACTCCCAGCCAGATTATCTTTTTTTGTTTTTGTTTTTGTTTTTTGTTTTCAAAGATCAGCTCTCCAATACTGAACTAAAATTACTTGATTTTTAGTTGCGTTGATGGAGTACGTGGTGGGTTAGAGGTCTCACGATATTACCTCCCCAAACACCACCTCGATCCTGTTGCATTATCCACCAGAAAACATTCAAACGTCATTTCCTTCTGGCAAAAATAAGCATTCAATGACCCTCGTTATCAGTAGTCTAACCTTGCCCTTAACCGCCCACGGCAGAACCACTGCCAAACATCTCCAACATAATCACTCAGCAATAACAGCAGATTTCTAATCGCTTTTCTTAAATTTAAGGAACTGAATTACTTTTTGCTTCTCTATAGAAAAACACATCACAATAGATTTTCTTATATTTCCCTATATTAATTAATACTCTTTTTATTATTTTTTCTCTTTCCTACTTTTATTTTTTTTATTCATTTCTTTTATTCTCTTTCTCTCTCTCTCTCTTTTTTTTTTTTTTTTTTTTTTTTTTTTTTTTTTTTTTTTTAACCAGGTTATCCCATTTCACCTTTAGCCAGGCATACATCACGTCGACAGGACTATGCCCAGTACGAGTGATTCTAGAGGCCCAGTCAGGATCTACAGACTAATCCCTGGCCCCACACCCGGCGCCACAGTGGGTATAAGGCATTAAGTAGCAGTCTTTTCACCTGGGTGGCTGGCCCCAAGAGGCAGGTAGCACCATGAGGATTCGATCAAGGGACCTCATGGGGATTCTTCTCTCTTCTTCTTCCCTTTTCTCTTCGATAACCGAATACTTTCTTTGGACTCATCACAAATGGAGGTTGCAAAAATGGATGAAGCCCTCAAGGTCTTGGACTCCTCTCTTTCTCTTATCAAATGGCGTATCAAATTCTCAACCAATCGCCGACTTGAAATTCGTCGTTTCCATTCTCTTCCCCCCTAAAACTGTTTTTCTCATTTTGATTTCCCCTCCCCCCCCCCCCCCCCCCTTTTTTTTTTTTCCTTAAGCTCCTCACTGCTCTGATCATCATCTTTATTACCTCTTTCATTTTAATTTCTGCGTATAATTTTAAAAGAAAATTCTTTTTTTAGTTTTGAGGCTCAATTTCGGTTATGGGTATTAAAAGTTTTGGTTTGTCAAAGGATGAGATTTGCTCCAGAAAATTCTTGTTTCCCACTCGGAGAGACACCCAGAACTTGTTCCAGAATTCCAAAATCAATTTCCTTAACCAAGTGCTGGGCCCACCAACCCCCTCTTGGCCGACGGTGGCCTCTTCGCCGCTGTACTTTCTGGTGTGGTTGATGCCATGCCTCTCGCCTCTATCTCTCTCTTCGAGAAGGGAAGGAGAAAAACTCAGAACGAAAAAGAAGAAACATGACAGAGGCGTCAGAGGGGAGAGAATATTTATGAATATAATAATGGATTGGGTGTCTACGGTGACTCCCTATGTATATGGAGTTACAGTAGATTCTCATCCAAATTATCTAAATATAAGGGATCTGCTGTGGGAGGTTTTTTGGTGTTTTTTATGAAATTTTTCCTAAATATAGGGAAGAAAACCAATATAAGGAGACTGCTGCTAGTGCTCTAAAGGTGGTCATTGGTGAGTATTACTTGTTTGTTTGCCATGGGGTGGAGTATGAGTAAATACTATATTTTTATCCTATAATTGTCAAACAATATTGACGTGGTATTCATCATATTTTTTTTTTAATTTATTTAATAAGGATTAATCTAAAGGTTAGTTGGGATTGTTATGTTAATATTGTTGAACAATTGTTGATTACTGTCAAAGTCGGTTAATTCACCGACTTTATTTCAACAACTTTTAATTTCGATATTTTTGGTTAAATTGGATAAGTCAGTGGAATTGATTAAAAGATGGTTGGTTAGATCGGTTAGCACAAAAATACTAGAAAACTAAGTTTATCACTCAAAAGTACTGGAAAAAGATCATATGCCTCTATATGAATTGGGCAGCACAAAAATGCAATAATCAAGCATACCAATGAGTTTGAAGACGTTGGGAGGAGATGTGCGGCATACTCCGTGATTTGTGAATGGGTAGGAAGAAGGAAGATGAAGGTTGTGAAGGGTTTGAGAGGAAGAAAGATGAAGGATCAAGTCTTGAGAGTTGAGAAGATGAATGACATGCGTGATCGCTCGGGTGCGTGATAGCTAACAGTAATGCAGAGTAAAAGCTGGTTGAACGGTGATTGAAGATGTGGATCTAACGGCTAATGAGTTGTATGGGAAGGGGCGTTAGACTTGGAAATCAACCGAAATCCCACTGAAATCCCGTTACCTATTATGCTAATGCCATGCAGCCTTATCTTATCCCCATCTTATCACCAACTACAACACAGCCAGCTATCTTCCACTTAATCTCTCCCTTTTCATCTTCAATTCCAACTCTTAGACAACCAGTCACATCATTATCTATGTCTTCCCAATAAGTAGACCAGTAGGACTTGTAGATAGCTAGTCACAGCCTTTTCTACATTAGTTCGGTTTGGTTCGGTTGGCTAGGTAGTGGTTCGGTTTGGTTAACCAACAAAAAAACAACTATTCTGATTAACCGAACCAAACCAACTTTGGTATAGATTTTTTATGCAAACTAATCGACCACCAAAACTCAATAGAGGCGGTAGGTGGTCGATGGCGGTCGGTAGGCGGTACGGATATTTTGCCCACTCCTATAATGCTATTAAAAGCTAATTGTCTCTTGTAAAATTTAGCGTGCACGATGCTCCCCTTTGGCTATCTTCAAAGAATTTGAAGTTCTCTTGTAGAGATACTTGGGAGGCTATAAGGGTAAAATTGCCAAAGGTTGATTGGGTGAAATCGACTTGGTTCTTTTATGTTATCCCTTAACACTCTGTTTTCTTGAGGTTGGCAATTCGGGATAGCCTATCCATAGGAGATAAATCTTTGAAATGAGGTGTGTTGGTTGATGTGAAATGCTTAGTTTGTAAAAACATTATTGAATGTGGGGATTACTTGTTCTTTGAATGTGGGTTGAACAAAAGGATTTGTAGAGAAGTGATAGAAAAAATGTTGTTTAAGATCCTTTGCAGGGAAAAGCCTTTATAGAATTGTGTAGATTGGTTCTTGGTGCTTCTATGTACAATATTTGGAAGCATAGGACCAATATCAAGTTTGGTGATCGACTGCATTCTGAAGAGCATATCGTACAACACATCTGTTGGGACTTGGGAGGTGAGTACTTGAATCATGGGTAAAGGCAAAGGTAAGTTTAAGCACTCAGAAGCAAATTGTTGTGAGTTTTAAAGTATTCGCAAGCACACGAATCGTATGCAATATAGTGTGTGTGCAAGTGCGAGGTATCCACATGGAATTGTGTCGCGAAAATTAATTTCTATTTGAACTAATTCTATTTTAACCTAGTTCCAAATTTTTGGGGTTTTAACATGCAAAATAATAAACTAAATAAAAATTGATTAAGAAAAATTGATTAAAAAAACACCAAGATTTTCAGATTCCACCACGCCAAAAAGTAAACACCACATTTTTGTATTTTATTCATACAACCGATAAACAAATAAGCCTTATACATTGTTCAAAGTTCCATAAAAATGCATATTCAATCATTCAATGAATTCAACCATTAAACAAATCACAACGAATACCCAATTGAAATAAAATCATCCACTGTATTCGTTTGATAGATAAATCACAATGGATATCCTCTTTCAATCGAATGATTCGATGTATCCATCGGTTGAAATACATCGAATATTCAACTTTTAACATTCAATCAAAAGAAATAAATCAATTAATTGAATTGGACTTGAACAATATTTTGATAAACATCATAATTGTATAAATAAAATAGCAAGAATGTAAGTGTAATCAATGACGAGGTTTCATCTTCAACCTTAGTTGAAGACTTTAGCCTCTCATAACTAAAAACAACATGCTAACTTTTATTAAAAACATAAACATTAAAAGACTTACAAAGACTAAGAACAAGTGTAAACAAAATAGAATTTTGAACTGTCGCTTCCCACCTTCACGTTCCAATTTTCAAAAGAAAAGAAATATATATATATATATATATATATATATATATATATATATATATATATATATATATATATATATATATATAGACTACATGATGCTTCTAATATGAAAAGAAACGTGTGTAAAGCGCAGCTTTTGGAAAGAACTCGGTGTTGCCAGGTCCTTTTTGGAAAGAAAATCGTGTACGTATATTACTCATGCACTACTACGACGCTAGATCTATTGACTTCCTCATCCTTAATCCACACGTCTTTTACAAAAGAAAAAGACAAACCTAAATACTAATTATTCTTGTGTCTCTTTCGGTGCTGCCTTGCCAATTATGGAAAGAAAGACGTGTAAAAGGCACACCTGCGCACGGCTACAGGTCTAAAATCATGCACTCACTGGCGCCTCCACTCCACCTCTACACGAGAAAAGAAATAAAATCTGTTACAAGGTTTTGGTGCCTCCTAAAATATATTGTGTTTCGGTGCTCCAATTCACGTCCACGTCTACTCTAGGTCAAAAACAAAAATTATTCTCTCCATCTTTATGTGGCGCCACATGGTTTTAATTCAAATTTTGCTTCTAATACATTTTTTTTTTTCCTTTTTAAATTCTGCTTCACCACATAGCATTGCTTTGTTAGGGAAATCCACACTTGCCATATTTTGCATCTTCAATATATTTCAATTTCCAACTTCTTTGCAATTCCACAAATAGACCACCCTTTTTTTTCTGAATGACTTGCAAAATATTAAAACATCAAAACTAATAAAAAACATCAGAAAATAACAAAACTAAAAGTTTAGCAAACGCAAATTAAAGGTCCAAATATACAATATTTGGCACTCATTACAAATGCCAAGATTTGTGATAACTAGGGTATCTCTTTGACCAACGGCTAACCAATTAACCGGTCGATATGTAATCAACTTAACTGAAATAGTCGAAGATTGTTACCGTTGGTATGAAGCCGATTAATTAACTGACTTAACTGACTGTTCTGGTTCAGTGAGCTAAAATACCTCTAAGGTCACCAATTTAACCAATACCCAGCCCTAATACTATGGGCGTGCATATTCGATTTTAATGGAAATTGGATACAACCACAACTACCAAGCGACCATTAGGATATTACCATACGAGGCCCAATACGAACGCAAAGCATTGGGATGTTACCATATGAGGCACTATACATATGCAGATGTCAGTCTCCTTTATATTGGAACAAAGTGGGAGAAAGACGAATTTTGGGGCCCAAGATAATTCAAGACACATAGGATATGGGTGCGTCATCAAACAGCAGAGGACTGAAGCGTAGAGTGGCCAGAAGAGTTATGACTACAACCGGCGATGGGAGCGATAATTCGATGTAAGGATTACATGTCCCTCAAAGTCTCACCTATGAAGAGCGTGATGAGGTTCAAAAAGAAAGGGAAATTGAGCTCGAATTATGTTAGATCCTTTGAAGTCACCAAGAGAGTAGGCCCGGTAGTGTACCAAGTCATGTTACTTCCTGAGTTAACCGGAGTGCACAATGTATTCCATTTGTCGACATTGTGAAATCATGTTCATGACCCTGACCATGCCATCGAATATGAGCCTCGGTAAATCTAGGAGGGGTTGACTTATGTTAAAGTACCTGTATGGATTATGTACCACAAGGAGCATGTATTGGACACAAAGAGGATCTTGATAGTCCAGGTATTGTGGCGTAACCATGGGGTTCAATAAGCATCTTAGAAAGCAGAGCATGACATATAGAGACAATACTTGCAGCTGTTTGAGGTTTGAGATTTCATCATAATATTAGCATAAGACATGGAATGATTGTGAAAACTTGTGCATAAATTTGATGAGTCAATTAAGTGATGAGAATTTGCTTCGTTTTCAAGAAGCCTAGGATCATGGCCCAGATAACCACGGAACCCGATTGCGAATGAAACTACCTTTTCTTTCAATGGATGAGATTGAGGATTGAGTATGACAATGATTAATATAACATGGATAACATTGACTACGAGGCTCTTGATGATCTGTCTGGTGACCTTTAGCATTTGTATCTGAAAGCAGATAGTGAACAACGGGAAGGTGAGGCTTTGGATATGTTCTTACAAATAGACGGAGACATGGAGGACGTCAATGGAGTCGTAGGTCAAGTTTTGGAGAATGGATGAGGCGAGATTCCCCAAGAACTCACTGAACACAGATTGTATGACACACATGATGATAAGGTATACTTGTTGTCTTTTTGTTATAAATATGTTAAACCTAAAATTTTGAGGACATAATTTTTATAAGGAATGAAGGATGTAAAACCCCGTTCTCAATTAGGGTTAAGAAAAAACTTTAAAGAGGACTTAGAGAATTAATAAGGAACAAAGAATGATGTGTAAATTAGGGAAAATAGGTCGAACAACACTTAGATGAAATTAGTCTCGAGCCGATCTATCAGTGGGAAGGCACAAATCGATCGGTCTGACTCAACAAATCCCTACCGATCCATTGTTGGCCAAGCTAATTGATCGGTTAGGTGATCGTACACTGTGGATATATATTAAGTAATCGATCAATCGACATAAAGTAATTGATCGATTGGTGAGGCGTGAAGACATGTCACATAAAAAGTGAAACCCTAGTGACTGATTGGTCTTATAACTAATCTATCGGTGATAGACAATATGCGATTTAAGTAAGTTCAAAAACTTGTAGAGATGGAAGGGAGCTTTTTTTTTTTAAGGCTCTTAATGGAACCCTAGCAATCATTCAATCGCCTAGAGCCTCCAGAAACATGTAGAGGAGAGAGAGAGAGAGAGAGAGAGAGAGAGAGAGAGAGAGAGAGAGAGGGGAGAAATAAAAAGGGGACTATTTCCTTGGTACTTTAAGAGTTCAAGGCCCCAAGAGGTAAGCTCGAAGAGAGAGAGAAGGGAGAAATGAAAGGGGACTATTTCCTTTGTTCTTTAGGAGTTCAAGGCCCCAAGAGGTAATCTCTTAATTCGAGTTTGTACATTCGTTCATAAAAGCATTGCTATTTCATGGGGTTGGTTGCAATATATGCTTTTGTGCGTGTAGTTAGAAGTGAAGAAACAAAAAAGCTTAGGATTTTGTTTGAAAACCCTGGCTTAATGGTGGATTGCATTTTCAACAAACTAGATGAGACCAAAGACGAACCTTAGGCTTTATAAGTTGTAGGTTTGGACTGTTTAATAGAGTTTTTTTGTGAAAGAATAACGGCAATGATGTAAAGTTGAAAACTTTGTGCACAGGGTGTAAAAAGGCTTTGACTTTAGGCTTTAACAAGTATTAGGTATGAAAAAGGATATGCCTTTTCGAGTCTTAGAGGCTCTGGAGGCCTTATGAGTGGTAAAAACGAGATTTTTTCAAGGTAGAAGATGATGAAGAAAGTAGCAATCTAACATTATTTGACACTAATTGATCAATGGTTGAAGTATTGTGCTGATAGTACTCATTGATTGATCGTTGCTCGAGTATTGATATATCGGTACCAACTAATTAATCGACCCTTGAGTTGATCTATCGATATTTGGTCAGAATGTTGAAAGTGATGTTTTAAGGACTAGCTAGGGTTAGGGCCACAACTTAGTAAACTCTATTAATGGTAGGATATCTTACAGACGAAGGATCTCAAAGCTTTGAAGGAAGAGTTCTACAATTAAGGTTACTAAACTCATGTGAAACTACATATCGACATTTTCAAGCATGTCTATTTTTAGTATTAAATATTCATATTTTATATGGTTATGAAATGTTTTGCTATTAATGTTGTGAATTCTATATTTTGAACAAAGATGAATTTATATGAAAAATGAATGACTATGTGACTCGCATTTACATGCATTGTTAATAAATTGGAAATGTCTGTATGGCTTGGCTACCATGAAAAAAAGAGGTGAAGAATCTAAGGCATGTGCATACTATTTATATGGGCTTGACCCTATGACACATTGTTGAGCAGAGTGTTATCTACCCTGGATTCGAGAGCTATTATGACCATCGCAATCACCCAATGGGTGGGGTCACACCTTGTGGCATTTCTACTTAAGTGGATCACCTGGGGCCGGCCTCGGTCAGGCAACTAGTGGTGGCTGGCTATTGGATTAAACCAAGGCACCTGAGTTGTACCATATATCTCGCAAAATGTGCAAACCTCACCGTAAGAGGGTTGTGGGTATGGATACACCATAGCAATGATGGTTATGACTATGGAACACATGATTTATTTGCTATTAAGATATGCATGAACATAATTTTCTGCCTTGTTTACTTGATGGAAACCCTATTACATGATGTTGTGTTTGATTCATATATGTCTTATAAAAGATTGAGTTCACTGCATATTGACATGTTTCATGTGTGACTAGTTACTAATTCGTGGACTGACATTTTATCTTTCTACTTGTAAGACAACCTTGTTTTACAGGCAACCTATTCTTAGATAATGGTGTAGCAGGGCCTGCCCAAGAGACTGTCGATTGACAATCAAGTTATGCAAACCTTTGGGTCATACCCAGAGTTGGTAGCCTATTTGGAGACCCGTGGTCGGGAGGTGGGTGGGACACCCTTAGCTATTGTGTACTGGTGGTACATGATGTTTCACCACCCTTAAACATTTTCTTATGACTTTGATATTCCTAGACTTATTATGTATTCATGACATTTGGATTTGATTTGTACTACTTGGTGACGTAATTGTTTTTTGATCTATGACTGTAATGACCCAATAAAAAATGCTAGCCATATTTGTACTATTACTGTAAAAAGGTCTAGTCAATTTAGAGTTTTCCTATAAACACTTATAAAGCCCATTTTCAAATAGTAAGTAGGTAATGTGAGACTTAACACTTATGAATGTCTTTATAAACCACCAACTCTCTATTTGCGCTACTCATCTTCCTAATATGGAACCAGTGTGTTCACTGACTATATTGGTGGATGCTGGACAGTATTACTAAGTTATGTTACAATGACTAGTGGCAGAGCCATGATTTTTGTTCAAGGGGGTGAAGAATTTTTTTTATGAATAAAAAAATTTAAAGTTGAACAAAAATTAATTAAAATATTAAAAAAAATAAAGTTAATTATGTGCACTATTGCGAGCCCCCACATGATTCTGTAACTTCTCTTATTTTTTAATTATTTTTTTTCCAATTTTTAAACCTTACGTAATAAACGAGTCTCCACCTGTTTGATTTCTAGTGTCAAGTCTGAAAAGATAACTGTAACGACCCAAGGAAAAGCGTTAGCCATATTTGCGCTATCATCCCAAAAGGACTAGTCAATTTGAAGCTTTCCTAGAATTCATTATAAAGCCCAGTTTCACCTAGTAACTAGGCAATGTGGGACTTAGCACCCATGAGTATCTTTATAAACTACTCACTCTATGTGAGCTATTCATCTCTTCCCAATATGGGACCGGGGTGTTACAAACTCTCTCCCTTAAACCTCTGACGTCCTCGTCAGAACCATGTCATGCAGTGCTATAGTACCACATGACCTGGCGTTACTAGGTGGCTTTGATACCATTTGTAACGACCCAAGGAAAAACGCTAGCCACATCTGCACTATCACCCCAAAAGGACTAGTCAATTTGAAGTTTCCTTAGAATCGATTATAAAGCCCAGTTTCACCTAGTAACTAGGCAATGTAGGACTTAGCACTCATGAGTATCTTTATAAACTACTCACTCTATGTGAGCTATTCATCTCTTCCCAATATGAGACCGGGGTGTTACAATAACAAAACAAGCAATACGCAACATCTTTTGAAATGTTGTATTTCAACCAATCATCATATTCTTTGAATCATGCTAAATTAATACAATGCCATGTTTTTTCAAACTGTGTTTGTGGAAAATTATAGTTAGTTTATTGGCAATGTCCATTTTGTAGATATGCTCTTTGAATTTGATCTGTATCACTACGATGGTAATCATAAGCTTTTTTTTTTGTTTTTTCTTAAACAAGGATCTACTGGCAAATTTATTGAATCTACATCACACGAGCTCGTTTACATTGAAGTTTAGTAGTGCTCTGGTTATTATTATTATTATTATTATTATTAATTGTGATTCAATTGTATGGCTAATCATTGGTTGACAAAATAATAATAATAATAATTCATTTTTGCTGCATTAATACTTGATCAAGGAGTAGTAGTAACTCTTTAGATTATTTACAAAATAAATAAGCTTGGAGACGTTATGATAAGGCCGTTACAACATCTACAATGCAAAGAGAAAAGTGAGCAACAAGGGTTAGGGTTTCAACAAAAATGTTATACACATACTTGCTAAAACATGTTGTTTTTAGTATAAAAGAACTATTTATTTGAAAGTCGGTCAGGTAGAAGTTGTAAATCGTACCCAAATTCTGATTTTCGACCTAAATTTTCAAAATTTCTTTAAAAAAAAGGGAAGAAAAAAAAATATAAAAAAAAGCCTCATCAACTATCATCTAAATTTAAAATAACTCCATAAATTTTTAAGTGTGCTAAAATAACCCATCAAACTATTAAGGTGTGTCAAAAAGACAACTTTTTTCTAATAATACCCTTATTATTATTATTATTTGGGATAAATGCAAAATTAGTCATTGTAATTGGCGTAAATCACAAATCACTCCCTATGATATAAAAATAATTCAGAGGTCATCAGGATAGGCTAAAATAACAATTTAATCCCTGCAGTCAAAACACTTGACAAATTCTATTAATGTCCATGTCAGCACCAATAAAATGATGACATGTGTCACTCATAGTAAAAAAAAAGAGAAAAATACAAAATTAGTTCAAGGGTTTACCTGATTTACAATTAACTCTCTGTAGTATCAAAATGAAGTCAGAGGTATCTGTGGAATGGAATGACAAAAATATTAATCTCTCTAGTCAAATTTCGTCAAAACACTTGACGAATTCCGTTAGTGTGCCACGTCAGCGCCAATAAAATGACGATAATATAAGTATATAAAACTAAATAATAAAGCCATGCCCAAAGGTGGCGGGGGGTGAGTCGCCGTCACCCCTAGCCACCTCTGGGGAGGCTCGCAGGCCACCCAAAGTGGTTGAGCCACCCCCAGTAGTGGCTCTTGGGTGGCGCGAAGACCACCTAGAGGAATATGGGGTGGCGCGTGCCACCATAGAGCTTCGCCGGCCCATAGGGGTGCCTTTCAGGCCACCCCAGATCCACCACTAGGCTAGGGTGGCTCACGAGAGGTGGCCGGGGGTAGCGCGTAGCCACCCCCAAGCCAATGGGTGGCTTCTAAGCCACACCTTGGTTTTTTTCTTTTTCTTCTTTATTTTTTTTTAATTAAAAAATTTTAAAATTTTAAAGTTTTATTTCTGTAACATTTTAGATTTTTTTTATTATTTTATTTTACTTTGAAGTTTTTAAGAGAATAAATGTATTATCTGAAAAAGTGACATTTTTGGCATATCTTAGTAGTTGATGGGTTACTTTTAAAACACTTCAAAATTTATGGGGCTATTTTAAAATTGGCTGTTAGTTGAGAAGGTTTTTCTATATTTTTTTCAAAAAAAAAAAAAAACTTTTGAATCTAACTCGCTAACTTATCATTAGAAGCCGACCCCTTTGGATCAAAACCGGATCGTATGCGGGTTGGATTTCCAAATTTTGGGCTTTTAAACAGCCCTACTAAGACAACCTTCGGCCAGATGCATCATGCTCAAACCTACAAAAGCTCTCCACTAGAACCCAATGTATTAAAATGACACTCGCCGCAATTTTGGAAGCCAACATATTGGGCTTGTTGGACCATCTTATCCTCCAAGCCCAATCAATAGAATGAGAAATCCACTAACCCATGGCTACCTATTACACCATTATTGATTTTTTCTTTTTTCTTTTTTAAAAAAAAAACCGTAAAATCAAACTCCAACCCATTTACATTATTTTTTTTATTTAATAAAAAAGTTAATAATTATGTCATTGGTTGATCAAATATCATTTCTCTCCATAAATATTGTCAATCTTGTCCAATGGGCCTCTCTACTTGACGTGCATCGGGCTCCCTACATCCCATCTAGTCCACGAATTTGTCCCATAGATGACGACAGATAGCAACCCTACACCACTGATGTACTTAATTATGGTTAGTTGTATTAAGTCATATACCATGCGACAATTTAACATAAGAGTGTCATGGGCGGCCTTTTTTATTGTGGGCATGAATTTGATCTCAACATATAATGTCCAAAGACAATGGTTTCAAAATATTCCATAATATTATTGGAAAATAATCAAAACACTCACAATGCACAACAATGACACAAACCAAGGCATATTGGGGTGGGACCCACACATTGGGTCCTGACCCCAATGTGTCTTGGTGTTGTGTCATTGTTGTGCACAAAAAGTGTAAGAATGACTCTCCAATATTATTCTTCCTCTCACTCAAATGGGGCTAAAGTGAATCCGAGTAATTTGATCAATTCTCGTTGGTTACTTTATTTTTTGAATGTCGTACCAACTTCTAATTGTATTCGGGCGGATGTTTAGGTTGTTTATCCTTTATATATATATATATATATATATATATATATATATATATATATATATATTTTCTTGTAATTTCTCTTTTCTTCTTTTCCTCAATGAATACTAAGAAGAAAAAATAAAAAATCTGGGCTCTTTTTTGGCGACCAGAAACCCCTTTTTTTTTTTTTAAAAAAAAAAAAAAAAAAAATTATTTTATAGATGAGCTGAAAATATATCCAGGTGCACAAACCAACTAGAAACAGAAGAGAGTAATCTGAACAGGGAAATAAGTAAGCAAAACACATAATTACATAAACAAACCAACCACAAGTATATAGTCCCTAGCAACGTATAGAGGATGAAGGGCTGCGTGGATAGAGAGAGATGAGTCAGCGCGGTACGTAGATTTGACTTTCAAAAAGAAAAAGTACTAATTAAAAGAAATGTGAAAGAGAGGAACAGATCGAGCGATGGTCAAAAATATGGAGATGAGGGCTTTTCAAAGAGGTTTACTTTTCTGAGAGGAAGAGGCCAGAGTGACATCCAGGAACTTAATCTGGACATATATTATGCCGCCAGTTGGATATCAAAAAGGGCCATGACAACGGAAGAGAAAACTAATAAAGTTGCTTTTCAAAATATTCCTTGCTTAAACCATAACTTTCTGCTTTCTTTTACTTTATATATATATATATATATATATATATATATATATATATATATATATGGTTGGTTGTAGTGTATGGTGGTAGTGTATTATTTGACACTAATTGATCGGTAGTCGAAGTATTGTTAGTACTCATTGATTGATCGATGTTTGAGTATCGATATATCGGTACCTACTAATTAATCGACCCTTGAGTTGATCTATCGATATTTGGTTAGAATGTTGAAAGCAATGTTTTATGGACTAACTAGGGTTAGGGCCACAACTTAGTAAACTCTATTAATGATAGGATGTCTTACAGACGAAGGATCTCAGAGCTTTTGAGGAAGAGTTCTACAATTAAGGTTACTAAACTCATGTGAAACTCCGTACCGGCATTTTCAAGCATGTCTATTTTTAGTATCAAATGTTCATATTTTATATGGTCATGAAATGTTTTGCTATTAATGTTGTGAATTCTATATTTTGAACAAAGATGAATTTATATTTAAAATGAATGATTATGTGACTCGTATTTACATGCATTGTTAATAAAATGGAAATGTCTGTATGGTTTGGCCACCATGAAAAAAAGATGTGAAGAATCTAAGGCACGTGCATACTACTTATATGGGCTTGACGCTATGACACATTGTTGAGCAGAGTGTTATCTACCCTGGATTCGAGAGCTATTATGACTATCGCAATCACCCAAATGGTGGGGTCACACCTTGCAGCATTTCTACTTAAGTGGATCACCTAGGGTCGGACTCAATCGAGCAACTAGTGGTGGTTGGCTATTGAATTAAACCAAGGCACTTGAGTTATACCATATATCTCGCAGAATTTGCAAACCTCACCGTAAGAGGGTTGTGGATACGGATACACCATATCAATGATGGTTATGACTATGGAACACATGATTTATTTACTATTAAGATATGCATCAACATAATTTTCTGCCTTGTTTACTTGATGGAAGCTCTATTACATGATGTTGCGTGTGATTCATATATGTCTTATAAAAGATTGAGTTCACTGCATATTGACATGTTTCATGTGTGACTAGTTACTAATTCGTGGACTTACATTTTATCTTTTTACTTGTAAAACAACTTTGTTTTGCAGCCAACCTGTTCTTAGATAATGTTGTAGTACGGTTAGGCTTGCCCAAGAGACTATCGATTGACAATCAAGTTATGCAAACCTTTGGGTCATACCCAGAGTTGGTAGCCTATTTGGAGACCCGTGGTCGGGAGGTGGGTGGGGCGCCCTTAGCTGTTTTGTACTGGTGGTACATGATGTTTCACCACCCTTAAAACATTTTCTTAGACTTTGATATTCATAGATTTATTATGTATTCATGACATATGGATTTGATTTGTACTATTTGGTGGTGTAGTTGTTTTTCAGTCTATGACTGTAATGACCTAGTAAAAAATGCTAGCTATATTTGCACTATTATTGTAAAAAAATCTAGTCAATTTGGAGTTTTCCTATAAACACTTATAAAGCTCATTTTCAAATAGTAAGTCGGCAATGTGAGATTTAACATCCATGAATGTCTATATAAACCACCAACTCTCTATGTGTGCTAATCATCTTTCCAATATAGAATCAGTGTGTTCACTAACTATATTGGTGGATGCTTGATAGTATTACTAAGTTATGTTACGATGACTTAAGTTACATTGAAGTTTAGTAGTGCTTTGGTTATTATTATTATTATTAATTGTGATTCAATTGTATGACTAATACTTGGTTGACAAAATAATAATAATAATAATTCATTTTTGCTGCATTGATACCTGATCAAGGAGTAGTAGTAACTCTTCGAGTTATTTACATAATAAATAAGCTTGAAGATGTTATGATAAGGCCGTTCCAGCATCTACAATGCAAAGAGAAAAGTGAGCGACAAGGGTTAGGGTTTCAACAAAAATATCATACACATACTTGCTAAAAAGTATTGTTTTTAGTATAAAAGAACTATTATTTGAAAGTCGGGTCAGGTCAAAAGTTGTAAATCGTACCCAAATTCTGATTTTCAAGCTAATTTTTCAAAATTTCTTTAAAAAAAAAGGGAAAAAAAAATATTTAAAAACCTCATCAACTATCATATGAATTTAAAATATTCAATGAATTTTCAAGTGTGCTAAAGTGATTCATCAAACTACTAGGGTGTGTCAAAAAGACAAACTTTTTTTTTTCCTGATAATACCCTTATTATTTTAAAAATAAAAATAAAAATAATTTTTAAAAAAAAAAAAAAATGAAAAAAGGAAAAAAAACCAAGGGGTGGATTAAAAAAAAAAAATCTTTTTTTTTTGGATAAATGCAAAATCAGTTATTGTAATCGACCTAAATCACAGATCACTCCTTATGATATTAAAATAATTCAGAGGTCATCAGGATAGCCCAAAAATAACAATTTAGTCTCTGCAGTCAAAGCACTTGACAGATTTTGTTAATGTCCATGCCAGCACTAATAAAATGATGACATGTGTCACTCTTAGTAAAAAAAAAAAAGAGAAAAATGCAAATTAGTTCAAGGGTTTACCTGATTTACAATTAATTCTCTGTGGTATCAAAATGAAGTCAGAGGTATCTGTGGTATGCCAAAATACAAATCACTCTCTAGTCAAATTTCGTCAAATTCCAGTAATGTGCTACGTCAGCGCTAATAAAATGACGACAATATAAATATATAAAACTAAATAATAAAGCCATGGGAGTGGCCACGCGCCACCTCGGCCACCTCTGGGGTGGCTCATGGTCCACCCGAAGTGAAGTGTGGCCTTCGAGCCGTCGTTAGTGGTGGCCCTTGGGTGGCCTGAAGACCACCCCAAAGGAAGCAAGAGGTGGCGCGCGCCACCCCAGACGTTCTCTGGTCCATGGGGGTGATTGAGCGCCACCCCTGGCTTCCTTTAGGCCACCCCAGATCCACCATCCAGTCAAGGGGTGGCTTCTGAGCCACCCCTTGGTTTTTTTCTTCTTTTTATTTTAATTAAAAAATTTTAATTTTTAAAGTTTTATTTTGGTTACTTTTTAGATTTTTTTTTTTTTTTTTTTAAATAATATTAATTTTTTTTTTTTAATTTTTAAGAGAATAAGAATATTATTTGAAAAGTGATATTTTTGGCATACCTTGTAATTTGATAAGTCACTTTAACGCACTTAAAATTTCTTAAGACTATTTTAAAATCGGCTATTCGACTGTTTTGAATCTAACTCGCTCTCTTATTGTTAGAAGCCGGCCCAATTGGATCAGAACCGGATTGAATGCAGGTTGGATTTCCAAATTTTGGGCTTTTGAACAGCCCTACTGAGACAACCTTCGGCCAGATGCATCATGCTCAGTCCTACAAAAGATCTCCACTAGAATCCTATGTATTATTGAAGCAAAAATCACACTTGACGCAATTTTGGAAGCCAACACATTGGGCTTGGACCATCTTATCCTCCAAGCCCAATCAAGAGAATGAGAAATCCTCTAACCTATGGTTTGCCAAGAGATCGTGCCATGAAAGAGGAGTGATATTTGGCTACTTATTATATAACTATTGATTTTTATTTTTTTATTTTTATTTTTTAAAAAAAACTATAAAATCAAACTCCAACCCATTTACATGGTTTTTATTTTTTTATTTAATAAAAAAAGTCAATAATTATGTCATTAGGTGACCAAATATCATTTCTCCCCATAAAAATTGTCAATCTTATACAATGGGCCTCTCTACTTAATGTGCATCGGGCTCCCTACATCCCATCTAGTCCACTCATTTGTCCCATAGATGACGACAGTTATCAACCCTATACCACTGATGTACTTGATTATGGTTAGTTGTATTAAGTCATATGCCATGCGACAATTTAACATAAGAGTGTCATGGGCGGCCTTGTTTATTGTGTGCATGAATTTGATCTCAACATATAATGTCCAATGGCAATGGATTCAAAATATTCCATAATATTATTCTTCCTGTCACTCAAATGGGGTTAAAGTGAATCCAAATAATTTGACCAATTTTCGTTGGTTACTTTATTTCTTCGATGTTGTTTACTTTATTTCTTGAATGTCGTACCAACTTCTAATTGTATTCGGGCTGATGTTTAGGTTGTTAATCTTTATATATATATATATATGTATATATATATATATTTTTTTTCTTGTAATTTCTCTTTTCTCCTTTTTCCTCAATGAATACTAAGAAGAAATAAAAAATAAAAAATCTAGGCCCTTTTTGTCGACCAGGAACCCTTTTTTTTTTTTTTTTTAAAAAAAAAAAATTATTTTATAGATGAGCTGAAAATACAACCAGGTGCACAAACCAACTAGAAACAGAAGAGAGAAACCTGAACAGGGAAATAAGCTAGTAAGCAAAACACCTAATTACATAAACAAACCAACCACAAGTATATAGTCCCTAGCAACGTACATTGCAATGCAGGTCTTATCCACAGCCAATGGAGCAAGTGAGAGAAACTGTTGCCAGCAAAATTGGTTACAGTGGTCTTATTGGTGGAGTTGCATGTGAGTGACATTGGGTGTAGAACAGCAAAAATGGCGACCGCCCACACACGCTACAGCTGCGGGTCCGTGGAGGCAAAAAACTGGAAGAGGATGGAGGGCTGCGTGGCTAGAGAGAGATGAGTCAGCGCGGTACGTAGATTTGACTTTCAAAAGCAAAACTTTCAAAAAGAAAAAGTACTAATTAAAAGAAATGTGAAAGAGAGGAACAGAGCGATATATGGTCAAAAATATGGAGATGAGGGCTTTTCAAAGAGGTTTACTTTTCTGAGAGGAAGAGGATCGAGTGCCATCCAGGAACTTAATCTGGACATATATTATGCCGCCCTTTGGATATCAAAAAGGGCCATGACAACGGAAGAGAAAACTAATAAAGTTGCTTTTCAAAATATTCCTTGCTTAAACCATAACTTTCTGCTTTCTTTTACTTTATATATATATATATATGGTTGGTTGTAGTGTATGGTGGTAGTGTATTAAATATATATATAAGGCCAATTTGTGATGGACCATAGCTAAACGAAAACCGGTAATTAAATACATTGTGATTAGGAGATTAGGCAGGCCGGGACCTTAATAATTAGAGAAATGATTCCTACACTTATTTATCACAACAGTCCCACGACAAGCTCACGTGGCTGGTAGGATTTTATTATTTTTTTACAAAAAGAAAAGAAAACAAAACAAAAAAAGTAATAAAATATTACCAGCCACATCAGCTTGTTGTGGGACTGTTGTGAAAAATGAGTGTAGGGATCATTTCTCTAATAATTAATTACCTTTTTGGTGCAATAATTAATGTGAAGAAGCTAGTCTGAAATAATTGCGATTTTTCTTTGTAGATATCAAAATTCTTTGTTCTGATGATATCTACGACTTTGCGGTTTATATCTTTGTGTAAAAAAACAAAAAGGATTCTGAGTTTTCTATTTCTATTGGATGCATGGCCTTCTCAGGTTAATTACTTTTTGGTATTCCTTTTACAATATTCAAAAGGCTCGTCATAGGAAGAAGATCGCGATCCACGCTGGGTCTGACTTTCGATCTATCCATTAATTGAATTACTACTTTTTGATATTTTTATGGATTTCGAATTGAGTAATGATTGAACACCATCCAAAGACACAATTTTTTACCACCTTGCTTATGTGGCAAGGTGGTCCCCCCACTATTTTTTGAATTTTTTTATTTTTTAAAAATAAATTAAGGTAGGGACCACCTTGCCTATGTGGTGAAAAGTTGTATATTTAGGTGGTATTCAATCATTACTCTTTGGAATTTGATTGAATCACAACTTGTTATTAATTTGTTCCTGATTAATTATTAAAAATTAATGTGTATCCGAAAATAATCCAATTACTAACTGGCTTTGTTGCCGGCCAGGTGATCATTGGATCTTTAATTGTACTGAAATATACACATATGATACATTCCCTATACATCTTACGTATACATCTTCAAATTAACTATTGAATTTGTAGGATTTAATGTGGGTCCCATAAATCTAATAGTAAGTTTGAAAAATGAAATGCCTAAAAAAATGCATTTATATCATTTCTCAATTTGTAATGCAATATTATTCTAACATTTAATGGTCCTGCACCAGGATTTTTTTTTTTTAAAAGAAATTGGAATATTATTTTGGTCATTTTAACATTCTCTGTTAGGATTTAACAAACAATTAAAAATGACCAAAAAATAAAATACCCACATTATGACTTTGTTATAATTTAATGAGAACATTGCAAAATCCGTGAATATTCGAAAGGTTCGATCTAAGGGTACGTACGTATGTGAGTTTTCCTTCTTACCCATGTTTCGATCGTGATTCGTGAAACGACCATTAATGTCACCGGCCTACAGAGTAGTGATAGATAATTTTTGTTTATTTTATTTTCACCAAAGTGGAATACCCATTTTTAACACTCTCAGTTAAAACTTCAACTAACGCATGACGCAAAGATGGACGAATATGAAGGCAGACTAGCTATTACAATTTTTTTTTTTTTTTTTTTTTTTTTTTTAAAAGAAAAGACTTTAATTATACAATTATTAATTGAAAGCCTTAATTTACCTTAAACAATGCTTAAATTGCCTAAAGATTGAGCCGGCACTGTCTTCTCGAATACCTACTGAAAATTATTTCATGAAAATTTAAGGTTCACTTAAATTTCAATATTTCAACTCTCTCTCTGCTTTTTTAATTATTCTTTGTCTTACATTGAAAATGTATGAGTTTTTTGTATGCTCTATAAGAATTTATGTTGCTATTATACTAGATTGGATTTTGTGTACACACATGCTAGTTGTGTCCTGTCGCACACGCGTGTCACTTTGACACTTTAGACGGGCGCACTTAGCACGCGCGCATTGTCGCACACGAGCCAAGAGCTTATTATTTACATTTGTATTTTTCTGATGTGTACAACTGCTATTCTAACAACAATCATATTTTTAAATAATTAACTATTTTTCAACGGTCAGAAATTACATATTCTAACTTCAACAGTTAGAAACTGTAATAAACTGCTTCTCTAATTTATAAAATATATCTTTCCTGCATATTTTATGTGATCTTTTTTCTTCTCTTCTTCCCTGCTGCTACGTAATTTCTTATTTAGAGTAGTGTTCAGAATTTGTTATCTGCACACTACATTCGGAGAATATTGTATCCTGATGACATAATTGTTATATTCCCTTTTGCAATACTTGTTGTATAAGTGGGAGACAATATTTGTCTAAGAGACAGATTAATATTCGCCTTACTGCATGTTCAAGAGTTCAATAATTTTTCATACAATTTTTATTTTATTTTTATTAATTTATGTAATTCCACATCTTTATTTTCCATCGATACGTACGAGATCAAATGACAAAAGTCCAAGCAGTTAACAAACTGAGATGATTTTGGAGCAATAATAGAGAGTAGCCTGAATTTTAATGGTAAAGGAGCACAATAGAATTAAATGAAAGATATATAGCTAATTAAATCCTAGTAGCTAGTACAATAGAACTAACAAATTACTAATTCTGAATAAAAAAAAAAAAATTACTAATTCACTTCCAAAAAAAAAGAAAAAGAAAAAAAAGGAAACAAATACATCACTAGTTGGTGTGAAGAGGTTGAAGAATGAGAGGCAGCCCATACTGAGGCCTTAGAGAGAGCAAAATAGAAGGAGAATGATTATAAGCTGGGGAGACGGTGAAGGAAAACCTAGAGAGAATTAGGGTTAAGACAATCTTATACTCCATGAACGTCAAGTTCCTGCCGATGCACATTCTCCCACCAAACCCAAAAGGCATATACCCCATCTTGTGCTTGCACCCGCCGTAGATGCTGTCGTCCTTGAACCTCTCCGGCCGGAATTCATTCACGTCGTCGCCCCACAGCGCCTTGTCGTGATGCATGGCCACCACATCGATCCACATGTTGGTTCCGTTGGGAATTGTTACCTCATCGACTCTGATGTCTCCTCTTGCTTGCCTTTGTACGTTTGGTGCTGATGGGTACAGTCGAAGAACCTCATTCATCACCCATCCCATCTGCATCATCATTAATTACATGCATAATTAATTCATCATTGTTTGTAACATTTTAATATAAAATCTTTAAACATTATACGACTGTCATATAATTTGATAATATGATAATAAATATTAGTCATTGAATTATCACTATTATGTCATTTCAATTATCGATTTCTTAATAATTTAATAAAATTTAGCAAATCTAGCCGGTGGGCATCAATAGAGTGATATTTGGTGCTGTGGACGGCCCAACGTACCAGATAAGGCAAAGTGTCCTTGGGGTTATGTGGGTGGTAGGAGTTTTTGGTGGGGAAACCATTAGGGTGTTGACAAATGTCAGGGGAGGGCGTTTGTAGGATCCTAAAGTGCTACTCTCAAGTAATTTTCCTTACAGAGATATTGACGCTTACGCGGTCCCTCCTTCTAGATTCCAAGACATTATTATCATGATTCATGTGCTGCTAGATCACGCGCTTCAACGCGTGGGCTATCTAGCTCTTCTTTGGTCATCCTTGTGCATTGACCAATGAATGACCTATTTTCAAAGTTTCAAAGGTCGGTAGTTGACACCAACTAGGGTAACGTACGTCCACCAAAGCAACAGTTCCGTTGGATTTGTTTTTTTTTCTTTCTTTACAAGTTCAAATCCAAGGAAGAAAATTTTAATGGATAAATAAAGAATTTTATCACATTTCCTTCCCTAGAACAACTCTAAACAGAAAAATAGTAATTAATATTTCTGTAACTATAGAAAATTAATTCTATTACCTTTTCTTCTTTCCAACTATGGGACTATATGTGACCTAGTGCATTTCCATTCCGTAAAATAAAGTATTTGGTCAATATTTATAATATTCCTCATGATGAATCTTCCAAGTCAAAGAATATTCAATCTTTTTTAAACTAAACAAATTAATGGAAGAATTTTCTGATGCATTATTTGCTTTGTTCTACAACAAAAAGATTGTGTGTGTATGTATATATATATATATATGTTAAATTTTCATGATTCCCTAAGCCAAACAATATCTTTACACCCATATCTAGTAGCATGCATAAATAATTCACATGATCACATCATGAGATGTACAGCTAGCGAAAACCAACATATAGTGTGATAGAACGTATAATCTTACCTTCTTTAGTCCGGCAAGCATGCTGACATCGATCTCCTTATCTTGAACAACTTCTCTAATCTCATCTCTCAAAGTTTTTTGCCAGTCTTGATGGACGGCCAAAAGCAGCATGGTCCACGTGATTGCCAACGCAGTCGTCTCATGGCCTCCAAAGAAGAAAGTCTTGCACTCGTCGACTAGTTCCCGTGGCGTTAATAGCTTCCCCGGCCGGCCGTCCGCGTGACTTCCTTGAAGCAATAACCCTAGCAAGTCGTGTGAAGCGGGTTGCTCTTTCATCGCTTTCTGTCTGTCAGTTATGATCGACAAAAATAGCCTGTCGATTTCTTTTCCAAGCTTTCTGGCCTCTAGGGCTTTCTTAGGGTACAAGAATTTGCTAAAAGGGACCCCGACGAAGCGGTTGGTCTTGAAAAGAGTCATTTGCAGCTCTCTTAATTTGTGGAACACGTTCTGGCCGCTTTCGTAACCTACACCGCAGCTTGTCTTCGCAATGATCTCTCCAGCGGTTGCCGTGATTTCCCTCTCAATGTCAATCTCCGGTCTACCGGAGTTGATGAGGGTAGACCACTTATCAAGCATTCTAGAGGTCGAGTCTACCATTGAGGTTGCCATAACCTAGAAAATTATTAACAAGAAATTAATACCATTTAGTGGGAAATTTAACAAGAACGAAAGGAAATCCGTAGAGATCAAACTTGAAATGTAGCTCTGAAAGGAAGAAAATAATTTTAAAAAAAAATCAGCATTTGAATTAATAAATAAATTTTTATTAAAAAAATTTTAATAGCTGATTTTTACTCTTACATTATACCAGTTGTATAACAAATATCAGCATACTAAATAGCATTTTTTTTTTTCGATTGAAAGTAAAGTACTCCAACGAAAGATAATAGATTAGGGGTTAGAACCTTTATATATAAGCAAAGATGGATTCTAACGATTCATTTTTTGAAAAAACATTTGTTGGCCAATTGTTGTTTCTTTTATGGTTAAACATACCATAATGAATTTTAATTATAGATTCTTAGAAAATCGACTGGATCTTTCTCCGTATTGTGTTAATGCAATGTAACACCTTCACGGCAATTGTGTTCAAAATTGTAAGTACTGTACTTTTTTCCTTTTCTGTATTTGCCGACCAATTTACCGTCCATATATATTAATTGATGCACGAGAGAGAGAGAGAGAGAGAGAGAGAGAGACCTTCAAGTTGGTTGGGTGGAATGCCGGAGTGATGAGATGGCGGTGGCGAACCCAGTCGTCGCCTTCAGTCATAATCAAACCATTGCCAAACATGGCGTCTCTATCATTTTTGAACACAGTGGGCTTCCCCCAACTCCTCGCCATGACCTCTCCAGACATTTTCTTAAGGAACTCTGGCTCTGCTATGTATAAAAATGGCTCTGTTCCTAGCCAGTAGATGAACACTTTTCCTGCACCATAAACCACTTGTATATTAACGTCGACTCCATGTGCATGGTCTTTGCCTAGCCCTCTTCACAAAATCTAATGCATATATATATATATATATATAAAGCCCGAAAAAAAAAATAATGATTCAAAATTGATAGCGTATATATATAAGATGGAGTTTTAAGAGTTTGCAAAATCTTCTCACCATGCGACTTTTGCCATCGTGCAAAGAAGGGGAAAACCATCGAGTGTATATCATGGGAGGCATTCGAAGATCCCAACGAAGAATTTCCGTCCTTCTTAGTCATCTCTCTAGTATTACCCAACGGAAAACTTGGAGTTGGACCCTTAAATCCGTTTCTCCGAAGCTTCTGATATCGCTGAGTTGGTGAAATCCAACAAGAATACAATATTCTCCATGACAGGTAGAGAAGAAGGACCACCGTGGCTATGTAAAAAGCTTGAGATAGCTCAAGAAACTGATCCATTATCTCTCTCTCTCTCTCTCTATGAAAGCACTAATGCTATTGTTTATGTTGGTGGGTATAAAAAATGTTAGCGAGTGGAGTATTTATAGAAAGAGAAGATTCAGTTTCAAGAATGTCGGAACTTTGACCCCGTTGTTTGAACATTTTCTAAGATGGAAAAACTTTTCGGTTTCTAATTCTATTTTTTAAAAAAAAAGAAAAAAGAAAAGAAAAAGTTGCTTTTTTTCCATTTTTGTTTTTTCAACCGTTGGTTTTTGTTCCTACTTACGGCCAAGTCCATCACGCGAAAGATGAGTTTGCATTCTGTGTGGAAGCCGTCCTACCTTCTTCCCATGGCCTCCGAATGAGTCTTCTCCACGTCATTTGTTTTGACTGTCTCTTGCTTTTTGACACGTCATTACATACGAACGACCACGAGAAGAAAAGCCAAAGGGATTTCCTGGAAATTTAAACTAATTAGACAATGGAAATATAATATATTGCCGTTAATTTAATTAATCTAAATATATACCAATGTCAATGATTTGTTAGAAAGATAATTAACCAACGTACCAATTAAGTATATTTTACTCCTTTCCGATCCAGTATATATGGTTGATAAATTGGGTAATAAGTAATAACTAAAAGTAAACCCTAATAGACTGACATCTTATGCTTCTAATTACAAAACGATCTACCCATCTAGTCTCTTCATGCACTTTGTATATAGTGAAGTAGCTCATTTGATAATTGTACAAATGAAAAAAAAAAAAAAAAAAGAACAAAAAAGTAATCAAGTTATTCATATTTTTGATGTGGAATTGGAGTGTTAAAGTGTATTTGTATGATTTTCCATATAAAATAGGTGGATTATAAATGTATTTATGGGTGCGCTAAGTTTAAACTTATTTTCTTACTAACGGAGAGTAAACTTTATAAATGAGTTTAAGAAAATTACAAATTTATTAATCCTTTTAAAATAATAATGCAAACGTCATTTACGTTTTTCTTCAAACGTTGCATGTGCAGTGATGCAACATGACTCTTAATTTGGGGCCACTATGATGATCTGATCTACTTAATTTCACATCCATACCAAAATAATCAATTAAATACCATATTTTAAATTCTCATTATGCTTTGTCACGTCAACAACTATGACACAAGATTAACAGTAAAAAAAAAAAAAGAAAAAGTGGATAATTTTGGCCGAATGCGGCAGCAAAGATCAGTCTAGCTTGCTTGTTCTATTCATATAATCTTTTATATATAAGCATACCAAATGAAGCTTAGACCTTTGCAAATAGTTGATTTGCATTTTTTTTTCTATAAGGAGGGAGAGAGAGAGAGAGAGAGATCACGCCTTATTGAAAATAATAAGAAGAAAAGAAACATATAAATTTATATTAATTATAATTTTAGGTAATAAAGTTTTAATTGAAGCATATTATTAATCAAATGCAAAAGCTAAGACTTTTTAATAAAAATTTAAAAAGATCACGAGATTAACGATATAGCGCCCTTTACGTACGTAATAACAGAGCTAACCCCTCAAACCAACCGTGGGTTGTTGCCAATTAATATCAAACCCCAAGCATGCATAGAAGGATATTCAAACTAGTGCATTGTTGACCTTGAAATCATTCTCATTTAATTCGCTTTCATACTCTCTCCTTAACAATAAAGCTATTATAGCATAAATCTCATTTCATTTGTCTTTTTAGTATTTCCTTAATAATAAAACATTGCTTATTATATGTTGTTAAAACAGTTTCCGGTCCAGCAGCACAAACTTCAGGAAGATTCTTTTAGACTTTTCCTACAAAATAATAAGCTCGGTAAGGCTCGATCTTGCTGGGAGTGCCAGCTGGTCCCACTCTGATGCTTAAGTTAGTTCTTTAGATAATTTGAGTAAAATGCTTTATGTAAAAGTCCATGAACCGTATTCACTCTCAAAAGACGTCTTGAGATATTATGGGTGTCTATGACTTATAAAGTTCTCAGGTCATGTATCTCTTGGCGATGTGGGACACTTTAAAAAGCCTCTTCACATGTGGCAACTTTGGCCAAACACGTGTTCAAGATCGGGAGGGAAATGCCCATCATCGTCCAAAGAACCTGCTCTGATACCATGATAGAGTCCATTGAGCCTTACTCTTCCACAAAAGGTACATTAATGGAAGATGTTTATTCAAGGCTTATAAAGCCTACAACCCAAGTATACCTCGGCAATATGAGACTCTTAACACAGCCCCCTCACGTGTGGTACTATTGTCGAAACACGTGTACAACGGGAGGGAAGGCCCAACATTGTCCAAGGCCTTGAAACTCTGATACCATGTTATATCACCACTTGTCCTAAATGCTCAAGCTCATAGAAAGAGGTAAACTTAATTACCTAATCAATACATTAACACTTCCCCTCACGTGTGGGCTCAGACTTCCTTTTAATAGGTGATGCCCAACACGTGTAATATTTAATTGAAATGAGAGGTAAATGACAGAGTCAAGATTTGAATTCAGAACATTTGGCTCTGATACCATGTAAAAGTCCATGGGCCTTACTCACTCTCAAAAGATGCATTGAGAGAGGAAGAGTGTCTATGGCTTATAAAGTCCTCAGGTCATGTATCTCTTGGCGATGTGGGATACTTTAACACTTTAATCACAAAAATTTTAGTTGGCTTATATTCGGATGTCTTTTGGCATTTATAGCAAGGGTGAAGACCAATTTCTCCTGGATATGAGGGGAGTTGATCCTCTGATCGTGATCTTCCAATACCCGGAACGTGGGGTCTTCTGCATGTTTGGATAGTGGGGCATCATGCACTAAGAACGTGGGCTTCCAAGTGTCGGGTTAGCGCGTCTTCTTGTATCCAGATCGTGTGCACCCACATTCCGGGGCATGATTGTCCGGAACGTGGGCCTGAATGTGTCTGAGACATGTCCCAAATATCTCGGGTCTCGGTCTTCTCATGGCTTTCCATGGGTTACTTTCAGCCTGGTTTGGTTTGGTCAAGCGATGGATCATGCGGCCCGACCCTTTCAATGAATATATGCTCTTGGTTGATGGGCCATGTAGCTGGCCTTCTTTGGGGATGTGAGTAGTGATTGGGCCAAGTTGGGCTTTCGGGCCCATTTACTAACTAGTGGGAATATTTCCTAACATAAATCAATTTATCAATATTGGGAGCATCTCCCCTCCCATTGGGGGAGCATGAACATGGCTATTTATGTATCCTGTCTAGCAGCATGATTCCGATCACCAAACATCTCATTTAGATTAATGATGTTTGAAGTGAGTGACATATCATGCATATGATGCTGAAGTACATTTGACAAAGAGGCCAAAATGTAACACTTGGGCCATCTTAGGACTTATTCCAACGATATATTGTTGCTTGTCCTCCTGAGAGACATCTAGAGTTGGAAACTCAGGACATGGCTGAGTCAGCACAAACTTGTGTCATTGAGTCGTCAGCACAATATTCAAATTACGCCTCAAACCCATGTAATTTGGTCAAGTCAATTTGTTATGATTCAGAAATGTGGCAAGAGGACTAAAAGATACTAACATTTTCAATATGAAAAATAAACAAGAACACAATTAGGGCATATAAATTTTGCAAACAAGCAGTATAATATAGAACCAACAACCCATAATATATAGTATGCAACGACAACCTAATCCCGCAGTTAATATCCCTTAGTAGCGAATGAATATTTATTACGTACTATAACTAGACGAAAACTATACTCATTATTATTACCATCTAGGTAACTCATACCAAACAATAACAACTTGGTGCGTCACTCCAAATGGTAATTTCTTGGTCAATAGTGCTTATCATATGGGGAAGGGCAGCTAGATACAAGAAAACGATGAAGGTTCTAAGAAAACAACCTATCATAAGGTTTGGAAGCATATCTGGCAGTTAAAAGTCCTGGGGGTTATTAATTTTATTTTATTTTTTTGGTGGAAAACGTGCGATAACATGCTCCCTACCAAGGAAAACTTTTTCAAGAGATACAGTGTCAAAGACCCTTTGTGCCCTTTACGTGGAACATGTTTAGAATCTATGGGCCACATCCTATGGAGTTGTCCCTCTTTAGTGCAGTCTAGCAGGAATAACAGATCAATCCAAAAATTAGCTCTTATGGAGAGGGATGGATTGTGCCTTGTTGAGCAGTTATAGGAAAACTTGATGAAAGAGACCTTGAGGTGGTAGTCATTGTGGCCTACATAATATGGCTATGCAGAAACTTGGTAGTCTTTGGAGGACAATTCAGGCCTCCTATGAGAGTAGCTCTCTCTTCCCTGGAAGTAGTGGAAAATTTTCATCTTTCTAATAAGGAATTGGGCCAAAAAGCAGTAACTCTTTCTAGGCAACTCTTTCTTGACCTTAGATCTTTGAGCCTTGAGAAGGGAACATTGGGGTCGGACATGCCTGCTTAAGCTGCAGTGATGGCATATGGGAGATCGTCTAATGGTAGGAAGCTTCTGAGTGACCGGAATATCTCCATTGATTATGTCCTTTCCTTTGTCCACTACTGTGGGTGAAGACTTAGAAACTGTAGGCATGATGAAGACAGTCCTAGAAGTAGAGGGAATGTCAGAGGAAGGAGCTACATACCCGAGTCCAGTCTTGTCTATTGGGCTATTCTGGATTGACATCATATGAGTCAGCTTCTCATCAGTGACTCTATCTAGCTGAAGCTGTGTTTCTAGTAGCTTCTCCTCTAGGTCTTGTATCTTGAGCAACAGTGAACTCTTCTCAGTCTGTAAGTTATTCAGCTCATGGATATGTTGCTTGCGAGTCTCCCTTAGCTTCTCGAACTCCACATAGAGGATTTTATATGCCTTATTGAGTTATTCCCCGTCTTCATCACTTTGCTCTGAGCAGTAAGAATCCTCCTCTTCTACATGTGGAGCCACAAAGGCTAGAAATTTGCCTTGATTAGGAGATTCTTCTTCTTCGGACTCATCACTGAGAGTCACATTATAAACCTTTCATTTTCCCTGCTTGAGATTTTCACAATCAACTTGTATATGCCCAAAGCCTGAGCATTCAAAATATCTGGGACCTCTTGGATCTTTCTTCTCAGCTTCCTCAGGTTCAGACTCTCTAGGGGACTTCTTCAATCTTTCGGAGAATTTCTTTTTGAATTTATCGTTCCTCATCAATCTTCTGAAATTTTTGGCCAGCATTGCCACTGCTTCTTCTTCATTCTCAGAGTTGTCTTTAGATGAGACTTTGCCTTTCTTCTTGGAAGCCTTGAGGGCAATGTTTTTCACCTTTTTGATCGGGGGCAGGGATAGCTCATAAGTTTGAAGAGATCCCACCAACTCTTTAATCTTCATCTCTTCTAAGTCTTTGCTTTCTTCAATGGTAGTCACCTTGATTCTGAAACGCTCAGGCAAAGATCTTAGAATTTTACGGATGAGTTTTACATCCAAGACGGTTTTTCCAAGACTCACCATTGAGTTTCATAGGTCCCTCATTTTGGAGTAAAACTCTCAGAATGTCTCATCATTCATCATTTTAATCTCTTCAAATCTAGAAATCAACATTTGAAGTTTGGTAGATTTAACAAGTTTTGTGCCTTCATATGTTGTTTCTAAGATTTGCCATGCTTCTTCAGCAGTTCTACAGTTTGAAATTTTAGTAAATTTAGACAGTGAAAGTGCTTGACATAGTGCATGCATGGCTTTATCATTGGAAAGTCGTGCGTTTCTTTCGTTTGTAAGCTCAATATTCGTATCCGCTGGCTTAGTCCAATCAGTTTTAATAGTTTTCCAACAATCAATGAATTTTAAAAAGAAATTGAAAGATAAAAATGATTTCTATTTTACTAAGTGTATGATAGTGTACAACAAAATATTTAAATTATGGAATTTAAATAACACAAATATTTTGTTAACGAAATTGAAAGTCAATTAAGAGAAAAACCACTCCGGGGCAGCCAAACTCAGGATATCCACCATTCAGATGACAAAGCTAGTTACAAAACAGAAGCACTCACATACCCTTATGCAGTGGTTGTACCTTGAACTCTGACGTGTAACCCAACACGAACGCTTCCCAACCAAGTCACCTACTTGAAGGGGTTTTCAATGGAATCCTTTACCTTAGTGCCAACCTTTAAAATAGACTTCAGTTTCAGCACAGCAACCGCACGTGGCAACAACTTGAGAGTGAGCGGAATTCTTACAACTCCTAAAATAAACTCTCCAAGCTTTACGGAATTCAATACGAAATTCTTACAAATTACATGCCTAGGGGCTCTACTTATAGGCTACAAAAACCTAAATCTCGCTTGATACGATTTTCCTAGGCGGCGTCCGGACGGTAGCTGAGGGCGTCCGGATGGACAACTGTGTAATCGGCTTTTCAAATTTGCTTGATATTCTTTCCTGAATAGGATAGCCTCCGGAGGGTGTTGCCCTAGCGTCTGGACGGTTGCACTTCCGCTGCACACAATTTTCATATAAGGCTTGAGCGTCCAAACCATGGAGTCTGACGTTCGGACGGTTGAACATCTTCTGCACGACTTGCCTTATCAAGGATAGCGTCTGGACAGAATAGCCACATTATCCGGACGGTTGTAGCTGTCTTCCCATATTTGTGTTTTGGAAAGAAATCTTTTAATCTATCGAACATTGAAAGGCGTCCGGACGTGTTGCTGAGATGTCCAGAAGGATGCAACTGAGAATAGTTCGAAGCTTCTGGACATAAATGGACATCCGGACGGAAAGTTCTCGTCGTCTGGATGGATGATGCTTTGATAGATGAACGTCCGAATGGAATACCACACAGTCCTGAAGGATGCAAGCAAACTGAACTACACTGTTTTTGAATCTTGTATAGAGTCTTCTTGAAACTCATAACTGAAGTGTAGACTCTGAAGAAAATAACATTCCTGTATAATAAGCATCATTACATAGAAGTGATTTTATCCAACAGAATGTAGCCAATCACAAACTAACATAAATGCATACGAGCTTTCCAATAGTCATAGTTCGTGCCATCAAAGGTAGGAATAGAAATAAGATTTTGAGACATTGAAATAAAAATAGAAGTCAATAGGAAAGATAACACTCAAGAATTAAATCTAAACAGTGTACCAAGCTTTTATACAAATTGAAAAATAAAGAGACTTCTAAATTAACGTGCATGTGTGTATTGTATAACAAAATATTATAAAAGCAAAATTTAAAAGACACAAATATTTTGTTATCGAAGTGGAAACTCAATTAAGAGAAAAACCACCCCGGGGTAGCCAAACTCATGATATCCACTATTCAGAAGATAAAGCTAGTTATAAAGCAGTAACACTTACATAACCTTATGCAGTGGTCGTACCTTGAACTCTGACGTGTAACCCAACACGAATGCCTCCCAACCAAGTCACCTACATGAAGGGGTTTTCCATGGAGTCCTTTACCTTAGGGCCAACCCCTAAGATAGGCTTCAATTTCAGCACAACAGCAACAGCTTGAGAGTTGACAGATTAGCACAATAACTCTTAAAATATTCTCTCTAAGCTCAATGAAATTCACTACCGAATTCTTACAAATTACATGCCTAAGGGCCTCTATTTATAGGCTATAGAAACCCAAAACCAAGTCTGAAACGATTTTCCTAGGCGGCGTCCGGATGGTAGCTGAGAGCGTTTGGATAGACAACTGTGCAACCGGCTTTCCGAATTCCCTGATATTATTTCCTGAATAGGTTGGTTCGGATGGTGTTGCCTTAGCATCCAGACGGTTGCACTTCTGCTGCAGGCAATTTCCATATTAAGGCCTGAACGTCCGGACCATGGAGTCCGACGTCCGGACAGTTGAACTTCTTCTGCACGACATGCCTTATCAAGGATAGCATCTAGACGGGAACACTACATCGTTCGGACGGTTGCAGCTGTCTCCCATATCTATGTTTTGGAAAGAAATATGTTTTACTTGTCGAACACTAAAAGGCGTCCGAACGTGTTGCTGAGACGTCCGGACGGATGCAATTGAGAACAGTTCGAAGCTTCTGGATACAAATGGAAGGTCTGGACAAAAAGTTCTCGTCGTCCGGACAGATGATGCTTGACAGATGAGCGTCCGGACGGAATACCACGTTGTCCGGACTGATGCAAGGGAATTGAACTAACTATTTTGAATTCTGCACAGAGTCTTCTTGAAGCTCATAATTCAAGTGTAGACTCTGAATAAAACAACATCCATGTAAGATAAGCATCATTACATAGAAGTGATTTTGTCCAACAGAATGCAGCCAATCACAAAATTAACAATAGAGGATACTCATGTGCCGTTACATAGTTTCCAATGCTATGCAGTTCGCCATATTAGCATGGAGGCCAATGGAGTGACTCATCGGATGGTGAAGACAGCTCTAATCCAATCTTTGAACCAAACTTGGATTGATGAATGCCCTTCTTTTATTCTAAGTATTGTACTTGTTGAGCAAGATTGAGCAAGAAGATTCGTTTTGACATAATTGAATAAATGATATCCATTTCTTTTTCTTTTTTTTTTTTAAAAAAAAAACTTGTCGTTCTTCCCTTTGCCTCTAACTTAGGATCACAAGAAATCAAGGTTGCGCTACCACTTTACCTCAACAATGAAGCGGAAATAGCTTATCTTTTTTTAAAAAAATAAAAAATAAAGGAAATTTTTTTTTACTAACTCACCTTTTATATATAACCGCAGTTGAACACCAGAGCTCCACACTTAATGTAGTTCATATGTACCCGCAAAACTTCTTGAATGAGCAGACCCTTTGCTCATCCTGATTCCCTTGATATGGAATCTGTCCCATTGTCTTGGACAAACGAGGTGGTGTTGCCAGCACTTGTGTGGCATCCAAGAAGTCCCTGTTATTCAGAACAAACTCTCTATTGTCCAGAATCTGCTCCTCTTCATCGTTGTTGTCCCTCCTGTTCTTAGTCTATTGTCTTGGTAGCATCATTATGCAGGAAGACGTTTGATTCTTAAGTCTTAAGCTTATTATGATACTCATACAGTTATATTTTTTTTTGTTGACTTTCATAAATCTAAAAGGTAGCGCAACAAATATTTCATTCATTACCAAGTCTTAAGACTTATGGAAAGCATGAAATTTCATTTAAAGGATGAGATAAGTAATAGCTAGTTAGACACTATAAGCCACAACGACTAAGGTTTCTAATGTCAGTCTCTCCCTTTTTCAGTTTTTTTTTTTTTTTTTTTTTTTTTTTTTTTTTTTTTTTTTTTTTTTTTTTTTTCCAGGTTAATAGCCCTAGCGCTACACTCTTTTAGTAGGGCCCTCGCTTCCCATGCCCTCTTCCTATCCAGTGGATTAGGTTTTTCCTCCTCGACATCGAGGTGGGAATGGTCTTCCTCTTCCTTGTCTTGATTGGGGGATTCCTCCATAAACGGGACCAAGAATGTAGCTATCACTCAAGTTTTTTAATGTCTAAAGCTTGGCATGTTAGGTTCACATAGAGGCGGCCAATCCCTAAGTACCAACACACTCCTTCGTCGCGAGTATTTCCACTTCACCTCCTTCAGAAAGTTATTGGATGACATTTTTCTCCGGAGAGCCATAGTTGAGAAGAGGGCAAATTAGACCATGAAGAGCTCGTGAACAGAGTCTCTTTGAAGCTTATTGATTGCCTACTCTCGTGCATGTGACTTAAGGTGTATTCCTATATCCTTCCTATCAAATCTTCCTATACTTTACTCAGGAGCCTATGTTATAGTATTAGAGTATTACTTTCTACATTCTAATCATATAAGCATGACCTTCTAGTGATCCTCAGAGCCGATTGCTCTAATACCAACTTGTAACGCCCCCCCCCCCCCCCCCCCCGGCCGCGCGGACGACAAAAATTTAAATTCGCTTGATAGAATACTCGTATATTCTACATGGTGGTGCTCCATTGAGTGAGATTCGTTTAAGCCTAGGGGAGCGTGTGGTGGCACGTCACGGTGGCCATTGGTTACCAAAAGTGGCTCTAGTCTTGTTGGGTGCTAGGAAAGCTCTTCGGTGTGCTATAACTTTACCTCAATAACATAGCAAAAACTAGCTTATCTATTTTATTTTAATTTTAGGAAGAAAAAAAATACAAACTCTTTATATATATATATAATCGTGATTGAACACAAGAGAATTAGAGAACTACACTAAATATACTTCATATATGTAAAAAGAGTCATTACATATTTCTAGACAAAACATTATCCGCAATATTTACAAAAGTGCCATATATGGCAACCGCATCTAAGGTTGGCTTCCACAAAAAAAATCATCCACATCAAAAGCTAAGATCTCTTATATATGGATATTAAGTATAGTAGTCTAAGTGCTAGTAGGACTCCTTTTTCACAACAAATATATCTGTAAAATTCAACAATTTTTCAAGTGGACATGATGCATCCAATCCACTACCCAAGCTATCTCTTTGTTGTTTATTCAAGGCTGGTTCTTAGAATCAAACAAATTTTCATTTAAAATCATAAGCAAGGTTTTCACAAAACTTGCGTAATTCGTATATGACTTCGTTATGCTAGTGCGCCAACACTATGTGTGCTCAGTGTTCATGCTATATCACATACAACTCTTCATAATTCATGCTTTTCATAAATCATCATCAATCATGCATCATATTAAAACACTTTACAATCCACATATTCTCATACGTAAATAACAACTCATTACTTTTCAAAGCATCATTTCAACATAATCATGAAAACTCTACTTTACTTAAGGCTCCATCACATATTATAATCCATGTTTCCATATCAATTCACAATTATCTTTCACAATACGTAAAACATTTCTATAGCATAACTCATCATTCATCAAGATACTGAACTCAAGTACAAGCACATATATTCATCCAAACATAACATTGCCTCAATAAATTATCATATAATACTTTAATCATAAAAATACTTTGGTTTCTCAGTGAGTAAAATACTTACCTTAGCTGCGTGGATATTAGGCTTCACTAGGTTTCCTAGCCAATGACTTGTAATGTACCACTTGCAAATCACCTATGGCCGGATTCCCCTTCTTTTTCTTCTGTTCTTCCTTTCCTCTTTTTCTTCATTTTTCTTCTTCTTTCTCAGCACCCTCATAGCAGTTCTCTCCCCCTCTCTCTCTCACTCTCTATGCTTGAGTGTATGTGCATGAGTGTGAAGAAAAGAAGAAGGGAGAAAGAGATAAGAAAATGAAAAGAAAGAAAAGGAAAGGGAGAGAATAGAGGGAAGTGTCGTGAGGCAAGGGGTGAGGAGAAAAGGAGAAAAGAAAGAAGGGAGAGAAAATTATGAAAATGCCCTTCCTTTCTTTTCTTTTCTTTTTTATTTTCTACTTCCTTTCTTATTTAATTTTCAATTTTCTATTTTTTTTTTCAATTTTCTTTTCTAATTTCTTTGGACCTAAAAATATTCTCTTACATTTTTTTTAAGGACACTAAATTAACTTTAATCAATTATTTACTCAAATTTTATACTTTAATTATTAAATAATGTCCTGGACATTATAGACGTCTTTAAGGGGGAATGAATTTTAGGACCCTAGGTTTGTTAGTTATTTTCTGCCCAACTCTCTCAAGTTACCGAGAGAAATATCTATCTTATTTCTTTCCATTCAAGTTTATTTCTTTCCATTCAAGGTTGTATCATTTATTTCTTTAGTAAGAGTCCTAATCTTAATTGGAGTTGTAAGAGGTTGTTACGGGTCTAGGATTGGGATCGTGTTTGAGGACGTTGAACCGATAAAGAAGCAGGATCACGCTTCCTTTGGTTACCTATGGTGATAATTTTATAGGTTATTCGATGTTCCTTGGGCCTCCTAAAACAAATGTGAGTTTGCTAAATAATTGCTTATCTCATTCATTAGACTTGGCTGGCTTTATAGCCTTTACAACTTACGTAGAAAAAGGATCAATAACAACAAAATCAGATCTGCAACAATCAAATCTGCAACTACCTACAATTCAAATCTGCAACAAGCTAACAAGCTACGAGGATAAGGATTTCTCTTATTGATAACAAGCTAAACTAATGAGATAATAACCAACTTAATTTCTCCTGCTAGTGCGGGACACTATCACTCCTTTCCCCTTAGAAGAGTCATTGTCTTCAATGACAAATTGAGGAAAACGACTCGAGATCATTGGAAGTGATTCCCACGTGGCATTAGCTAGAGAGTGGCCCTACCAATGAATTAGTATCTCATGTTGACCATGCATAATTCTTCGATCTAGCACAGCTTGAGGCATTAGCTAATCGTCATCTACTAGCTCGATAGGGAGTTCCATCGCAACTACAGGAGCTGATGAACCATACCATTTTTTTAGTAGAGATAGATGAAATACTCGATGGATGGGGGCAGATATGGGTAGTGCCAGGCGATATGCAATTGGTCCCACCTTGGCTGAAATCTGAAGCTAGTGCGGGACACTATCACTCCTTTCCCCTTAGAAGAGTCATTGTCCTCAAGGACAAATTGAGGAAAACGGCTCGAGATCATTGGAAGTGATTCCCACGTGGCATTAGCTAGAGAGTGGCCCTACCAATGAATTAGTATCTCATGTTGACCATGCATAATTCTTTGATCCAGCACAGCTTGAGGCATTAGCTAATCGTCATCTACTGGCTCGATAGGGAGTTCCATCGCAGCTACAGGAGCTAATGAACCATACCATTTTTTTAGTAGAGATACATGAAATACTCGATGGATGGGGGCAGACATGGGTAGTGCCAGGCGATATGCAATTGGTCCCACCTTGGCTGAAATCTGAAGTGGCCCATAAAAACATGGTGGCTAACTTGGAATTGAACCACTGGTTGACAGAGTGTTGATGGTATTGTTGAAGGCGAAGATAAATCTAGTCTCCTATATGAAATTGCTGCTCATGATGATGCTTGTCATATACCTACTTCATACGATTTTGAGCTTCATGGAGGTGAGCTTTTACCTGCTTTAGCAACAGGTCATGGTCACAAAGTATTTTATCAACAGAATCCACCCGAGTGGTGCCACGATCATAAGAGAGAAGTGTAGGTGGTGGACGGCCATAAACCATTTCAAAAGGTGTTAGGCGTGTTGCTAAGTGAATGCTAGTGTTATAGCAGAATTCTACCCAAGGAAGCAAATTGTACCACTGCTTTGGATAATCCCCTGTAAAGCACCTCAAGTACATTTCCAAAGTTCTGTTTACCACTTCTGTCTGGCCATCCGTTTGAGGGTGATAGGCTGAGCTGTAATTGAATTTGGTGCCTTGCATTTGAAAGAGTGTTCTCCAAAAGACACTGGTAAAGGAAGGATCCCTATCACAAACTATAGAAGAAGGCATTCCATGTAAGTGAAAAATGTTAGCCAAAAAAACTTTTGCCACCTAGGGTGCAATGTAGGGATGCTTGATGGCGATGAAGTGGGCATATTTTGAAAGTCTGTCTACCACCACAAAAATGGTGGTGAACCCGTTGGAGCTTGGCAACCCATCTATAAAATCCATGGAAATGTCTTCCCATGTTTGAGAAGGGATTGGTAGAGGTTGAAGAAGACCTGCTGGAGTAGTGTGCTCAGCCTTATTGCACTACAAGTGTCGCACTTCTTAATAAAATTTTTTAGCTAATTTTTTAAACCTTTATAAAAAAAAACAGCTTTAACACGTTGAAAGATCTTGTGGAATCCTTCATGCGTGGCATTATGAAACTCAGCCAAGATAGGCTCTTAAAGGGAGGAACCTAGTTTAAGAAAAATTCTATTTTAGAAGAATAATAAGCCCATGTGTACCTTCCACGGTCCCACAACCTCTCCATTCAAGATATTGGCTTTTAACTTCTTCATTCCTTCATCTACCTCCATTTATTCTCTAATGGGCTCCACCTAATGGGGTGTAGGCTGAGATAAAGCCATGAGATCTCCATTGCATTTACCAGACAGAGCATCAACGGCTCTATTCTACCCTTCTTGTACTCTGTAGAAAATTGTAGCCCATCAATTTCATTAGCCACTTTTGTTGTGCTTTCATGGCAATGATATGTGAACAAAGAAACTTCAAACTACGAGGGTCTGTACGGACAATGAATTTCTAGCCCAATAGATATGGGCACCATTTTTGGACTGCAGCCACCAAAGCGAGCATTTCCTTTTCATAGGTATAGAGTTCCAAGTTCCTGCCATGGAGTGCTTTGCTGAAAAAAGCTATGAGCTGTCTACTTTGCATCAAAATAGCTCCAATATCGGTTCCTAATGCATCACACTCCACCACAAATGATTAGGTAAAGTTTGGTAAGGTTAAAGTCGATGCTTGAGTCATGGCCCTTTTTAGAGCTGAGAATGTTGTGTAAGCCACGTTAGAGCATATAAAACCATCCTTCTTCAAGAGATGAGTAAGAGGACGAGCTATGGATTCGTAATTGTGGATAAACTTTCGGTAATAACTAGTAAGCCCAAGAAATCCACGCAAGGCCTTTAGGGATTTTGGTGTTGGCCAATCCATAATGGCAGCAACCTTGTTAATGTCAATGGCCACACCCTCACGACTAATAATATGCCTCAAGTAGTTAACTTGCCCAAAACTACACTTATCATGCCTTACAAATAATTGATTAGTCTGTAAAATATGAAAGACTTGGGCTATGTGTGAAAGGTGCTCATCCTAGGTGTGACTATAAATTAATATATCATCAAAAAATACAAGGACAAACTCACAGAAAACTTGTTGAAATACTTAATTCATCAAGGCTTGGAAGGTGGATGGAGAATTAGTGAGGCCGAAGGGCATCACGAGGAACTCAAAATGGCCATGATGAGTCCGAAATGCAATCTTCTCAACATCATGCGAATTTGATGATAGCCTGAGCGAAGGTCCAATTTTGAAAAGTATTGGGCCCCATACAATTCATCTAGGAGCTCGTCAATCATGGGGATTGAAAATTTGTCTTAAATGGCGAGTCGATAGAGGGCTCTATAGTCGACATAAAGCCTCCATGAACCATCATGCTTCTTCACCAACAAAACTGGAGAGGAATAAGAGCTGGAACTGGTCTTGATTACCCCATTCTGCAACAAACCCGCGATGAGCCTCTCAATTTCATTCTTTTGGTAGTGAGGATATCTGTAGGGCCTGACATTGACTGGCCCACTAATAGAGGAATATGATGATCCCTGTCCTTGGTTGGTGATAAATAGTAGGGCTCCTCAAAAAGAGCAGCATGGTTTTCTGATAGTGCTTGAAGAGGCTCATTCGTAATTTCTTCAGCCTATTGAGATACACCCAAATGAATAGAATAAATCTGTAGCAGAACTCCATTTTTTACATTTGTTTAACTCCTTGTTGATCTCATTCTCTCCCACAATGCGATTGATAGGTGCAACCGCACCCCGTAGCTCCACTTGTCTTCCTCTGAGAGCAAATTTCATGATTAACTTGCTCAAATCCCAGAGAATGGGTCCGAGCAAGCGTAACCATTGCGCACCCAACACTACTTCATAACCTCCTAAAGGTAAAAGATAAAAATCTACCTTTATAGCAACTCCCTGAAGTATAATTCGGACACCCTTGCACATTCCCTTGCTGGATAATTTTTCTCCATTAGCTACGACCACCTCAAACTTGGTTGCCTCGGTTGGTAAGAGGCCCAATTCTTCTAAAAAATCTTTGTTCAAAAAATTATGGGTGCTGCTTGAGTCCATCAGCACAGCCACCTTTTTGCCTTGAATAATTCCTTTGATGCGCATTGTTTGAGAGTTCCCCCCATTGCATGGAGAGAAATTTCTGGAATTTCTTCCTCTATTGCAGCCAACTGTTCTTCATCTGATGACTCCTCCTCATAGCATCTGTCGATCAGAAAAAGCATCTTGCATTTGTGTCCCTGAGTGAACTTCTCGTCACAGTTGATGCAGAGTCTGGGTGCACGTCTTTCCCTCATCTCCGCAGGATTTAGGCGATGATGGGATTCTGAGCTCTGAACAGGGACGGTGATGGAAGTGGCAGAAAGCTTGGGGAATCCAAAGCTCTTCGGTTATCTACGGTGAAGGGCTGTCACTGAGAAGTATGTTGGGCCTCAAATAGCCTCGCAAGACCCACTGCTGCCGTGAGCGACAATGGTCTGGATGCTTGCACACTGGTATGAATGCTCTCCTTCAGTCTGCTTACAAAACCCCCAATTTGTTGTATTTCTGATAGTTTACCAGCCCTGCTCAACAATCTTTCATATTGTGTTTGATAGTCCGTAACCGACACCTACTGTTTTTACTTGGTAAGATCGCCAAAAAAATCATCGTAAAGGGTTGGCCCATAATGAACGTTTAGTCCTTCCTTCAAGGAATCCCACGTCAGATTGTCATTAGCTTCCCGATACAGTTGATACCACAGTTGCACCTCTCCCTCGAAATGATATGCTGCCAAATGAACTTGCTCCTCTTCAGGGGTGTTTTGAAAACTGAAAAACTGCTCCACCTGACAAATCCAAGTCGTTGGATCATCATCCCCGTTATATTTCGGGAAGTGCAATTTGGCCAACTTTGGTGTTGTGGACTGACTAGACTTGTGGCGAAATGGACCCTTCCCTTTGTCATGAGTAGAGGATTCTCCTTTGCCACCTTTGCTACCTCCAGAGTTAGGCACCTGAGCGTTAATGGTAGCAAACATTTCCTGCATTTGTTATAACATTTTTTCTTGGCCTTTTTTGTAACTCTTCAGACATGGTTAAAACCTGGCTCTGATACCAAAATGTTACAGGTTTGGGATTCGGATCGTGTTTGACGATGTTGAACTGATAAAGAAGCAGGATCACACTTCCTTTGGTTACCTATGGCAATAATTTCTAGGGTTATTCGAGGTGCCTTGGGCCTCCTAAAACAAACGTGAGTTTGCTGAACAATTGCTTATCTCATTCATTAAACTTGACTGGCTTTATAGCCTTTACAACTTACGTAGAAATAGGATCAATAAGAACAAAAGCAAATCTGCAACTACCTACAATTCAAATATGCAACAAGCTTACAAGCTACGAGGATAAGGATTCCTCTTATTGATATAAAAACCTTAACTAATGGGATAATAACCAACTTAATTTCTCCTGCTGGTGCGGGACCCTATCAAAGGTTTCCTTATATAGTGCCTCACGTCTCCTAGTCCAAGTCAAAATAGGTTTACAAGTCCAAACCTTATTTTAAGTCGGTTGTAATATTTATTTAAGCATAGTTTTGCAATAAAGTTGGCAGAGAATTATTTAGTCAATCAACACTTGTGTTGTGAGGTTTAAAGTCCCTCTAAAGACCTTAATGTTAACCACAGAAAAAGCATGTAGGAGAAATTCTAGGGGCGGAGGCACGTATGTTGTTGGCCCCCCAAAAAATTTCAAAGCCCTCAATTTTTTTTTTTTTTTGGTTAACCATTGGCCCCTGCAAAAATAAAATTAGGCCCCCCCTAAAAAAACTTTACTCTAATTAAAAATATAATTTTTTCCTTTTATTATTTTTTCCAATATATATATATATATATATATATATATAAAACCCCGCAAGTCCACAGCAAACGCATCAGATTTAAAAGGAAAAAAAGAAATAGCAATAGCAAAATAGCAAATCCTCCTTAACACGACAACCCAACCTGGCAATGTCAATCAAAAAATTAAAAAATGCACTGCACAAAGAAAAAAAGAAAGAAAAAAAGAAGAAGGCAAAATTAACTTTTCAATAACTCAAATTTTCCTCAACCTCGTTCTCACATTTAACCCTAAGAGAAAAGAAAAAAAAAAACGCAGCTTCAAAATACCGCAAGCTCGAGAGAACTCAGACCGTCCACGCTCCACCGGTCCTCCACCACTGTCGACTGTTGTCTACTCGTTTGTCACATTGTGAGTTATCTGCTAGATCACACTTCTCTGTAGGGCCGTAGGCTATTTCAGTATTTTGCAATTTTTGCTTTAAAATTTGGGGCTTTTCTGTGAATAAAAAGAAGAATAAGAAGAGAGTGTAGAGAAAACTAGAAAAGTGAGGAAGATAAACGGAAGCGAGGAGAAGGAAGACAGGAGGAGTGAACTGTAAAACTGAAGGTTGTGATTGTGATTCTATGAAATTTGATTCGCTTGAAGCACTTGTGCCTTTTTGTGTTGAGTCGTTGACAGTGCGTTGGGGATAGGAAAAATATTAAAGGCAAAAATTGAGAAGCCAAGAAGGTCCTAGAAACTAAGAAACTAGAAGTGAATACTGTGGGTCATGAGTGAATGGTTATTGGGCTTCAAAAAAACCACTTTTTGATAAATTGATAAATTGTATTTGTGAATTTGTCATTTTGTTGGATCACTTGGATGAGTGCATTGAGTGGGGCTGTCGTGGGGACCATCAACCATTGGTGGGGAGGAAAGTAATTGAAGATTAAATATTGTACATTGGGGAGGAAATTAATCAATGGCCTTTTTTTAAAAAAAAAAAAAAAGAAAAAAGATTAGGAATCAAATTATTTAAAATTTCAAATGTGATTATGTGACTAATATGATAAATAACCAATTAATCAAATATGTTTTGTTAGTATTTGTCTTTGATTGATAAATTTTTTTTTTATATGTTTTTTTTATTTAATTTAATTTAATTAATTAATTTATTTATTTATTTTTTTTTCAGTATTTAGTCTAGATTGAATTCTTAAGAAACTTACAAAATAAATACACAAAAAAAGGAACTAAGTACGCCTTCATTTTTGTTTTTTTTAATTGTGTTACATTACTTATTCTTCTAATTTATTATTATTTTTTTATTGGTTTGCAGCGTTCAGCTAGCACATTATTGTCTTTAATTTGTTTTCAAGAAATCTTTCAAACTCAAGATAATGTTGATTCACTGAAAGGTACTCATTTTTCTTATACTCTATTAATTGTGCTTAATTTATTTATCAAGTAGTTTATATTTTTTCTTGTTTGCTATTTTGATGGGTTATTTGATCTGGTTAATTATTCGTTACTTTTTGCCTTTTTCAATTGTTAATGCTAATAAGAATTATTATAATTAAAAAATTCTAACAAAGATCTTATATTTCTAGGGGTACTTTTTGGTTAATTTATTAATCTATAATTTTTTTTTACAGCTTAGAAAAATATGAGCAGACCAAAAACAATCGATTCATTCTTTAAGAAAAAAATGCGAGTCATTCAGAGGTTGATAGTGATATACTTTTAAATAGACCGTTAGCAACGGATCTTAATGAGCGGCCTTCTAAATGTCCAAGAATCCTTCTTGAAGAAATTGATGCCTCCACTTTGCAACGTGATCCAGGGAAACGTCTGCAAATATGAGAATATCCTGTAAACTTACAAGATGAAATACGACGTGCTTATCTTAGAGCTGGCCCATGTCAACCTATTCTTTTACCTATAGAATATCCACCTTCAGGATCGGAGAATCATCGTCGTCGATTTCAAGCTTCTTGGTTTCAGACATACTCAAGTTGGTTGGAGTATCCAGAATCAAAGGATGCCATCTTTTGTCATCCATGTTACATTTTTGCTAAGAAATCACCAAACCGTCCGGGATCAGATGCATTTACAGTGAAAGGTTTTAGGAATTGGAAAAAGGTGAACGATGGAATGAATTGTCCTTTAATGGGGCATGTGGGGACAGATCCAAATTCACCACATAAAATTGCTATGAAATGTTATGAAGATCTGAAGAATTATTCACGGCATATTGGCAAGTTGATTGAAAACAGTCATCACAGGAAATAGAGAATAATCGATTGCGGCTCAAAACCACAATAGATAGTGTTAGATGGCTAGCATTCCAAGCATGTGCATTTAGAGGTCATGATGAAAGCTCCGACTCAAAAAATCAAGGTAACTTTATTGAATTGATAAAGTTATTAGCAACTTTTAATGATAAAGTTGATGGAGTTGTGTTGACAAATGCTCCACGGAATGCCAAATATACATCACCCCAAATTCAAAAAGAAATTTTGCATATCTTTACAACTAAAGTGCGAGATGTGATTCGCAAAGAAATTGGGGATGCTAAATTTTGCATTATTGTTGATGAAGCTCGGGATGAGTCAAAAAGGGAGCAAATGTCAATCATTTTGAGATTTGTTGATAAAGATGGTTTTATTCGAGAGAGATTCTTTCATATTGTCCATGTCAAAGATACGACTACATTAACTTTAAAAAAGAAGATATGTGATGTCATTTCTTGTAACGACCTCAAAATTCAGAATATTCGAGGTCAGGGATATGATGGAGGTAGTAATATGCGTGGTGAATGGAATGATCTACAAGCTTTATTTCTTAAAGAAGGTCCATATGCATATTATGTGCATTGCTTTGCTCATAAGCTACAATTAGCTTTGGTTGTAGCATCTAGAGAAGCAAAATCTGTTCATCAGTTCTTTGAGAATTTGAATTTTATTATCAACATTGTTGTTGGTTCTTCAAAACGCAATGATGAATTGCAATCTGCCCAAGTTGCTGAGATTGAAAGTATGATTGCTTCTAATGAAATTGAGACTGGAAGGGAGGCAAACCAAATTGGTACTTTACAGCGACCTAGAGATACTCAATGATCTTCTCATTTTAATTCTGTTTGTAGCATGATAAGAATATTTCGTGTAACTTGTTTAGTTCTTGACACTATCTCAAAGGAGGGAATCGACTATTCTCAACGCGGTGATGCTGAACCGGCTTATATGGTATTAACATCATTTGAATTTGAATTTGTTTTGATATTGTATTTGATGAAAGAGATTATGGGATTTACTAATTGTCTTTGTCAAGCTTTGCAACAAAATTCTCAAGACATTTTAAATGCCATGAAAGTGGTTTTAACTACAAAATCACTTCTTCAGAATTTGAGAAATGAAGAGTGGGAGTCTTTCCTTCATACTGTTAAATCATTTTGTGCAAAAAATGAAATTGATGTTCCTGATATGAATCATTGTTACACTAGAGCTCGAGGTAGATCATGTTGCCAAAATGAAGAATCTTCCATGACAATGGAGCATTATTTTAGAATTGATGTGTTTATTGCTGCAATAGACTTCCAATTGCAAGAACTGGATAATAGATTTAGTGAGCATGCAATAGGACTTCTTCCTCTTAGTGCCGCTTTAAGTTCTCTAGATGCATACAAATCATTTAAGATCGATAATATATGCAGCTTAGTTGAGAAGTTCTATCCTCAAGATTTTACTGAGCAAGAGAAAATCATTTTGAGATTTCAATTGGACCATTATAAGCTTGATGTGCCAAAACATTCAGATTTTCAGAATATGTCCAATTTATCTGAGTTGTGCAGAGGATTAGCAATTTCAGGAAAATAGAAGATTTATAATTTGATTGACAGGTTGATTCGTCTAGTGTTGACTCTCCTTGTTTCTACTGCTACTACTGAATGAGCCTTTTCTGCCATGAAACTTGTAAAAACTAGATTACGTAGTAGAATAGAAGATGAGTTTCTAGCAGATAATTTGATAGTTTATATCGAGAAAGAAATTGCTAAGGATTTCACGACAAAGATGATAATGGATGAATTTTATTCCATAAAAGACCGTCGACGTTGAGCACAATTCGAAAGAGATATGAAGTTCTTTTTTGGATTTTTTTTGTAAATGTCTATAGCAAACTAGAACGCTTCTGTATTTGAAAGAAAAATTATTTTTAAATATGATTTTATAGACATGTAACTTTTGTATACAGTTTTAACTTATGTTTTAATATGAAGTTAAGTTTAACTGTTTAATACTTGTTTTCTTTTATTTTACAAGTGGGCGCACATATAAAAAGACTATATATACATATTTATTTATTTAGGTTCAGCCTCCCACCAATTAATTCTTGGCTCCGCCCTTGAGAAATTCTGTAGATTTTCCTGTCCAAGGTTCAGTTACGAGATCCTTCTCAAAGGCTTGTAACACATTTGATGATGTGTGATAATAAATTAAGCCATTGAATCATTAATATTTGTTGAAAAAAAAAATGCCACATTAACCTAATTATATAGCAATTGTCGGTTGCCTTCCGAAGAACCGCCCAGAAACAGATGGGAAAGTGAGCGCTAGTGTCCGGCCTGCTCCAGCTGTACGTTAAGCTGATTTCAAAGTCACGTTATTCTTCCGGCGGTTTATACCTGTTTTCTCAAAAAAAAAAAAAAAAAAAAAAAAAGTGATACCTGTACGTGCTTATTCTTCCGGCGGTTTATTGTCCGTCTTCTTTGACTCACTTTATTGTAATTAAAAATTAGCTCATCTGAATCTGTGCAGGCATAAAAGTCATAAGGTGAGCATATATAATATAAATATGAATATATGGGTCAAATAATTGAAAACGTGCCACCTCTTATCAGTGTTTTCTGTTTTACTTTTATGGGAAGGTTTTTTTTTTCTTTTTTTTTTTAATATATATTTGAAAAGAGAATTTTTTAGGTTATCCACTCGAATATCTTCTCGTGGTAATTATCTATACTATATAGTACTCTCAAGCCTCTTCCCGATCATGCTCTTATTTAAAAATTTAAATAAAACTTTTTTATTATTATTATTATTATTTTACGTTTTTTTTAGGTTTAAGTTTTTGGGTAATAGTATTGTTTACACAATTTCTAAATAGTGATGCGTCGATCATAAGGTTATTCTTCTGACAGTGAGAACCCGAAAAAGGTTGGCAAGTCTATGGATTTAAAATTTGCAAACCAGAAAAAGATTGGTTGAGAATTAGCCTGCGAGGTCTGCTCAGATGATTAAATCATATGTAGTCTTGAAACTAGCTAGGTGAAGAAAAACTTGTTACTTCTAAAATTTTAACGGGCAGAGAAAGAGCCAAAAGGTTGGCCGGTTACGTAGCAATTAATAGGATGTGCATATATATATGTGGGCGGAAATACAAAAAAAGAAAAAAAAAAGAATTAAAAATGATGGGCATGGACGGGCCATGGGTCAACCGTAAGCGTAAACAACGAGTATGGAATGTCGGTGAATGTGTGAATAGATTGGGAGAGTAAAAAAGTGTCAAAAAGCTCTACTTTGTTGTCTTTTGGGCGCTGGTAGAGGTGGCCAAGGACGTGGCCGATCGTTATGCCCCGCCTTTTTCTGTGGACGTACTGTGGGTGCACTTGCAGGCAGCCTCGATCTGACGATCGTCCTGTGCAATGTCATACTGATCTCAGCACCACGTCAAGTTCAGCAAAGCATACACATTAAAAATTCAACTCGATCTTAAAATTAATACTTGGTGCTCCATACGTCTACGTTGTCGCTCCGTCCGAAACCTTGATCTGTTAACTTCATCGTTTTCTTTTCTTTGAAACGCACCGTTAACGATGTGACGATTAGAAATTTTAGTTTTTTTGGCAAAAAAAAAAAAAAAAAAAAAAAGTCATTATCGGCTCTCTCCATTTCAAGAGAATTCTTATCCCACCATGCATATGACAAGTTGTCATTACATGCGTGTTAGTCCGCCTTCAAAATTTGAAATTGAGATAAAATCTTGGTCCGCCATCAATTAAGAGAAAAAAGTATAAAAGAATATATAAACTATGATATTAAAAATTGATAGACTACTATTCGATCATTTTCGCATATAATATGTTTATCCGCATGGGTAGGTTTCAATGGCAAAGGATTTATTTTTATCGTGGAAAACATTTAGGCTTCTGAAAACGACGACATCGTTGTCAAAATATATTGCGAGCTAGGTAGTTGTTATTTCTTCATACGTGATTGGACCATGCATGCATTTGTTCTATTGTTGAAGCACGCGCGAGGGAAACGACCATTTATCATTTGAAAACATTGCCCACCAATGTTTACTCAATATTTAATCAGAAACTTACTATTTAGATTTTCAAAGGATTATTTGTGTATTCTCTGGAAAGTGTTGTGATGACATATAAAACAAGAGAAAATAGTGGAAATCGGCAGAAAATGAATACAAAAGGAAAACTTCACTTATAACTCTTGATTTTTTTTTTATCACTTTTGAAAAAAGATACCAAAATTTTAAAAAGTGTCAATTTAGGGTATCAATCTTTCAATTTTTTATTTTTTTTTTCAATTTCAACAATTCGTTAGAATTTTCCATTAAATCCTATTAAAATTCTCAAAATACCCCTAAAAAAAAATTTGTTAGCATTTAAAAGCTGATCAGAATTTGAGTAAATTTTCGCAAAAGTGATGAAAGATCAAAGGTTATAAATAAAGCTTTCACAAACACAAAAGAGCGATTTTCCATATTCTAACATTCTCTTGTCGCTTACTAATTAGAATACTAAACTAGAAAACCCTCATATTTTCTATTGTAACAAGAAACAGAAACTTAAAATTTAAGTACATAATGTATTAGAGAAATTTTTTTTCTTATCTTTAAAAATTGGACTCCAATAGATGTATAGTGTTAAAAATAACAGTTATTTATGTCTTCGCCAACAGACACTTAGTTTCAAAATTAACTGTTAATCCAACCGTCACTAAATGCTATTTTAACATTAACAATCTGTCAATAGTTATAAATTGCTAATTCAACAATAAACAAACACTTAATTCAGACTATCAGATCAAATAATTATCTATTATTATTTAAGAATAACAATTTGATCATAATTATGTAATCTTAACTGTTAAATCAAAGTTAATTTGACCTTATAATTTACTTTAGTGATAATTCAATAAATTCAAATATTGGATCTACCTAAGAAGCATCATATGGTCTATATCAAAACACAAGATCGAATGATCCCGATAGTCTAAAATTGAATAGTCATGAGCTTCAATGCTTCTCAAATAAATAAATAATAATAAAAAAAGACTCCCCTTTCCCCATGGTATTTCCCTCTCTCCCCGCCCATGGGTTCTTTGTAGGGTGCATGCTTTAATTTTTTTTTTTTGGTTAAATATAGTCGGCGGCAGTATTTACTGTTGTTTGATAATTTTGACAAGTTTTCACTTGTAATAGGAAAGTATTTTTCCTACCAACCAAACAATGGAAAATAATTTTTATATTATTTTCAGGGTTATAATCAAACAATAGTATATCAGTAATTTTCTCCAAATATATTTCGACTAAGAATATTTTCTCCCATAAATCATTTTATTACGAAACAAAAACAACCTAAATTTTTGCAGGGAGGCCATGACCCAATGGTACCCTCTCCCTCTGTCCTCACAATGGGACATGTGTCACACCCTGCCATAGTCAGCTTTGACTTTTGTTTAGAGCCCTTAATTATATACTTTTATTAAATATGTTGTAGATATAACGCTTAGGACAATATATAGGACCCCCAGTTGGGGGTACAGACACTGAAAATTTCTGTACGGGAACATGCGCCTGCAGTCCGAGCCATTGCATCACAAGTTGGGATCGATCCATACAACTATTGGGGATGATTTTGGTACTTACCAAAATATATTAGGAGGCTTAGGCCTTCTACATATTTATTTTATGTAAAACCTCAAAATTGAAGTAATTTTTTTACTATTTCATGAATAGAAACTGTCATTATAATCCATATGGATATATGCAACCTTGCATAATCACTGCTAAAATAATAGAATAACATAGGAAATGTGAGAAAAGTATATGCAGGGAGAGAAGACATGAGATTTGAGGTGGCTCAGCCTTAGTCGTCGCTGATGAGTGCTTATCAACAATGACTTTTGTACTCGTTACTAATGAATGCTTATCAACGACAACTTTTGAGTCGTTGCTGATAGTTGTCGCTAATGTTTCAAATATATTTCTTATTAGCAACAACAAAAAGGTATTCATTAATGTATCGTCGCTAATAACTTGGCGGGAATTATTTTATGTGCGGGCTGTAGCAAGAAGCTATTAGTGGCGACATTGTGCTTATTCACTTGTTTGTCTACAATACAAAATACAATATGGTAATTAATTAATTCCTAATATGTAATTACAATTAACTTGTAAATAAAGAATATTTAAGTATCAACCACATATCAATATACAAAAAATATAATATATATTTTTATATATTCTAACAAAAAAATTATATAAATGAAATCCAAAATTTATATTAAAAAAAAAAGTACAAATTTATCAGCTATGACATGAAGCTGTAACCACTAACAAATAAACTATCAGCGACCGTTTGGAATTTGATAATCTTATATATCTCTCTTATCTCACTCACTATAAGAATTTTAGTCTTTAACAACGATTAAAAGTCATCATTAAAAGTCAAAAGCCGACAACTATCGCAATTGCTTCTTGGCCGGCCGATCGAGACCAAAATTCTTATTTATGGGCGTGAAATATCGTTGTCTTGTTTGGTAATCTGTTGTACGTGTATATATCTATATATGTTCGGTATCTGGATCGATCTGTTGTTGGATGTTCTTTGTGTTCGGGGGGTTGAAAATGAGGAGAATATACGTGAATCATGAGGGTCTGAAACAACTCAGAGACGTGTCAAATCTCCTAGCTAGCAGTTAATTTACTCCACCAAATTGTTTGAAATTAATCTAACATCAATATGGATGCACCTTTTGACTGCAGCCAGCACAAGTGCCACGTCTAGCTACACAAGCTGGTTAATTGCATGGAATAAATGCCAACCTCCCAACTCCTCCGACCAATTCGAAATGAATAGGCTTTATATTATAATCAGATTTTAAAGTTAGTATATTTAATACAGTATAAATAATTTCATATTATTTAAATATTTTTAAAAGACGTGATAATATTAAATTTATAAACCAACTTTAAATTCAGAAAAGATCCGTTTTCACTCCTTTCAGTGAGTCATATATGGCAGTGTACGTAGAATATTGAAATAACGAAACTTTCACATGCAGCAGCTCATGCTCATCCGTGGGAATTTTTGACCGATCGATTTGTCGGAATATTCAGTCAGCGGTAGGGGTGAAAATTCAGTCCCAGTTCTCGGTTATTGGCCAAAACCGAGAACCGGAACCTGGGTCCCGGTTATTGGATTTTCAATAACCGGGACCGGACCAGGGTACCCCGGGTAACCGGGAATCCCGGTTACTCGGGTAACCCGGTTAAACCGGGACTAGACCCGGGTTTTAAAAAAATAATAATAATATTAAAAAAAAAAAAATTTGACTTGCGAAAAGCATATCAGACCATAGTGTATTTTTAACGTGCAATAGCTTTGTCTTTGGCGTGATGTTTGATGGGTCAACAACTGCTTCCATAGCTTTGGTGAAGTCGATATTCGATTGGTGGATCGCATTGGCAGTTAATAGATTGCCTTGGAGGACCCGAGGAGGGGGGAGATCTTCTTCTGATTGCGATTGTTCATCATTAACCCTGTAATAGCGCCTTGAGATTGATATAGCAACGCCAATGACTACCCCAACGGCGAAAAGAGCAGCTGCAAACCCAATAACCACATCTGCAGTAACCGATTTTCCCTTGGCTGATTTTGGTGAAGTGTTTGATGTTGTAGCGTTAATAAGATCCTTATTTCCATTTGCATCAAACGTAAGCCATGGATTTGACTTTGGAATAATTCCAAAGAGCTGGTTGTTAGAAAGGAGCAACTTTGTCGAGGCTGCCAGGGGAGGGTATTTTTTTTTTTTTAAATAATTAACAACCGGTCCGGGTACCCGGTTTAACCGGGTATTTTGAAAACATATACCTGGGACCGGAACCGGGTACCCCGGGTACCCGGTTATTTAAAACCGGGTACCTACTCGGATTCCGGTTTTCCGCGCCCGGTTAGTGCCCAGATCCGGTTCCGGCCCGGTTATAACCGGCCCGGATTTACACCCCTAGTCAGCGGCTAAGATTCTTAGCGTTTGATCAGTCAAACACTCGGATAGGAAGAATTGTGGCCGTTGACTTCAACTTTGTGGGGATATGTGTGTGTGCGGTGGAATTTGGACTTCAAATTTGTGTGTGGTGGAATTTAGACTTCAAATTTGTGGGGATATGTGTGTGTGTGGTGGAATTTGGGGTTGGAAGTTAGCGAACAATGGTTGGAAGTTAGCGATGTGTGGTGGAATTTGGGGTTGGAAGTTAGCAAACAATGCATAATTAAAGAAAAAGTGATTTATGAAATCAATTAATCATTCTTATTAGAGTAATGCTAGAAATTATATTTTTATTCTATAATAATATTGTGACAGTTTCAAACCCAATCTTTGAATCAGTTCTTATTAAAAAAATAAATAATAATAAATCAATGGTTGAATAAGACTGTCATATTAGCATTATGAAAAATTATGAAATAAAAATATAATTTCTAGTATTACTCTTCTTATTATATTATGAATAATGTTAGAAACTACATTTTTATTTCACAATGCTGATGTAACAGTCTCAACTAATTCTTAAATCAATCATTGTTAAATAATAATGAAAGAAAATTCAAGAGATTGTTAAGTTGCCCAAATTGAGAAAATTTAAAAGGCTGTGGCCGGTCCCAGATGGGAAAGCAAATGAAATCTCAGCATAGGAAGACAAATTTCATCCACACCTCCAAACCTCTTGAACTGCTTCACATAGACTTGATGGGTCCATAGAAAAATAGAGATACATTATGGTGGTGGTGGATGACTAGTCAAGATTCACTTGAGTAATGCTCCTCAGGAAAACATTTGAGGCATGCGATTAAGCCAAGGCCCTTTTCAAGAAGCTTCAGAATGAGAATGAGTACTTATGTACTGTTCAATACTTTAAGAGTAATACTATATACCACAAAATAGGGAAGAGATCAATCGTTAAACTAAAATCATTGGAGAAAATATTTCAAAAACCTTACGTATCAATCTCTAAAATATAATGTTAAATGTTAAATGAAGTGAAAGAAAAGTTGAATTCTTCTTTTGGTCCATTGTAAGTAGTAAGCCAATTTAGATTTACCTTTCCAGATTAGGTGATATGAATTGGACGGTGTCCATCTCATGTCATTGATTTTCTAATAAACTTTCACCACGTTAAATAAAAGAAAAAGGATAATGCAAGAGCTCCTCTTTAGTGTTTTTTTAGAGTCTTTCTATGCTGACATGACACTTTATTTTTTTTAATAAAAACATAATAGAAAAATCAAGCTGACATGTCAGTATAGAAAGACACTAGAAAGAGTTCTGATATTTCCCCGTCAATGAATAGATTCACCCATTGAAACAAAAAAGAACTCAATTTACTAATACTAATCAAGACCCAAAAAAAGGGAAGATTTTTAGTTTCCTTAAATGTCTCATCTAGGTGAAATTTACACCAACAACTAATTATAACACGTTGGAAACACAGGCATGTTAAATTGTTAATAAAAAAAAATGGGTAAGGAAATAAAATGAGTTTTTGGGCAAAGCACGTGAAAGGCAAGATTCAGAAGGTTGGGTATATCTCACTACGTGTTTAATTGGACCACATTTCTCTGTGCTTTTATGCCATAAAGGCCCAATAATTATCATGTGGACTGAGCGCCGCAATCCTCCCCACCATTATTATAAAATATGAGTAGTGCCGCCGCGTCAGTTTTATTCAAGGAATGGTGGATAGAATTATAATAATAATAAAAAATTACACATAATTTTCTTAAATATAATTAGTAATGTCTTTTTTAAATTATTAATTGTGTTAATATTTCTTCCTAAATTATTAAAAAAATATATATATCTATGTCTCTTTAATGAGATCAATACTCTTCATAAAATTATTAAAATAAAATAAAAACTAAAAAAATTATTAAAAAAATTAAAATAACAAAAATTTATACCAAAATATAAAATTAAAAGCTAATTTTTTTTTCCTTTTTTGTTTTTTAAAGAATTGTTTTTATAATTTTCAGTTATTTTTTCATTTGTTTTTTTTTTCTTTTTCTTTGTCGTTTTTTATTAATTTTTTTTTTTTTAAAAAATAATTTTTTAATATTTATTTATTTTTTTTCAAATTTATAAAGAAATTTTTGTTTTATTCAAAAATTTTTATGGTTATTTTTGTCTTTTTATTGGTATTGGGGAGGGGGACATTGACACAATTTGTAGTTTGGATGGTACATTAACAATTGTGTGGTAGTTTGAAGGGATATGTGTACTTATCCCAATTTGTGTACTTATCCCAATTATAATATATAGTATTTTTTTAATATATATATTTATAATAATGCAACCTATTATATTTTCATTTCATTTTATTATGTATTATATTATATTATTCTATGTTTATTGTCTTTCCTATTAGGGTTTTTCTTTTTAGTATTATTTCCTTCCTAATGTATTCTAGGGTTTCTTGTCTAACATCCCCCCCCCCCCCCTCTCTTTTTTTTTTTTTTTTTTAAAGAGAACATTGTATTGAGTCTTGATCTTATTGTATTACAAGAGACCTCTATATATAAAGAGGTTATGAGTAGTAGACAAGAAACTTAAGACCACATAAGGTAGGGAATAAACCCTAATAGGAAAGACAATAAACATAGAATAATATAATATAATATATTCGAACAAAAAATAAAAAATTAAGTATTGCTACATACTACACTGGAGTGATGTGGGAGTATACATCAACCCTTTAATCAATCTTTTGTTTAAAAAAAATAAAAACATTTAAAAAAATGATTGGTACTGCCACATTATCCTAGTAAAATAAGAATTTCATTATTCAAATATATGTTATATCAATTCAGAATTATCTCTTGTTAATATTGTTTCAAAAAGGTAGCTCAATCGGCTGTGGACTATGTCTCATGAAGCAGATGTCACTAATTCAAATCCTCCTTCTCTTCTCTTGTGTGGACATGTAAAAAAAAAAAAAAAAATCTTTTTAATATCTAAATTAGGAACGGGACAAATGTTTTCTTTCTTTCTTTTGTGTATAAAGAATTTTTCATGTGAAGCTCACGCTCTAGTCATTCAATAGAGTTGCAAAATTGGATGGGCTGCCTCTTGTGTGGACATATCTAAATTAGGAACAGGCCGGGGGAAATTTCTTTTTCTTTTTTTTTTTTTTTTTTTTTTGTGGATAAAGAATTTTTCATGTGAAGCTCACGCTCTAGTCATTCAATGGAGTTGCAAAATTGGATGGGCTGCTACACGGCTGGGCTTCTCTAGAATGATTGATGGACCAGATGAGGCTATTGAACATAGTATTTGAAGTGAGCCCAATTAAATTTTGGATTGGCTCCAACTTACTATCTCCCAATTAGGGATGCCGTGATTTTAGGTTGACAATAACTTCTATAGGCTTGTGCCTTCTAATAAAAAGGAAAACAGGTCAACGTGAAAAAGAAAAAACTTTATTTTTTATTCTCTTCTACAGTCGTCTTCTAATCCAAACAAATAAAAATTTGCTGCAATTTTAGTCTAATTTTATGCTCCGTTTTTTTTCCACGTAAAAATTTTTCTAGAAAATGTTTTTGGTATTTTCGATGTTTGATAGAGGCGAAAATAATGGTCAATAGAAATTATTTACGATTTTAAAAACCGTAAATCGTTTTATAGATTTAAATTCTTCATTCTTGAACGCACGTTTGTGGGAATCCGCCATTATTGGACATTGAAATTTGTTGGTAGCCCGATTGTACTGGCAGGGATCTCCAAATTTTGGTATCTAATTGTCAGAATCAGGCGGCACTGACCGGATTCCGACGATGGCCGCTAGAATCCAGAAATTTCTACCGGATTTCAGCCAAACTATGCCAAATTCCGGCGAAACTAGCTGAAATCTAGCCGTACTAGGCTATTCTGGTGAAGGCGGCCAGACATCGCCTGATTTCGGCAGCAGTTGCCGGATTTCGTTTTATGCCGTTGGTGATTTTTTCGTATGAGCCAAATACCAAAAAATATTTTTAGAGAAGTCATTTTTTTTGAAAAATGATTTCGTTGAAAATATTTTACGATGAAAAACATTTTACATCGAAACAAACAGAGCATTTAAAATTAACATTGGACTTGTGATTGACTATTATTAAATTTTGATCAAATTGTGATTTTAAAAGACACATCATTATTAGAGGGACATGGATATAATGTCTAGAATTACTCGTAATTTTGACTATAAACTCAAGTTTATAGGTTCGTTAATTGCTTATTGGGCATGACCGAAGAGAGAGAAGAAAAGGGATTGAATTAATAGAGTTTGTTGGATTAGTTCTTGTCTCCAATTTTCATGGTTGCTTTTCGAGCTCCAAGACGAATGGGAAATGAGAGAGATCTCTTTATAAATCACTTTCGTAATTTCCAATTAAATTTTAGCTCACTTTTGACGGAGTTCTTTGAAGCATGTCTTGGGCAACCCGTTTTATCTTGGTGAAGATTGGGAGGGAGGTAGTGTTAGAATTTGGAGAAGGGGGATTTTTGAGTTTAGAAGACCACTGTGGAAGACAATAGCAAATAATATGGTGTTCTTAATTTTTATTTTTTATTTATTATTATTATTATTATTATTTTTTTTTTTTTTTCAGTTTTAGTGTTCTACGTTGACGTGTCATTCTCTTATTGGAAGACATGAAAGACATGGTTTATGCCAGGACCCTATAGAAGTTAATCTCTTTTAATATTGATGCGCTTGTGTTAGTATTTTGGCCTCATTCTGTGTTTGGACAAAATCATTTATGTGTAAAGATGCTTCAAACAGGGATTCCACTATTCAGAGTCTGCAAGTCAGAAGAATTCAAGTTCCCTGTCAACCGTCCGGACGATCGAGCCATCCCGTCTGGACGCCCATCTGTCCACTATTCCGACCGGACGACGTGTCTACCGTCCAGACCTCCAAGACAGATCAGCATCATCCGTCCGAACAAAGTGTTCATTCCGTCCGGACCCCATATGTATTTATGTGCCAGCTTGCATCCGTCCGAAGGTTTCAGCTGCACGTCCAGACGCCTCCCAGTATTCGATCAGTTTTTGATTTCTTTCCAAAGTTCCAAGAAAGGGAAGATCAGTCAACCGTCCGGACGATGTGGTATCCCGTCCGGACGCGCGTCTCCTTAAGGCAAGAATCGCAATTCAAATATGACCGTCTGGACGACTATCATGGTCCGGACGCGCGCATTGCAGATATGGAAATTGAGTATTGAAGAATAGCCGTCCGTACGCTCATCCCCCCTAGTCCGGACGCTCGAAAGCCTTATAAGGAAATTACTTGCAGTGGACGTAGGACCATCCGGACGATGTGTCATCACGTCCGGATGAGGCTCTTAAACAGGAAAGATTTCCCCGTGAAATTTTCAGAAAATCTTGTCGCACAGTTGTCCGTCCGGACGGCCCATGTCCACCGTCCGGACGGTGCCCAAGTATATTTTGCCTGACGCTCATTTGAGCCCCTAGCCTATAAATAGAGGCCCATGGGCAGTGAGAACTGCAAAAATTCGGTATTGAATTCCACAACTGCTCAGAGACGTGATATTTCCTTTGAAGCCCTTTTTAAAGTGTGCTGTTGCTGTGCTACAACTAAAGTCTATCTTAGAGGTCGGCTCTAAGGTAAGGAGTTCCATTGAAGACCCCTTCAGGTAGGAGAACCTGGTTGGGAAGCGTTCGTGTTGGGTTACACGTCAGAGATCAAGATACGACCACTGCATCGGGTATATGTGAGTGTTACTGTCTTATATCTAGCTATGTCTTCTGAATAGTGGAATTCCTGGGTTTGGCTGCCCCGGAGTGCTTTTTCTCTTAATTGAGTTTCCACTTCGTCAACAAAAATCTGTGTGTCATTTACTTTCCGCTGTGTTTCAATTTTTGTTGACACTTATGCACACACTTTATTTTTAGAAGTCAGTTTCGTTTTTCAGCTTGGTTTGCCATAAGAAAAAAGAGAAAGAAAAGAAAATAATTCAAGATTTATCTTCATTATCCGAATTTATTTTCCTAGGTGATCAAAAGTATATCAAATGGAGGTTGGAACAATGTAATGGTTAACCTCCTATTAAACACTTTTCATAAATAACTAGATTATACTGTAGCTTGGCTATTACTTTTTTGAGAAATGTTGTCTTGTATTGTCATATCCTTTTCCTATCTTTCCATTTTGAAAATCGATCATTGGATCTGTAGGATCCAAATGTGAGTCTTGTGTGAATTCTACAGATCCAATGGTTAATTTTCAATGTAAGAAGATGGAAGGATCCAAGTATACTAAATAAGCATGTAATTAAGGTAGAATCCTATGCCTAGAAATCACCATTCTAAAAAGATTAGACCCACTGTTATCGGCTATTTGATGACCAAGATGATGATGGGACAATTTTACATGATCATAGTCCGACAACGATTTTTATGATTTCAGTCTTTCGTTTTGGCCCTAACATTGTGTAGAGAATGGCTCCCTCATTCTTCTTCTTCAATTGCATCTGTCCATCGTTCTTTATTGATCTATTGGTTAACTTTTGGATGTATACATATGTTTATTACGAGTAAACTCTTTTTGTTTTTTTATTATTATTATTATTTTTTCAACACTTCCTCCCTAATGTGACTTTGAAAATCACTATTAAATTTATAATAAAGTATTATTAAATTTCAATCCAATAATAATTTTAAAAGTCATGTCAAAAAGAAGAGATAAAAAAAAAATGGAATAGGATTCTGTCCATTTCAAATGAAATTATTATTATCCATTTTATGGTCAGGATTTAAAATTAATGCATCTAATAGTATACATATTTCAAATTATTTAAATTTTTAAAAGATGTGCCAACATTGACGTCATATACACCATTAGATACATCAATTTTAAATCCTGACATTCCATTTGAAATGGATAACATCCATGAAATGAAGAGATCCTATTCCAAAAAAAAAAAAAAAAGTGTGCAGCATTTGTTTCTTTCAGAGTAGAAATTGTTTGCAACATTTCTCATAAAATTGCTTCTTTAACTTCAACTTTTTTTCTTTCTTCCTCTGTCGGTGGGTTTTGAAAGACGCTTTTTATTTTATTTGGTTTCGCATAGAGGAATGAGTGAAAAAGTAGTAAGAAAATTATGAATATTGTGGGGTGGAAAAAAAAACCTCTTTAACTCTAAAATAATTGCAAATTTTGAAATATACAATTTCACAACACTCCCTACAATAATTCTTTCCTCACTGCTTCCGTTGGTTTTACCAAGGAAAAGAAAATCCATCTAAATCTTTTTCCCCTTCAAATTTAAACGCCTTTTATCATCATGGAAAATTCACCAAAGAGTATAAAACAAAAGTGTTAGTTTGTAATTGGCTACATTTTGTTGGACAAAATCTCTTCTTTGTAATGATGCATTTAAATAGGGATTCAGCTAATCAGGGTTCTTCTAGAAGATTCTGCACAGTCTACAAGTCAGAGAAATCGGATCCCTTGCAGCCTTCCAGACGACATGATATACCGTCCGGACGCCCAACTGTCCAATGCATCATTCGTCTGGACGATGAGAACTTTCTGTCTGTACCCTTCTCTGTGTCAAGAAGCTTCAAACTACTCTACCTTGAATCCGTCCGGACTTTTCAGCAGCACGTCTGGACGACACTTAATGTTTGACCAACTAAGAGATTTCTTTCCAGAACATAGATATAGGAAGATCACTGCAACCGTTTAGACAATGTGGATTCCCCTCCGGACGCGCTCATCCATAAGGCAAGTATCACATTCAAAATTCTGATGTCCGGACGTCAGCCTTCATGGTCCGGACGCGCGAGCTAGTTATATGGAAATTGTGTGCATTTGATCAACCGTCCGGACGACAATTCCCTTGGTCCAGAAGTGCGAAGCCTTGATATAGAAATTGTGTGCAGCGGAAGTGCGACCGTCCGGACGACAGGGCAACACCGTCTAGACGCGGCTCAAATCAGGGAAGAATTTCAGCGAAATTTTGGAAAGCTGATCGCACAATTGTCAATTCGGACGCCTTCTGTCTACCGTTCGGACAGGGCGTAGGTTTTTCAAGCCAGATGCTCATTTGAACCTGCAACCTATAAATAGAGGTCCCTAGGCTTGAGAACTGCAAGAATTCGGTATTGAATTCCTTAGTGCTTAGAGAGTTATATTTTAGAGTTATTATGCTGAGTTAATCTCTCTTAAGTCATTGTTGTGTGTGCTGTTGCTGCGCTGATTTGAAGTCTATCTTAAGAGTTGGCCCTAGGGTAAAGGATTTCATTGAAGTCCCCTTCAAGTAGGAGACTTGGTTGGGAGGCGTTTGTGTTGGGTTACACGTTAGAGTTCAAGGTACGACCACTGCATTAGGGGTATATGAGTGCTACTACTTAGTAACTAGTCTTGTCTTCTGAATAGTGGATATCCTGGGTTTGGCTGCCCCGGAGTGGTTTTTCTCTTAACTGAGTTTCCACTTCGTCAACAAAATATCTGTCTCCTTTAATTCCGCATTTTGATATTTTGTTCCACACAATTTTGCGCACACTTGTTTAAATTAGAAGTCATTTTTCATGAAGCCTAGTAACGGAAAATTGAAAAGAAAATGCAACCTAGCCATTGAAAAAGAGAGGAAAATGGCAATCCATGTATGATTCGGCATGGGAGGGGAGCCTTGATCAACACTTACACTTTGCAAAGCTAAACAATTTATCTCTTCATCAATTCTATAGATACTTTACAAGAAAGTTCTATAACTCTTGCTTTGTGTCCAAATGAAGGAAATAAGAGAATGAGTTACGGATAAAAATGATAATATGATGAGGGACAAACAACCTATGTCCATACAGCATTCCTCTTTTACTTTAAGAAATGTGACTTACATTCATAAATCATCAAGCTTTAGCAGTGATGGTTCTTCAAAATCATGGAAAAGCATGAGAGCATCGTCAAGCTCCCGCAACGATGATTCCAGGACAAATGTTTCCTAAACTCATATTGCATCCAAAAACACATATAGTTGTGTTTTCTCTACATGCGTTGCCCTTGAGAATAATTGAACTACGGTTTTAAGCTTTCCATTAAAGCTACAGATTTTCCTTTTTAAATAAGCTTTAGTTAAAAAATAATTAGGGTTCTTTGTTAAGTAATAAACGAGAGAGAGAGAGAGAGAGAGAGAGAGAGAGAGAGAGAGAGAGAGAGAGAGAGAGAAGGGGGTAATAATTTATATAACTACGTAATTACTTTGAATCCAACCCCAGCAAAAACTAGAGAAGCCAAAATTCTTTATAGCTAGTGGGGCATTTGAATGGAGGTAATCTTCTTTAAAAGACTACACTGTTTGGTTGCACTTAAGTGTAAGGAATCCATATACCCAAGAGAATGTGGTTCCCTCCCAACCCCCTTTTGGAAGAAATGTGGATTCCTTTCTGGAGAGTTGTGAATCCACATTTCCTTGGCCGTATGAATGTTTTCTTTCTCTTAAATGACATACGTTTTCGTTAATGCTAATTAAGAGCAAAAGGAATATGATATTAAAAGAGCTTGAAAGTAAATATTAATTAAGGGATCAATATCTGGCAAACCTTTCATAAGGAATTAGCTAAAGCAAATTATCATTATAAGTAGGAAAATGTAATGCGTGTGTGCCAATGTTTCTGTGTGTAATATCTTTTTATGTAATGGGAATCGTTTAGAATGTCTATAAGGGGGGTTACGTGGGGCCTAATTAACTAAAAGCCATCATCATTGTAGAAATTTCTACAATGAAACATGATATGATATTTGATTATCATCGTGGCACTTTTTTGAGGATTGGGTCTTACATGGCTTCATCTAGTTTTGAAAACTTTTATCCTTTTTTTCTAATGAAATATAATCGTGCAATAAATATTTACATGAGAAGTACTATAACACTAGGACAAGAAGGCCTACGAGAAAAACTTCCTATAGAGGATGTATAGGCAAACATTTTTCTTGCAAGCAGCATAATGGAGGCCACCTTTTGGATACTGTGAGGAAGGTGAGAAAGATAGATCAAATGTGATGGACATAGGGATATTTTAGGAAGAATAAATAACTCCAACAGGAATCCTACCATATTTCTAATCATTCCCAAACGTGATAATGATCACATTCTAGAGAATCTAGATTCCGAGGCAACAATCTAGAGAATATGGATGCCAAAAGGAATGTTCGATTTTGCAAACCAAACACCATACGAGTGTGTACCCATGATATTATTTTGAGAATGTGGATGCCAAGAGATAGTGAGAAAAAGGTAATCGAAAAGAATAAAGAAGCAATACCTTTTTGGAAAAACCCTAGTAAGAAGCACCTACATGATAATATTTTAAAAAATAAATAAGAAAAAGGGGAAGGAAATTCTACTTAACCCTCCCAAACTGACACTCCTTTGGCAAAGACACCTCCAAATTATCATTTATGATACTTACCTTATTCAAAATATCATTTTGTTGCATTTTACACCCTCCATTAGATTTTGGCGTTAAAATGCACAAAAAGTTGCACATGTGACCCGAATGTGCTATTTTTTTACTTGAAATACCTATATTACCCTTTTGTTACCTGCACTTTTTTTATTTGATTTTTTTTGTTAGAAGGACAATTTGGGCATTTCAAGTCAAAATTTTGCATGTGCAACTTTACATCAATTTTAACACCAAAATCTAACGGATGGTATAAATTGCAACGAAATGGTAAATTGAAGAAGCAAATGCTGAAAATTGAAGTTTGAAGGTGTCTTTGCAAAAGAGGTATCAATTTCGGAGAGTCAAGTGTAATTCAACTAAAGAATTCCAAATTTAAGTAAGAGTAGGTGTAAGAAAAAAAGAATGTGCATGCCATGAAGATTCAGCTGGAGAAATGCTTGTAGCAATCCAAGTTTGTTAGAATGATGACTTCGCAAAAAAGAAATCCTGATAAGGGCAACTCACATTAAAATTTAAAAAATAAAAAAAATAAATAAATAAGTCAAGCCTTTGGAAAGTCAAGCATTCAGGACTTTTAGATAATTTTACTATTTATAATATAATATTAATATGTGTGTCTGCACGCAAAATATGACAGTTGCTTGCCTCCATTTGCAAGTACTCATCATTCCACATCTTATAAAGAATCATGGGTGCATCCTTCTTTTCAACAAATGTGGTATCTGAAATCTACATTAAAAAAATGATTTGACTGAATATCATACCAAACATATTCTGACCTGAACAAGTTTCTCTGAAAAGTAATTGCTCCAACAAAGGCCATGGAGAAAATAAAGATGACTGGAAAAGAAAAATTGTTTCAAGCAAAGAGTGAAAACAGAAAGTGCACCACATATGGAATAGAGATCAAATCATATTAAGCAAGTAATATGAATCAATCTCAGTACGTTTCCTGCTATCCCACTCTTAATCTCATGCAGTGGGAGCCTTGGACAAATGAAGTTAAAAAGCAAAATGTGCATCAAATGTAGTTTTGAGTGTAGACACCAATCTCCTACAATATCAACATTGTAAGCTAAGATCAGATTTTTTGAATTGAGAATGCAGAAAACTATTTTGTCAAGTGCACTCTTCTCCAGAAATGGTTTCTCAATTCTATTACGCAATTTTGAGATAAAGTTTGTCACATCCAACATGACTCAGCTTAATAAGTGAAGGATTTGAATGGCTCAACCTCTGCAAGAATTCCTATAAGCAGTAAAGATGTAGGTAGAAACACCCTTATAAGCAGCAATCAACCTCTAGGCAGAAATTTCATGGCCTTTGCATTCTTTATTTCCTCTCCTAGTTATATTATTGTTAATATTTGTTGTAGTTTGCATAAACGGGTTAGACTAAAAAGGTGGAGGCTATTGTTCTGTTACAGTAGCCTACCACACATCTTATTACATAGGTTTAGGGGAACATTACAATGACCAAAATACCCCCAAACCCTAATGACTCACAAACCCTAATAACTCTTCTAACACTCCCACTCAAGTTGGATCATATGTATCATATTAGCTCAACTTGGAAGAAACAACCAACCAAAAACACTTGGAAAACCATACTATAACAGTCCCCTTAAAGCTCGAACAGCTTGAAGCAAACTATACAAAGACTGATTAAAAATAAAAATAACAGGTAAATTTGCTAAAAAAGCTTCAACGCCAATTGAAAACTTGCCGGAAAACAGCAATGGGCAGTCGGATCTTGCTAAAAAACACCAAGATCAATAGGATCTCGCCATAAAACACCAAGAGTAGATCGGATCGCACCGCTGAACACCAAGGTCGATAGAATCTCACCGGAAAACAACTAATCACTTGGAAGCCACCGCAAAACACCTAGGCCGGTCGGATCTTACCACAAAACACTAGGGCTAATCGGATCTCGATAACCAAGAATGATCACGTTTCTCATGATCAACCAACAAGAACGAACACTTGAATGGGAACTATCCGCCTGAGCAACAAACTCAATGGGTTCTCCATTTAGCCCAATCGAGAGATAAACCACTTGAACCGATGAAGAAAGTACTTGAACGGGCCGAAAAACAATTGAATTGGCTGAAAATGCACTGAACCAGTCAAGAAATAGCAAGAACTAGCCAAAGATTGTGTTGAACCAGAAAGAAAACCATTAAACCGAGTGAAAAACACATTGAAAACCGGACCTGGAAAGCACTAAACCGGTATTAAAACACACTGAACCAGTCTTAAAATATACTGACCCGGTAAGAAAACAAGCTGAACCGGTCACAAAACAGCAAAAATCGGACTGAACAGGAAGAAAACATTCCAAAATAACCAAGAACCAGCTGTGGAATGTGCTGAACCGCCTGAATCAGATCCAAAAGAAAACCAGGATTAAGATATTCTCAATCTGGAAGAGAATAGCCTTATCCCTGTTTCAGATCAGGAGCAACCAGTAACCAAACATGTCGCCTTCTCCAACCAACTTTCCGGAAACACTTTAAAACACCATAAAAGTCACCGGATAACTCAAAAAACACCATTAAATGCCACAAATCCGTCGGAAAACACCACAACAGCCGTGGAAACCACAAAAACCACTGTTAATTGCTAGATGTCGCCGGTAAACACCTCGGAGATGACTAGATAGCACCGAAAAACACCACAAGTCGTTGAAAAGTAGTCGGAGACTGTTATGGGCCTAATATTATTATTGTGATTTATTAGTAAGTGTTTAGTATGTGCCTTTAATTGTTAGTGGTCAGTTATGTAATGGGGTTAATGGGTAGTTATCATTGGCTAGTTATGTAATGGGTTAGTGGATGGTTAGCAGTTATCCTTTTCAGTGTAATGGGTTAGTGGGTAGTTAGTTAACTTCTATTGTCTCTTGTATTTAATTCAACTTTGTTATCGATGGAAGTAACAAGAAAATTATCAAAAGGTTCATCTCTTAACCGCGTGTTAGAGTGAAAAGGAGGATTTAGCCCCTCGAAGTGCTAAAGATATTATTTTTATTGTCTTTTATCATGGTATCTTTAGAAATTACATTCTCAAATGCCCAGGCACATAACAAGTGGTATCAGAGCCGCGTTCCTGCGACCATGAACCACGTTCTTGCAGCCGCAAACAATCAGAATCAAGTAATAGAGGAAGAAATCAGGAAACAATTGGAGATGATTAAGATTACTCTTGCAAAATTAAAGGAGAGTACAGAGCAAATGACGGAGAGTATGGAGAGGCAGGAAATTTTGCTCACTAATGTGGAAGAAGCCCTTAAAGAAGAAGAAGAGCAAGAGCAACCACAAATTGACGAGGTCCAAGAGTTAGAAGCAGCCCTCGCAACCGATCCCCGCTCAGATGTTCGTCCTACAGAAATTATTGAAGTGTCTAGAGAAAAAGCCCTGCAGATTGGAGAGTTCCAGCTTGTTACGGTACTTGATGAAGATGCAATTGGGGTGAAAACAAATATTAAAGTATCGGAGGACCAATTAGAGCATAATGAACAATTTGTTCATAAGCACCGGAAATTTGATCTATGCCCCTTCGCAAGCGTGTCTGTAGCGCCGAAGCTAATGCAATTTTTTGGAACCTCAAAGCACAGATGGCGTTGGAAAATTATCTCATTGGGAGACTATGTCCTGAACGTTGAAGGCTTGATTGGCTTTAACTTTCCAGTGGGTATCAATTCAGTGAATGGCGGAAACCGCATGGTCAAGAGACGCAACCAGTACCAAAGCTTGAGTGTCAACATTTCAGCGAACAAAATATATTTTCCTTTCACGAGGGAGTGGCTTGTGCTCGTGGACAATGGGTTGGAGCAAAAGGTGGAAGGTATTCTTGCGGTGCTCAATCAATATAGGGAGAAGGAAGGGATTACAGAGGGATGTGTGAAGGACCCAATGGGCGAAGCTGCGAAGAAAATAGGAAACGTAGAGGAAAAACCGCTCTTAAGGCATGGTGGCTCTGACGCCGTTGGTCCCCTCTGCGGTGCTGAAACCCAGTTTACCCCGGAGAGCACAGTTGGGGTGTTGACAATGGCGGACAAAGGGATTCGAGTATTGGCCACTCCGACCTCGGATCTTGGGAAGATTTTGTGTTACCTGCACGATCTTGAAATGGGAGGTGAGCTAACCATAGTAGCTACAACCCAGGCTGCGCAGTTGGCGCAGAAGCACCGCCAAAACACTCATCAGCAGATTCCACCTCAATTCTGCGACAAAGAGAAGCCCAGGCCTATGCCTCCATCCCGGGAACTAACCCAGAACCCCGTACTCCAGTCAGCTGTCGTCGCTGCGTCGGTGGGTCCTTGGAACCACAGCGGCACACAAGACCGATGGACCATGTCGTTAGTTCCGAGAGGTAAGAGTCCCTGTCTTGCTAAGAGTCTCTGTTATCCTCTTAGTGATGGGGGGTCTAAAACTGGGTCTGAAAATTCTGGGGCTGTGTTTAATTTAAGCACTTCAATTATTGGGCCTGAGATTAAGGCCCTCCCGGTTGCAATGAAGGTTCTTGGATTGGTTCTGGAGTTTGTTTTGATAATTTCAATGGATATTAGTGCCAACTTGTTGGTGAGGCTTTCGGTGTTATGTAAGGCCGCTGTGTACAGTGAGGTTGTGCAATATGCAATGGGAAGGCCAGCGACGTTGTTATCAGAAAACTGCCTGACTGTTAACAATGTAGGTGTGACGGTAGTGTATTTAATTGTATTGGGGGATGTCATGTTGGGGTTGGTTCACCATGTGGAGGTATCCGATCAGTGGTTGGGAAATGGGGATTGGAGTCAACTGATGATTTTGGTTGTGTTGGTGCTATTTCTTGTTCCACTTTGTGCTTTCAAGAGGATTGATTCGTTGAATGTGTCCTCTGCTACTTCTGTAGCTCTTATAGTTTTCTTTGATGAGAATGAGGAAGGTTTAGAAGAGGAAGATGATAAGGAGCATGGAGACAGATGTTGCTGGGCTTGTGAAGAGACTTATGCAGTTGATGGATTTTGGATTTGTTATGAAAGAATTCAGTATGTTACTTTTACAACTTATTTGGGTTTTCTTTTGTGTCTTTTGTGGAATATCGTGGCCTTTGCATGACCATATCCTGGATCATAGGAAAAGGCTCGAGAAATTGGCTTCTAGTTATCATCTACTTCTTATCAAAAGTCCCTGGAGCATGTGTGTTATGGTATCGCCCTCTTTATCGGAGAGGAGGTTCTGTTGCAGGTCAAGACAAGAAAAACCAGACTTTAAGCATGAGGGAGCTGCTCTCTGCCAGCACGAGGGTCTTGGACAGAGGAACACATGTGAGGAAGGGAGAGTTACAGATTCTAGCCACCTACTCCATGAAAAGATGTTTATTCTTTGTAAAAGACAAAAATGTGCTCCACAATATGTGCTCCCTATTTGTTGATGGGAGACACGGGCCTCGTGCATGCTGGGGTTACGTGTTGGCAGCTGCTGACACCTTAATAAGAGTGGACAAATTTATGGCTATATCTAAAGATGGACAAATTTTGCTTAATGCTGGAAGAGACAAGGCTGTGCACTTGTGGGACCTTTATGATTATGGTTTCACAAAAATTGTACCATCATATGAGGTACTTGAAGCTTTGTATTTAATTCATTTTGGGAGCTCTTTTACTTCATTAGTGGCTTCATTCTATGAGCAAAGTGGGAAGAAAACAAGTGGGTCCTCTGCAATTCATTTTATCACAATTGGTGAACAAGAGATTGAAAGAATATGGGACTTGTTTGAGCGAAAGCCATCTGGTGTTACTGTCAACTCAGACATGAGTAGGGATTCCACATCTGCCGTGATGTTACCAACAGCTCAAGGGTTGCTTTGTGTGTGACTGCCGATCATCAATTTCTTTTCTATGTCCCAGTAGAATACTTCCAGAAGCTATTTGGCAGATTGGGACTGCTAAGGGGTGTGCTTGCAAATTTTAATTTACCGACCTTGTGGGCAAGGTCTTCTAAAGCATATGAGTTTGTTATGGGCCTAATATTATTATTGTGATTTATTAGTAAGTGTTTAGTATGTGCCTTTAATTGTTAGTGGTCAGTTATGTAATGGGGTTAATGGGTAGTTATCATTGGCTAGTTATGTAATGGGTTAGTGGATGGTTAGCGGTTATCCTTTTCAGTGTTATGGGTTAGTGGGTAGTTAGTCAACTTCTATTGTCTCTTGTATTTAATTCAGCTTTGTTATCGATGAAAGTAACCAGAAAATTATCAAAAGGTTCATCTCTTAACCGCGTGTTAGAGTGAAAAGGAGGATTTAGCCCCTCGAAGTGCTAAAGATATTATTTTTATTGTCTTTTATCATGGTATCCTTAGAAATTACATTCTCAAATGCCCAGGCACATAACAGAGACAACCAGACAGCGTTGGAAAACAATACAAAGTCGTCGGAATGCCATGAAACTACTGATAATCACCTAAATTTCACCGCAAATTCACTGGATATAGACAAACATTGCAGCAAACGATCAAAAAATGAGTGACACAACTAGGAAAGCAGCTACTGAGGCTATCGAGGGTGAGGCTGGATCTAGGTTCTCTGATGGTTGGACCCTGTTCAATTCTAGATTCGTTTCTTTCGTTCTCAGTGGCTGTTTCTAGGGTGGATCTGGGTCCATTGTATTCACACCCACCCTTCGCCGGTGGGTGTGTTTTCGATCCAGTTGTCGAGTCTCCTTCTGCCGAGTTGGTTGTGTCGGAGGTCCCGGTTTTACGAGAGCTAGAGAATCTGGCAGTCTCGTGGATCGACTTTCCCTCCTGCCTGATGGGAGTTTTGCAGATTGGTGTTGCAAGCACGTCCTCTTAGCATAGGAAAGTTAAGGCTAACGTGTTGTAGAAGGGCTCATGTGTTATAGAATGGTGTGCTTCTTGAGGGTTTGAGGACTTTTGGTTTTTTTGGGTTTGTTGGGTTTCTTTCTTTTTGTGGACTGTTTCGTTTTTCGCTTTCTAGTTAGGTGCTCTCTTGTACTCTTTTAGTGTACTTAGGACCGCCTTACCCTTTTAGTAAGACAAGCTTATTACTTATAAAAAAAAAAAAAAAAAAGATCAGATTGTGCAAAGCAGAGAGCAATGACTTTTTGATAAGTTAAAGGTATGTGTAAGCTGGCTTCTAGTATGAAAAGCGAAACATAAAAATTGCTAGGCAACAAAATCATACTGAGGTAAATAACAACCTAATCTTAGGAAAAAGGAATTACAAATCTGCCAAGTCTCTGCTTTCTTTTGTTCAATAAATGTATATCATGCATATCCAACATCTCAATGCATAGGGGAAAAAATTGTAACCATGTCCATCACTAAGATAACACATTGTCAACATAGGAATTCATGTGGAGTGATAGCCAACATAAGATTAGTAATTTTGGGACACTTGTACAGAACTCAAAGAAAATTTATCAATACAAATTCACAATTACCTTATTGGTCTCAACAAGGCAACCAATTTTTGATAGTAATCTGAACATTTTATAAGCGTCCTTTCCATATCTTTTCAACACAATTGACTCCACCTGTAGTTTAGAAAGTTTAAGACATCTTTTAGTGACCAAAACATGGATTTCACCTATTGAAACAACACTTGTCAAGAAACCTCATCATTCTGTGCTAATTCGACAATTTTATTCAAATTTGTAGACGAAATATGAATGAGTCAATAGAAACCAAATAATACAAAAATCAACTAAAGATAAAGATTGAGTGAACTCATTAATATGGCAACACCTTATAATACAAAGATATAAAGACTAAAATTAAACAGGGAATAGGTTACTAATACTATATGATTCGTCTGTCCCTCTTGCAGAGGATGAACAACCCAACTGGACAAGGGAAGCTCTGACGCGGTCTAAGGTCATACCACGCCCTTCTTCACTCTTCATTGCCTCTTCAAAAATGGTATTCAGTGACAATGGAACTGCAACATATAATGCAAAGTATATGCTACTGAGTTAGCATGAGAAAATGTCAAGGAGGGAATGGAAGATTAGTGAATCATTTCACTTGTTTTCATTTTATATTTTCTCTGCTGTGTTTTGTGTTATGACTTCTAGGGAAAGAAAGCACATTTTAGAAAATGCATTAAAAAAGACACCAAATAATGCATATGAGCAACAAAGAAAAAGAAAGGCATTGAATTGGCTCAATAAAAGTAACTACATCTAGAAAAAGTGAGCTGAATTTGAAAGAAAGAAATCGCATTAACTACAACACACAAAAGTTTAGTTCACATAACTAATGCTGGATACAACACAAATGTTTAAGGGCGACCTACTACGGTGAAATACTAATTGAAAGGCCACTTCATTAAACCTAAAACTATGACATACAATCTCTCGTTCAGACATTGCACTCTTGATGAGAATTCAAAATGTCATATTTTTCTCCCTTAATGTTTAGTCTTTTATCCTTATTTGGTTCCTAAATGTACTCATTATTCTTATATTTTGATTTAGGATGAAAATGGATGCGTTAAATGCAAAACAAAGCTTATTGGGTGATTTTTGACAGTTTCAACATCACTTTGTAATCTGGGCATAACTCTCTCATCCGAGCTCCGATTGAGATGATTCAAGATGATATGGAACACCAAGAAAAAGATATACAACTTTCATGTTTTAATTTTTGAGAGATACTGATTGCATCAAGGTAGAAATTGGGCTTAAAGTTGACATTCTAATACACGATCTATGTGTGGAAGTTTTCAGATCTTGTTCACGAAAGTTCAGCTGAAAATACCACATTCCTAGTTATATTAGGACTTTATTTTATTTTTAATATTTTTCTTAATTAGTCAGATTTGGATATTGTTATTTTAGGATAAGTTTTAGAATATCATTAGAAGATAAGAGATAAGCTTTATAATATCTTTAGAAGATAAGGGATAAGCTTTAGCATATTTTTAGAAGATTTTGTAGGCTTCTAATATGAGGGATGAATGTGCATAAAGTGGGAGAATCATCAGACTAGAAATCATTCTCTTCCCTCTTCTCTAACTTCTCATTTTAGTTTTAATCATAGCCCTGTGCGGCTAAACTTTCATAATTGGTCAAAGGAAACAAAAGCCTCGGAATCAATAAAATTATGAGATCTAATTTGTTTTTATTATTTAATTTATGCTTTGAGTATCAGATATTCTTCTGTGTCTATTTTTATGATTGTCTCGTTTAATTACTATAAGGCCTACAAGTTTATTATTCGTTGCAATTTACTGCTGGGTTAGATATCAAATCTGTAATTGTTTGATCTCTCTAATTTGTGAAGCAACTAAGATTTAATGATTTGCTGCGTCAGAAATTATTAAATCTTAGGAAGAATTCCA